>NC_141689.1:1718505240-1719158211 GCF_964263255.1 Lissotriton vulgaris | reverse complement strand
TAACATTAAGGGTCGATAATTAATTCATAAGGTTGTATTTAATATCAGTGTCATACTAACTCGGGTACATCAAATGTAAGAAGCTCATTTTTTCAAGGATGGCCGCTGATTCCAGCTGGATATAATTAGCCAAGTAAACCTACAAAGGTATGAGGGTGTGATTTAGTTGAAGGAGTATGATGATTTCGTAATATACTCAAAGGCCCTATAACTGACTCATAGGTAACATACCTTAAAGGCTCTTCTTTGTATTTAAAGAGCTTGTTAGATGGAGATGTTTGGTATCCAGAGTAATCAGGAATACTCACAACGTCTGTAGTGAAAGAAATATATGCACTTTCTAAGATATATATACAAATATTCTAGACCAATTTACATAATCAGTTATTGTATAAATATTAGACCACAATTAGTTTAGACTAAGTTAAGTGTGATCACTGCCACAAGGATATAGATTCACAAAGTCATATTACTAAAAAGTGGCAAAGGTGCAGTAATATAAGCACTGCAAGACAACAAGTTATGCAATGAAAAAGCTGCTCGAATGAGCACAGCAATGTGTCACTTTGCGCGGTCTTGTTACTGTTAAAGTAAGCTTATTTGTTGGACGCATCTCCTTTATTAAACGCATCTCTTAACTACATTGTGATGTCAAAGCGCAAGACAACGATCTTTTGACAATGATGTACTATGGAACGGGCCATGATGTTAGTAATAAACCTGTTTTGTCAAAGGGCACTCAAAAGTATTCATAAACAATTTAGAATGATAGAATGCGGGATTTGTAAAGGTGTTCTAAACAACAGCGTTAAAACTACACGCCACAATTCAATGAAATTGTAAAATTACACTTTTCTAGTCTGGAGTTGTCATTGCTTTATCAGTTTTCACACTGCATTTATGAAACTGAATGCTAATGATTTAGGTAAACTGGTTTTTAAATGAAAGCGGCATTAAGTAACACTGCACGATGAGGTGGCATTCAGCAAAGGCAGCATTAGGTAATACTGCACTCTAAGCGACCAACGGGGATAGTCTATCGATTTACTTGATTAGGGCTCAAAAACGCTCTGCAGTCAAAGGTAGCTGCTCACGAGGCAATCTCTCTGGCTCCAGTTGAACAAGTTACAACAGAAAGATTGGGAGCGGGGGAGTGTTTTTAAACGATCGTACCCGGAAGTGAAAAGTGTTCAGGCAGATTGTGACATAAGTTGGTCTATCTAAAATGAGTCGGCCATCTTGGAATGGTGTTTATGTGTTGAGTATTTGAGGAATAGATCAATAATTACTCAGTTAAAGTTGTTCGACCATTTTATCTCTATTACCAGATTGGTATTAATATCATAACACAAAAACTCATTTTAAAGAGATGTTATAGCAATTTAACAGAGGCCGATTTTTTGACAACACCTCATGCAGTTTAGATTGTCATGAAACAGTTGGTAAAATCATGTTGATTATGAAGGAGCCTATACAATGATTCATTTGCAGTTGTCATATCATCGAATAACATAATAACACATGTTTTTCAGAAAGAATGAAACTCAATGTGCTAAACATAGTACAATGTGTTACTACATCGCTTAGAATAGATTTAAAACACAGTGAAGGTAAACATACTTGCTTCATCAATACTTAGTTCTAGTTAATACTAGTTCACACATATAGAGAAAAAGACACCAACTTACTTGAAAATATGCGCCAACTGAGCCCGATCATTGGACACTTTAAATGGAACCAATGTACAGCATGCCAAACATCAAGAGCATGTAAAGACTTCACAATTAATGGAAAAACTATCTCACTGAAAAGCTTCTCAAATTGTAACACCTCAAACGTTGTTTACTGTATTGAATGTCCGTGTGGACTTAAATACTTTGGCAAAACAACACCGAAAGTTAAACAACGGATACTACAACCCCAGTCCCGAATTCGGTGTCAGGTGGAGAATGCTCCCTTGGTGGAACATTTCTCACGAATAAAGCACACCGCAAAAGATCTGACTTGGTGGGTAGTTGAAACAGTGAAGCCAACCATTAGGCAACCAAATGTAGACAGGAGCCTGACCATAAAAGAACAGCGCTGGATCTGTTTCGCAGACTCAGTCAAAAACGGCTTGAACTCCAGCTCTGAATGGCAAACCTTGGCCTGCCTAACATAAGATATAGATCATTCACAGTTGTAAGACATAGACTATTCAACATCTCCCGATAGTTTCCAATGTAACAAATCTATTGTTTTTGATATAAGAACACACATCAATTGCCTTCGGAATCTTCACCTTTGAAATAGATTCGTTACTATTGTCACTATGTTTAATCATTTAGCCTTGCAACATAGGAATATATAAATGACAGCTATATTATATGTATATGTAACTATTATATCTTTTGCGTTATAGGATATATGAATGACAGCAATGTTTCTTTTTGTATATGACTTACACCAAAGTTATTATCAAAGTATTGATGAAGCAAATATGTTCACCTTCACTGTGTTATAAATCTATTCTAAGTGATGTAGTAACACATTGTACTATGTTTAGCACATCGAGTTTCATTCTTTCTGAAAAACATGTGTTATTAAGTTATTCGATGATATGACAACTGTAAATGAATCATTGTATAGGCCCCTTCATAATCAACATGATTTTACCAACTGTTTCTTGGCAATCTAAACTGCATGAGGTGTTGTCATAAAATCGGCCTCTGTTAAATTGCTATCACATCTCTTTAAAATGAGTTTTTGTGTTATGATATTAATACGAATCTGGAAATAGAGATAAAATGGTCGAACAACTTTAACTGAGTAATTATTGATCTATTCCTCAAATTCGCGACACATAAACACCATTCCAAGATGGCCGACTCATTTTAGATAGACAAACTTATGTCACAATCTGCCTGAACACTTTTCACTTCCGGGTACGATCGTTTAAAAACACACCCCCGCTCCCAATCTTTCTGTTGTAACTTGTTCAACTGGAGCCCGAGAGATTGCCTCGTGAGCAGCTACCTTTGAATGCAGAGCGTTTTTGACCCCTAAACAAGTAAGTCGATAGACTACCCCATTGGTCGCTTAGCTTGCAGTATTACCTAATGCTGCCTTTGCTGAATGCTACCTCAGCGTGCAGTGTTACTTAATGCCGCTTTTATTTAAAAACCGGTTTACCTAAATCATTAGCGTTCAGTTTTATAAATGCAGTGTGAAAACTGATAAAGCAATGACAACTCCAGACTAGAAGAGTGTAATTTTACAATTTCATTGAATTGTGGCATGCAGTTTTAACGCTGTTGTTTAGAACACCTTTACGAATCCCACATTCGATCATTCTAAATTGTTTATGAATACATTTGAGTGCCCTTTGACAAAAACAGGTTTAGTACTAACATCAATACCCGTTCCGTAATACATCATTGTCAAAAGATCGTTGTCTTGCACTTTGACATCACGATGTAGTTAAGAGATGCGTTTAATAAAGGAGATGCGTCCAACAAATAAGCTTACTTTAACAGTAACAAGACCGCGCAAAGCAACACATCGCTGTACTCATTCGAGCAGCTTTTTCCTTGCATAACTTGCTGTCTTGCAGTGCTTATATTACTGCACCTTTGCCACTTTTTAGTAATATGACTTTGTAAATCTATATCCTTGTGGCAGTGATCACACTTAATTTAGTCTAAACTAATTGTGGTCTAATATTTATACAATAACCGATTATGTAAACTGGTCTAGAATATTTGTATATATATCTTAGAAAGTGCATATATTTCTTTCACTACAGACGTTGTGAGAATTCCTGATTACTCTGGATACCAAACATCTCCATCTAACAAGCTCTTTAAATACAAAGAAGAGCCTTTAAGGTATGTTACCTATGAGTCAGTTATAGGGCCTTTGAGTATATTACGAAATCATCATACTCCTTCAACTAAATCACACCCTCATACCTTTGTATGTTTACTTGGCTAATTATATCCGGCTGGAATCAGCGGCCATCCTTGAAAATTAGCTTCTTACATTTGATGTACCCGAGTGAGTATGACACTGATATTAAATACAACCTCATGAATTAATATCGACCTTAATGTTATCGAATTGGATCTGTCCAAATAAATTGAGATCAATTCAGATTAAGTTGTCTTTATGTACTATAACAGTGAAGTAAGACAAGTCCTTAATTTAAAATAGAACTCCACTAAATATAAACAGCGTTCTATCCCTCATCCCACGGACATGGCAAATATATAGAGCCCTTGAGTCATTCTTATTAAGTTACATTAGATTCATGTTTAAATAAAGTTAGCCCCTTTTTGGAATAAACTCAGGTGACTTCGGGCTCATAAGAGAAGTTTTCAACCTTAGAGATAGCTCCTTTTGGTTGAACATGGTCAACACACAGCATGATTTTGGTTTATGTAAAATTGTTTGATGATGTTACTGATTTTTTGTAAATAGATCATCTAATTGTGTATAATTGTTTTTGTATAGGGGGTTTTTACTTTATGAAAAGCTTAGTCCTGATGATGGTCTGACAGATGAAAACATACAAGACCGAAATGTCGACCTAATACATCAACTCCTCAACATTATTCGTATTGAAGGACACCATGATGCATTTATGATTTTGGTTTTGGTTTGTTATTACTGGAGTTGATGCACTGTTATTAACTGATTAGTTGATACAGACACACTGCCTTTCATAACTTTTATGTTAAGAGTTTTGTCCCATATTTATCCCCATGAAATTTTCTAACTGATTAATTTCAATATAAATAATTTTGAATATATTCTCTTCTTGCTGTGTGTTTATTTTCTTCTCTTGATAGTATTTGTTTACTGTTTGAAATTGGCGATGAACATTAGAGTAATCCTGAGGATACCCCATTTAGAAAAGCAATCGACTTTGGTTTTTGGAAAAAAGAGCAGGTTAACCTGCTCTCTCTTCCAAAAACCAGAGCAGATTGCTATGGTAGGGCGGCAGCCGCAAGTCTCCCGCCCTACCATAGAAAACAGCAGTGTCCCGGGGGTAGGCACCCCGGGATACGGCAGGAGCCAGCCCTTGGGGGTGGCAGTCCCCAGGGCCACCACAAGGCTCCAGGAGGGGAGCCGTGCGGCCCCCCTCCCAACAGTTAAAAGCCCCGGGGGTGGTAGTCCCTGGGGCTGCGTGGTCCATAACAGGCCCCCCAATTTAAAAATGTAGTGCCCCGGGGAGGTGGCAGTCCCCGGGGCGTGTGGGAGGGGCTTGACCCCCCACCCAAATTTTGTTTATTTAAAGAAAGAAGCCCTGGGGGTGGCGGTCCCTGGGACTGCAGGGGGCCGTAATGTCAAAGCCCTGGGGTGTGGTGGTCCCCGGGGCTGGGGGGCCCCTCTGGGCCCCCTTTCTTATCTTTAAAAAATGCCCCAGGGGGTGGCGGTCCCTGGGGCTTGGGGGCCCCTCTGGCCAACCACTACAATAAACACTTTGCCCTGGAACTTGCCCCCCCCTCGGCGGCTAATTACCACGAAAGTGACCTTCAAGTTTTTTTTTCTTTTTCACAGCATACGGGTCCAGTACGCGTATCACACGATTTAAAAAAATTATAATAATATTTTTTAGACCTTGAGAGTCCTTGTAGGACACCCAGAGCAGACCTAGGGGGTCAAGAAGTCCTATGGCAAATAACAAAGTTTTCCTCTCAATCTACACACATATACAAATAAATAACAAATCACATTTATTCCCACATTAAATCAAGAGGAAACACACTTTTCTATTGCTCGAACTTTTGAACCCTTTCCAACTGACAACATTTTCAACCCTACTCCCATTCCACATTCTGCCTGTTACCATAGAAACACTTCAGCGAACACTTAACTAAGCACACAGGGGAAAGGTTCATCAAACAATGTTGCAAATCTAAACTGCAAGTGTGCTTGACTTGTCAATATACCAACTTATTTTAAGTAACATTCTTTTCTATCACTTTTTGTTAACCAATAAATATCAGGCTTTAACAAAAACAGAAAAGTGCAACCTAGTTTTCTTTTTTTTTTTTGATTTTTTATTTGGCAATTCATAAATGCAGAAGTAAACATATAGAACAATGTTTTAATCTCCAAAACAGATTTACGTGAAGTGTAATAAAACAATTAACATAGAAAGCAACTATCAGGAAAAAGAAAAGCCACAATATTATTTACATTGGTGGGCACAGTCTAGCTAGCGACTCTAATATTATTGCTCCAATTCTCAATTGGTTTCCAGATCTTAATGCCCCGAGCTTTAGCACTCAACCCTTTACAGGCAAAGATCGCCTTCTCTTGATTGTACATACCCAAAAGTCTTGATAACCATATCTGAAAATTAGGGGGATCTGTATCTTTCCAACGGGCTGTTAATATAATACGATACACAGCTGTCCCCAAAAAGAGCGATGTTTCTTCTTCAGTGGTATGTGACAGTGTATTATCATACCCGAAGATGTACAAGGTGGGGGATTCGGCCACTGGATGACCAAACACTTCCTGCCAAAATCCCATTATCATATTTTTCAGGACTAATAATTTTTCACATTCATAAAGCATATGGATTAAATGTGCCGAATTTTTTCCACATCTAGGGCATTCTGAATTAGCTCTTTTCCCCCAAGAGTAAAGTTTAGCAGGGGTAAAATATAAATCTTACAAGGTCTTGTACAACTGTGCTTTTAAATTAGAAGACATAAACAATTTTGTTGACAATAAAAATACCTTATCGATATCAACATTGGGGTTGTTTAATTTCCTTGACCAGCCCTGCTCAACAGCAACAACATCATCCAATTGACTGTCAATAAAAACATCATAGATCGTACCAATCCTAGTTGAAGGTCTTAATAGACAGTCAAATAGAGGAATATTCTCTAGTGTGATATTTGCACTTTTTAGGTCTAGAATCATATTGATCTGAATATATTTGAATACACTATTGCTGGGAATAGAACATTTAAGTTGAAGCTGTTGAAATCTTTGGCTAGCAGGAAGCAATAAGAAGTCACCAAGAGTCAAAACTCCACATGTTTCCCATTTCATGGCAATCATGTCGTATATAAATGGTGGTAATAGGGTAGAGTGCCATAACAAGGTGTACTTATTATGTTTAGTAATACTCAGATGTCTTCTAGTTTTCTTCCAAATACCCCAAACACTCAGTATAATCTTAAATTTCACTTTTTTGAAGTATGAAGGTTCAAGTTGTCTTACTAGGAGACCTCTCGCCTTATCCCCGATAATCAATTCAAATATTGAGGGAATATAACTCTCCCCTACTTCACTTCCCAAAGATTGTATATAAAATAGAGGCTTCATCTGATGTAGTAGAGCTGCCAGCATATAATATCCCAAATTAGGAATTGCGAGGCCCCCTCTTATAACTGGGAGAGATAGAAAGCGGATAGATCTCCTTATCTTCCCATATCCCCATATGAACTTGTTCATCTGGGATTCGAGGATCTTAATAGTTTTGTCGTCCACCAATAACGGGATCGCCCGGAACAGGTAAAGAACTCGGGGTAGATTGTTCATCTTGAGAAAATTGCCTCTTCCAATAATCGAAAGATGTATGCCATGTATCCGCTTTAAATCTGTTGTTATTCTTTGTATTAGAAGATCATAGTTTATTTTAACAATCTCGTCAGTTTTAGAGGATATACGGACTCCCAGATATACCGCACTATCTACTTTCCTAGAATCTATAAATTGGGTATTTTGGGTACATATAACCATCGTTTTATCCCTATTTAAGGAATACCCCGAGACTTGTCCGAATGCATGAGTAATCTGTTCGATTTCTAATATTGCCTCCTTGGGGTGTGATGTTACTACCGCCACATCATCGGCATAGGCTAATATTTTAGTGTCAAATGGACCCAGAGTAATTGGTCTAATTGCCTCGGCATTTAGCAATTTTATAATGAGGGGATTTATATAAAGTGCGAAGAGGATAGGGGAGCAGGAGCACCCCTGCCTAGTTTTCTGTGTAAAATGTTTTCAAACAACCAATCATTTCTTTGCTTTTTTCAAACCTGCATCTTACCTACCATTTTAGAACAATCTTACTTTTCAAACTGCCATTTCATTTACAGAGACCATCTGAGTACATCCAGACCTCTCTTCAAGATGCTTAGAGTGTGGATTGTGGGACAGCTATATTTTCTGGAGTCAAAGGTACGCAGAACAGAAAGGAATTCACAAAGACCTAGGTTTACCAAATTTAGACATTAAATGGATTGGACAGAGAGGGTTAAAGTGGCACCAATTGATGCCATTGGTTAAATCCTTTTTACATCTCCAACACCCTGACCTCATTATCGTGCACTGTGGTGGCAATGACCTAGGCACTTTGACTGGTGGCCGTGTGCTCATGACGAGCTGAGCTCGTCTTAACGGCCGCAACGCTCGCACATGGGGCTAATTCCCCCCCTGTGCTGAACGTTCTACTGAAACGGGTGTGGCCGTGATGAGCTCAGCTCGTCATGAGCGCCGGGGCACTGTGCGCGCCCCCCAGCACAGTGGGGAAATTAGCCCCGCAGGCAAGGGGTTAAGTGCGTTATAACCTCACAGTAAATGCTAACTTTTGGAATGGCAACATGTCGTGTTTGGTGTCAAACACTTTGGAATCCTACCCCCGCCAGTCCTGGCGGTGGGGGTAGAATTCAACCCTTCTAGAGGGTGAAACATGTACACACTGGGCTAACTGGTAATAGTTTAAAAGAGCCATGGCATCACAAAATGGATGCTGCAGCAACAGACACGAGTCTGATCTCCTGCTGATGGACGAAACCTCTGGCAGGGGAGGCCTGAACAATAGGTTTCCTGTTACAGCGAGGTGTAACCCCCTTCCAGACAGGCTTTAGTGTATTGGGGCTGGGTGGGGACACTCCCTGAGAGATTTGGATGTCTGCAATGGCGGCACACTTGGTGTCCCTGTGCTTAGCCCGTTCATCCCGATTGCAGGGGCTACTAGCCCCTGCTCTGGCACAAAACTGGACAAAAGGAAATGGGTATAACCACCTCTCTTTCCAGACCCTCCCATAGGTGAGTCCCCAGAGTATATCCAACACCTTTTCTTAGTATAAGTAAGGGATCCCTGGCAACAGGACTTTAGATTACACCTGGATGAAACTCTGAAACTGAATCCTGGAAATTTGACCTTTGACCTTGTTCAGAAAACGACTGAAAACCCATCTGTTTTCCCTTTAACTTCCCTCTCCTGGCCCTGACTTTTCTCCACAGCGCGGGGATACGCCGGGATGGCGTCACCATGCGCTTTATAAGCCGCTTTATTATTACTATTATTTGACTCTTTACTAAAGAATGAAGGATGGAAGAATCTCCCTTGAGGTCAAGGGGTGACTCCCCTGCTCAAGCCGGCACCAACAAAGCATCTTGCCAGTCTGCATTTCTGAAGCTCCAGACGGATTCCAAAGTGTCTGTGACACAGGAAGAGGATTTCCAGACTTCTCAGAGGCCAACACAAGTCCCCAGCAAAGCTGAGACCCGCAGCCCTCACAAGTGACATGGAACCAAAACCCCTGGACACTATGCTCATTTGCTTAGTGCATTGCCTTCTCGAGCATTCCCGAAGTTGTGCATTTGGTTACTTGTAGCCCAAGCCCTGAGCATTATCTGCACCAAAGATTGTGGGCCTACACTCCATGAGTGTTCCTTGAGCCTGCTTCTTGCATTTCCGCTTGAGGCTCCTTTGCAATACCTCGTCCGTCAACTAGTGGGTCCCCTCGAAGGTAACTCTACTTTTCCTTGGACTTCCCTGATTGCTCCAGACATGCCCTGACTCTCCACTGTGTGGTGAGTCCCACAGACCTTGCTGGTCTGCACCAAAGCATTTCTTTGATTCCTGCATGGGTTGCTGTTGCCAAAGCTTGTTGGGTCCAATCGAGAAACCAACACTGCAGCACTCGACATCCTTTGTGAGACAGCTGGAATCCAGAACCTGGTTGTCATC
This sequence comes from Lissotriton vulgaris, assembly GCF_964263255.1. Lineage (NCBI taxonomy): Eukaryota > Metazoa > Chordata > Amphibia > Caudata > Salamandridae > Lissotriton > Lissotriton vulgaris. Next base: position 1,719,148,226 of record NC_141689.1, on the reverse strand, counting down.
CTGGCCCTCATGGCTGAAGAGTCAAGCTTCACCTTCTTCACCTGAAATCACCCGACATTGGTGGGCATTCGACTATCGTGCCCCTGCTCACTGGCAAGTGACCCAGACTCTTTCCCCTCTGCTTTCATGTTCTTCTCCCCTTTGATCCAGTCTTGGATCACACCGGACACTGTCCACTTGGACGCCAGCAGCACTTTGCCACTGAAAACGACGACGAAACCCGACACCAAAAGACACCTATGCACCCAGCTTCCCTGGGTAAGGTAACTTGAGTACTCCGGTGCTACTGTGGGTGTTGGCTCTAGAAACCTGTAGTTCTAAAAGGGTTTGCTCCAAGTCCTCTCCTAAGTGCCCTTTATCTTTAAAATTCCAACCGCGACTTGCCCCATATACGTTTATGGTGATTCGTGGCTGTGTTCACACACTGCATGCATCCCCCATGGGTCCCCTGTGTCACTACCTTGGGTGGTTCCTGGAGGCCCCAGAGGTTCTACAGGCTATAGGTCTTGTGTCTATGCAAGTCATGGTTCTTATACCACTTTCTTAATATATGGTTTGGTACGCCCCTAGGGCTCAACGTATATTGTGCTAATTTACTGTGTGTTATTAAGTTTACTGAATGTACTTTTGCCTCTAGCCTCATAAAGGGACTAGAGGAATGTGTTTAGAAGAAATACATATATTTTATATATATGCCTGGTGTGGTTCTCCTTTCATTTGATCATTCAAGAGATTATAGACTGGTAAAACAAGCTGCTTTACATTCCTCCAAGTCTTAACCTGGATGGCTGCTCTCCACAGCTACCACTAGGATAGCTTTCCATTAAGGTTGTCTTTAAACTACCATCAATTAGGGAAATTTGGATTGGTGCAAGGTGCCCACTAGAATAGTGGACAGCATATGCCAGGCCATCTTCTCACACAGGTCACATTATAGGGAGCCAAGAAAGAGTGAAATAAAAAAATAACATGGCACGCCTAAAGTAAAGAAAAGGCACCCATGAGTTAAGATTAAGCACACAGCAAAGGAAGTGAAGTAAAAAAAACATGATTGCTTCCAACTGCAAGGTAGATCAGCAAAAACAAGCCAAAAGGAGTACTTACGAAGAATGTGCAGCTGGGAGAAGCGACGTGGGAGTGAACCAACCTGTGTATAAGTCTGCAATGCCCATAGAGGATGAGGGAGGAGGTGCCATCAGATGCTGTATAGTGTTATGGACAACACAAACATTCCCTTAGTTAAATCGGCAGGGTGGGAACTCTGCACACAAAAGAGGGACATTTACACAAATGCACCAATAACAAGCCATCATTTCTGAATGTCACTGTGAACAACCAATGGCAATTGAAGGCCATACCAAAAGCCCACAGAAGAGATACACCAGGGCTTGCAAACAGTGCAAACGCTGTTGAGGCTCAACCTAAAAAGAAAACATGTAGCTCTCTAAACCCAATAGGAGTATGCTTGTCATAACAAAACTAAACATAGTAGTGAGTGTCCGTCTTGCAGTAGTATTGTACATAGTCATGGTTGCAATGTATAGAACTAAAGTTTTTACCATCTTGGAATGGTAAACTAATGATGCACCATGGACAACAGCATTCCATAATGGCATCCAGACTTAGAGGATATGGCCACGCAGGATGCAGTGTACTTCAGATAAAATGAGCAGCAAGCAAGCAGGTCATTAGCACTGTCTGGGAGCAGTAGTATCCTCCTAAGAAAAAAGAAAAGCAAAGCAGAGAAGCAAAGAAATGAAAGGACAACTATTAAATGGGAAACTGACAAACTAAAGGACTGGCCAATCAGCTCTGAAAATGGATCACACTCTTTTTCAGATGGATCCGCACATGTGATAGGAAAACACAGCCATTCACAGAAGAGAGACAATGACTGAAGTGGACTGAACCATTACCTCATTTAGTATGCTGCGAATGATGGAAATAGAGTGTAATTGACTCAATAGTGGCAAAAGAGGGTGAACCAAAGGCCTTCTATGGAGACATACATTTATATAAGTTGATGTATTTCAACAAGAAGATCCTGGCAGACAGCTAAGCCTGTCAGGCCTTCCAAAGAGAATCTAGTAAAATGTATTTCAGAGCAAATCTCCTATCCCTAGGGTTTGTCTAAGGAGAGTAACCAAAATCCTCCACTGCAGAGGTAATTTGTGAGATTTCATGCAGCAAAATATCTAACTGCAGTCTTTAACTCATTGCAAAATTAATCAACCCTTAAAAGCCTGCTGGCTATAAAATATGTTTACAAAGTAAATAAATCAGGCCTGGTTTCCTTTGTTATAACCTTTCATATTTAACAGATCAGAACTATGGAAAATGGAGTACCTTTTCGTAGCGAACCAAGCAGCCTATAGCAGTTATCATTGGCCTGTCCCCATAGCCAACTCAAAACTACTGTATTGAGCTTCAGCTTTCCCACAAGGTAACCATCAGGAATACAGTCATGAAATGACAAAAGTATAAAAATTTCAGTTGACCGAGTAAAATACTATCTCTTTTAAGACTGAAAGTGCATATGATTTACGACACAGGTTTCAGCTTTTTTCCACGCTGGAAGTGTAAGCTGATTCAAGAAAGAAAGGCCAGCCCATTCAAGGCAGCTTCAATACAACTGCGAATAATATAATAATAAGCTCTGAAGTTGAACAGATAAATCAGTCTTAAACATGCACAGCAGAGAAGAACGGAGTTTCATGTGGACCTTTCAATAAATACAAATGTTTCAATCTCATCAGTTTTAATTGAGTTTAAAACAGCACTACTTTTATTGCAAACTCACTACTCTGTTTCTATACTATAAAATATGGTAACAACACAAATACAAAGTCATTCCTATCAGTGCTTCTAGGGCACTCAAAGTATGTTGTTCAAACCACAGTACTGGCTTCATAGACTTTAGGCTTAAAGTCATTGGAGCTGGATGTGGAGGGATCTCTATGAACCATGTGTGAGTTGCAAAGCCTTTAGTAATGATTTTCAGTGACCAGAAGTAGCTCTCACTACAAAAAGGGTGAAGACCCATGCCTACATACTTTGGTAAACTATGAAATGCCACATAACAATATGTATCTGTAGGCTTTAACCCAGAGTAACAATAATTCACCCTCACATTTCAACTGATTTTAGCATATGCTTTTCACAATAAATATGGCAGGCATATTGCCTTGATCATATATTTTCATAACAAAGAATTACGCTTATAACCTTTATCCCACTGAGTTGTCACCATAACTACGTTAGTCCTACTTTGTTGAGGGTCTGTTGTCCGACAAGACCCCCTATAGTTATACTGTAATAAACTTACAAATATGTACAAAAGGATTGTCGTCAAAATGAAAGTCTCTCCTCAGAGAGCCTAATGGGGATCATCTTAGTACACAACTTACACCGACAACACCGAAAACACCCTCAGTACTGCCGAACACTTGCACTTCCAGATCCACACGGATCCCAAAACCACCCTCAAAGGAACCCTCGTCTACGGACCCCCCTGGACCCCGACCAAAGTTCAGCGACTCCATCGCCGACCTCGTCAGTACACACGCCCTCGCCTCCACAGACTACAACCTTCTCGGGGACCTGAACTTCCACGTCGAGAACAACAACTCCAAATCCACCACCCTGATCACCAAAATCACCAACCTCGGACTCAGACAACTCGTCACAACACCCACCCACTCTGCCGGCCACACGCTTGACCCCATCTTCTCTGCAAGCTCCCACGTCACCTTTTACCACACCACCGAACTCCACTGGACCGACCATCGCTGCACCCACTTCTTCTTTCGGAAACCCACCACACACCACCGCACCCAACAGATCCCCCGCCGCTGCTGGGGCAAAGGCACCGAAGACCAGCTAACCACCGCCCTCGCCCGGAGCCCACCAATGGACCCCACCGACCTGACACCGCTGCCCAAAACCTCCGACAGTGGATCGACAACTGCGCCGACACCCTCGCCCCATTCAAGAAATCCTCCAACAGACACACCAGCAAGAAAGCCAGCTGGTTCACTTAGGACCTCCAAGCCTCCAAGCAAACCTGCCAAAAGCTAGGGAAGAAATGGCACCAGGAACAGACACAGGACAGCTACGCAGCCCACAGGAATGCCACCCGCAGACACCATCACCTCATCAGATCTGCCAGAAGAGCCTCCTTCAACGACCGCCTAAACAACAACGCACAGAACAGCAAAGAGCTCTTCAACATTGTGAATGAACTCTCCAACCCCAGCTCCAACACCAACGACATCCCACCTTCGCAAGACCTATGTGATTCGCTTGCCACCTTCTTGCAGCACAAGATCGCAGACATCCACGACAGCTTCAACCTCATGACCACCCTGATAACCACTGAGACCTCCATCCCCACGGCCACCATCTGCACCGATCCCCTGCTCTCCTGGACCAACATAAACGACAACGACACCATCAAAATCATGAACACCTTCCACTCCGGATCTCCGTCATACCCATGCCCACACCACATCTTCAACAAAGCCAGCACCGTCATTGCACCCCAGCTCCGGAAAGCCATCAACATCTCCTTCGAGACAGCGACCTTCCTGGAGAGCTGGAAGCACACTGAGATCAACACGTTACTCAAAAAACCCAAGGCTGACCCCAAGGACTTCAAGAACTTCTGGCCCATCTCCCTGCTTCTGTTCCCGGCGAAGGTCATCGAGAAGACCGTCAACAGACAACTGACCCACTACCTTGAGGAGAACAGCATCCTGCACCTGTCCCATTCCGGGTTCTGAAGCAACCACAGCACCAAAACCGCCCTCATCGCCGCCACCGATGACATCAGGGCCCTGCTGGACAATGGAGAAACAGCGGCCCACATCCTGCTGGACCTGTCAGCCGCCTTCAACACTGTCTGCCACTGCACCCTATGCCCATGCCTCTGCGACACTGGAATCCAAGACAAGGCTCTGGACTAGACCACCTCCTTCCTCTCCGGCGGAACCCAGAGCGTCCGCCTACCCCCTTTCCGCTCCAAAGACACTGAGATCATCTGCGGCTTACCCCAGGGCTCATCCCTCAGCCCGACATTGTTCAACATCTACATGGCACCACTCGCCCACGTTGCCCGACTGCACAACCTCAACATCATCTCCTAATGACGACACCCAGCTGATCCTCTCCCTCACCAAGCACCCCCTCCCCGCCAAAACCTACCTCCACGAAGAAATGAAAGCCGTCCCAGAGTGGATTAAGAACAGCCGACTGAAGCTAAACTCGGACAAGACGGAAGTCCTCATCCTCGGCTCCACCCCCTTGGCCTGGGACAACTCCTGGTGGCTGACTGCACTGCGACCTGCTCCAACACCCACCGACCACGCAAGCAACCTGGAGTCCATCGTCGACTCTACTCTCTCCATTGCAAAGCAGGTCATTGCATTCTCGTCCTCCTGCTTTAACACCCTCTGCATGCTCCGCAAGATCTACAGGTGGACCCCCACCAAAATAAGAAGAACGGTCACCCAGGCTCTTGTCAGCAGCAGGTTGGACTATGGAAACGCCCTCTATGCAGGAGCCTCAGCCAAACTCCTGAAACGACTTCAACGCATTTAAAATGCCTCTGCATGCCTGATCCTCGACATCCCCCACTGCAGCCACATCACACCCCACCTGAGAGACCTGCACGTGCTCCCCGTCAACAAGAGGATCACCTTCAAGCTCCTCAACCACACACACAAGGCACTCCACAAACCGGACCAGCATACCTCAACAGACGACTCAGCTTCTACACCCCCAACCGCCAGCTCCACTTTGCCGACCCCGCCCTCGCCACCGTCCCCCGCATCCGAAGAGCGAACTCCGGCGGCAGATCATTCTCCCACCTCACCACCAAGACCTGGAACACCCTCTCCATCTTCCTATGGCAGACCCAGGACTTGTTGACCTTCAGAAGACTCCTCAAGAACTGGCTGGTCGAGCAGTAGCAGCATCCCCCCCCAGCCCTCGCCCCCCAGCGCTTTGAGACCACCACGGGTGAGTAGTGCGCTTTACAAATGTTCTGATTGATTGCTTGATTGACATTCACATCGTTGTTTTGGGTGGTACATCAACACCAAAACCATTGCTTTCAGAATAGTCATTGAGATTCCATGTAACAAAATCCCTGCCTTCTGGCTTTAGTAATGTATAATGACAACCCATCCTAAAACTTCTATTGTGCTTAACACATGCCTTTCACTATAAGTAATGCAAAAACCACAGTTGATGGACAGAATGCAGAACAATGTCATACATTCACCCCAACCTAAATCCATCGTTTTTTTGCACTCCACACCACCCCAGTTCAGGCATGGCCATATGCAAATCAGTCTGACCCTGTGCCATATGGGAACAGTCCAGTCCAAACTGCCAAGCCATGCCTTCCCTGGACCGGAAACAAGCTTCCGAGGACCGGTTTCTGGCATTCCAGCCGTCTTCAGCCCGGCTTGCTTGAATCCAGTGGTGTGGAGAGCATGGGACTCACGTCTGAGCATAGCCATCCCACTCGGGGTGACAAATGCAAAAACCACAGTTGATGGACAGAATGCAGAACAATGTCATACATTCACCCCAGTACAGAGATCTGGGCCTAAATCCATTGTTTTTTTGCACTCCACACCACCCCAGTTCAGACATGGCCATATGCAAATCAGTCTGACCCTGTGACTCATGGAAACAGTCCAGACCGAACTGCCAAGCCATGCCTTCCCTGGACCGGAAACAAGCTTCCGAGGACCGGTTTCTGGCATTCCAGCCGTCTTCAGCCCGGCTTGCTTGAATCCAGTGGTGTGGAGAGCATGGGACTCACGTCTGAGCATACCCATCCCACTCGGGGTGACAAATGCAAAAACCACAGTTGATGGACAGAATGCAGAACAATGTCATACATTAACCCCAGTACAGAGATCGGGCTTAAATCCACCGTTTTTTTGCACTCCACACCACCCCAGCTCAGATAATTGTCACCCCGAGTGGGATGGGTATGCTCAGACGTGAGTCCCATGCTTGGACGCCGATTTTGAAGTACCGAAGGACAGAGCTGTGCTTCCCCTTTTTCCTGAGCCGTGGCCAAGTGGGGTGAGGTCCATACCTCTTACAAATATGAAAAACTTGTTAAGAGGGAGCAGAACACCTAGTGATATCAGGTGATCTCTGTATCTTATTTCGATTTTGAGCACATATTTGTTTTCACAATCACCAAATTGCAGTAGCTATCAGTTAATATGGTCCTGAAGAAAGCAACAACGAATCTGTCACTAAATTGCTGAAACATGTCGACCACATAGAATATTCAGACAGTCTATATATTAGTGACTATCACTGACGACTACTTTTTAACATTGGGAGGTTGGGTAACACCTGAATAAAGTTATGAGTACCCCTATCCTATTTTAATATCACTCATTTTTCTAATTTTTCACAAGTTTTGAGCACTGCAACATCAGTCCCTCAGTTTTGATATTAGAATCCTCAGAACTTGAGTAGCAAGACCAGAGTTAGACCTTACTGATCGGCGGTGGAGTTCCTTTCCACATCTGGACCCCCGACCGTGATAGTTGATTGGCTATCCCAGTAGTGGTCTTGATGGAATCCCAAATGATGAAGGTCGGTTCCGTGTGGTGACTGATGGGCATCCCTCACGGACCACTTGGGGGATGATCCTTTTTAGATACACATAGTTTGAGGTTGTCTTAGGGTACCCTTTTAGGACATATTGAGCGTACTTTCTGTGGTAGACCCTCCGATATACATGTTGTTGTATAACATTCTCAATCTCACAATGATGATGTGAGGAATATCTGTATGTATTCTGGTTTGCTGACAGTAAACTGGGCAGTATCTGGATGCTGAGATGTTAGCAGAGTCCTTTGCTAAGAAAGTTAATTGAGATTGGCAGTGAAGTGACCAGACACAAACCAATGACAGCTACAAGAGACTAAACATACTCCACTTATTAGTGATATCAACACACTTGCTTTTTTTTTTTAGCAAAATCTGCTTTCAATAATGTTTTCCCGCATCATCAGCAGAAGCTAGGCTTTTGGAAAATAGTCTTTTTGTTCAGATCTTGCACAGCTCTTTACCATTTGTGTGAATTTGTGTGAATGAATTTGTTTCAATAGCATTTCATTCCTAAATGACCAGAGTGAGCGGTCTCTATTATCCTTCATCAGAAACAGCTTGGTGGAATTAACTTCCCTCCCCTGACCACCAAATTATTTTCAAGAGACAATTCATCTGCAATTTTATAGTGAGGTTATAAAGCTAATCCAAGTGACTTTTTCCTAGGCCGTCCAATAATCACAAAATTCCAGACCTGCTTTAACACAAGATCACTTTTCACAGCACCTTGTCATTCACCTATCATATATACCTTGTTTAAAATAAGCGTCACTATCACTGACATCAGCTGTGCCAAAAAAGGGCTGTGCTTTATAATGGAGTTCGCCTTCCATGGAATCAAATACCGGGCCCATCTGCTGTTTATTGAGTTGGGTGACTTTAAGCATCAGCTCCAAGATGCCCCTTGAGGTACTCAGTCGCTACAACTAGTGGATGACTCCTTTTTATTGCACCATGAAGTGCACTTTTTCTTCTGGTGAGAAGGCCGCAGACTGTTGCATGTTCCCTGCTCAGGAGCCCTGCAGTTCGAATTTTACGGACAAGAGTATACTGGAAAAGTAATGGCAGCAAAACAGACTAAAGGATGCGGATGACCTATACAGAAACCTGCTGCTTTAGAAAGGACATGCCTGGAGTGGAAACTACATGTCACATTGGATTTTTATTCACATCCTTGTCCACATCCTCTGCTGACTGAGTCATTTCCTGAGGACCACGCCTAGAGAGTGATAAGTTTGGAGGGTGCATGTTACACTCAACCAACACAGTAAAATATACAGAGCTCCCATCTCTGTTGGTCTCTATACATCATTCTATCCTCTCTTTAGAAGCCCACTTACTCATTTTGGTATTCACAGAAGACACTTACTCATAAATGATTAAGTGCCTTCTGTGAATACCAAAATGAGTAAATGGTAGTAAGTTTAGGATTTTGTCTTAAGTTAGTTCTGTAAATCGGGCCCCGAGTATTGGAAAGAGAGATCGCATGTGATAGGAAATATTTTGTAATATACTGAATCACGATTTCTATATACTGTAAGTTTGGTGCAATAATAGCATGCTGCCTTTTATGTACTCTTAATGTTGCTCTTTATTTCAGGGTACACCATTAGGAAAGGCGTCTGTTAAGGAGTTGGAAGACACTTGCGGACAAGATCAGCTTCAAACTGTGTTGTGTAGCCCAGACGTTTCCCTTACTGACCCATAACGGAGATTACCTAATAATATGTGGATTCCAGGAGCCTCAACCAGAAGATCATATGCACCAAGATCGAGGTCCCTTTAGGGCCTGCACTCACCCTCCACAGTCCCAAATAGAGGGCTTCTACAATTACTCAACCCACCTAGAGAAATCAAGGCCCATGTGGTTGAATGGACATGCTGCCCACATACTGTGTCCTCCCCATTTTATTACTGTCCGGGTCAAGGGCCAATATAGTCTTCTTGAAGTGATCGTGTGGATATCTACTGAGGGTCACTCAACTACAGGATAAGGAAGTGAACTGATTCTCTCTCTAAAATGCCTGGAGACTTTAGATGATCTGGTACTCCTTCCCTCTAGTAGAACTCAGGGCCCATCAAATTTTTCAAACTCCATTCTAGAAATGACATCCAGCTGGAGCGGTCCGTCTCCCGACAAAGTTCATAAACTCCCATCCATTTGTCCAGCCATGCATGCAAATGGGTATCACCTATTGACAGTGAATGCTGCCAATAATGTCTGACTCCCGTGCTAGGAGTCACCCCTGCAGATATATCATGCCCTCTAGGCTATCTGGCTGCACTGCCACCTAAGGACCACCAAGGATCTCAATCCGTCCTAGGGCACACACTCCACTGTGGCCAGGTACGGCACGCAATCCAGCACTCATGTACTTTCACCCAGGGGATCCTAAAGCACAAACAGAGGCACTCTATTTTTATCTGGTTGAACTGAAAAATTCTTCCATGTTGTGCTTAAGTGGGTCACTAGATGTTACTTGCTTGGAATTCTAACAATTGTAAAATAAACAAGGGGCCAAACTGTGGATTTTCGGAGTCATGCCGGGGGTAAATAAAATTACCAAGTCTATCACTTGAAGTATTGTAACAGCACTTGCTCAATGGCTGTATGTACCAGTATGGAGGTGAGCAATTTTCAATCAACTAATGCACCTGGGAGCGGCTGAGCACACACAGGTGTCTCACTAAGTGAATCACATACATGTTTTTAAATCTCCCATGCCTTTTAAATGCTAACGCATCACTAGAGAGGTGAGGCCTCAATTTGTGAAAAGTGTTGCCCCACATGGATGCATGTCTCATTCCCTAATGGCAGTTCGGGCTGGACTGTTCCCTTGAGGCACAGGGTCAGACTGATTTGCATATGGCCATGTCTGAACTGGGGTGGCAGAGTGGGCTAAAGAACGGTATTGGATTAAACCTAGATCTGTTGACTGGGTGTGAGTGTTTGATTGGTTCAGATGCTCCATCCATCACCACCCCCTTTTGTACCGCTTTGTTCGCCATAAGTTGGCAGGGTATGCTCAGACGTGAGTCCCTTGCTCACTTTGCCACTGGAATCAAGCAAGCCTGGCTGAAGACGGCTGTAATGCCAGAAACAGGTCCTAGAAAGCTTGTTTTCAGTCCAGGGAAGGCATGGCTTAGCAGTTCGGGCTGAACTGTTCCCATGAGGTACAGGGTCAGACTGATTTGCATATGGCCATGTCCGAACTGAGGTGGCAGAGTGGGCTAAAGAACGGTGATGGATTAAACCCAGATCTTTTGACTGGGTGGGAGTGTTTGATTGGTTCAGATGCTCTGTCCATAACCACCCACTTTTGTACTGCTTTGTTTGCCATAAGTTGGCAGGGTATGCTCAGACGTGAGTCCCTTGCTCACTTTGCCACTGGATTCAAGCAAGCCTGGCTGAAGACGGCTTTAATGCCAGAAACCGGTCCTAGGAAGCTTGTTTCCAGTCCAGGGAAGGCATGACTTGGCAGTTCGGGCTGGACTGTTCCCATGAGGCACAGGGTCAGACTGATTTGCATATGGCCATGTCTGAACTGGGGTGGCAGAGTGGGCTAAAGAACGGTGATGGATTAAACCCAGATCTGTTGACTGGGTGTGAGTGTTTATTGGTTCAGATGCTCCGTCCATCACCACCCCCTTTTGTACCGCTTCATTCCCTAATGTAGCATGTCAGGTTCGATTTGGAGCAGCATCATTTAGGCTTTACCCTTTATATGTAGCTAATATAAATTTATATACTCATATGACATTTACAATCAACGTGTGACTTAGCTTTATTAATGTGGGTGATGCATTTAAAAGATATTAATGATATGTTACCATTTTACCCATTAAGAATTAACATATACAAATAATCAATTGACACAAAATAAACATGTTTTTGCATATTCACATTGACCATTTGATCCTGTTAAACACACACACACATCCATTTTTACACAAATTCATACACACTTGCACATTCAAAAATGCACATTTTCAGTGACATAATGATATTTTACAGCATGATGAACCTTTCCCGAATGGAATTTTCAAATTCAGCGACTTGTGTAACATTAAGACCCTTTCTGCTTTTGGAGGCTTGATCTAATTTACTTTGAAAAAACAGTCTGAACACCATCTTGTATTGCATTTTCCTCTGGCAGTTCTAGAGAAATATGATTTGCATCCCAGTGGCTTCGCCCTATAGCTGCATAAAATTGCTTGCTTTTGCTTTCAGAAGCTGGTATTTTCCATGCAAATGGGTTTGAAGGTTTTCATGAGATGTACACATTCTGACAGTTCTAGCTGCTGCTGCCATGGTAAAGGACTCTAATGTTGTTTCAACTATTATCGTTTGCTTTCAGGTGCATAACTAAAACTAGTAAAATCAGTCCCATGTGAAAAGTTAGGTTTCAAATCTCCCTCTTGCTTTAATGTCCTGATAAACCACTGCAAAGTTGCTGATAGCCAAGATCAAAGAAATTGAATATTTTCTCTTTATGCATCCTGAGAAAGTATTTTTATTTTTTATTTTAGAAGTAGAAATAATATTGTATAACTTGATCTTATTTTATTGAACTTAAATGAAATATATGAATTATTTAAAGAGAATTGAAACATTCTTTTGAAATGTATAGGGCGCTGATCAGCATAGTTTTTATGTATAAAGTGCGGGCGCATATTATAAATAAGCAGTAAGTCAATGTTAGATTGGAGACGAAGCTAGGATCTCCCATTCCAAGACCTTAACCAGGAAAAAGGAAATCGTTTTTGGAACTATGAATAAAGTTTATTGCTAAGGAAATAGACAGAATTGGCACCTTAAACAACGAGCATCTTTTTGTAGTGTTATACTATTCATGTCAGCTTTCAAGGCTGTGTATGCTTCAAAGTCTTGTTTTATTATTTTGAGACTGCAATCATTTTCTTCTTGATTGAAACTTTGGGATGATAACACAGCAAGACACAATGACTTTGCTCACAGGGACTTCGGTGTACTAACGCATTTTTACACAGTTCCATTAATAAAGAAATGGCTACATTATTGGTTCCCTTTTCTTAAGAATTTGTCAGCAGTCTTTCAGAAAAATTACTGTTCTCTTAAAACTAAAGCAATCCTGGATTACGCCATGGATTAAAAAAGGCAATGGCTCGAGCAGCGTTTAAAAGCAGTTGGCTATTTTTTTTAATAAAATTTTCCTTAACACCTTATAGCCATTGAGTTTCATGCCCACCTGGGAATTAAACTCTGTTTGTGATCAGATGTCAAGCTAATGATCGCTCATAGGGTTTGAAACTATTTTAATGCTGGAACCAACTAGCCAATTAGAGCTGTTGATAAAAGAGAAGTAGCATTCTCGAATTCTACTATATTCCTTGGCCTCTCTGACCCCCTTGACCACATGGTAGTCTTGGAATCATAGGTCATTCTGGGGTATATTTGTGAAATCCATGCGCCGGCATTGCACTACATTGTGTGACGCAACATCTGAGCAATCAGTTTGTCATATTTAGAAAATAACACATCTGCAGAAATGGGTCTTTTTTTAACGTTTGCGTGAGGCAAAAGCTGTGTCAAGTAATAAATGCAAGGCAGGCGTTCGCCTGCAAAATCCACTGCAAATATAACGCAGTTCAACAATTTGTCACACATCGTTGGGAAGTCTAATGCAAAGCCTGAAATGCACCAGAATTGCTGTGTATTGACAAACCTAGTGTAGGAAGTGACGCAGTGTTTGTGATGTCAAAAGATGAACCCCACAAAACAATTTGGCAAGCTCAACTACGCCATGGAGGTTGTCATACTGCAAATTGGAGTAGCTAGGAGACCACCACCCCCACGTAGTCAGCGAAGGAGGAGAAAGCGTGTGTTCCGGCAATGCATATCCCTCATTGACCTTAGGGAGGAGGACATCATACAATTATACAGATTCCGGAGGGAGTCTTTCATTGAATTTCTGCAGAATATTGGGTCGTCTCCAGCCACTAACTGCAAGGCCCATTAACATCCCTCCACATGTGAAACTTATAGCTGTCCTCCCTATGCTGGCATCCAAATCCTTCCAGATCACAACAGCCAGATTGGCAGCAATCTCACAGGGAGCATTTGCTGCCTTCCTACTCCCCGTTTTGGATGCCATCCTTAAACTAACACCCTAGACCAGCGGTCTTCAATCTGTGGGGCGCGACCCCCAGGGGGGTCGTGGAGTCCTGGGAAGGGGGTCGCAGATTCTGCAGAGTGCAGTTCCTGGCATTGGGCTGATGGAGGGTGCTCACGGCGGAGGCCTAATTCACACCGAGGTGTGAAAAACATCAACGCCTCATTAACAAGTAAAAGGTCTTTTAAAGACCTGTCAAGTACTTGGGTGTGACTGTGTGTGTGTGTGTCCCTGAAGCTGTTACAGCCGGGCTCACATACACGAGCTGGGGGGAGCTGGGGGGGGGGGCAGGGGGGGAGTGGCTGTAATGTAGTCCTTAGAGTTCAATGGATGTTGTGCACCTGGAGATGTGTGTCCCGTGACATGTCCCTCGCCCCCAGCAGGGAGGCACAGAGATGCCCTCCCATGAGCAGGAAAGAAGAAGGAAGACGACGCAGAGAGATACTGATCCCCCCATGAGAGAGGCACAGAAAAGGTGGGTGGATGAATGATGAGTGGATGGATGGATGAAAGGGTGGATGGATGAATGATGGATGTATGGATGGAAGGATGAAAGGGCGGATGGATGAAGGATAGATTGGTAAAGGATAGATGTATGGATGGAAGAATGAAAGGGTGGGCGGATGAAGGATGGATGGATGAATGGGTGGATGGATGAATGATGGATGGATGGATGTGTAAAAAGATGGGTGGATGAATGAAGGGTGAATGGATGGATGAAAGGGTGGATGGATGAAGGATAGATTGGTAAAGGATAGATGTATGGATAGAAGAATGAAATGGTGGACGGATGAAGGATGGATGGATGAAAGGGTGGATGGATGAATGATGGATGGATGGATGTGTAAAAAGATGGGTGGATGAATGATGGGTGAATGGATGGATGAAAGGGTGGATGGATGGATGAATGATGGATGTATGGATGGAAGGATGAAAGGGTGGATGGATGAAGGATGGATGTATGGATGGGAGGATGAAAGGGTGGGTGGATGGATGTATGGATGGATAAAAGGTTGCATGGATGAATGATGGATGGATGTGTGAAAAGGTGGGGGGACGAATGATGGGTGGATGGATGAAAGGGTGGGTGGATGTATGTATGGATGAAAGGGTGGATGGTTGAAGGATGGATGTATGGATGGGAGGATGAAAGGGTGGACGGATGAAGGATGGATGTATGGATGGGAGGATGGATGAAGGATGGATGTATGGATGGGAGGATGAAAGGGTGGATGGATGTATGAATGGATAAAAGGTTGCATGGATGAATGATGGATGGATGTGTGAAAAGGTGGGTGGATGAATGATGGGTGGGTGGAAGGAAGGGTGGATGGGTAAAGGATGGGTGAATGGATGGATGATGGATGTATGAATGGATGGATGTGTAAAAAGATGGGTGGATGAATGATGGGTGAATGGATGGATGAAAGGGTAGATGGATGAATGATGGATGTATGGATGGAAGGATGAAAGGGTGGATGGATGTATGGATGGAAGGATGAAAGGGTGGATGAATGGATGTGTGAAAGTGTGGGTGGATGAATGATGGAGGGATGTGATGAGGTCTAACAGACGCATTTATGGTTGTCAAAAGTTGATGATGAGGAGTACCAGTTTCTAGAAACTTTTGTCGGAAGGGGGTCCTAACGCCTAAAAAGGTTTTACAAGGGGGTCTCGGCATCAAAAAGTTTGAAGACCTCTGCCCTAGACCCTTATTGTCCCCAAACTCAACAACAACAACTGGACACCAATAAAGGATTCTACTCCATAGCTGGATTCCAGCATTTCCTTGGTGTAATTGAGTGCACAAATGTGCAACTGGTTTCCCCTGCTGCAACATCCCACCTGTACAGAATCCAGAAACACCACACATATTTCATCAATGTCCAGGCCACAGTGGATCATTAGGGAATGTTCATCGATGTGCTGGCTAAATATCCAGGAATGTACAATGCCTTCATCTTCCTCCACAGTATCATCAATGAGCGGTTTCAGAATGGCAGATATGGGAATGTTCTACTTATTGGTAAGGAAACCACAAATATACTTAATACTAACTAAGAAGTTGAATGTACGACATAATAATCATCTCTGTATTTGTTTATAGATCTCGTGTTATATGCAAGTAGTGGGAATATTGGACTCTAACATGTAGACAATAATGTCCCATTGTGTCATTTCCTCACTAATCCTGAAATGGATTCACACAAACACATCCCCTGTGAGAAGAATTGTGTCATCTCACACTGTGTGAGTGGACTTAAACACATTTTTTGTACTGGTTAGCAAATCAACACGAAAATCATGTGGTCCACAAGTGAAGTCAAAATAAGTAGAAAGGGCAGATATTAGTCAAGTGTGCAATGTGTGTGTGTTCCGTTTTTATCTAGTCTTGGAAATTTCTGAAAGTTACACTAAAATAAAGTGTTGAATAAATCATGTTTTCCTAAGTGCATGTTGCACACATGGCAGTAAACCTGTATCTTGACCTAAGGAGCAGGAGCAATAATGGAAAAGGTACCTATAAATTCCATTTATGTCATGCACTGTAAGTGTAGCCTCAAATCATGTGTAAATGTCAAATTCATATACTGATGTGAAAACAATAGTACAAAGTACACATCTGTCTCACCATTCTCACAGTCTAGGTCCAAACATCCACATAATTATCAACCCACCTTTACATATTACATCAATGTGATAGTGGACCATTTTGGTGGCTCACGTTGCAAACATTTCCTGCATCTCAGTCCATCAATGTCAAACTAAAACAGTCCATCAATATGCTCTCAAACATGTCATGCACCAGTAAATAACCTAGAATTAAATGCATCCGGGGTAAGGTATCACAGTCTACTCAGGGTCCAAACTCAACACTCTCATGCCACATCAATAATATCATAATCAAGGCACACAAGTACTGATTCACCTACAAGGTAAAAACACACACATGCACCTCTGTAGTAGAAAGTTATATATATCTACTTCAGTTTCTCCCAAATAAATACAACCTCTATTGCCATACCTATGTGCCAATCTAAGTTCACCATGGTACCTTGCCATACAAAAAGCATTAGCTGTTGGCTGATAAAAGATATATAACTATCCATGTCAGATGTTGGAAATTCACTACATGTACTAAGCAAATAGTCATGCCAAATTTAGTGAACAAACCAAAGGCTGTGCTAATATCATGTAGGCAAGCAAGGACATCAAAGGTGACAAAAGGACAACTGTGTGTATGAGTTTCAAACATGTTGGCACTGTCACAACCTACCTAGGGCTGAATGTATGCCAGAGATTCTGATCATACATTTGTCACTTAACATAGAGGTGTTAAGAACATTCCAAAATACTTATCATAGTAATATACTGACTAAACATGTCAGTCAGCTTGTAGAAGTGTCCTATGAATCAGGACATGAACAATATTTGCAATCACACATAGAACTTGAAGATACATTTGAAAATCAATAGTCAACAGTATCTAACACATATTGGTCAAAACTGTAAGAAAGGTGTATGAGTTTTCCCAGCATACATAACACACGTGTACAGTTATGTTTCAGTAACAATGTGCAAAATCATCTACTGTTGTATTTTTGTATTTTCAGCTGACTAAGAATATGGGTTGCAGCCATGTGTCATGACCCCCTTCACCCATCCCCAGATGGAGGCTGAAAAATGATATAGCAAGGCACACACCAAGACAAGGAATGTTGTGGAGAGAACGTTTGGTGTTCTAAAGACAAGTTTCAGATGCCTTGACATGTCAGGCAGAAGACTGTTGTACTCGTTGACGCGGTGAAACTGACCAGTGCAGCACCAGAGACCGAGAGTGCCTAACGAGGAGCCCAACGAGGGAGTGCTGACCTCCATAACCCTACCTGCCTGCTGCCTGTAGCGTCCCCCTCCCGCCGCCGCGTTGGAGTAAGAACTGCGGCCGCCGAGCGGAGGGGGACCCTAAAACTACACCCCACAGCAGGCCTAGCGGCGCCAGCCGCCTTGTCATCGCGCCAGGCGGCGCATAAAGGAAGCGTCACCCCGGCAGAACGGGTGACGCGGTGAAACTGACCAGTGCAGCACCAGAGACCGAGAGTGCCGAACGAGGAGCCCGACGAGGGAGTGCTGACCTCCATAACCCTACCTGCCTGCTGCCTGTAGCGTCCCCCTCCCGCCGCCGCGTTGGAGTAAGAACTGCGGCCGCCGAGCGGAGGGGGACCCTAAAACTACACCCCCCAGCAGGCCTAGCGGCGCCAGCCGCCTTGTCATCGCGCCAGGCGGCGCATAAAGGAAGCGTCACCCCGGCAGAGCGGGTGACGCGGTGAAACTGACCAGTGCAGCACCAGAGACCGAGAGTGCCTAACGAGGAGCCCAACGAGGGAGTGCTGACCTCCATAACCCTACCTACCTGCTGCCTGTAGCGTCCCTCTCCCGCCGCCGCGTTGGAGTAAGAACTGCGGCCGCCGAGCGGAGGGGGACCCTAAAACTACACCCCCCAGCAGGCCTAGCGGCGCCAGCCGCCTTGTCATCGCGCCAGGCGGCGCATAAAGGAAGCGTCACCCCCGCGTCGCGGGAGCGCCCGGGGCAAAGCCCGGGCAAAGGGCGGGCCCTCTGTGGCCCTCTGGGGCCTGAAGTGGCCGGGTCGGGCCACCCCCCTAAGCACGACTGTCAGGACCCGCAAGCCACATCCATCATAAACTACAAACGGAGAACGGGGCACCAATCACTGCTTAAGGATGACCAAAACGCTAAAAACACCGATGGCAACAAGATCAACTAGCAGACTTAAAACAGTGAGTACACCTCTACCCACTATAACCGCAATAGACAAAATGCTGCAAAAAACGATAAATGTTGTGGCGGATGCTATTCAGGACACAGAGAGGCGTCTCTCTTTGACACCAAATTTATGCTTCCCAGACTTGTCCACGCACACGACTAATGATACCCAAAACATGGATGACACTGCCTCATCGCAGGAGTCTCTACTGATGCAATCATTCTCGGAATTACCAAGGTCACATGTCAAAGAAAATACATCTAAATCTCTGTCCACTGAGTCAACAGCGATTAATTTGGACAATAGTCTTTTGATTTTAACTAATCGTGTAAACAATAATCAACAGGAAAATGCTACATCTTTAGTTTTGGTTGCCCACCCAGATGAGAGCGCTCTATTGGCCACTGACTTAACAGAACCTCAAACTCTTAAACAACTTAATCCTCTTAAGGGCACTCGAAAAAAGCGTAGAACTAAACTTCCTATGAGGAAAACCCATCTCTTTTCAGGCACATCCAAACGCTCCATTAAAGATATGTGGCAGAAAACAAGCCTTGGGAAACCCACTGAATCAACACTTGGGGGGCCCTCATTAACTTCCCTACAGGATCATGACGCACATGGAAACACCAAGAACAATACAGGTAGTTCTCTGGTCAACGAGTCAAGTCAAGTCAAGTTAAGTCATAAAATTTGTATAGCGCACTACATACCCAGAGGGTTTCAAGGCGCTTAGGAAGGGGAGGAGGATTATTTGTCAAATATCCACGTTTTAAGCTGCTTTCTGAACGCTAGGTGGTTCTGGGTGAGGCGCAGGTAAGCGGGGAGTGAGTTCCATGTTTTAGCAGCCAGGTATGAAAAGGATCTGCCTCCCATGGTGGTCTTGTTGATGCGAGGTACAGTGGCGAGGGCTTGGCTGGAAGACCGTAGTTGGCGGGAGGGGGTGTAGAAGGACAGTCGAGAGTTGAGGCAATCTGGTCCGATGTCGTAGAGTGATTTGTGTGCGTGGGTAAGCAGTCGGAAAGTGATCCTCTTATTGACGGGTAGCCAGTGGAGGTCTTTAAGGTGACCAGAGATGTGTTCGTTGCGTGGGATGTCTAATATGAGCCTGGCTGATGCGTTTTGGATTCGTTGGAGTTTCTTCTGGAGTTTTGCGGTAGTACCCGCGTAGAGGGTGTTTCCGTAGTCCAGCCGGCTCGTGATCAGGGCGTGGGTGACTGTTTTCCTTGTTTCGGAGGGGATCCAGCGAAATGTTTTTCTGAGCATGCGAAGAATGTTGAAGCAGGAAGAGGATACGGCGCTGACTTGTCTGTTCATCGAAAGTGAGGAATCCAGGATGACGCCCAGGTTCCGTGCGTGGTCTGTCGGGATGGGTGCTTTTCCGAGGGCTTCCGGCCACCAGGAGTCGTCCCATGCAGAGGGGGAAGTACCTAAGATGAGGACTTCTGTTTTGTCTGAGTTCAGTTTCAGACGGCTTTGTTTCATCCATTCGGCAACTTCTTTCATTCCTTCGTGTAGGTTAGTTTTGGCGGTGCTGGGGTCATTGGTGAGAGAAAGGATTAGTTGAGTGTCGTCCGCGTAGGAGATGATGTTGAGGTTGTGTTGGCGTGCGATGGCCGCGAGGGGGCTCATGTATACGTTGAAGAGGGTGGGACTGAGTGAGGATCCTTGAGGTACGCCGCAGATGACTTCAGAGGCCTCGGACTTGAATGGAGGAAGGCGGACTCTCTGGGTTCTTCCGGTGAGGAACGAGGTGATCCATTCAAGTGCTTTTCCTTGGATTCCGATGTTATTGAGGCGTTGTAGAAGGGTGTTGTGGCAGACTGTATCGAATGCTGCAGAGAGGTCGAGGAGGATGAGGGCGACTGTGTCTCCATTGTCCAGTAGAGTTCGAATGTCGTCTGTTGCTGCGATGAGGGCGGTCTCAGTGCTGTGTTTTGCTCGGAAGCCAGATTGTGAGGGGTCGAGGGATTTGTTGGCTTCGAGGAAAGCGGCGAGCTGGTTGTTGAAGGCTTTCTCGATGACTTTGGCCGGGAATGGAAGAAGCGAGATGGGGCGGTAATTTTTGAGTTCGGTGGGGTCCGCTGTTGGTTTTTTCAGAAGGGCGGTGAGTTCAGCGTGTTTCCAGTCTTCTGGGAAGGTAGCGGAGTTGAAGGAGCAGTTGATGACGTCTCGGAGGTGCGGTGCTATGACGGAGTCTGCTTTGTTGAAGATGTGGTGAGGGCATAGGTCTGTGGGGGATCCTGAGTGGATAGAATTCATCAGGCGGATGGTGTCCTCAGTGGAGATTGGGTTCCAAGCGTTAAGGGTGTTCACGGGGGGAAGATGGTCAGCAGATGGTAGGGTGGGGTGGTTTCCGGGTTGGTTGTCAAAGCTGTTGTGGATGTCTGCAATCTTGTTGTGGAAAAAAGAGGCTAGGGAGTCGCAGAGGGTTTGAGAGGGGGTGATGTCGTTGGAGTTGGCCGAGGGATTGGAAAATTCCTTGACGATGTTGAAAAGTTCCTTGCTGTTGTGGGCGTTGTTGTCAAGTCGATCCTTGAATGCTGTTTTCTTGGCTTTTCGGATCAGTTGGTGGTGAGTGCGGGTGGCGCTTTTGAAGGCGTCCTTGGTGCTGGTGGTTGGGTCTTTTTTCCAGGCCTTTTCAAGGGAGCGGCAGAGTTTCTTGGATTTCTTGAGATCATCGTTGAACCATCAGGCTTTCTTGCTGCCAGGTTTGCTTTGACGTTTTTTCAGTGGAGCTAAGGTGTTGAGGTTCCGTGACAATTGTAGGTGGTGCATTTGACTCGCACGAATATAGTCGAGCCTGGTATCTATGAACCGTAAATGACGAGTTTAGTGGGTGTACGCAGTTTCGCTGTGCTAACCTAAACCGTTCGTCTATTACGTGGGTATTTCTATCTGCACCCACGGGTTCCATTTTAGATACGGCATCCATTTTGTCTCTTGCCCTCAAGTAGCCAGCGAACGGACGTTGTCCGCTTCGCGACCCTGGGACTCCCAAGATATTTGCGGAAGACACATGTCCTTTGTAAGTGTCTTTATGATGAGGGGGTTGCTACTGTAAAGCAGATGGCGCCGCTCGAGGCTCATCTTGCCGCACGGACTTATTGTCTTAGCCGTGCATCTCATTAGGCACGTCCCTTTGATGCCTGTATCTCGTGTTTCTTGGTACCTCCCCTTTTTACACCCTTTCCGATCTCCCCACTGTTCCCCTCTTCCTCTGCACCTGTCCTTGTTCTTATTTCGATCTGTTTTACTGCTGATTGGAATTCGCTAATGGTGGGAAGATGGGTTTCTACAGTTGGGAACCGCCAAATGTTTCCGCACTTATGTTCCGGACCTCATGTGTTTCAAAGTGACCAAAGCGACCCCTCTGGGGGATAATGGTGGGAACCGGGTTGTAAACCTTTGTGTACCGTGTTGTTCTATGGGTAAAAACTGTATAAAAGGAGCGATCCACAGAACCAAATTGAAGCAGTCTCCCCAAGTTGCACGTGTGTTGCTTGTCGTGACTACTGTATTCCCTGCAGTAAATAAACCTTGAATCTTTGACGCCGAAGGAAGTGTCCCGTGTCTCTGTCATTCGTACGCCGGAGCAGGTTACCCACGAAGGTTTCAGGTGTTGTGCCCTGGCACCGCTGGGTCTTAAAGAACCCAGTCCTTCAGTTGGCGCCCAACGTGGGGCTGCATCAGTGGTACCGGTCCAAGCCCGACGATCGTGAGGAACTTCGTGTGAAATCTCCAAGGGAAGGTGCACTCCGCTTCATCGATCCTGTTGTCGAAATAAGTGGCCCGAAGACTTTTCCCGCGAAGATTCCCGCCTCCTGACGGCTGCGACGGACTGCTGCCCTGACTGTAGACCTGTTTTGGCGCCTGGCGTAGACCTTTGTAGAGCGAGACGACTGACGGGCCTTCCTGGTGACGCCATCGATCTTTGAGTTAAGTATTTGTGGGTCGCTCCCAGAGTCCTTAGTTGTTGACACTCTAGCGAGTGTTTTTGTTGTTGACGCTGTGAGAGTGTTTTTGTCGATGACACTTTGCTAGCGTACTTTGTTGTGTTGTTTGACGACTGCAGCCGCCAAAAACCGAGGGTTTTGTTCTTTGCTGGGACTTGGTAAATCCCGTAACCCTTGAAGTTTGTGAAACTCGGCTAGTGTGCAAGATGCCTGGTCGCAGTACTTTGTTTAGTTGTTTCAGACCTTGTGGTACGGATTCCCGACTGGAGGACTCGTGTCCGATACCTCCGGTTGGAACTCCCACCTATGAACTGTACAGCAAACATGGGCTAGGCCCGATTACCTTTAATGATTACTGGATTAAATACACGAAGAAGGACGGTGACCTTCGTTGGCCACCTCATGGTAGCTTCGAGGCCCCGATCCTAGATAATCTGGAAATTAAATTGTTCGAAAGAAAGTCAAGGCCGGCCATGTTTGATGCCTTTCGGTTGTGGCGTAAAGAAGCCCGACAGAAAGAAATCAGACAGACTAAACGAAATCAGCGAGATAGTGCTGGTACCATTGTAATGAAAGCAGAGCAATTTCAGCGCGACAAGGAGGTTAAGGATAAGGAAGTGTTTGACAGATTACAGCGTATGACTATAGATAAATGCTATCCTACTTTGCCTACGGAGTCGGAAAAGAAGGAAGAGCCAGTTGAGGATCCTTTAATGTCTTATCTTATGAAGTCGCCACCTCCGTACGTACAGGGTACCGCAACTCCTGTGGTTCCTGCCGTACCTATTCTCCCGCCTATTCTTCCCCCGCCTGTTCCTCAACCTGCACCCGCTCTTCCGACTGTTCCTGCTCCTTTGCCTGTTGCTATCCCTACTGCTCCTCCGCTTCCACATACTCCTGCTCCCGCTACTGCTCCTGTTTTGTTAACCCCTGCTGTTGCTACTGTTTCTACTCCTCCACTTGTTAGTCCTGTGTCCTATACTTCTCCCTCGACTCGTTCTCGTAACTCTCCTCTTGCGGCTAGCTTCTTTCATTCGCTCGGACCTGTTCATGGGTCCGCTGGTTCCGATGGTCCTCAGAGACGTAGTCAGCTTCCTGGTAACAGAGAACGCGTTGCGCTATATAATATGGCGATGGGTTGGATGGTAAACCCTCTTAGAAATCCACCCCGTGTTGTACTCGAAACGTTTTGTCAATTCAATATACCAACCCAGAGATACGTGTTCGATGAAATGTGCAAGTTCCTTCGTGATCAGATATCGGCCGATGCGCCTGACGAGGTGCTGGCCGCTTTGTCTAATCTTCAGCTTCAGTTCTCAAATGGACTGATAGTGGATACCAATGTGCGACGTGCTGTTGAGCGGTTGCTATCTTTTCGTCCCACTCCGATACCTCATGCATTATTTGTTGAGGATATTGAAAGACAGCCAGATGAGTCTGGTCAGTTTCCCATGCGTGAAGTTCCACTAGTGTGGATGCCAGGTGATGCTACAGCTAATCCTGTTATTCCGCCGCATTTCCAGAGAGTATGGATACATCTCCCATGGAAACGCTCAGAAGTGCTACAGGTGAAGCAATCTTTGCCTGACCCTCGAAAAAATCCTACAGGGTATTACAAGGAATTATCGCAGCTCGTAGATGCTACGATAATGAATCTTGCCGATATTGATATGTTGTTCGGCAATGTTGTACCGCAACCTGTATGGGCTAAGATTCGGCAGGAAAATCATCCGAATGAATTAGGTGGTGATTGGGCTGCCATTGTGGCGGCGGATGGGTTACAAACTAGTGGGGCTAAACCTGAGCAGATGATTACTGCTCTTCCTCAGCGAATAATAACGTTAATGAAAACTCTTATGCCAGCTATGAGGGTAAATTGGGACAAATTGTCAGCCTGTAAGCAAAAGAAGGACGAAAGTGTTTCCGACTTCTTTACGAGGTTCGAGGAAGCATTCATTGACCACAGTGGACAGGATATGGGTACCGAGGGTGGTCAGCGATTGTTTGTGGATAAATTTGTTTCAAACTTATTGCCCGATTTGAGCAATAAATTAAAGAATTCGGAAAGTGCATGGGCCGTTTCTACCTCAGCTCAGATATTGGCTACAGCACAATATTATGAGAATAGGGAGAAGGAGGAGAACGACCGTGCTGACAAAAAGACGAAAGAACTAAAAACTAAAGTGTTGTTGCAACAAGCGTATCCTCCGCGTTCAAATCAGAATGCGTCTCAACAGAATAGATCGCAGTCGCAATCGAATCGATCACAGCCACGTAATGATTCCTCCTCCCAAAGATCATCGTTAGGGTACAATCAATGTGCTTATTGTAGACAGGAGGGACACATTAAATTTAATTGCCCTGTTTTGAATGAACGTAATAGTGGTAACTCATCTAGAGGAGGTCGTGGTGGTTCGCAGCAGGCATCACGTGGTAGAGGTCGTGGTGCTCAGAACGATCGTTCTGATAACTCCTCTAATTCTAATAATTGTTTCGATCAACGTGGATCATCGCAAGGACGATCTGCGCAGTACAATGTAGACGATTATTACGTCGATCAGGGAACTGACGACAGTAATTACTAGGACAGCCATAGACAAGGAGAGGGAGTGGTATCAGTTCCGGTTGATCAGAGAGGGCCTTACGTCGCAGTTGCTACATCGGGCGTCGTTGAGCCTTTTCTGTTGGACACTGGTGCAGCGAAAAGTTCCATCAAGCATTCAAAACTCCCTGGCGCACCTTTGTCTGGCTTAACAAATGTTTCCGTTGGATTCTCTGGCGCCCCTGTTAGCAATCCAGTTTCGCGCCCTTTGCCCCTTACAATAGGGCCACGTGAGCTTCAAGCTCCGTTAATTTTGACTACTGGCTGTGGTGAAAATCTTTTGGGCCTGGATTTGCTTAAACGTTTGTATGCAACTTTGTATTGTTCTCCTGCGGGTGTAAAGCTTACGTTAGGAGAGAGGGTTGTCTCTCCTATGTATTTGTCTCTGGATAAGCTTCCACCGGAATTGAGTTCTCTTCCTGCGTCTTTGTGGGCAACGGGTCCCAATGATGTGGGCCTGCTTGACATCTCCCCTTATGTTGTTCAGTTGAAATCTAATGTGCGATTACCACGTATTCCCCAGTATCGTATCTCTCTTGATGGTGAACGAGCCTTGTTGGCGATCATTTATGATTTGATCGAGAAAGACGTTATTGAAGAGACTCGGGGAAACGTGTGCAACAGCCCTGTACTGCCCATTCTTAAACGTACTGATCCTTCAAAACCGCCTGTTTATCGTTTTGTTATCGATTTACGGGAGGTGAATAAAATAGTGGTTCCTCAATTCCCTGTTGTGCCTGACATCACGGCATTACTGACTCTGATTCCAGCCTCTGCATCATGGTTTTCGGTGATTGACTTAAAGAATGCGTTCTTTAGCATCCCGATTGCTGAGGAGAGCAGAGACCTTTTCGGTTTCTCTCTCGGTGGACGCAGCTTCCGGTTCAAACGCGCTCCTCAGGGCTACTGTGAAAGTCCATCGATTTACAGTCAAGCCTTGAAGGGTCAACTGGATGCGTTTAGGTTGCCGGTCGGTGCGGCTTTAATCCAATATGTCGACGACTTATTGGTGGCTGCTGATACTCAGGACATTTGCAAAATTGCTACGGTGTCATTGCTGCAACATCTCTGTGAGTTGAATCATAAGGTGTCCCCTTCTAAACTCCAATATTGTTGTCAAGAAGTAACCTACCTAGGTCACTTATTGTCAAAGGAGGGAAGGAGGTTGACCCCAGAGAGAATTGCAGCGATTGCGCGAATGGCTGTGCCAACAACCCAAAGAGATGTGCGTGCCTTTCTAGGTATCACGTCGTACTGCAGGCAATGGATTCCTAATTTTTCATTGCTAGCGAAACCATTGGTGGCTCTTACGTGCAAGGATGTTTCAACTCCTTTACCATGGACGGAAGAATGTCAGAAAAGTTTTTCTGAACTGCGTGATTCATTGTGTTCGGCTCCTGTGTTGGGTACTCCTGACTACAGCAAGCCGTTTACATTATATGTTCACGAGAGGGAAGGTTGTGCTTTGAGTGTCTTAACGCAACCTTTTGGTGGTAAACAGCGTCCATGTGCATATTTTTCCTCGACCTTGGACCCAGTAGCTAGAGCATTGCCGAGTTGTTTGAGAGCAACTGCGGCAGCTGCGGTCTCCATCCAACAATCAGCAGGACTGGTCATGGATAATATGCTTACGGTGATGGTTCCGCATGCAGTCGATACTCTTTTGAATCGTACGAAAACCCAGCACTTAACGAGTGCGAGGTTGTCTGGGTACGAGCTGACGTTGCTGGCAAGTCATATTCAGATAAAACGTTGTAATGTTCTGAACCCGGCAACTTTGTTACCAATTAGCGCAGAGTCAGACGAAGTAGCAGAACATGATTGCTACTTGAGGACAGAGGAAGAAACAAAGGGTCGAGTGGACCTTAAAAACACCCCATTGGAAGATCCGGACGGTACACTGTATGTGGATGGGTCATGTTTTAAGTTGCCGAATGGCGATGTGACTACCGCCTATGCTGTGGTAACGTTGAATACTGTTGTCGAGACTGCAAGGTTGAATCAGAATTCTGCCCAAGCTGCAGAGTTGATCGCTCTTGCTAGAGCGTGTGTGTTAGCAAAAGGGAAACGTGTGAATGTGTTTACCGACAGCCAATACGCGTTTGGCGTCGCACATAGTTTTGGTCGATTGTGGAGAGAGAGAGGTTTCTTGACATCGCATGGTACGAAGATTCAGCATGGACAGCTCGTGAATGATCTTTTGGATGCACTGACGTTGCCTAAGCAAGTAGCAATTGTTAAATGTAGTGCGCATCGTAAGGTGACGGATGATGTGGGTCGTGGTAATGCGTTTGCGGATGAGATTGCTAAGGAGACTGCCCGGAACCTTAGCACTCGAATGTATGTGACGAGTTCGGTTAGGTGGCCTACAGAATCGAGCATGTGTGAAGACACTATTGAAAGCGTGAAAGAAATTCAGAATGAGGCCACCAAGACTGAAAAGGCGAAGTGGAAAGAAAGCACGGGAAAGTTGGATGTGAATGGTTGCTGGATTGATTTGTCAGATCAGAAAAGATGGTTGTTGCCCGATGCGTATGTGCTGGCCGTTGTGACAATGGCACATGGGTTAGCACATATTAGCGCGAAAGGTATTTGTAAGTTGTTGTCCCCTGTATGGAAGAATGATGGTATCACGAAATGTGCTGAACGTCTGGTGAAGAATTGTATGGTGTGTATGATGTACAATCCTGGCAAAGGAACCCCAACTCCTCCTGGCAGTTTTGCTCCCCCTTCATGTCCCTTTGAGGTGATCCAATTGGACTTCATCCATATGGAGAGATGCAATAACCTGAAATATGTTTTAGTTGTGGTTTGCGCGTTCTCCCGATGGATCGAGGCCTATCCTCTCAAAGACAATACTGCTTTGTCTACTGCGAAAATCCTACTGAAGGAATATTTTCCTCGGTACGGAATGCCTAGAGTCGTGTGGTCAGATAACGGAAGTGAGTTTGTGGGTAGTGTGATGAAGAGTGTGTGTAAGGGCCTTGGAATTAATCAGAAATTCCACAGCGCCAATCATCCTCAGTCAGCTGGATTGGTTGAGGGGTACAACGGCACCCTTAAACTAAAGCTAGCGAAGATTCAGGCTACGACTGGTCTTTCGTGGCCTGACGCTTTACCTTTAGCATTACTGTCAACTAGGGCGACTGTACACTCCCGAGTAGGGCTTAGCCCCTATGAAATAGTGTTCGGCCGTCCTGCGAATGTGTGGGGGGTTCCTAGGCCAGGAATGTTCTGTGATCTTGAGTACCCAATGTTGATCGACTATCTACATGACTTGACTGCTAAACTGAGGTTAATTCACCAACAGGTTTACGACGCATTGCCGACGCAGACGGAGGGTCCAGGCCACCAGCTCCAGCCCGGAGATTGGGTGGTGACGAGAAATTTTTCACGCAAGAATAACCTGGACCCGAGGTTTACTGGACCCTACCAGGTGCTCCTGGCCACGAGGACTGCTGTTCGTCTCGAGGGACGCAAGAATTGGGTGCATGCCACCCATACCAAAAGGGTCCCTATCCCTTTGCCGGCAGACCCGTGGGTAAGGAGAGGCATTGCATCAACTGAAACCGAAGGATTGCCGGCGTTTGTACCTTTCAGCGACGCGCAGCCTGTTGGAGAATCCTCGGCGCAGCAGAAAGACACTGTTGAACAATTAGTTTAAGGGAAATATTAGGGAGACTCTGGTACGTCAGCAGTGACAATATGTGGGAAAAACACTGTTTTCCTTTGAAAGCCCTCACCCACCGACCTAGTCGGTGGCATGCTTCATCATCGGGCCCACCACAGTGGCACCGAATGTGCCCCGGGTGTGCTTCAACGCCAGGTGACTGCGGAGCTGGTATGTTGCTGAGTGTGCAGTGAAAGTGTGTGAAGGTGAGAAATTAAAATGCTATCCAGGAGGTCCCAGCACCCGAGGGTATTAGCAATATTTAATGAACTGGGCCTCTGCTAGCAGGTTAAAAAGGCAATAGGACGTTTTAAGGGAGAGTTACAATGACCTCCAGCGTCCAGTGTGGTCTACATGTTTCAGCCAGTGCCTTTGTTATAAGCTGGCTTTCCTCAGGACCAAAAGGTGGTGAAAAGTGCAAATTATAATAAACTATATTAAGTGAGTGTTGTTATTTTCTCTATGTGTCGCGCACGCTAAGGCGCTGTAACTGTTAGAGGGGGATTCCCTCAAGCTTTTCTACACAGAACACATAGGACAAAGACAAGACGTACAAGGTAGAGTCATATTAGGTTGCATTAAGTAAAAGAACCACTTATAACAGAGTGAGGACTTAGTACCATTACTTTCCTGTACCTCACCTTGTGATTTCGTTTTTAGCCCACCACCCCTCACTAACGGTTGAATATACCCTCACTAGCTCTATGGAGTCCCCAATGAGCTCACCATAGCCGCATATAGGTCGAACACCACCTTATAAGTCGGCCTTAAGTGGTTCTTTTACTTAATGCAACCTAATATGACTCTACCTTGTACGTCTTGTCTTTGTCCTATGTGTTCTGTGTAGAAAAGCTTGAGGGAATCCCCCTCTAACAGTTACAGCGCCTTAGCGTGCGCGACACATAGAGAAAATAACAACACTCACTTAATATAGTTTATTATAATTTGCACTTTTCACCACCTTTTGGTCCTGAGGAAAGCCAGCTTATAACAAAGGCACTGGCTGAAACATGTAGACCACACTGGACGCTGGAGGTCATTGTAACTCTCCCTTAAAACGTCCTATTGCCTTTTTAACCTGCTAGCAGAGGCCCAGTTCATTAAATATTGCTAATACCCTCGGGTGCTGGGACCTCCTGGATAGCATTTTAATTTCTCACCTTCACACACTTTCACTGCACACTCAGCAACATACCAGCTCCGCAGTCACCTGGCGTTGAAGCACACCCGGGGCACATTCGGTGCCACTGTGGTGGGCCCGATGATGAAGCATGCCACCGACTAGGTCGGTGGGTGAGGGCTTTCAAAGGAAAACAGTGTTTTTCCCACATATTGTCACTGCTGACGTACCAGAGTCTCCCTAATATTTCCCTTAAACTAGCTAGCCTTTATTGATTTATATATATAAACTGGGGATACAGGCTAGCTTATCTAGTCCTCTCTCTCTTGTTGATCTGTATACTGTTGAACAATTATCATCAAAAGACTCAAGACCAGGACACTCAACTGATCAGCAGGACGCTGTCTCTTCAACGGATCCTTTGTTTGACGAGCAGACACGTCCTGGGAAAACCCGATACTTTTTGCGATCTCGCACTATAGACTAATAAAAGATCCTGCTTTGCTGTATTGACAACTGCATTATCCCGTTTTCCGTGATCAGTTTTGAACATTCATATTACTGTAAATTATTCCCGTATATATATATATTGAGCTTCATTCCTTATACCTTTTTGCTTCCACAGCCGAGAGACTTTGTTTTTGCATATATATATACATATTGTGCATTGAAGGCCGTAGGGCCGCGCGCGTACTTCCTTCTGGATAGTAGGTCTTGACGCTAGGTTAAAGGCCGTCGGTTCCTGGGAACTCCTGGGGATTGACTATCGCTACACAGAACGAAGTGCGTCAAGAAACGTTGCGGACGGTCGTAGGGAATGGCATTCTCGAAGCTGAATGATTTGGAGGGAGCTCAGGCTCATAGATTCAAGCTGCAGCAACTCAGTCGTACCAAATGTTTTATATTCCAACTGT
This sequence comes from Lissotriton vulgaris, assembly GCF_964263255.1. Classification (NCBI taxonomy): domain Eukaryota; kingdom Metazoa; phylum Chordata; class Amphibia; order Caudata; family Salamandridae; genus Lissotriton; species Lissotriton vulgaris. Next base: position 1,719,117,382 of record NC_141689.1, on the reverse strand, counting down.
TTGTACTGTTTTTGACTGTTTCTGCATTATTGGCGGGTGGGGTGTATTACACGATGTCTTACTTCTTACTTTCTACTACACCTACACCTACTCCTACTCCTGACCCTAAACTTACCTCCACTGTTTCTCCTCATTCCTTTCATATGTTACCAGAACACGAACAGGCTAGACGTGTAGAATTCCGCAACAATTCCTTTATTCAGCTCCTTCATCAGCATCAGTTAGTGGTTAACACTACTAATTGTTGGGTGTGTGGGTTGATGCCACATACTACGGATAAGGGAATTCCATATCTGGTGTTACCATATAGTTCCCAAGGGTCAGCTCGAGCATTTCAAACAATGTTTCGAAGCGCACTGGGTTTCCACCCCATTCGAGAACCACGTTCCCCCTACTCTGGTCCTACCTCGTATCAAAAACCTTTGTCGATAGCAATAGAGGATTTAGATAGCGATATCTATGATCCCTCGCTTATTCCCGAAGAAGAGATACAAGCCTATAGGGTCCTAAGTAGAGGTGAATATAGTGCGTTCACCAGCGAAAAGCAGCTTAAAAGCTCGCCTCCAATATGGGTCGTACCCCACACTGGTAATTTTTGTCTCATGGGTCGTGGCCGAAGATCGCAAGCCCGACTTGGAGCAAGTGCTTGCACTGAAAATTACATACTGCCGATGGTCTCGTCCCCTGTGTTTCTGGCTGCCAAGGGTACATACTTTATCTGCTATGATCGTGCATATGCATGGTTGCCCGCTGACTTCATGGGCTCATGCTTCATTGCAAATCTGTTGCCCCCGACGTTCACTGTAGATGCTGATTATCATAAGACTAGAGTTGTGCGAGGCGTAATTAGTGAAGAGGATACTGCCGGTCAAGAGGCAGGAGACTTTTTCAAGGGTTTCCTCCCGTTTTGGGGACCTATGGTTAATAGTAGGAACCTGAGACAGTTGACTCGAGTGGTAGAATCGACAGCTAACATTACCGCCAGTGCCCTTGGTAATATCACCACAGAACTTCAGGCGGATAGACTTATGACGTTACAAAACCGTATGGTTTTAGATGTCATCTTAGCAGATCGAGGTGGGGTATGTAAGGTGATCCATTCGAGCTGCTGCATTTTCATTCCAGACAACGCTCCGACTGTCTATCAAGCCATCTCGAGGTTGCATAAGATCTCCAAATCCATACACGTGGATGTAGGGGATTGGACGCTACTTGGATGGTTTTGGGGCCTGATGTCGACTTGGGGTTGGAAAATTCTGATGATCATCGGAGTCGTTGTGGTGTTCCTGTTCACGTGTTGCCTTTGTGTGCAGTGCGGTCCTGCCTTATGTGGCCTCTGTGCTACAACGTGTATGAGACAGCCACCTGTTACCAAGGGGACTCGGTTGGACAGAGCTATGCTACAGCAACATCTCGATGGTCTGATGAATATCGAATATGATTCCGACTAGTGCTTGCCTACATGAGGGCAAAAGGAGCGTCTGAGGTTCCGTGACAATTGTAGGTGGTGCATTTGACTCGCACGAATATAGTCGAGCCTGGTATCTATGAACCGTAAATGACGAGTTTAGTGGGTGTACGCAGTTTCGCTGTGCTAACCTAAACCGTTCGTCTATTACGTGGGTATTTCTATCTGCACCCACGGGTTCCATTTTAGATACGGCATCCATTTTGTCTCTTGCCCTCAAGTAGCCAGCGAACGGACGTTGTCCGCTTCGCGACCCTGGGACTCCCAAGATATTTGCGGAAGACACATGTCCTTTGTAAGTGTCTTTATGACGAGGGGGTTGCTACTGTAAAGCAGATGGCGCCGCTCGAGGCTCATCTTGCCGCACGGACTTATTGTCTTAGCCGTGCATCTCATTAGGCACGTCCCTTTGATGCCTGTATCTCGTGTTTCTTGGTACCTCCCCTTTTTACACCCTTTCCGATCTCCCCACTGTTCCCCTCTTCCTCTGCACCTGTCCTTGTTCTTATTTCGATCTGTTTTACTGCTGATTGGAATTCGCTAATGGTGGGAAGATGGGTTTCTACAGTTGGGAACCGCCAAATGTTTCCGCACTTATGTTCCGGACCTCATGTGTTTCAAAGTGACCAAAGCGACCCCTCTGGGGGATAATGGTGGGAACCGGGTTGTAAACCTTTGTGTACCGTGTTGTTCTATGGGTAAAAACTGTATAAAAGGAGCGATCCACAGAACCAAATTGAAGCAGTCTCCCCAAGTTGCACGTGTGTTGCTTGTCGTGACTACTGTATTCCCTGCAGTAAATAAACCTTGAATCTTTGACGCCGAAGGAAGTGTCCCGCGTCTCTGTCATTCGTACGCCGGAGCAGGTTACCCACGAAGGTTTCAGGTGTTGTGCCCTGGCACCGCTGGGTCTTAAAGAACCCAGTCCTTCAGTGTCGGCGGTGTTGGATAACCATAGGGTGAGGTTGGCGGCGGCTTCGTTGGCGTTAGAAGAGAGGGCTGGGGAGTTTCGAAGGAGCGATGCGGAGATTTGGTCCGTGGTGATTTTGTTCCAGTTTCTTTGCAGGGTAGGTTGGGAGTGGTTGATGGGTTTCGGCTTGTTGTAGATGAAGTGAACGCAGCTGTGGTCGGTCCAGAGGAGATCCGTAGTGTGGCTGAAGGAGACATGGTTGCTGGATGTGAAGATGGGGTCGAGTGTGTGACCTGCGATGTGGGTGGGGGAAGTGACTAGTTGTTTAAGTCCGAGGTTGGCGAGGTTGTCCAAGAGGGTGGTGGTGTTGCGGTCGTTGGTCTTTTCAAGGTGAAAGTTGAGGTCTCCCAGAAGGATGTAATCTTTGGAGGGGAGCGCGTGTGGGGTGATGAAGTCCGTGATGTCTTCACTGAATTTTGCGCGGGGTCCTGGTGGTCTGTAGAGGAGAGTGCCTCTGAGTGTTGTTTTGGGATCGATGTGGATCTGGAAGTGAAGGTGTTCGGAGTTAGCGAGATTGACGTCAGAGCTGGTTGGGATGCGGATAGATTTCTTATGGACGATAGCGATTCCTCCTCCTGTGTGGCTGGTACGGTCTTTGCGGGTGATCTTATAGTCTTCTGGAATGGCAATTGTGATGTCTGGTGCGGAGGAAGCATTCATCCATGTTTCCGTAAGGAAGGCGATGTCCGGAGAAATGGTGTCTAGTAGATTCCATAGGTCAATGGCATGCCTGTGGATCGATCTGGTGTTGAGAAGGATGCATTGTAGGTGGTTGGGGTCGGGAATCTGTGGTGTGGTCATAGCAGAGATGTTGTCGGTGCCGCTGAATTTGCAGGAGTAGCAGGAGAAAGGGCCATGGGTGTGTCCAGGAGCGGCTTGGACGCAGTTGGGGGCGCGACCGGGGTCGAGGGCTAGGAGGGTGGCGGCATCGTAGGTAATGCGGGGGGCTGGGAGGGACGGGGGGCAGGGGGTCTGGCGCTGGGCGCGGTCCAGGCGCGGACGGGCGTAGACGGGCTTACCTTTGGCGCACCTTCGGCGCGGATTGGGCGCGGTCGCTGCGCGTAAACGCTGCGCGCGGGAGCTCCTGTCATATATGGAGAGTGGAGGGGGAGGGGCGAGGGCGTCTCAGCTGGGAGGCGGGGCGGGCACACGAGGACAACAACAAACAAAATGGAGGCGGAGGGGGGAGCAGAGCGGAGCGCTGGAGTCAAATGCGCTAACAGGGCTACAACAGCAGAGGGCAATTACACAATCAAGCGCTAGCGAGGCAGAGCGCAAAATAAGCTACACAGCTGGCGAAATGTGACAAAAACAAAATCAAATTGCACAGTTTGACCAGTCCAAGCGGAGCGGCGCTAGGATCTAAAGCACACAAGGAAATGGTATGAATTGCACAGTAAGCAGATAAACACAGCAGCGCTACGATATAATTAACACAGCAGGCAATGAGAAAGTGTTTTTAAAGGCAAGTTAAGCAGTGCAGCGCGACTAATACCAGATGCCTGCAAGAGACACTGGGAGCGACCTCTCTGCCTGAAGCGAGGAGCGAGTCACAACGAGAGTAGGGAGAGGAGCGCTATCTCTACTCTGTGGGAGGGCGTCTCAGCTGGGAGGCGGGGCGGGCACACGAGGACAACAACAAACAAAATGGAGGCGGAGGGGGGAGCAGAGCGGAGCGCTGGAGTCAAATGCGCTAACAGGGCTACAACAGCAGAGGGCAATTACACAATCAAGCGCTAGCGAGGCAGAGCGCAAAATAAGCTACACAGCTGGCGAAATGTGACAAAAACAAAATCAAATTGCACAGTTTGACCAGTCCAAGCGGAGCGGCGCTAGGATCTAAAGCACACAAGGAAATGGTATGAATTGCACAGTAAGCAGATAAACACAGCAGCGCTACGATATAATTAACACAGCAGGCAATGAGAAAGCGTTTTTAAAGGCAAGTTAAGCAGTGCAGCGCGACTAATACCAGATGCCTGCAAGAGACACTGGGAGCGGCCTCTCTGCCTGAAGCGAGGAGCGAGGAAACAGGCCATATAGATAAGAAGCGTAGAACGAATATACCATCTATGAGTGAGATTGAAACTTTGATTAAATCACTCCTACAACCTATTACCCAACAGATTGCTAATATTGAAAAGGCTTTGAGTAAGTTTGAGAGGGCTCAAAACGACATATCTAGTATTCTTAGATTACTCAAAATACCCAATACACCAACCACCTTTGTTCCAGCCTCTACAACTCTCAATGTAAAAAACCCCAAAACTGTAAAAAAAAAACAAGTGATTCATCAAAGAACACAGGTAAACAAAAAAAATCACAGCATCAGAGTCCCCCCACAATTGACTCGACGTCAATCTCACAAATAGCTCATCTTACTGACACGATTACAGTGATACCTACAGTCAACACGCAAAATACCCAGGTAGGTGAGGATGATGATGATAGTGAGTGGGCAACGGAGGGTTATCCACCTAATACAAACACAGAAATTACTGAGAATACAAGACACTCGGCTCCTTTAAACGTCAACATCCATACAAAAGTAACAGGAGCACAGCAACCATGACCCACTATAACTCGATCACTATCATATATAAATTTACCACCACAGTCTAATCCCTACACAATAGTCATGATTGGGGTACCGAAAGCAGGCATAAATAGAGAGGAAATGCATGAGGAATTGAAAAACAAAGTAATGCAATGGCTAACTACACACAGGCCTCTTCCTCCCAACATAACAGGAACCATTCAACATGTTAAAAGAGTAGAGTGGGTGGGTACTCGTTTTAAATCCACAGAGGGTGACTGCATTGTGGTTACCTTTAAATACATAGGAGCGGCGAAATTTATTGCAGACTGGAGGAGCCCCGTGACAAACAGTCTGATCTGTACAATGGGTCTAAGCTATTTCTATCCAGTTCGCTCAGATATTCAAAGGAATAAAACTAAACATAATTACATCCAAGAAGGACCTTTTATTTCGCAGCCAAACCTTCAACCCTGGCCGGCCCCTTTCGCTCCTTATCAAGGTATGCCAGTGGGTCTAGAACCATTCTCATATGTTCACCCTTGGGCAAGCAAAACGTATAACTACCAACCCCAAGCAACATTTGATAGACAAGGGTCCAGTTACCATCGAGCCTATAACCATTCCAACTTTCAGTATAATATCTATGGGTTCCCAACGTCCAATAGATATGATGCACTCTACAACCACGACCAACTGGATGAGGTTGATTGACTGCCATCTGACCTGCCTTTCGTCTCATGCCCTGACAGGGTAGATAACTTTGTAGAATGCAAGGCCAATTTATTAATAACCTCGAACCCCCCAGAGGTCAATTTAGCCAATACTGCTAAAATGACGAGATCTATTTATTTAGGTAGCCCCTCCTCAGAACACATCCCTGCCCCTCCGTTACCTGAAGTACGTAGTCTCTCTATCTCTACAGTCTCTCAATCTTCACCTTCCCTCAAAAATCATAGGATGAACCTTGTAACAAATGTCAACTCACAATCGCATCACTCTTCTAACACAACCCCTGCATTAACTTTAGATCACAATGATTCCAATCCAATTAAAATACTGTCATGGAACATCGCAGGACTGGCCTCCAAAATCAACGACCCAATGTGGGTATCCTTTGTTAATAAGTACACCATCCTATGTTTTCAGGAAACCTGGCTAGTAGACAGCAACACCTTCATTGAGGGATTTCAGAGCTTCTTTGTTCATGCATCCCCATCGCCCAGCGGCAGAGCAAAGGGGGGCTTAGCAACATTCATTAGTCTGTCCCTTAAATCTGAGATAAACTGTGTGCAGCTGGACAGTAGGAACATCCAGATCTTGGTCCTCAGAAAGGGGAAGAAAGGAATAACCCTGGTCAACTTCTACAACTCTGTTTCTACTCTGAGCGAATGTAACATCGTCACTCTTCAAAATCATTTAAGTGATAGGCGGACAAAATTGTCCCAGGATAAAATAATCCTTGGTGACTTCAACACGCACATCTGCGGAAACCCTCTTATATCACCTGTGGGCTCTTTGGGCTGTGGAAATAAATCAGGTCCTCACTTTCCTCACTGCCATCGCGGAACAAAACTGAACACCTTAATGGACACCACAAACCTAACTATGGCACTATCCCTGAAAGACGACTCTTTTACCTTTAAAAATCCAACCTATAAAGGATCTGAGTCAGGTTCTTTCATAGATCACATCCTCCTTTCAGCTGGTATGGTCCAGCAGGTTCTAAACTTTGACATCCTTGAAAGTATTCACAGTGACCACAACCCTCTTCATCTTGAGTTACAACGCGGCCCTTTTGTACTCCGAAAAACATCAAGGACCCAGGAGTGCTAAAGCCGGTTAATAATAACCGCCGCCTGAAATGGAACTTGATAAACAGTGACAACCTGCACGAGACCGTCGTTAAGCACTGTGAAATTGAACTCAAGCTTTGTGGCTCAAACTCCGTTCCCCCGGAATCCATCTTATCTGCTTTTGCAGTGGTGACAAAAAGAATTGACCAATTGCTGTCTGTACCTGTCAAGGGAACAACTGTCCAATATCCTCGATGGTTTGATCATGCCTGTTCCTTAGCCAATCGAAAACTAAAAGCTGCCCTGAAGAACAAGCCAAGAGATTCTGCACTTATCAAGGCCTCACGTGCAGAATATAAAAATGCCCTTGCATTTCGTAAAAAGTCTATAAAAACTAAAACCTGGGAGTCTCTGCTTGATCCCTCAATCTTGGGCAATAGCTCGAAGTTTTGGAGTATAATCAATAAGCCACTCTTTGATGACCCGAATGCCGAAAGCCTTGGAACAGTCATACCTGAGAATGACTGGATCTCTCATTTCAGTTCCATTTTTAAGAGTGACGCTCCACAGACTTTGCAATCACTTAAACTCCCCGAAAGTACTCCTCTGCACTTCACCATCAAAGAAGTTGAAATAGGGATTCATGGTCTTTCTAGTAACAAAGCACTGGGCCCAGACGGTCTTCCACCGGATCTATTTAAATCTAACATCTTTTTTTGGGCCCCAATTCTCACAGCTGTCATCAACGCTGGGGCCGTAGTGGGTGCTCCTATGTCCTGGGGAGCATCTACCATCGTCCCTGTATATAAAAAGGGTGACAGAACAAAAGCGGCTTGTTATAGACCAATTTCTCTGATAAACTCAGTTGCAAAGGTAGTGGGAGGGATCCTTTTAAACCGACTGAATGCGTGGGCCAAACATAACAATATAATGACCCCCGCCCAGTATGGATTCAGACCAGGACACGCTACAACTACCCAATGTCTGAACTTATATTTAATCAGTGGCAAATATACTCAAGCCAGAGAAGGAACATTATATATGGCCTTTATGGACCTTTCCTCGGCCTTCGATTGTGTCGATAGAAGTAAACTCTGGGAAGTCCTGCAGAACATGGGCGTTGAAAATAATCTGATCAACTTTTTGGCTGACCTCCATAACGACACACGTGCCAATGTCCGTTACACAAAAGATCTGAAAGTAACGAGAGACTTTAAAATCAACCGAGGGGTCAGGCAGGGCTGTATTTTAGCACCTTTTCTTTTTAACTTATATATAAATGGACTCGAAGAACACCTTTTAAAAACTGACACGGATTATCCTCGTATTGGGAAAAAGGGCGTGCCTGTTCTGCTATACGCTGACGACGCTGTCCTTATATCCAGAACTGCACTCGGACTTCAAAAACTATTAGATTCCTTTCTCCAATTTATGACCTCACGTGGCCTGAATGTCAACAACTCCAAATCATTCGTCATGATGGTAGGCTCAGCTTCAAAAAAAAGTTACCCCTTCTCAGTTAATGGGGAAAAAATACCATCTACAAAAACCTTTTCTTACTTAGGAGTACTGTTTGATCACAAACTCTTATGGGGCCCTGCCATAAACAAAAAGAAAGGTGAAATACTAAGGACCAACACTGGAATAATGGACTTTGCACGCAAAATGGGTAACATACCAGTGCCCGCCGTAATGAAGCTTTACCAAGCGAAAAGCGTTGCGGTTGCCTGCTATGGAAGCGAACTATGGGGCTTCGCACCAGCAGATGCCCTTGCGACTCTTGAAAACAACTTCCTGAAACAGGTCCTGAGTTTACCAAAAAGCACCGCTAATTTCTCCGTTCACGAGGAACTGGGCACACCGCACATAGGAGATAAAATTGCTGTAAATCCTCTGCTCTGCTGGTTGAACTGTTGGCTCAATATCTCAATACCACTGACTCACAATATCCTTTCTGAAGCCCTTACTTGGGAAGGGCAACTCAAGATACCTTGGATGAAATATATTAGAAATTGCTTTAAAGATCTGGGCAGGTTGGATCTTTATTTAACACATCAGCACATTGCCAAGAAAGATGTTAATTATGTAAAGGATACATTCCTACTAAATCGACAGTTTGATAGGGAAGAAATTGAGTTGAAGAAGGCCAGCGTAATGAGCCATATTCTAACTAAAACTTGTATGCGCTCTGAACCATATTTATCCTGGCATATATCAAGACATGAGCGCTTCCTGCTGAGCAGACTCCGTTTTGGTTTATATCACTTGTTCTTAGCTGTACCGAGTGGAGCCCATAGAGGTCAAGTGTTGCCACCTTGCGGCTGCGACAATAAGTCTCCGCAAGACCTGGCTCACTTTTTATTCCTGTGCACTTTTTACTTGAGACCACGAAATATGTTTTTAAAACCCTTGCTTAAAAAACTGAACTTCGTGCAAATTAAGCCAGCACTTTTATATCTCCAAATGTTGCACGGCTATAGCACTTTTTTTATTTGTAATTTTTTAAAAACAGCCCTGAAGTTCAGACTAAGTATGGAAGGTTGATCCCAAATTGAACTGCATTATACAAGTAACCATGTCCCAAATAAGTATACTCATATTGGACTATGTCACCATTTAATCTTTTTGTGATTGCCTGTTTTTTACCTGTCTGTTGTACTTTTCATGAATGAACTGTATATATATGTATTTTACATGCTTTTATGACTGCATTCTTGACAGTCGAATAAAGACATTTTGAATTTGAATTTGACTGTTGTACTCAACCCCTTTGGAGTGCAAAATAATCCTTGTCTGTGCTATATTGCACAACATCTGTGTAAAAGCAAACGTCCCGTGGGACTTTGAGCCACTAAATGCAGAGGAACTTGACGAGAATGAAGACAACGAAGGAGAGATCCAGCACACAATTGGCTGGTCGATGGAGACGTGACCAGATGTGGCTAATTTTTTTTAGTTAAACGATATCACATGATGGTAATTCTGACAGAAAATATGTCAACATATCAACCTTTAAAAAAAATTTAATTTATTCATTGTGTTCTGTATATGTGAAAGTCAATGTAAAAATGGAGTTACTCACATCTTCTCAATTAGATGTAGACCTCCACATGTAACAATCATGTTGTCTGAGGTGTTGATCAACATGGGGCCATAACCCCAAAAAATAAAACAATCAAGGCAGCAAGCCAATGTGATGCAGTGTACTGCTTAAAAGGGACGGTCAGGATTGCCCCATATCAACATAGTAATGGTCCATTCTGGTCCTCACACACTTAGCAGTGCAGTGCAGCACAGCCAGAAGTCTTGTTGTGTTCTGCAGCAACAAAGTGTGTTCCATATGGCACTCATTAATGCCATATGGAAGGTATATTGATGATTGTATAATGATTTGGAGGCAGTAAGGTAGATTTACAAGAATTCTTTAAATATGAATGATAACATATTCAATATGGCATTTACTATGACACATAGTTGGGGACATAATTGTATTTTTGGACACTGAACTATATATTGACCAAGGGAAAATCAATAGCAAGATGTACAGGCAAAGTAAGTCCTGCAATTCTGTATTACATGCTAGTAGCACACTCCCAAGAATTCAGATTGATTCAATCCCCTATGCAGAATTTTTCAGAGCACGTAGAAATTGCAGTGATAATACTGAACTTGAACACTGTGCTGTGGATATTGAGCAAAGATTTTTAGCCAGGGGTTATAAGAAAGCCATTATATTTAGAGCTATGAACAGAGCACTGAAGCTTAAATGGAGTGATTCCCTTAAGGCCAAAAAAAGAAAAGACAGTGAGAGCATTTCTCCTGTTAGGCTTGTGACAGGTTATCACCCATGCTCACACAAGTTATACAACATACTCAAACGCTACTGGAATTTACTTACATCAGATCAAACATACAACCCTACATTTTGAAATGTGCCAGTATTACCTATCGCAAGGGCAGAACTATATGTGACATAGTGAGTCCCAGTTACCCTAGGGTACATGATTTGGGTAATAAGTGGTTACATAAATTCAATGAGGGTTCATTTAGATGTAGAAATTGCAGTGTGTGTAAATAATCTGTACAAAAAATTAAGACATTTGATTACAATGGCTCTAGAAAGTACCCTGTATGTACACACATTGATTGCATGACAAAATATGTTGTTTATGTGATTATTTGTAAATGTGATAAAATCGACATAGGCAGTACTATTAGCTCTCTGAAAGACCAGATTGCAGAGCACTTCAGAGCTTTAAAGAATTTGGATGAAAGATACCCCACTGATATTCATGCCAGGGAATGTGAAGCGCAATGTAAACAATTTAGTTTTAAATTTCATGGTATTGAATATGTATTGTCTGATGTAAGGGGTGGCAACCGAGAAGCTAGACTCAGAGTGAGGCACGGTAGATTATGAAGTTACATGCTTTGGACAAGGGCCTCAACATTGATAATGAGTTTCAGTACTTCTTGGGGACATGACATGCATGTGGTCTTTCTCTTACTATCCTTTACTCTACTACAACCTTGCTATTACATTCAACCTCTTCCCTCTGTTAGTTTAAGAACCACATCTGACTTTATGGGGTGATATATTTATATATATATTTTGTAATCATATCCATGCAGACCCTCATTAGATTGTATGAAATATAATTGGAACACTTTTAATTTAAAAAAAATCCATAGCCATTATTCATACTTGCACGAGTAATATCATCCACTTAGTGTGCTGTCATACATACCTTATCGGTATTAGATTGAATGAGATAATTGGAACACTGTTCCTATGGATCATTTGAGTAATGTTGTTTTATTTTTCATAGCCATTATTCATACTTTGTCGTGTGGGTGATATCATCTACTTAGTGTGCTATGCTACATATTCTATGGGTAGGAGAACTACATTGTATTTTATGGCACAGAGGTAACAGGTTCAAATATATACCAGAACATATCTGCTTTTTACATTTGCCTTTTGCTTAACAGGTTCACTGTTACATTATATCTTTGTTTGCCTAATAGATGTGATTTTTTTCATTGGATACCAATTCTTATGTTTATTTGGTAAGGTGCATACATGTTGTTGTTGAGGATATAAGATTTGTTGTATTAATATAGTCCCTACATACTTGTGTACTTACTATGGATAGAACTTCCAAGATGGCGCATATCAGAACTTATTAACTCTAGTCCATTACTGACTGCTGTTTGCATGTTTCTGAATGAACAAAGTTTATTATAATGTAAAATAAGGAATGCTACACTAATATGATGTTAGGCAATATTTTATTTGCTATTCCTTTTTTTTTGTAAAGTTTACTTTTCATGTTTGATGAATTTCGAGGTTAAGAGGACGCACTTTTTTATCGCTGTAATCTGCCCTCAGTGCTGATTTTTATTTAGGCTAAAGGTATAAAGAGACACTCAATGATGGTGTGGTTTCAAGACCCCATTGAATCACGAGGACTACTCTCCTGGAGGATTTCATCTTGAGGTATTGTTCTTTGCGAGATTGACATGTTGCTGCCTTTCTCTTGCTTGGATGCTTGCTAATACCTAAATCTGATAATATGTTTTAAGTTCTTATTGGTATTTTCCAAAGTATTGAATTTTCATCTTTTACTGGGTTGCCTATTTTTAATCTTAGCCGAGCACTCATACTGCTGATTTTGTATATTTGACAGTGTTAACCGGACTGTTTAAGTGATCTAGCGCTTTGTGATGCAAAGAAAAGCTTATTTGCCATTCTTCATTACTTTAAGGTTATTGGATAAGGAGGTCTAATACCGCGTTGACTATAGTATATTTGAATACAATTTATATAATTATGATTTAGCACCGAATGTACTGTTTGGTCTCCTTAGCGTTTATTTATTTTTTAGGAAACACATTTGCTTACATCTACTGGTTGTGAGTCTAGCGACTGAGAGGATATGAATATAGTTATGATTTTCCATAAACTATGATTTTTTTGTTGAGTTGACATTAGACCCCTTCTCTCTTGAGATCATTATGGCACATCACTTATGTTTTTTTCTTTTTCATCCTTATTCGCACTTTGGCTTGTTTCTTCTAAATTTGCTTTTTGGGTAATAGCACCTGGTTGATATATGTATGTCTATTCCCCTACCCCCCCCCCCCCCATTTACTCTTAAAATCAGTGATTTTCACTTTTGGGTCACACACCTGTTCTAGCCTTGCTATTTTCTGCCACAATTGAAGTGACACCACACTAATATTAGTTTGTGGTTATACTTGAGATAATTTGGGTTTACCTGTTTAATTGTAGCCCTGAGGAAGTCAGTGAATACTTCCAGAAGACGAAACATGTGTTGGCTAAAATTGTTTTCTGGTGGCTTAAGTTGCTTTCTGACAGAAATTGATGTAACCAAGCTGAATTTGGAATAAACGAGATTGAAAACCGGAGAAGGTGTCTACGGAAATACTTTGTGGACTTATTTTCTGTTTGGACAATTTCTCAGGATATTGACCTTTATTGCTTCATATATTTGTAGACTGCTGTCCACAAATTTAGTAACATCAGGTGGCCCTTACCTGTTATCCTTCGAGCTGTTTTGGGGATATATATTGTTTTCTGTGTGACTTTATACAACCAAGCGCAAATTGTACACAGCCACCAACCTTTTCTTTGTAAGAAGCATACATGCATGTGTAGGGATCCACAAAACTCTACACATGTGACACCTTTCCTGGGCTGATTGATGTAAATAACACATTTGGCCACAGTTTACAAAATACATATTTACCATGCTATGCACAACAATGCAAGGAGGCTCAAAGGCCTGTTACAGAATACTATAAACAAACGGAGTTGCAATGTGTGGCATTAACCAAAGAAATAAGACAAGAGAGTTGCTTGTCAACCATCACATCACCTTAAGAATACAGGGATGGTAAAAGTGTGAAGCGTCCATGTCAAATGTCAAGCACAAATGTATGTGTACACACCCAATCTAATTGAATATGATGCAATGGGAATGTTGGGGATGAAATTACCCCTGCATGATAAGAGTAGTGTTCCCCTTCTCTGGGTGTACAACTGAATAGTTCTGTGGCTCACCAACCCAAGTAAAAGCCCAAGGGGAAACAGGGAATATGCATGTGTGCCATGACATAGGCCTGTGTCTTGGATTGCATTTGTCTTTGGCCAGGAGTGCCACTCAAACCCCTGCCCTCAGGACTTTCGGTGTGGAGGTTTGAGCAGAAACGCTGTCAGGACATTTCAATCTTTTATGAGAGTTTTCGCAAATTGGTATGCTGAATGCAAGTCGTATTGGGTATTTCTTGGATGCACATAACAAGGTGTTTGTTTTGGTGTTTCATCCCCTGCGGGATGCAGGTTGGATCATCACTATAGATATTGGGTCTTTTCTGGACCTTGAGTACATTGCATCTTTAATAATAACTTTGATGTGAGCTTTCAAATCATTAGGTCTTTTAATTGATGCAGTGGTCTATAATAAATTCTATTATTTTCAGTTCATGCCAGAAGTATATGAGTTAGAATATCTTTTTTGCCCTGAAGTAGCGCATTGGTATTGCCAGGAAATACATGTTGGCAACTTCAGTGCTTCTTTTTACAGGATTGAAATGATTTTATCTATATAGAATTTCAGCAATTTCAGAGCATGTTCTTGTAATGTTTGTCTTCCATACTAGACTACCAAAATTGTACCACAATTGTATTGATGCTGAATGTGTATATTTCTACTTTGATTATGAAAATACTACCTTTAAATACAAAGATACTATATAAACTATATATTCATGGTGTACCATGTGCTCATATTTAAATTTAGACTCCCCCATACTTTTGTTGTTTTTGGATCTAATGTATGTTAGTTGGATAACTGACATTAATAGGTGAGTGAGTAGTTCCTCTTATCAGTTTATCGAGTTTGGTTTTCCTCATAATACATACACGCTACTGCCTTTCCCAAGATTAGGACAGAGCTAAGGTAGGGATAGCAGCATGTTGTATAGTGAATAGCAGTAGTGTAATTTACCATTTAACCCTGGTTCACTGCATTGAGGCCTACTGGCTCACACTCTTCTTCAAATGTTCTGTTGCCATGTGTTACACTCACCCCTGCCCAACATCAGGTTGATCAGGAAATGTGAGCATTACAAAACCATGTGGGAATGCATGTGCCCTGGCAATACACAACTCATAGGTTGAAATGTTAAACAGTGTGTACATTGGTAACATGTGTGTGCTGGTACTTTGTGTTCTATGTGGCACACTAGTACTTTTCAAAGGAAACAAAGAACTAAACAGTGATGCAGATTACCAAGTATTGTCACTCGGTGCAGCACTGGTTGGAACCTGCACATTGACTCCATCGCATGGTACTGACTGTATTGCAGGAGTGCTACTCTGCAGTACTTCATCACTCAATGTCCATTTGGATAGCAATGTGTCATAAAAATTAACACAAATATCGTGAATGCACTGAACACACGCAAGAAATGACACAATGGGTGTGGCAGGTTGCATACAAGGAAGTGTAAAAGTTAGTTTCACTTTCTCTTACAGTCTTAGTTTGTGCTAAGTGATGGAGGTGGTTTTTGAGAGTATATGATGGGTTGGAGTGATTTTTGGTCTTTTTGGTGAGTGATCTGTCCCTGTGTTGTGTCACTTGTGTACATTTTGTAGTATATTGTATTGTCGGTGTTCGTCTATTTAGGGGTTTAATATATTAGGGATAGATTTTATGTTAAGGGGTCTTTGTTTGGGGTGTAGTGGGGTAAGTAGGATTTTGGTCATGTTGGGAGAGGGTAGGACTAAACATTATAGCGAGAGAGAGGGGCCTCCTATGGCTCCTGATGCATTACCTGCCCAACATGCTGGCCTTTGGGGTTAGGGTCAGCCAGGACTCCCCCTCTCTCAGGAAGGAGTTCTGGGAGAGGGTATGTTAGCACATGTGCAAGGTTTTCCGGGTTGAGATCATCTCCCAGCATATACATGATTGGGCTGATGTTGTGGCCATGAGGCGGATCTGGTGGACGTCCTGGTATTGGATATTGGAGGTCCTGTTGGTAAGTAAGTATTTGGAAAGAAGGGAAGAGCCACATGTTTTCAGGATTAACATAATGTATCCACATTTAAGAACTGGTAGCCAATAAACAAAAACTATGAACCACAATAGATTCACAAATTTGTATTGGATCAGCCAGCAATGTGTCAATTATGAGTTACAGTTATCGATCAAAGAGAAGGGCGCTTTCTGCAGAATGGTTCACCTCATGAGATATATCACTTTCAATACCTAATGAAAAATCCAGAAGTGTTCATATTTTAAATGTATACTTGTCACTTCGATAGCCCCTCCATCTCTGTCCCCCAGATCATTCACAATTTTCCAAGATATTTTGATGTTCATGTCAGGAGGTGGTTGGCATGGTGGAGAAAATAACACAAAATATATTGTATTCAATAATATTGAAATAACAGGTAACTGACCTTCAGTTTGCATATTACCCAGGAACAAAGAAGAACTTTTCATCCTTTTCGGTAAATTTGTCCCTGCAGGCAACGGTGCCTGTGTGGAAGTTGCATTTTTGGAAAAGAAGCCCTGAGAACCTTCTGGGTTCTTTTAATAAACTCAACCACATCAAAAGACCCAGGGAAATATATTTTGAGGTAGACGAATTCTTCTCGCTTTTTTACTCTCATAGGATACATGATGTCACGGAGAAAAAGAACGCAGTGGAAAAAAGTTCATGCAATCACAGGAGTATTGTGCGCAGGATTTCAGATGGCCGCCTAATGGGAGAGCGGCAGAATTCACCTGTCGGTGAACTAATGCCAATCCACGCGCTGACACTAAGCAGGGATCATGTATAATGGAGGAAGAGATAATTGTCAGAATAATGCAGATGCAAAGATTTACTCGGGGCCTGCATTCCCCGAGCTGAGCCCTGTGACATTTCCATGTGTCTCATTGACTTGCAATAGGCCGTTTGCCTTTTTAGTGCCTCGCGGTGCACCTGCCCGTCAAGGAATAAATCATGCCGCAGCAGTAACAGCTCTCGAAATAGCACCTGATTCCATCCCGCCAAAATTGCATACTTTCCTCACATAGCAGAGAACTTAACATTGCAAGAAGAGATGAGAAACACAGGCCTCTGCCTGTCGCTCGCCGCACATATAATTGAATTGAAAGCCTAGTGCCGTCTGATAATAGGGCTTCGAGCTGTGTTCAAGTAGAAAACCGGGAAGCACGTTATGTAATAAAGTGGCATAATAGCGATATGCAGTATTTTCCTGACTAATATGTCATGTAGTCTATCTATCCTTGAAAAAGGCGGAAATAGCCCTACATTTATAGTTCCCAGAAATTACAAACGTGTCTGCAGTCTGTTTGCCGTTGGGACTGCCACAGATTTCAGGTGCATTTTTAACAACCAGCCATTGCTCCCTGGGTGAGACTGATGATAAAATCTTCTTCTCCCCTTCCTGATTCCACATGAAATAGATTTACTGGGTCTCTTCCTATTGTGAGCCACTAGATCAACTGGCGAACTAATCTTTTAGGGCCACATGCAAGCATTTTTGTCTTAGCAAACGGGCCGATTCGCAGAATTTGCCCATTTGCAAATGACAAAAATGCTTTTCAAATGTAGCAAACCCTATTTTGCCATTTACTATTAGGAAGGGGAGTGCTTAGGGCGTCCCTTCCTAATTCCGAAATGAATCGGTATGTAGGACTGTTTTGTGACCAAAATGCAGTCGCAAAACATTGCATTTTATGTAGGTGGTAACCCATTCGCAAATGGGAAGGGTCCCTAAGGTGGGGACCCCTTCCCCTTAGTGAATGTTTGTTACAGCATTTTATAAGAGCAGGCAGTGGTCCCACGGACCACTGACTACTCTTACAAAATGAAAAGAACACTTTTAATTTTTGTTTTCAATGCAACCAGCAGCATAAAAAAATTGCTTTATTTAAAAGCAATCACAGACATGGTGGTCTGCTGACCCCAGCAGGCCACAATCCCTGTGATTTTTGCGATTCCTAGGGGGTCGGAAATTGCGACCTACCTCATTAATTTTCAGGGGGTAGGTAATTTGCTATCCCTTAGGAATAACAAAAAGTGTTCAACACACTTTCACGCGTGCCGTTTTGTGATTTCCTAATTGCAAAT
This sequence comes from Lissotriton vulgaris, assembly GCF_964263255.1. Lineage (NCBI taxonomy): Eukaryota > Metazoa > Chordata > Amphibia > Caudata > Salamandridae > Lissotriton > Lissotriton vulgaris. Next base: position 1,719,099,440 of record NC_141689.1, on the reverse strand, counting down.
TGCAAGGATTCGCAATTAGGAAAACGCAAAACGGTTTCTTCATACATCTGGCCCTTGGTCCTGAAAACGTTCAATTCTTCTACTTCACTTTCGGCATTTCCTCCTCTACTCTCCTATTTGAAATTGTGACGAGGAAATAATTTCATGAAAATGAACTATGCAATAATAGCCAATAACCGTAAGCCATTTCTCTTCAACCAACGCCATAGCAGAATAATATTCAAAATCCAGACGCAGCTATGTCTGTCTCAAAGTCTCTTCGGCCACCAATTGTGGTATGAAACTTCTCCCATGGTAATTTTTTCTCTGCCCCATAGACGCTCTCACTGTGTACTTTATTCTCCCTCGATTGTTCTACTTTTGTTTGCCTTTGAAAGCACCACCAGTATCCCACATGTACTATGCATCAAAACTCACCATTGTGGACCAACAGCATGCATATGGTCTCCCTCTTTTCTGCTGCTAAGATTGTTGTCTGTAAACTGCCATCAAAATCACTGTGCAGCCACTGATTTTTACTAACACGCCCCCTCCCCGCCACCCCCTGCCCCAACAATTATCTACTGCAGGGATACTAATACACTTTCTTTGATTATTTGATTGTTTTCAAATTTAACTCATTTTGTGTGTTTTACTGTTGTTAATAAATGCATGGCGTAAACACATTCATTTTCCTATGTCAATATATAAATGAGAATGAATTTTGATGGAAATCCCAAAAGCATTTCACGGTTAATTTATGAGAGAAGAAGGTCTTGACACCATCAAGTTGTACACATTATCCTGTACAGGGATAATTGGGATGTGTTCCAATGCCCGTCCTTTCAATATATTTTCAATTACAGATGAGTCCATCGGTGTTTGGAAAGCCATTGCATCAGCAGGCATTCTCTGAAGGGAATATGTCTTCTTTTTTTTAACTCCCCCTCCCTCCTTCCCTCCTCAGCAGACGCACTTAATTGCAGATGCAAAGCCCTGAGAGCCAGTGACTGATTTTCAGTTTAGTGAGCATAAGATATATTTCCAATGTTGGAGGACTTATCACATAAATCTACCTAGTAAGTGGTAAAGACATTTATTTATTTATTTTGGTGCTTTACAGTACACTACATTTAACTTTACAGTTACTTTAGAGCGCAGAGTGCATAGAACAGCTGTCCAGACTGAAGAAAGAGTGAGGCACAAGGGGCTTGAGTGTGGACACGCCCATTCAGGTAGACAAGGAGGGCATTGTGACTTTTTTGCAAAAAGTGGAGAATCCAGGTTTAGACTCAGCAAGTGGCTGTGACTCTGTTGGGAGATGGTCTGTGAAAGTGTGGTCCACCAGCACTACTTCTGCCCATATGAGCAATCCTTTGAACATTTGGGTAGAGATACCAGCATGTTCGGGGCCCAAAACGTACCTTTGGTTGCCATTTCTCCCACATTTTCTTTTTGGTTTCCTGGAGGTAAAGCCACCAGTTTGGTGGGCTGATCACTGATTGCAAATACAACAGATTTTCGATCACCATTTTCAACAGATTGATGTAATGTTCATGGGGGAACTCTGCCGGAGTTGGCAGATTCCAAGTTGGGACGTCCACTATTTGACCTGACACCTAATTTGCAGACATTTAAATTGTGGCGGTACAGGTAAACTAATGTTTTTGTTATCATACTGTCCATCACTGCCTAATCGCAATGCTAACCCAGGAAACTGATAGATAGTGTTATAGACTCAGCCACATAATGTTCACTTTACTCATTCCAGTTATATTTATTTGAATTGTATTTGTTTATTTGTGATTTTTCTTTATAGTGCGATGTGGCACAGGGGCATCAGAGCACTTTACAACAGTGAAGTTACTTTTCTGATAAAGTCAGGGATAGAGGCAGACATGTGGTTTGATGGTTTCACCTTAGTTATATGCCCACATGCATCAAGCATTTTTGGAATCGCAAACGGTGCGATTCCTTAAAATCGGCCGTTTGCGATTCCAAAAATGCTTTTTGGGATGCATCATTGCTTTTTGTCCAAAATCGCTAATTTTGCGATTTTGGAAAATGCGATTGCATTTAAGGAATCGCAATTTTGTGATTCCTTAAATGCAATGCATCATTTGTTGAAAAAATTGCAATCTTGAAGATTGCAAGTGCAAATTACCACGAGGGGGAACCTCGCGGTAATTTGCGAAAAATGTTTAAAATGCTCAAATTAGCATTTTAAACACTTTCATGTTACAGACACACATGTCCTTAGGACATGTGTGTGTGAAACATCCATTTAAAAAAAACATTTCAGGGGTGCAAGGGGGGGTCCTTTGGAACCCCCCTGCACCCATGAAATGCATCAACATTTTGCGAATTCCAATTTGCGAATTCGCAATTCCCATTGATTCCTATGGGCCTTTTGGCCCATAGGAATCAATGGGAATTGCAAAATCGCACATTTGAATTCGCATAATATTTGCGATTCGGTAAAAATTGCGATTTTTACCGAATCGCAAATATTATCCACTTTCAATGATGCATCCCGTTTTGCGATTCCATATTTGCGATTCGCAAAAAATCGCAAATTTGGAATCGCAAAACGGGAGTTTGATGCATGTGGGGGATAGTCTTCAGTAGTTCTAACTCTGAAATTGGGGATTAGGGGGAAGAGTCAAGAACCATTGTGCTTTGCTAGATAAATTATCCTCAACTATATTTTTAGAGGTGGACAGCAGGGAAATGTCAATGGCCTTTACTTTTTTGTCAAAAAACTCTACAAAGTCATTCCATAGAGACTCAGAGGGCATAAGTGTGGACTTAGATAAATAATTGTTTTCCTGCTTGAATATTTTCAATAGAAGAATAGAAGTTTAGGTCTATTCTTTGCCATGTCCAGGAGGAATCTGATGTGGATTGACCTGGCTCTGAAAATGTGGGTTTTGAAGCTTTTTCTCCTGGGTTTCAGCCTGACTCACCAGATTCATTCTCTCTCAAGCTTTTTAAGATACTTCCCTGCTTGATAAAGGTCTGTTGAGGAGAATGATAGAAAATGTTTGCACCTGCTGTACTTGCTCGTGAGAGATGCAACTTCCTGTATCAAGGTTTCCATGTCAGTAATACATTTGTGTATAGTAGCTCTGATGTCAAGTTGGGGAACTACAGAGATGAGATTCGGGTGAGTTTTGCTCCCAAGGCCCTTAATATCGATGTTTCTTGAGTCCCTCAACCAGATTTTTCCTTTCTATGTTGATCCAAGGTTTTTGTGCAGGTAGAGGTGATTATGAAGAGGAGTAGAAGGTGGTCTGACGAATCTATGAGATAGGACCATTGGCTGTTAGGTGAGGATCTTTGGATATAATCAGATCCAGAGTGGAGGTGTTGTAATGTGAGGGTTTCTGCCAATGCTGTAAGAGGTCATTCTTGCTGAGAAAGGCGGAAAAATGTCAATTGGTGTTGGAAAGTGGACAATTGGTAGGGATAAGTAGTGACTTCCCACTAGTATAAAGTCCACAACAACAATAAAATGGTCAGTCAAGGTCTCAATACATTATTCTGTTGCTCAACCCTTGGTAGCTGGAACGAGCAGGAAGGCACAACTTAGGAGACAGGTGTATAAAGCATTTATAAACACCAATACATTAAATAAGTAAGGCACAACACACAATTACAATCCAACTCCAATTTATTAAAATAGGCTATATTTGTTAGAACAAATAGACACCAAAATGGCAAACATCCATTGTAGGGAATCAGAGATATGAATTTTTAAACAATAAACACTTTCTAGTGCTTATAAACATTAAGAACCAACTTATGACATCTGGTTGCACTTGACGGGGACAAAGTCAAAGTTTGAGGCTGATGGAGCCCTGGTCAGATACACTAAGCCGGAGGCCTTGGTCAAAATTTTACCTTTGCACTTAGTTGTTTTTCTGGTGCTTTTTTTCTCAATGTCAAGTGAGGCTCCTCTTCAGGTCGCATTCACATCGATGTCATCAGCTTGGTTTTCTGCGAGGGCCCGGTCAATTCCTAGAAGTCTGGAGCTCCAGAGCTTTCAGCTGGATGAACCTGAAATCCAAGCTGTGTCGTGGTTGAAGGTAGCAGCTTAACTCTTGATTTTGAGTCGGTCATCTTATCAAGGTTTTTACAAAAAAATTCCCAAACTTCACCAAACTTCTGGATCTCCTTCCAGAAAGTCTCACTGAGGGTTCCAAGTGTCCACAACACCAATCCAGGGGCTAGAATCTCTGAGACGTTCCTTGTGATCTTAGGACTACAATTCTCACAATGCACCTGGCCAAATCCTTAAAAGTCCGTCGGACGAACTCCAGGAGGGGGACTTCTTGGTGGAGATGATGATGGTGGGCTCAGTTAACCTGTAGATTGCAGGGAGTCCACTCCTTAATCATTGTTGAAGCAAGGCAAAGTCCTATGGGCTGTATTTCCAAGTGTGTAGCGGGTGCAGTCCTTCAGAGTACAATCTTTTGGGGTGCAGGCCAGTGTTCCAGCAGGGCAGGCCTTCCTCTCCACTGTAGTTTCAGGCAGCAGATCTGAGTTGCTTGGCAACTCTTCCATATTTATGCTGTGTTTCTGGGTGTCAAGACGGGAGATCCCTGACCAACAGGATGCAGAGAGCCACCCAGGTGTATGCCCATTTCCTCCAAAGTGTAGCATAATCTTGTACCAGAAAGCACTATTCTGTTAAAACCCAACATGGAGAAATTCTCTCCTTAGAGGTTAGACCAGGCTAACCCAACTCACTGTTATGGCCAAGATTATCTAACACTCCCCTTCCATCATTCTCCTTAATCTAATTACAGGGGCATAGTGAGCAAAAGAAAAATGGATTTAGCCCAGATCTCTTGACTGGGGGTGAATGTATGATTTATTCAGCATTCCGTCCAGTTCATTTGTTTGCATAGTAATTATTACTAGTCAGCCATTATTTTCAGACATGTGCACAAAGCGTGTTTATGCACGGGATGGAATTACAAGATGAGTGTTATTTAGTGCACAAACCGTGTTTATACCCAGGAAGGAATTACAACATGACTGTTATTTAATGCACCTGATAATTTTGGGATGCACTAAATAACCCAGCCAATATTAGCAGGGGAAAACCATACAGTATTTATGGTACATGTGGATTTTGGTGCGTTAACCATAAAAATCTGCATGTTATTCCCAAGAAACACTTAATAGGTGCTATTTACTGCACTTAATAAATAACAAACCCTGTAGAATCATTATTTACCAGGTGCGATAAATTGCGAATGTACGTGAAATCAGGTCCTTAGTGTTCTGCACCCCAAAATTCAATATCAGCTGCCGCATGCTTCTGATCAAAACTTTGAGCCCCAGGTCTTATTATTTTACAAATTAGTCACTGCCTGAAAGAAAGTTATCTGTAGGTGAGTTTAAATGAGAATGTCAGGCAAATGGCAACATTTTTACAAGATGCATTATACCCAGCCTCAGCAGTGAAAAAAGGTTTTGGTTTCATGAACTGTCAGGAAAACTATTGGCATTTTTGTAAGGTCAATCCAATGTTTACTTACCAGCTTGAAAGTTCAGTAAGTTAATGCATCGTCGGTCAACTTCTGCGCCAGAGTGTCATGTTACACGTTATTGAATGTATTGCTATAAGCTGCAGCAATGCTTGCTGTGTGGTACATGCATACGGTAAAAGCATTGACAACTTCATCATGCTGGTTACATTGATCACTAGTATCGTTGCACAGCTTCAACAGCATATACATCATGCACATGCTTGGAAACTCCTTTATGAATACCTTGCCATTTGACCAAAGGAGTCTTTAGTAGAATTGTAAGCCAGCCTTTAAAGCCTGTCATCTGTCTGGTGTCCTTCATTGTATTTCAAAGGAAAGGGGCTATATAACTAGCTGCTGGTCAGATAGTACATAATCTCTGTTATTTCTCCAGCAGCCATCAAAATAGTACATATTCTCATCTACTTAACAAACAGCCAGCTAAATATTTGAAACTTTGTGGTTTATTCGATTGTCTACTAAATATTCGAGATCATGTGCTTTTTGAATGGCATCCATATATAGTCACTTAGAAGAGGCACATTTTCTGGAGTTATCCACTTTTAAAAATAAGTGCAGACTGAAAACACAGTGTTTTTTGTCTGTATGTATCTATGAAAATCCGTAAAAATTGAAAACAGGGAATCATAAGCATAATCATGCAGCATTACATAAAAAAACAGTGAGATTAGTCTTGATGTAAGCAAGAAGAGTAATTCTGCATTTAGTTTCCTAGGGCAAAAATCCCCCCTTGCATCCAAAATGTACGTGAGGATGCATTATGCACTAAGAAATAGAGCTAAATGCAACAGAACATGAATATTGAATGCTAGCAGCCATTTGAGCTTGCTGGATGTGCTCTTGGGACAGGATTTTCCACTACCAACATTTAGTGTTATTTTCATAGTGCAACATGCATCTGTGAGAAATTGGGATATTGGTTAATTGGGGTGTGAGACATGTGCTTAACCCTCAGTAGTTTGGCACATAAAGCAGTCAGACTTAACTTACAGGCAATGTGTAAAGTATTTATACAGTGCACAACCAGTAATAACGTGACAGTACAACACAAGAAAAATCCCAATGCCAACTTTTGAAGAGTGGCATTTTCAAAATTGTAATGAACAATTGGGCTTAATCATTAAAGAGGGGTTGTCATTGAAATTTCATAGCTACTAAACATGATATATCTTCCAGCACCCATTTGAAAATTGCAACTTACTACATGTAATAAGGAATCTCTAATGTTCCCCTAATGGTGGGTTAGGCCTCACAGTAATGGAAAACAAATTTGGGAGATTTTTACTACCAGGACATGTAAAACTTAAAAGTACATGTCCAATCTTTTAGTTACACAGCACACTGGCATATGGATTACCTAAGGACTACTTTAGGGGGGGAGAGGCTTGAATGTAAAAAAAGGGGAGTTTAAGGCTTGGCAAGTGGTTTTCAATGGCAAGTCGACATGGCAGTTTTAAACTGCTTCAGGCTGCAATGGAAGGCCTGGGACATATTTTAGGGTGCTACTTAACCGCATCGCTGCTGCCGTCATTTTTGCGCTGTGCGGCTTTTTTCGTTTTACCGCAATACATGACGAGCTCAGCTCGTCATCAGCACACGCCACCCGTGGGTGATGACGAGCTGAGCTCGTCATCAGCATCGAAAGGGTTAAGTGGGTGACACACTAAGAGCTGGAGGCCCACTGGCAGCATTTTATTTACATGCCGTGGGTATATAGTTTACCACTGTACAAGGGATTTATAAGTAAATTAAATATGGCATTTAGATGTATGCCAATTAAATAATGTTTAGGGCAGTGAGCACAAGCACTTAGCACTGGTTAGCATTGGTAAAGTGCACAGAGTCCTAAGGCCAACAGAAACAAATTTCAGCAACAAAATGGTGGGCAAGTAGGAAAAATGTCTGGGGAAAGACCACCCTGAGGCTGACACGTCTAACAGCCCCCTCACATCCAAAATGTATGAGAGGATGCAGTTTGGGCTAAGAAAGAGTGCTAAATGCAGCAGAAAACAAACTGCAAGTAATAACAGCCGCCCAAGCTTCTTAAATGTTGCATTTGAATTTTCCCCCCAAATTACTCTTAATTACATAAGGAGGAGTAATTGTGTAAAAAAAAGGTGAAAAAGAAGGGTAGCAGGAGTAGTTAGATCTCTAAGTATATTTTTATAAACTTTTAATTGAAGGTTGATTGTACAACAGTGTTCCTAACTGCTTTGCCTATTCCTTTTTTCTTGCCATATACTTATTCTCGGGGAAAATTTTTCTTTTCATTTTGATATGGTTAATTTCCTATTGCTGTTTAAGTTGGCTGCTATACCTGTTTAAAGTGCAAAACCATTACCTAATGGGTAGGAGTTGTTGACCAAAATTTCCAGTGACTGTATACTTGCCTAACTATGTTTATACGTGAGGGAGCATTCTGAATGACGTATATAGTTAAGGAAAATCAGGGAGGGGGGGGGGTGGGACAACCCGGTGGTAAACGTCGGCCAGACATAGGTCTTATGGACCTATTTGCCCGTAGGGGGGGAGGGATTCTGAGGGTGGGCTCTCTCGGGGGGGAGGAGGGAGAACTTAGGGACAGGGCACAAAGGCAATGAAATTTGTAGGGGTCATGGTGGGCACACGATGGAAAAAAGGACTCAGTGGCAGAGTGTCAAGGGAGGGAGTATCGAAATCAATATCCATGCATTATATGTATTAGTAGTACTGAAGTCGAATTTTGTTAAAATAATGACAGGTGAACAAGTAGTCAATGGTTCCGGGCAATTCAGTAATGATACTTAGGTTTGTAACATGGAATCTGAGCGGCTTAAATGATATCCAAAAGAGGTATAAGATAGGTGCTCGTTTACGCCAGATGAATGTGGATTTTATTTTTTTGCAAGAGACGCACATAATGAGTACCCAGGAGTTTTGTTTGAATCAGTTGGGCTATCAGCTCATAGCTAGCTCTAAACAAGGTGCTAAAAATAGAGGAGTTGCCATTCTGTCAAGGAGGAAGAATTTGATAATAGGGAGAAAATTAGAGGACAAATGGGGAAGATGGGCTATAGCAGAGATAGAGATAGATGGGACTTGGACAACTATGGTGTCAGTATATGGATCCACGCAGGATGATCCGGAGGTATTACAGTTTTTAGACTCTGAGCTAGCTGCTTGGCCCCCACAGGTTATTATAGGAGGAGATTTGAATATTAATGGGGCTGACGGGTTAGGAACTGGTCATAATAGATGTTATAAAGGCCGTAAGAAAAGAGTCCATAAGGCACTTGTTGATCTCCTGTGTAATAATAACTTGAATGATGTTTGGGGCACAATTAGATCACAACAGAAAGGATATACTTACTACTCCGCACCACACCAAGTTTGCGTTAGGCTCGACTATTTTATGATCTCTAATAATTTAATGTCAAGGGTTAAGATTGAAAGACTGCCAAGAATTTTAAGTGATCATAACCCGTTAATTTTGGAATTAAAATTAGAAGGAGGTAAAAGACCTAATCGGGTATGGACTTTTGAAAGAAGACTTCTCTTAGAAGAGGATTATGTACTACATATGTCGAAATGGATCACCGAGTTTTTTGAATATAATAAAGGAACTGCATCGGTGGGAGTCATATGGGATGCTTTCAAGGCAGGTGTCCGTGGAGAAACATGTAGTTATAGTATTCATAAACGCAAAATGGAAGGGGCACTGCAAAGGGAGTTAGAGAGAGCCGTCTCAGAAGCAGAAGAACAATTTAATAATTGTCTTATTAGAGGGGAGCCGGCCGAACAATATTTGATAGATCTAGTAAAAGCTAAATGCGAGGCGGAAGGGGAATTGGCAAAAAAAGCGGCAGTACACTATACAATCCGTAGGGAGAAGTGTTATGAATATAATGAAAAAGTTGGGCATGTACTGGCTATGCGCACTAGGCAGATAGCGGCAGCAGGGACGGTTAAGCAAATTAGAGACGAAAACGGTAATATACAAACTGGCCCTGAAGAGATAAGGGAAGTATTTAGGAAATTTTACCAGATCCTCTATGATCATCAACACCCCTGTAGTAGTGAAGAGATTAGCGATTACTTAGAGAATATACCAACTGAGAGGGTCTCGGATGAAGAAGCAGATAGATTAGAAACTCAGCTAGAGATGGAAGAGGTTAAGGAAGCCATGGGTAAACTCCCTTCAGGTAAGGCAGCTGGTCCATACCAGATACCTCTAGAATTTTATAAAACTTTCTGGGCAGTGCTTTCTCAAGAGTTAACTAGAGTGATTCAATCTGCACAACTCGGACAGTCCATACCAAAGTCGTGGGGGGGTGCAGACATTGTCCTGATTCTCAAAAAGGGTAAGCCGGATGATGAGCCTGGGTCCTACCGCCCTATTACATTAATGAATAATGATACTAAAATATATTCAAAAATGTTGGCAATGAGATTTGCAGAAGTGATAAGCTCTTTAGTTTGTTATACCCAACATGGCTTCATTCCTGGTAGAGGAACGACCCACCATACTAGGAAAGTAATAACATTATTAGATTCCACCAAAGTCACAGGAGACCGGATGGCAGTAATGCTGCTCGACGCTGAAAAAGCGTTTGATCGGGTCTCCTGGGACTATTTGTGGTACACTTTGGCTAGAGCTGGACTTAGGGGTGGGTTTATAAAAGCATTACAAACTCTATACAAAGAACCAGCTGCGGCTCTAAGAGTTAATGGGGACACTACAGGTCAATTCTTAATTAAAAGGGGCACACGGCAGGGGTGCCCATGTTCCCCATTATTATTCGCCATGTATATGGACCCATTGATCCGTAAATTAGAGCTTTGTCCAGAGATAACTTCACTGCCAACATTGTTAGGTCCATGTAAGATATTGGCTTATGCTGATGACGTGGCGGTGATAACACCAAACCCCACAGAGGCAACTGTCTATATAGAAGAAGAGGCCAGTAGATTTGGAAGGATATCCGGGTACGCTCTAAATGCCTCCAAGACCCAGATTATCAAAAATTCAGCGACTACGTGTGATGATAATCGTGTGGTTCAGGCGGGGACCTATCTTGGAATTAAAATATCAGCTGATTTAAATAATCTAGTAGAAAATAATATTGCTCCAATAATAAGTAAAACAAAGAAGGACCTGGACCGGTATGAAAATCTACACTTATCATTAGTTGGCCGGGTCAATATAATTAAAATGATGATTCTGCCAAAATTTTTGTATATATTTAGGGCTATCCCACTTTTATTTGAAAACAAGTGGTTTAAAATATGTGAACAAATGATCAATCGCTTTGTTTGGGCTAAAGGAAAAACACGTAGGGCACTGAGATATATGTCTTTACCGCGGGAGCGTGGGGGCTGGTCTTTACCAGATTTAAAAGTGTATTATTGGGCCGCTGCATTCCAAAACATGCTGGGATTGGTAGGGGGGGCGGATATAGATGATTGGGACAACGTAGGTTCACTTGCAATTTATGGTTTGGTTCTTGGTAAAAATGCGGAAAATATATTTTTGAGATTCACTAAGGAGAGTTATTATAAAAGAACGCGGTTTAAGACCCTAATGGCAGCGCACAATGTTTGGAAGGGAATATCAAAAAAGATAGGAATCGGGAAATATAATTTTTACACTAGGTTCAAAAACAACCCTTCACTCCCTAGTATGGTTTTTTCGGGAGCTGTATTCCAAGACTGGGAGAGGCGGGGGATAAGAAAGATTGGAGATATTCACGGACCCCAAGGTATTTTACAATTTGTTGAGCTACAGGCTCGATATACCTTAGATACAAAACATTTTTTTAAATACCTTCAAATAAGGAGCTGTTTGATAAATAGGAAAGGAGGGCCTTTGGGCTTCGATAGAAATACAATGTTGGATATTACAGAAATAGGCTCAGATTGCACCATAAAGAGATTCTATTCGGAGATGACTATACTAAAGAAAGATGATATGGAGAAATGGATTAATAGGTGGTCTGCAGATTTGGATATAAATAGTGATATTTTCTCAGATTCTTTAGAGATGGGAAGAAAATTGCTGTGCTCATCATCACTACAGGCTCAACATTATAAGACCCTATTCCATCTGTATTATACACCTGGGAAAATTGCTCAATGGGGGGGTATTTCGGGAACCACCTGCTTCAGATGTGGTAGTCCGGGGGCGGACCTAATGCATATTTTCTCATTTTGCCCACATTTAAATAGTATAAAACGGGATATTGAGCAATTTTTACAGAATGTATTAGCAAATACAATAGAATTAAAACCAGTTCTAATGTTATTAGGAGTCAGCCTCGAGACGCATGTGGATAACGAAAAGTTTATATTTGTAGCAATGGCTACTCTCAGACTATTAGTCGCTTCGGCATGGTTGGATCCTAACCCTCCTACATACCATCAATGGTTGGGGAAGATACTATCTACTCAAAAGATAGAATCACCCATTTATGCGAGGAGGGGGAGAAACGGCAAGAAGCTGGGTCTGCAAATATGGGAGCCTCTTGTTCGCTGGAAACAAGGTCCCGATTATTGATTATGGTTTTAATGGCGGGGGGAGGAAATCGAGAACGTAGTGTATAGAAGTTTATGTATCCCTGGTATATATGATCTGCTTTGGAAAAACTATGTATGATTTAATATTACACTTGTTTTCTATGCTTTGTATAATTCCCAAATGTATATATGATTTTGCGCTGCATTGAATGATTGTTATTGTGCCCTGTCCATATCTCAGGGGGGGGGGAAAAGAGGAAAAACTTCAATAAAAATACTTTAAAAAAAAAAAATGCAACAGAACATGAATATTGAATGCTAGCAGCCATTTGAGCTTGCTGGATGTGCTCTTGGGACAGGATTTTCCACTACCAACATTTGGTGTTATTTTCATAGTGCAACATGCATCTGTGAGAAATTGGGATATTGGTTAATTGGGGTGTGAGACATGTGCTTAACCCTCAGTAGTTTGGCACATAAAGCAGTCAGACTTAACTTACAGGCAATGTGTAAAGTATTTATACAGTGCACAACCAGTAATAACGTGACAGTACAACACAAGAAAAATCCCAATGCCAACTTTTGAAGAGTGGCATTTTCAAAATTGTAATGAACAATTGGGCTTAATCATTAAAGAGGGGTTGTCATTGAAATTTCATAGCTACTAAACATGATATATCTTCCAGCACCCATTTGAAAATTGCAACTTACTACATGTAATAAGGAATCTCTAATGTTACCCTAATGGTGGGTTAGGCCTCACAGTAATGGAAAACAAATTTGGGAGATTTTTACTACCAGGACATGTAAAACTTAAAAGTACATGTCCAATCTTTTAGTTACACAGCACACTGGCATATGGATTACCTAAGGACTACTTTAGGGGGGGAGAGGCTTGAATGTAAAAAAAGGGGCGTTTAAGGCTTGGCAAGTGGTTTTCAATGGCAAGTCGACATGGCAGTTTTAAACTGCTTCAGGCTGCAATGGAAGGCCTGGGACATATTTTAGGGTGCTACTTAACCGCATCGCTGCTGCCGTCATTTTTGCGCTGTGCGGCTTTTTTCGTTTTACCGCAATACATGACGAGCTCAGCTCGTCATCAGCACACGCCACCCGTGGGTGATGACGAGCTGAGCTCGTCATCAGCATCGAAAGGGTTAAGTGGGTGACACACTAAGAGCTGGAGGCCCACTGGCAGCATTTTATTTACATGCCGTGGGTATATAGTATACCACTGTACAAGGGATTTATAAGTAAATTAAATATACCATTTAGATGTATGCCAATTAAATAATGTTTAGGGCAGTGAGCACAAGCACTTAGCACTGGTTAGCATTGGTAAAGTGCACAGAGTCCTAAGGCCAACAGAAACAAATTTCAGCAACAAAATGGTGGGCAAGTAGGAAAAATGTCTGGGGAAAGACCACCCTGAGGCTGACACGTCTAACAGCCCCCTCACATCCAAAATGTATGAGAGGATGCAGTTTGGGCTAAGAAAGAGTGCTAAATGCAGCAGAAAACAAACTGCAAGTAATAACAGCCGCCCAAGCTTCTTAAATGTTGCATTTGAATTTTCCCCCCAAATTACTCTTAATTACATAAGGAGGAGTAATTGTGTAATTATCAGTAATTCCACATCAAACTGTTACCCGGATTTGCCAAAAGTACTCCAATTACACCAGTGCAATTGAAATTCTGCTCAGACCTAGCTGTTTCCCCTCTTGCGACTCTAATGCTTGGCCTGATCAGCTAGAATGTTTTTTCTGGTTTCCAGTCTTTTTTCTTTCTTACTGGAATCATTTGTGGAGCATTTCTAGACTTCCTGGTTAAATCTGGTATTGCCTTTGGAGATAAGAGGCATTCTCTTCAAACCAGAAAGACACTCACAGTGTCGCTCAGAAGAAATGTGCATGAGAGATGGTGGGGAGATACTTCTGTAGCAGGTAGGATTGTGCACCCTGGGCATTAGGGTACTTTTCTTTTGTCTTTTCTTCTCTAGTTTTCCTTCATATTCTTTTCTTGCAGAGAGGAGGGAAGGTGTGGGCACCTGTGACATTGGTGGGAAAATACAACATGAGGTATTTGTTGAGTTCAAAAGAGGGAACATAAAATGAGAGTCCAGCAGAATGTTTTTTTTCTTATGCTATATTAGTTTAGATTACCCATGTTTGTTTCCATTTGGACAGATACGCCATGGTTTTCCAAATTGCTAGGCTCAGTGTGAATGGCCTAAATAAAAAGCATAAATGTACAGTAATCTTTGAATCGCTATAACCGGAGGCCCCAGACTCATTTTTCTCCCAAAAGCTAACTTTGTCTATAACAAAAACATAAAATGATGTGCTCATTTAAAAAAAAATGTTTTATTGCATTTTACATATATCAGACATACAATGAGCGTATTAAAAAAGTGGCCAATCACCATGACCGTGGAACATTATATCACATTGTGTATCGCTCTCATTTCGTAAACATAACAATTCAAAGACAAAGGAGCATGTTCGATCCATTATACAGTAGTGATCACAGTGCAGACTGGAAACCGCAGTGGTTTAGACATTTGCAATGGTTCAGTGAATTATAGCTCACAACTATTTGTCAAAGTCAAAGTTAAAAAAAACTTTATTTCGGCTTTACCGCCATAAAAGCACATAAAATTATAGCATACATTTAAGGCACATTCGAATACACAGTTTAGGATAATAAAAACAGAGATGAATTAAAAAAAAAAGGGCACTAAAGTGCAATTTTATACAATGTTCTGTGACTCATCAACCTGGTACATTACAGTCTTGATTGAAATTCATTAGCTGATAGTTTTTAGAGCATAAAACATGATTCAATAAATACTAGATAAAAACGATCAAGGTATTATTAAAAGTTAAGTTTCTACTATTTGTCCTTATTAGGGAGAATATGCACGATTAGCATAGCAGATAGTAAATGGAGAAGCAACATACATTAAGGATTTTCCATCGGGGTTAGTTGTCAAGTAGGGTTTATTTGTTGGCAGGGAAGTTTCCTTTATGATGCTCCTGCGTATGCACCACATCATAACTAGAAACCTGGAGGTAGCAAGCACATATAGTGGGTCTGTTTCATACTTCAGTAATCTGAAGGCCTCAGAGTGGTGTCTAATTCCCACCTGTCTGCAAAGCTGGACAATCCATTTAGACCTGGGTCTACTATACGCAGGGCAAAAGAGGAGGACGTGTGGTTCTGTTTCTTCAGTCACAGAGCACCCAGGACATCCTAGTTTGGTGACTCCCTTACATTTGTTGGTGAATCCTCTGAGCGGGAGCACCCCATGCCTAAATTGCATGTATAATTTATTTGCAGTAAAAGGCTGGATATTATCCAGGGCCAACTCCAGTTTGCACTGCTGCTTGACTTCCAAAAACCTGTAAGTCAAACTGCATGAGTTAGCACACTGCAATAGCGGGGCAAGTTTATATTCCTTATAGGCAGAAGATAGGGATTTTTAGGAGTTGGAGGGGTCTCTTCTGGAGTCAACCACATATCCATCCTGCCCAGTACCTGGCAAGTATTCTTAATGTGGGCCAGCCAGGGCATGTTCCCTGGACCCAGAATGGTCATAACATCCCTAAGTTCCTCCCAAACCAACTCAGGCGTACTCCAGATGCAACGCCAGAATAGAAGTGGATGGGAGGCAATTAGATCAGCAATGGGGCCAATACCCAAGTCCACCCGTAGTGGTGTCAATGGACAGCCAGTGTATGTTCCCTGCACCCAGAATGGTCATAACGTCCCTAAGTTCCTCCCAAACCAACTCAGGTGTACTCCAGATGCAACGCCAGAATAGAAGTGGACGGTAGGCAATTAGATCAGCAATGGGGCCAATACCCAAGTCCACCCGTAGTGGTGTCAATGGAGTACTTTTCGGAAGAGCTAGTAGCTGCCTTAGAAATGTTTCTCCTTTGTAGATAGAATATTGATTGGGCAGTGTCCCCAGAGCTCTGCTCCGTATAGCGACGCTCCCCTTGCCTGTACTTTATAAATTTCTGCTGGTGGACCTACCACTTTCTGGGTACAACTTTTATATACTTTCAAGATTCCCCCTATGGACTGAGTGAGCTTCTAATTGACTTTCTTTATCTGGTTCCCCCAGTCCATCTTGTCATTAAGTGTCAGACCTAGGTAGTCAAAAATGGACACCCTCTATAACTATTTGTAGTACTCATGTAGTAGGAGTCCGGCAATTAACTATAGCAACCCCACCGGATCAATACATTCCATTATGTTTTATACACTGCCCTCAGACACTTCACTCATTGGCTTGATCTATAAATAGACCTTGATTGGTTGCCAGATGTCAAGTGGGCACGAGGCCAAGTGTAGCAACATGGCATATACATCACTTGTAGTATTACATTAAATAAGGTTGCAAAGCCAGTCCTTTATTTTGGGCGTCTGTGTTCTTCCCCCATGTAGAGAGACTTGGTGCTTTGCTATAAGCAGGGCAATCGCAGAAAATATCCTAATGCTTCTTTTAATTTGTTTGACGTAACCCAATAGTGCTATCAGTGGTGTGGGTCTCAGGGTATGGTCCACCATAAAAGACAAGTGGTGGAATATCTCCTCCCAGTACAGCCTGATGGGTGGATAATTCCAATCAAGATGTGCAAAGTCCGCTTCCGGCTCCGTCCATCTGGCACATGTGTTCGGTACAGCTGGGTTCATCTCAGCTAATAGTTTTGGGGTAACATAGGCCCTATGGAGGAACTTAAAATGTCATAATTTGTGTCTATGGTTATTGGAGCTAAACCATTTCTGTGCACAGCAGTATAGCCACACATTATCAATCAGTGTTTCTCTGAGATCCCGCTCCCAGGGTGCATGGATTGTGACAGGTGATATAGTTGTGAGACAAGGTGAGTACTATCGGGGGACCCAATCACAAGAGCAAGTGGGGGGAATTCTTCCTATTCTACTGATGCGTCTGGTATTGCACTAAACAAGGCACCTCAAACTCTATGTAGAAGGAATATGTCCATGTATGTGGCATTCCTCAAAATAATGTGCTCATGGTCGGAACAGGGTTATTTTTCATAATCATCCTCTTTCATTCGTGGGATCGCTATTCTTGTCAACAAGAAAAACACAGAATTAAAGTCTTTAGGAAATTGCATAACGGATACCCATGGCAAAAGGTGCCCCTTCCTGCACAAAAACAATCCTGCTGACAACTCAGGTACCCTTGCATCACTGTGCTAGGCTGCCTGCACTGAAGCTAGTCTGCTGAAACGGCACCTGTGCAGGGGGAAAGTAGAGCAATGCACAGTATTGCATAAATACAGTGCCTTCCTCCCCTTTCACTTTGGCATATGGCAGCGCAGCAAGCCAAATCCTCATAAACGAGGGCCTAAGTTGGCAATTAGCTCAGCTGCCCAGTTGGGTCTGTATAGAAGGAAACTTTAATTTTCTCCATGGCACTAAAATTGATTCTTCTAACCCTGGGCATGTACAATTTAAGCCCAAGATTAAAAAGGATCTTCAGACTTTCACAACTTCTTTGGTTCTGGTTGACTCTTGTGCAGATATCATCAGAAGGACTGATTATACTCTTGTTTCTCCAGGTGGTTTAAGACTGCCTCATTGATTGGTTAGTTCTTAGTCTCCTTCCTACTACCAGAAGTCTAAGTGATATAACAAGGGGTGCTTTTTTCAGATCATTTACTCAAATCCCTCCAAATTGAGCCCCCTACCCACCACACACATAAAAGTTATTTTAATCAGTTTGAGGTTACAGTATACTTTGTGGTTTTAGCAATCATTTGCCTCCAAACTAAAAGGCGAGATTGTGGAGTATTTTTTCAGTAAATATTAGCCATGCAGACCCTTTAGATATATGGGATACAGTTAATGCTCCACTGAGGGCACAGTTTATTACCCTAAATGTTTATGTTGGTAAAGCTGAGTCAGATACATTGCTTCTTCTTCAAAAACAAAAACAATAATTTATTGTGGTAGAGAAACAATTTTCAAAATTCCCTGCTGGCCCAAACCCAGCCAAATTACATTCCATAAAGACAACTATAAAGAATACTTTATGCAAAAAGTGTAAATGAAAAAACTGACATAAAAGCACAAGCCTACGAGGATGGTGAAAAACGTGTTCGGAAAATGCACTAAAACAGTCATCAAAATTTATGCAGTCAATCATCAAGAAACTAAAACTATAACTCATGATCAAGAAACACTTTCGTCTTTATTTTTGTATGATTATGAGTCAATCTATGAAAAAGGTTATACCCAGCTTAAAGTGGAGTGTAATACCTTTCTATTTCATCTTCCTTTGACGTCACTTTTCTCTCTTAACTCCGATCGATTGTATGAACCAATTAAGGCAGATGGGGTTGAACGTTCTATAATGCAATTGGCTAGTGAAAAAAGCCCCAAGGGAAGATGAGCTGAGTATTGAGTTTTATAAGATCTTTGTACCCAAAAAAATGTCTCCTCTTGCCCAGCTTATGTATCATACATTGCTTGGTGAAAATACCTCCATCCTTTGGAAAATATGTCATTTTGCCAGCTTTTGCTTTTTGAAACACCAGGAACAGTTCTCTAGAGCTTGGTTGATGTCCTGCAATTACACTGTTAAATAATAATTTTGAAATTGTGGCCAACAATGTTTCAAATCAATTATTACAAGTATTCTGATTTCAATACTCATTGATTGAAGTGGGTTTTTACCAGTTTGTAATATATAACTGCAAATGCTCAATTTCTGGCTGAAGCTTCAGACAACTTAAAAATTAATCAAATCCCTGCTCCGATAGTTTTGCTAGATGCTCAGGGTTGCTTTCATATTTCTTTCATTGTGTTATTAATTTACAAGCCAGCTCAACAAGCTGATAGCATTTCTCTTTGATAAGGCTGAAATTGTTATGAGCAACAAACTGATCAGTACTATAACACCCAAAAGAGGGGACGTGTCAGGGTTTTACTTTATTTATTGAACCATTAGCAATATATATTTGTACTTTTCTTTGAATTTGCCCCCCCCCGATGCCTGGCATTCTGATTATAAAACTAAATGTTGATGATCTTGCCTAATATATAACAGATCTTAAAATAATCATCATGCATTGTCCACTGTTAGGCAGTATACTGATCTGTGTGGTAATCATACTGATGAGTTCAAAACTGAAGTGTAAGTGTTTAATTATAATTTAAACCCTAAAAGGTATGTGGGTCTACACTATATAGAAGCTTTTCCTGCTCTTTATAATAATATCCACACCCCCTCAAAGCTAGGATTAGAAGATTATTCTTGAAATGTAATACTTTTCTACTATCCATGGGCGTATTGCTCTTATTAAAGTTATTAAAATGCCTGCTTTACAGCTTTTTTTAGTTTTTTTCACATTTTTACAAACACGTTTTTTTCTAAAACAGATTATATTTTCCCATCATTATTTGGCCCCCAAAAAATCTTTAGGAAAATCTTAAAACTTAGTACAGATCAAGGAGGCCTTGCCTTACCTCATCTTCATTTTTATTACTTTCCAAATTAGATGATCTGTGGATAATACCTTTTCGCTTTACAATGCAATAATAACACAAATGCTTAAAGAAACAGTAACATGTATTGTTAATTAATTATTTAAAATTTTTCTTTAAATAGTGTTTTTTATAATTATATTTTTGGTGTGGGTCCCTAGGGTTGTAGGGGTACAGAGTGGCATGTTAACTAAATAATAATTTAATAAAAAATATTACTCATTAATAATTGCTTTATTTAATAGTAATTATGTAAATTGATCAATAGTTTTTAACACACACACACATATATATGTATGTATGTGTGTATATGAGGTTATGTTAAGTATTTGTTTTCTATTAAGAGTGTGATATTTATTCTACATTCTTGGATTTACTCATACATGTACTGTGTTTGAAATGAAGTATTTTCTCTACTGTTGCTTAGACTACAGTTGGAATAGTAAAATTAACCTCTTCGCAGTTATACACTTTCCCTATTGTTGCTCTGTTTGGAGTGGAACTATTACATTTTACTCCTCCGAAATCCAACCCTTACCCTACGAACGTCGCACAAATAAAGGCCACTGTACATAAATATACAAAAGATGGTGGGTCACAGTGTACCGAATCACCAGAAAATTTTGGGAAAACGTAGGAAGGTTTATTTTAAATAAATGTACGGTACTCCTGGGAAGTGAAGTTACAAAGAGAACAACATATGAACCATGGATCAATATACAGCTTTGCGATCTAAAAAGGGAAATTACAAGGATAGCAAGAAAAACAGCTACTGTTGTAAGATCTGTAAAACCAGTAACAAACAACAATATCAAAGACATGAGGAAGAAATATAGGGAGAGGTGTAGAGTGGCAAAAAAGGAACGCATGGATAAGCTTTGGGAGAAATTACTTTGGGCCAGCAAACTGCCTAACAGTTGTGAATTCTGGAGCATAATAAACAAGCTAACAATGGGATCAGGAATGCAGCAATGTGGCCACTGTAATTGAGAAGCGTTTCCCTGCTGTTTTCCCCGCTGGGCTGATTGACGCCGCTCCTCCCCGGATCTGGGGCGGCACTCGGCCGGCGCTGCCACGGAATGGTGGATGGTGGACGCTGGCCGTTGGGTGCTGTTTACTGAAAATGAGGCGGCGTTCCTAATACAAAGAAACAATGTGTCAGTGTGGGAAACACTGTTTTGGGCTTAAACTTCTCACTTGTTGAAAACGAGGACTGGGGGAGTTTTGCAAAACCTTCAGAGCTCTTGAAAAAGAAAAAGACTGGCGAGGGCAAGCAGAGGAGAGCGGACTCGTGATTCCTTGGACTCGTGAGTAATCAGTTTCAGAAAAGCTCTTTACTACCATATTCGTATTACAACCGGCTGTGTGAGTGGTGTTTAGGCTGCTCCCTGCGCCCTGCGACTCCCTATCTAGCGGCACCCACCTGAGGGAAACGGCTTGCGGCACTTATCCTGGGATTGCAGGCGGATTCCTGTGTAGTGCCTCTTCGGATGTTTGTGGCATTTCTGCATTTCTGCATCTGAGCGAGGGAGACTTTCTTGGTGGCTTGGACTTCGGATATCGGATATCGGACACCGGACGCGGCTCCAGCGCTGCAGTACCTGACGCGGTACCAGGCGAAGGCGGGGGCGGGGCTGGTCGAAGGAGGAGCAGAGCACCGGTGTAGAATGCTCTCGCAGCATCGAAGCCTTGTCGAGTTGATTGATGTGGCTTTGGTCGAGAGTCAGGTGTAAGATTACCGGCACCTGTACTATTGGAGCCGAAGCAGTGGCGAAGGCAGAGGTGGTTTAGAGGCTGCATAGTCGGTGTAAACAGCGCGAAAGCAGAGTGGCTTGCCCTGGCTTGGTCTGCTTGCTTTGCTCGGTACGGAGAGTGGAGGAAGTTCTTAGGCATCAGAGCAAGCCTGGCGTGGAGTGCCGGTAAGCGTTCTCAGTACAGCGCCTGTCCCAGTGAGCGTTACTTGTGGAGCTTGAGCATTTGAAATAGAACTGGGCCATTTTAGAGAAGCGGGTGCAGCTTACAGCTTACAGTGATTTCCTGCGGACATTGCGGCTCAGAGGACTGACACTGCACTTTCAAGACGCCCTACCTGCGAGCCTGGACTCAAAGTTCCAGAAGGCTCTGGGCTTTCTACACCTGGCCCCGGGGAAGTCTCCGCTCTTAGCACTGGCGCATAAAATCACCTGACCAATTCCGCTGCGCTGGGCGGGAGAGCGCCGGGAGAAGCCCGGGCAAAGGGCGGGCAGTCTGTGGCCGTCAGGGGCTGCAGGAGGCTGGGCTGGGCCCCCTCCCTAACATCTGGCTTTGGACCTTTTCCTGCCTTATTGACTGCGTTACAGTGAGTCGTTTTTTGGCCTCATTAACTGTTGGTGCTAAAGGTCTATTATAATTTTGGATCTCTCTACTTAGCGGTCTACACTGTTTAGTCCTCCTTGAATTGATTGTTGACTATAGCATGTCTTCGTGTTCCCCTAACCCCTTACCCCCTTCTGTAGGGGTCTCAATACTAGGCCCTCTAGATAAATATTTCGCCAAGGCTACTCGGGAGATTGACAGAGAAATCGCTCTGGCTGAGAGACGTGCAGATCGTCGCTTATCCATAGAACTTCTTAAAAATCCTCCCGAGAAGCGTCCGTCATCGGGATCTTTGGTGCAAGCCCTTTCTCCTCTAGGTGCAACTGCCCCTAAGGAGACTGCTTCTCTTTCCTTGAATCACACAAGGGTTGCAGCTCCTAGGGCCAGTCCTGCCAGGCTGGAGAGTACGGTAGATTTAGCCCCACTTATCGAAGTTGATGCTTCGGATTAACGGCCTGGCAATGCCCCTGCTCCCATGCTCCCTCCTAACACTACTCCTAGCCACGGAGTTACATTATATTTACCAGTATTGGCACCGCTGGCAGTAACAAGATGATTCAGAAAAGGGGGTGGTGATGAACAGAGTGTCTGAATTAAGCAGACCACTCTTACCCAGTCCAAAGATCAAGACTTGATCCATCACCGTTATTTATCTCACTGCACCATCCCAGCTCAGAACCTGGCTATATGCAAATCAGTCTGACCCTGGCCCATTGCATCATGGGAACAGGGCAGACTAAACTACCAAGCCAATTCTTCACCAGAAAGGAGACAAGCTACCGGGGACCGGTTTCTGGCATTTCAGCCGTCTTCGGCCCGGCTTGCTTGAATCCTGATGGTGCAGTGAGAAAGAGACTCATGTCTGAGTATGCCCTGCCACACCTATAGTGGCCAAAAACGATTCAGAAAAGGGGGTGGTGATGAACAGAGTGTCTGAATTAAGCAGACCACTCTTACCCAGTCCAAAGATCAGGGCTTGATCCATCACCGTTATTTATCTCACTGCACCATCCCAGCTCAGAACCTGGCTATATGCAAATCAGTCTGTCCCTGGCCCAGTGCATCATGGGAACAGGGCAGACTAAACTACCAAGCCAATTCTTCACCAGAAAGGAGACAAGCTACCGGGGACCGGTTTCTGGCATTTCAGCCGTCTTCGGCCCGGCTTGCTTGAATCCTGATGGTGCAGTGAGAAAGGGACTCATGTCTGAGTATGCCCTGCCACACCTATAGTGGGCAAAAACGATTCAGAAAAGGGGGTGGTGATGAACAGAGTGTCTGAATTAAGCAGACCACTTTTACCCAGTCCAAAGATCAGGGCTTGATCCATCACCGTTATTTATCTCGCTGCACCATCCCAGCTCAGAACCTGGCTATATGCAAATCAGTCTGTCCCTGGCCCAGTGCATCATGGGAACAGGGCAGACTAAACTACCAAGCCAATTCTTCACCAGAAAGGAGACAAGCTACCGGGGACCGGTTTCTGGCCTTTCAGCCGTCTTCGGCCCGGCTTGCTTGAATCCTGATGATGCAGTGAGAAAGGGACTCATGTCTGAGTATGCCCTGCCACACCTATAGTGGCCAAAAACGATTCAGAAAAGGGGGTGGTGATGAACAGAGTGTCTGAATTAAGCAGACCACTCTAACCCAGTCCAAAGATCAGGGCTTGATCCATCACCGTTATTTATCTCACTGCACCATCCCAGCTCAGAACCTGGCTATATGCAAATCAGTCTGTCCCTGGCCCAGTGCATCATGGGAACAGGGCAGACTAAACTACCAAGCCAATTCTTCACCAGAAAGGAGACAAGCTACCGGGGACCGGTTTCTGGCATTTCAGCCGTCTTTGGCCCGGCTTGCTTGAATCCTGATGGTGCAGTGAGAAAGGGACTCATGTCTGAGTATGCCCTGCCACACCTATAATGGCCAAAAACGATTCAGAAAAGGGGGTGGTGATGAACAGAGTGTCTGAATTAAGCAGACCACTCTTACCCAGTCCAAAGATCAGGGCTTGATCCATCACCGTTATTTATCTCACTGCACCATCCCAGCTCAGAACCTGGCTATATGCAAATCAGTCTGTCCCAGGCCCAGTGCATCATGGGAACAGGGCAGACTAAACTACCAAGCCAATTCTTCACCAGAAAGGAGACAAGCTACCGGGGAACGGTTTCTGGCATTTCAGCTGTCTTCGGCCCGGCTTGCTTGAATCCTGATGGTGCAGTGAGAAAGGGACTCATGTCTGAGTATGCCCTGCCACACCTATACTGGCCAAAAACGATTCGGAAAAGGGGGTGGTGATGAACAGAGTGTCTGAATTAAGCAGACCACTCTTACCCAGTCCAAAGATCAGGGCTTGATCCATCACCGTTATTTATCTCACTGCACCATCCCAGCTCAGAACCTGGCTATATGCAAATCAGTCTGTCCCTGGCCCAGTGCATCATGGGAACAGGGCAGACTAAACTACCAAGCCAATTCTTCACCAGAAAGGAGACAAGCTACCGGGGACCGGTTTCTGGCATTTCAGCCGTCTTCGGCCCGGCTTGCTTGAATCCTGATGGTGCAGTGAGAAAGGGACTCATGTCTGAGTATGCCCTGCCACACCTATAGTGGCCAAAAACGATTCAGAAAAGGGGGTGGTGATGAACAGAGTGTCTGAATTAAGCAGACCACTCTTACCTAGTCCAAAGATCAGGGCTTGATCCATCACCGTTATTTATCTCACTGCACCATCCCAGCTCAGAACCTGGCAATATGCAAATCAGTCTGTCCCTGGCCCAGTGCATCATGGGAACAGGGCAGACTAAACTACCAAGCCAATTCTTCACCAGAAAGGAGACAAGCTACCGGGGACCGGTTTCTGGCATTTCAGCCGTCTTCGGCCCGGCTTGCTTGAATCCTGATGGTGCAGTGAGAAAGGGACTCATGTCTGAGTATGCCCTGCCACACCTATAGTGGCCAAAAACGATTCAGAAAAGGGGGTGGTGATGAACAGAGTGTCTGAATTAAGCAGACCACTCTTACCCAGTCCAAAGATCAGGGCTTGATCCATCACCGTTATTTATCTCACTGCACCATCCCAGCTCAGAACCTGGCTATATGCAAATCAGTCTGTCCCTGGCCCAGTGCATCATGGGAACAGGGCAGACTAAACTACCAAGCCAATTCTTCACCAGAAAGGAGACAAGCTACCGGGGACCGGTTTCTGGCATTTCAGCCGTCTTCGGCCCGGCTTGCTTGAATCCTGATGGTGCAGTGAGAAAGGGACTCATGTCTGAGTATGCCCTGCCACACCTATAATGGCCAAAAACGATTCAGAAAAGGGGGTGGTGATGAACAGAGTGTCTGAATTAAGCAGACCACTCTTACCCAGTCCAAAGATCAGGGCTTGATCCATCACCGTTATTTATCTCACTGCACCATCCCAGCTCAGAACCTGGCTATATGCAAATCAGTCTGTCCCTGGCCCAGTGCATCATGGGAACAGGGCAGACTAAACTACCAAGCCAATTCTTCACCAGAAAGGAGACAAGCTACCGGGGACCGGTTTCTGGCATTTCAGCCGTCTTCGGCCCGGCTTGCTTGAATCCTGATGGTGCAGTGAGAAAGGGACTCATGTCTGAGTATGCCCTGCCACACCTATAGTGGCCAAAAACGATTCAGAAAAGGGGGTGGTGATGAACAGAGTGTCTGAATTAAGCAGACCACTCTTACCCAGTCCAAAGATCAGGGCTTGATCCATCACCGTTATTTATCTCACTGCACCATCCCAGCTCAGAACCTGGCTGTATGCAAATCAGTCTGTCCCTGGCCCAGTGCATCATGGGAACAGGGCAGACTAAACTACCAAGCCAATTCTTCACCAGAAAGGAGACAAGCTACCGGGGACCGGTTTCTGGCATTTCAGCCGTCTTCGGCCCAGCTTGCTTGAATCCTGATGGTGCAGTGAGAAAGGGACTCATGTCTGAGTATGCCCTGCCACACCTATAGTGGCCAAACACGATTCAGAAAAGGGGGTGGTGAGGAACAGAGTGTCTGAATTAAGCAGACCACTCTTACCCAGTCCAAAGATCTGGGCTTGATCCATCACCGTTATTTATCTCACTGCACCATCCCAGCTCAGAACCTGGCTATATGCAAATCAGTCTGTCCCTGGCCCAGTGCATCATGGGAACAGGGCAGACTAAACTACCAAGCCAATTCTTCACCAGAAAGGAGACAAGCTACCGGGGACCGGTTTCTGGCATTTCAGCCGTCTTCGGCCCGGCTTGCTTGAATCCTGATGGTGCAGTGAGAAAGGGACTCATGTCTGAGTATGCCCTGCCACACCTATAGTGGCCAAAAACGATTCAGAAAAGGGGGTGGTGATGAACAGAGTGTCTGAATTAAGCAGACCACTCTTACCCAGTCCAAAGATCAGGGCTTGATCCATCACCGTTATTTATCTCACTGCACCATCCCAGCTCAGAACCTGGCTATATGCAAATCAGTCTGTCCCTGGCCCAGTGCATCATGGGAACAGGGCAGACTAAACTACCAAGCCAATTCTTCACCAGAAAGGAGACAAGCTACCGGGGACCGGTTTCTGGCATTTCAGCCGTCTTCGGCCCGGCTTGCTTGAATCCTGATGGTGCAGTGAGAAAGGGACTCATGTCTGAGTATGCCCTGCCACACCTATAGTGGCCAAAAACGATTCAGAAAAGGGGGTGGTGATGAACAGAGTGTCTGAATTAAGCAGACCACTCTTACCCAGTCCAAAGATCAGGGCTTGATCCATCACCGTTATTTATCTCACTGCACCATCCCAGCTCAGAACCTAGCCATATGCAAATCAGTCTGTCCCTGGCCCAGTGCATCATGGGAACAGGGCAGACTAAACTACCAAGCCAATTCTTCACCAGAAAGGAGACAAGCTACCGGGGACCGGTTTCTGGCATTTCAGCCGTCTTCGGCCCGGCTTGCTTGAATCCTGATGGTGCAGTGAGAAAGGGACTCATGTCTGAGTATGCCCTGCCACACCTATAGTGGCCAAAAACGATTCAGAAAAGGGGGTGGTGATGAACAGAGTGTCTGAATTAAGCAGACCACTCTTACCCAGTCCAAAGATCAGGGCTTGATCCATCACCGTTATTTATCTCACTGCACCATCCCAGCTCAGAACCTGGCTATATGCAAATCAGTCTGTCCCTGGCCCAGTGCATCATGGGAACAGGGCAGACTAAACTACCAAGCCAATTCTTCACCAGAAAGGAGACAAGCTACCGGGGACCGGTTTCTGGCATTCCAGCCGTCTTCGGCCCGGCTTGCTTGAATCCTGATGGTGCAGTGAGAAAGGGACTCATGTCTGAGTATGCCCTGCCACACCTATAGTGGCCAAAAACGATTCAGAAAAGGGGGTGGTGATGAACAGAGTGTCTGAATTAAGCAGACCACTCTTACCCAGTCCAAAGATCAGGGCTTGATCCATCACCGTTATTTATCTCACTGCACCATCCCAGCTCAGAACCTGGCTATATGCAAATCGGTCTGTCCCTGGCCCAGTGCATCATGGGAACAGGGCAGACTAAACTACCAAGCCAATTCTTCACCAGAAAGGAGACAAGCTACCGGGGACCGGTTTCTGGCATTTCAGCCGTCTTCGGCCCGGCTTGCTTGAATCCTGATGGTGCAGTGAGAAAGGGACTCATGTCTGAGTATGCCCTGCCACACCTATATTGGCCAAAAACGATTCAGAAAAGGGGGTGGTGATGAACAAAGTGTCTGAATTAAGCAGACCACTCTTACCCAGTCCAAAGATCAGGGCTTGATCCATCACCGTTATTTATCTCACTGCACCATCCCAGCTCAGAACCTGGCTATATGCAAATCAGTCTGTCCCTGGCCCAGTGCATCATGGGAACAGGGCAGACTAAACTACCAAGCCAATTCTTCACCAGAAAGGAGACAAGCTACCGGGGACCGGTTTCTGGCATTTCAGCCGTCTTCGGCCCGGCTTGCTTGAATCCTGATGGTGCAGTGAGAAAGGGACTCATGTCTGAGTATGCCCTGCCACACCTATAGTGGCCAAAAACGATTCAGAAAAGGGGGTGGTGATGAACAGAGTGTCTGAATTAAGCAGACCACTCTAACCCAGTCCAAAGATCAGGGCTTGATCCATCACCGTTATTTATCTCACTGCACCATCCCAGCTCAGAACCTGGCTATATGCAAATCAGTCTGTCCCTGGCCCAGTGCATCATGGGAACAGGGCAGACTAAACTACCAAGCCAATTCTTCACCAGAAAGGAGACAAGCTACCGGGGACCGGTTTCTGGCATTTCAGCCGTCTTTGGCCCGGCTTGCTTGAATCCTGATGGTGCAGTGAGAAAGGGACTCATGTCTGAGTATGCCCTGCCACACCTATAATGGCCAAAAACAATTCAGAAAAGGGGGTGGTGATGAACAGAGTGTCTGAATTAAGCAGACCACTCTTACCCAGTCCAAAGATCAGGGCTTGATCCATCACCGTTATTTATCTCACTGCACCATCCCAGCTCAGAACCTGGCTATATGCAAATCAGTCTGTCCCTGGCCCAGTGCATCATGGGAACAGGGCAGACTAAACTACCAAGCCAATTCTTCACCAGAAAGGAGACAAGCTACCGGGGACCGGTTTCTGGCATTTCAGCCGTCTTCGGCCCGGCTTGCTTGAATCCTGATGGTGCAGTGAGAAAGGGACTCATGTCTGAGTATGCCCTGCCACACCTATAGTGGCCAAAAACGATTCAGAAAAGGGGGTGGTGATGAACAGAGTGTCTGAATTAAGCAGACCACTTTTACCCAGTCCAAAGATCAGGGCTTGATCCATCACCGTTATTTATCTCGCTGCACCATCCCAGCTCAGAACCTGGCTATATGCAAATCAGTCTGTCCCTGGCCCAGTGCATCATGGGAACAGGGCAGACTAAACTACCAAGCCAATTCTTCACCAGAAAGGAGACAAGCTACCGGGGACCGGTTTCTGGCCTTTCAGCCGTCTTCGGCCCGGCTTGCTTGAATCCTGATGGTGCAGTGAGAAAGGGACTCATGTCTGAGTATGCCCTGCCACACCTATAGTGGCCAAAAACGATTCAGAAAAGGGGGTGGTGATGAACAGAGTGTCTGAATTAAGCAGACCACTCTAACCCAGTCCAAAGATCAGGGCTTGATCCATCACCGTTATTTATCTCACTGCACCATCCCAGCTCAGAACCTGGCTATATGCAAATCAGTCTGTCCCTGGCCCAGTGCATCATGGGAACAGGGCAGACTAAACTACCAAGCCAATTCTTCACCAGAAAGGAGACAAGCTACCGGGGACCGGTTTCTGGCATTTCAGCCGTCTTTGGCCCGGCTTGCTTGAATCCTGATGGTGCAGTGAGAAAGGGACTCATGTCTGAGTATGCCCTGCCACACCTATAATGGCCAAAAACGATTCAGAAAAGGGGGTGGTGATGAACAGAGTGTCTGAATTAAGCAGACCACTCTTACCCAGTCCAAAGATCAGGGCTTGATCCATCACCGTTATTTATCTCACTGCACCATCCCAGCTCAGAACCTGGCTATATGCAAATCAGTCTGTCCCAGGCCCAGTGCATCATGGGAACAGGGCAGACTAAACTACCAAGCCAATTCTTCACCAGAAAGGAGACAAGCTACCGGGGAACGGTTTCTGGCATTTCAGCTGTCTTCGGCCCGGCTTGCTTGAATCCTGATGGTGCAGTGAGAAAGGGACTCATGTCTGAGTATGCCCTGCCACACCTATACTGGCCAAAAACGATTCGGAAAAGGGGGTGGTGATGAACAGAGTGTCTGAATTAAGCAGACCACTCTTACCCAGTCCAAAGATCAGGGCTTGATCCATCACCGTTATTTATCTCACTGCACCATCCCAGCTCAGAACCTGGCTATATGCAAATCAGTCTGTCCCTGGCCCAGTGCATCATGGGAACAGGGCAGACTAAACTACCAAGCCAATTCTTCACCAGAAAGGAGACAAGCTACCGGGGACCGGTTTCTGGCATTTCAGCCGTCTTCGGCCCGGCTTGCTTGAATCCTGATGGTGCAGTGAGAAAGGGACTCATGTCTGAGTATGCCCTGCCACACCTATAGTGGCCAAAAACGATTCAGAAAAGGGGGTGGTGATGAACAGAGTGTCTGAATTAAGCAGACCACTCTTACCCAGTCCAAAGATCAGGGCTTGATCCATCACCGTTATTTATCTCACTGCACCATCCCAGCTCAGAACCTGGCTATATGCAAATCAGTCTGTCCCTGGCCCAGTGCATCATGGGAACAGGGCAGACTAAACTACCAAGCCAATTCTTCACCAGAAAGGAGACAAGCTACCGGGGACCGGTTTCTGGCATTCCAGCCGTCTTCGGCCCGGCTTGCTTGAATCCTGATGGTGCAGTGAGAAAGGGACTCATGTCTGAGTATGCCCTGCCACACCTATAGTGGCCAAAAACGATTCAGAAAAGGGGGTGGTGATGAACAGAGTGTCTGAATTAAGCAGACCACTCTTACCCAGTCCAAAGATCAGGGCTTGATCCATCACCGTTATTTATCTCACTGCACCATCCCAGCTCAGAACCTGGCTATATGCAAATCGGTCTGTCCCTGGCCCAGTGCATCATGGGAACAGGGCAGACTAAACTACCAAGCCAATTCTTCACCAGAAAGGAGACAAGCTACCGGGGACCGGTTTCTGGCATTTCAGCCGTCTTCGGCCCGGCTTGCTTGAATCCTGATGGTGCAGTGAGAAAGGGACTCATGTCTGAGTATGCCCTGCCACACCTATATTGGCCAAAAACGATTCAGAAAAGGGGGTGGTGATGAACAAAGTGTCTGAATTAAGCAGACCACTCTTACCCAGTCCAAAGATCAGGGCTTGATCCATCACCGTTATTTATCTCACTGCACCATCCCAGCTCAGAACCGGGCTATATGCAAATCAGTCTGTCCCTGGCCCAGTGCATCATGGGAACAGGGCAGACTAAACTACCAAGCCAATTCTTCACCAGAAAGGAGACAAGCTACCGGGGACCGGTTTCTGGCATTTCAGCCGTCTTCGGCCCGGCTTGCTTGAATCCTGATGGTGCAGTGAGAAAGGGACTCATGTCTGAGTATGCCCTGCCACACCTATAGTGGCCAAAAACGATTCAGAAAAGGGGGTGGTGATGAACAGAGTGTCTGAATTAAGCAGACCACTCTAACCCAGTCCAAAGATCAGGGCTTGATCCATCACCGTTATTTATCTCACTGCACCATCCCAGCTCAGAACCTGGCTATATGCAAATCAGTCTGTCCCTGGCCCAGTGCATCATGGGAACAGGGCAGACTAAACTACCAAGCCAATTCTTCACCAGAAAGGAGACAAGCTACCGGGGACCGGTTTCTGGCATTTCAGCCGTCTTCGGCCCGGCTTGCTTGAATCCTGATGGTGCAGTGAGAAAGGGACTCATGTCTGAGTATGCCCTGCCACACCTATAATGGCCAAAAACGATTCAGAAAAGGGGGTGGTGATGAACAGAGTGTCTGAATTAAGCAGACCACTCTTACCCAGTCCAAAGATCAGGGCTTGATCCATCACCGTTATTTATCTCACTGCACCATCCCAGCTCAGAACCTGGCTATATGCAAATCAGTCTGTCCCTGGCCCAGTGCATCATGGGAACAGGGCAGACTAAACTACCAAGCCAATTCTTCACCAGAAAGGAGACAAGCTACCGGGGACCGGTTTCTGGCATTTCAGCCGTCTTCGGCCCGGCTTGCTTGAATCCTGATGGTGCAGTGAGAAAGGGACTCATGTCTGAGTATGCCCTGCCACACCTATAGTGGCCAAAAACGATTCAGAAAAGGGGGTGGTGATGAACAGAGTGTCTGAATTAAGCAGACCACTTTTACCCAGTCCAAAGATCAGGGCTTGATCCATCACCGTTATTTATCTCGCTGCACCATCCCAGCTCAGAACCTGGCTATATGCAAATCAGTCTGTCCCTGGCCCAGTGCATCATGGGAACAGGGCAGACTAAACTACCAAGCCAATTCTTCACCAGAAAGGAGACAAGCTACCGGGGACCGGTTTCTGGCCTTTCAGCCGTCTTCGGCCCGGCTTGCTTGAATCCTGATGGTGCAGTGAGAAAGGGACTCATGTCTGAGTATGCCCTGCCACACCTATAGTGGCCAAAAACGATTCAGAAAAGGGGGTGGTGATGAACAGAGTGTCTGAATTAAGCAGACCACTCTAACCCAGTCCAAAGATCAGGGCTTGATCCATCACCGTTATTTATCTCACTGCACCATCCCAGCTCAGAACCTGGCTATATGCAAATCAGTCTGTCCCTGGCCCAGTGCATCATGGGAACAGGGCAGACTAAACTACCAAGCCAATTCTTCACCAGAAAGGAGACAAGCTACCGGGGACCGGTTTCTGGCATTTCAGCCGTCTTTGGCCCGGCTTGCTTGAATCCTGATGGTGCAGTGAGAAAGGGACTCATGTCTGAGTATGCCCTGCCACACCTATAATGGCCAAAAACGATTCAGAAAAGGGGGTGGTGATGAACAGAGTGTCTGAATTAAGCAGACCACTCTTACCCAGTCCAAAGATCAGGGCTTGATCCATCACCGTTATTTATCTCACTGCACCATCCCAGATCAGAACCTGGCTATATGCAAATCAGTCTGTCCCAGGCCCAGTGCATCATGGGAACAGGGCAGACTAAACTACCAAGCCAATTCTTCACCAGAAAGGAGACAAGCTACCGGGGAACGGTTTCTGGCATTTCAGCTGTCTTCGGCCCGGCTTGCTTGAATCCTGATGGTGCAGTGAGAAAGGGACTCATGTCTGAGTATGCCCTGCCACACCTATACTGGCCAAAAACGATTCGGAAAAGGGGGTGGTGATGAACAGAGTGTCTGAATTAAGCAGACCACTCTTACCCAGTCCAAAGATCAGGGCTTGATCCATCACCGTTATTTATCTCACTGCACCATCCCAGCTCAGAACCTGGCTATATGCAAATCAGTCTGTCCCTGGCCCAGTGCATCATGGGAACAGGGCAGACTAAACTACCAAGCCAATTCTTCACCAGAAAGGAGACAAGCTACCGGGGACCGGTTTCTGGCATTTCAGCCGTCTTCGGCCCGGCTTGCTTGAATCCTGATGGTGCAGTGAGAAAGGGACTCATGTCTGAGTATGCCCTGCCACACCTATAGTGGCCAAAAACGATTCAGAAAAGGGGGTGGTGATGAACAGAGTGTCTGAATTAAGCATACCACTCTTACCCAGTCCAAAGATCAGGGCTTGATCCATCACCGTTATTTATCTCACTGCACCATCCCAGCTCAGAACCTGGCTATATGCAAATCAGTCTGTCCCTGGCCCAGTGCATCATGGGAACAGGGCAGACTAAACTACCAAGCCAATTCTTCACCAGAAAGGAGACAAGCTACCGGGGACCGGTTTCTGGCATTCCAGCCGTCTTCGGCCCGGCTTGCTTGAATCCTGATGGTGCAGTGAGAAAGGGACTCATGTCTGAGTATGCCCTGCCACACCTATAGTGGCCAAAAACGATTCAGAAAAGGGGGTGGTGATGAACAGAGTGTCTGAATTAAGCAGACCACTCTTACCCAGTCCAAAGATCAGGGCTTGATCCATCACCGTTATTTATCTCACTGCACCATCCCAGCTCAGAACCTGGCTATATGCAAATCGGTCTGTCCCTGGCCCAGTGCATCATGGGAACAGGGCAGACTAAACTACCAAGCCAATTCTTCACCAGAAAGGAGACAAGCTACCGGGGACCGGTTTCTGGCATTTCAGCCGTCTTCGGCCCGGCTTGCTTGAATCCTGATGGTGCAGTGAGAAAGGGACTCATGTCTGAGTATGCCCTGCCACACCTATATTGGCCAAAAACGATTCAGAAAAGGGGGTGGTGATGAACAAAGTGTCTGAATTAAGCAGACCACTCTTACCCAGTCCAAAGATCAGGGCTTGATCCATCACCGTTATTTATCTCACTGCACCATCCCAGCTCAGAACCTGGCTATATGCAAATCAGTCTGTCCCTGGCCCAGTGCATCATGGGAACAGGGCAGACTAAACTACCAAGCCAATTCTTCACCAGAAAGGAGACAAGCTACCGGGGACCGGTTTCTGGCATTTCAGCCGTCTTCGGCCCGGCTTGCTTGAATCCTGATGGTGCAGTGAGAAAGGGACTCATGTCTGAGTATGCCCTGCCACACCTATAGTGGCCAAAAACGATTCAGAAAAGGGGGTGGTGATGAACAGAGTGTCTGAATTAAGCAGACCACTCTAACCCAGTCCAAAGATCAGGGCTTGATCCATCACCGTTATTTATCTCACTGCACCATCCCAGCTCAGAACCTGGCTATATGCAAATCAGTCTGTCCCTGGCCCAGTGCATCATGGGAACAGGGCAGACTAAACTACCAAGCCAATTCTTCACCAGAAAGGAGACAAGCTACCGGGGACCGGTTTCTGGCATTTCAGCCGTCTTTGGCCCGGCTTGCTTGAATCCTGATGGTGCAGTGAGAAAGGGACTCATGTCTGAGTATGCCCTGCCACACCTATAGTGGCCAAAAACGATTCAGAAAAGGGGGTGGTGATGAACAGAGTGTCTGAATTAAGCAGACCACTCTTACCCAGTCCAAAGATCAGGGCTTGATCCATCACCGTTATTTATCTCACTGCACCATCCCAGCTCAGAACCTGGCTATATGCAAATCAGTCTGTCCCTGGCCCAGTGCATCATGGGAACAGGGCAGACTAAACTACCAAGCCAATTCTTCACCAGAAAGGAGACAAGCTACCGGGGACCGGTTTCTGGCATTTCAGCCGTCTTCGGCCCGGCTTGCTTGAATCCTGATGGTGCAGTGAGAAAGGGACTCATGTCTGAGTATGCCCTGCCACACCTATAGTGGCCAAAAACGATTCAGAAAAGGGGGTGGTGATGAACAGAGTGTCTGAATTAAGCAGACCACTTTTACCCAGTCCAAAGATCAGGGCTTGATCCATCACCGTTATTTATCTCGCTGCACCATCCCAGCTCAGAACCTGGCTATATGCAAATCAGTCTGTCCCTGGCCCAGTGCATCATGGGAACAGGGCAGATTAAACTACCAAGCCAATTCTTCACCAGAAAGGAGACAAGCTACCGGGGACCGGTTTCTGGCCTTTCAGCCGTCTTCGGCCCGGCTTGCTTGAATCCTGATGGTGCAGTGAGAAAGGGACTCATGTCTGAGTATGCCCTGCCACACCTATAGTGGCCAAAAACGATTCAGAAAAGGGGGTGGTGATGAACAGAGTGTCTGAATTAAGCAGACCACTCTAACCCAGTCCAAAGATCAGGGCTTGATCCATCACCGTTATTTATCTCACTGCACCATCCCAGCTCAGAACCTGGCTATATGCAAATCAGTCTGTCCCTGGCCCAGTGCATCATGGGAACAGGGCAGACTAAACTACCAAGCCAATTCTTCACCAGAAAGGAGACAAGCTACCGGGGACCGGTTTCTGGCATTTCAGCCGTCTTTGGCCCGGCTTGCTTGAATCCTGATGGTGCAGTGAGAAAGGGACTCATGTCTGAGTATGCCCTGCCACACCTATAATGGCCAAAAACGATTCAAAAAAGGGGGTGGTGATGAACAGAGTGTCTGAATTAAGCAGACCACTCTTACCCAGTCCAAAGATCAGGGCTTGATCCATCACCGTTATTTATCTCACTGCACCATCCCAGCTCAGAACCTGGCTATATGCAAATCAGTCTGTCCCAGGCCCAGTGCATCATGGGAACAGGGCAGACTAAACTACCAAGCCAATTCTTCACCAGAAAGGAGACAAGCTACCGGGGAACGGTTTCTGGCATTTCAGCTGTCTTCGGCCCGGCTTGCTTGAATCCTGATGGTGCAGTGAGAAAGGGACTCATGTCTGAGTATGCCCTGCCACACCTATACTGGCCAAAAACGATTCGGAAAAGGGGGTGGTGATGAACAGAGTGTCTGAATTAAGCAGACCACTCTTACCCAGTCCAAAGATCAGGGCTTGATCCATCACCGTTATTTATCTCACTGCACCATCCCAGCTCAGAGCCTGGCTATATGCAAATCAGTCTGTCCCTGGCCCAGTGCATCATGGGAACAGGGCAGACTAAACTACCAAGCCAATTCTTCACCAGAAAGGAGACAAGCTACCGGGGACCGGTTTCTGGCATTTCAGCCGTCTTCGGCCCGGCTTGCTTGAATCCTGATGGTGCAGTGAGAAAGGGACTCATGTCTGAGTATGCCCTGCCACACCTATAGTGGCCAAAAACGATTCAGAAAAGGGGGTGGTGATGAACAGAGTGTCTGAATTAAGCAGACCACTCTTACCCAGTCCAAAGATCAGGGCTTGATCCATCACCGTTATTTATCTCACTGCACCATCCCAGCTCAGAACCTGGCTATATGCAAATCAGTCTGTCCCTGGCCCAGTGCATCATGGGAACAGGGCAGACTAAACTACCAAGCCAATTCTTCACCAGAAAGGAGACAAGCTACCGGGGACCGGTTTCTGGCATTTCAGCCGTCTTCGGCCCGGCTTGCTTGAATCCTGATGGTGCAGTGAGAAAGGGACTCATGTCTGAGTATGCCCTGCCACACCTATAGTGGCCAAAAACGATTCAGAAAAGGGGGTGGTGATGAACAGAGTGTCTGAATTAAGCAGATTACTCTTACCCAGTCCAAAGATCAGGGCTTGATCCATCACCGTTATTTATCTCACTGCACCATCCCAGCTCAGAACCTGGCTATATGCAAATCAGTCTGTCCCTGGCCCAGTGCATCATGGGAACAGGGCAGACTAAACTACCAAGCCAATTCTTCACCAGAAAGGAGACAAGCTACCGGGGACCGGTTTCTGGCATTCCAGCCGTCTTCGGCCCGGCTTGCTTGAATCCTGATGGTGCAGTGAGAAAGGGACTCATGTCTGAGTATGCCCTGCCACACCTATAGTGGCCAAAAACGATTCAGAAAAGGGGGTGGTGATGAACAGAGTGTCTGAATTAAGCAGACCACTCTTACCCAGTCCAAAGATCAGTGCTTGATCCATCACCGTTATTTATCTCACTGCACCATCCCAGCTCAGAACCTGGCTATATGCAAATCAGTCTGTCCCTGGCCCAGTGCATCATGGGAACAGGGCAGACTAAACTACCAAGCCAATTCTTCACCAGAAAGGAGACAAGCTACCGGGGACCAGTTTCCGGCATTTCAGCCGTGTTCGGCCCGGCTTGCTTGAATCCTGATGGTGCAGTGAGAAAGGGACTCATGTCTGAGTATGCCCTGCCACACCTATAGTGGCCAAAAACGATTCAGAAAAGGGGGTGGTGATGAACAGAGTGTCTGAATTAAGCAGACCACTCTTACCCAGTCCAAAGATCAGGGCTTGATCCATCACCGTTATTTATCTCACTGCACCATCCCAGCTCAGAACCTGGCTATATGCAAATCAGTCTGTCCCTGGCCCAGTGCATCATGGGAACAGGGCAGACTAAACTACCAAGCCAATTCTTCACCAGAAAGGAGACAAGCTACCGGGGACCGGTTTCTGGCATATCAGCCGTCTTCGGCCCGGCTTGCTTGAATCCTGATGGTGCAGTGAGAAAGGGACTCATGTCTGAGTATGCCCTGCCACACCTATAGTGGCCAAAAACGATTCAGAAAAGGGGGTGGTGATGAACAGAGTGTCTGAATTAAGCAGACCACTCTTACCCAGTCCAAAGATCAGGGCTTGATCCATCACCGTTATTTATCTCACTGCACCATCCCAGCTCAGAACCTGGCTATATGCAAATCAGTCTGTTCCTGGCCCAGTGCATCATGGGAACAGGGCAGACTAAACTACCAAGCCAATTCTTCCCCAGAAAGTTGACAAGCTACCGGGGACCGGTTTCTGGCATTCCAGCCGTCTTCGGCCCGGCTTGCTTGAATCCTGATGGTGCAGTGAGAAAGGGACTCATGTCTGAGTATGCCCTGCCACACCTATAGTGGCCAAAAACGATTCAGAAAAGGGGGTGGTGATGAACAGAGTGTCTGAATTAAGCAGACCACTCTTACCCAGTCCAAAGATCAGGGCTTGATCCATCACCGTTATTTATCTCACTGCACCATCCCAGCTCAGAACCTGGCTATATGCAAATCGGTCTGTCCCTGGCCCAGTGCATCATGGGAACAGGGCAGACTAAACTACCAAGCCAATTCTTCACCAGAAATGAGACAAGCTACCGGGGACCGGTTTCTGGCATTTCAGCCGTCTTCGGCCCGGCTTGCTTGAATCCTGATGGTGCAGTGAGAAAGGGACTCATGTCTGAGTATGCCCTGCCACACCTATATTGGCCAAAAACGATTCAGAAAAGGGGGTGGTGATGAACAAAGTGTCTGAATTAAGCAGACCACTCTTACCCAGTCCAAAGATCAGGGCTTGATCCATCACCGTTATTTATCTCACTGCACCATCCCAGCTCAGAACCGGGCTATATGCAAATCAGTCTGTCCCTGGCCCAGTGCATCATGGGAACAGGGCAGACTAAACTACCAAGCCAATTCTTCACCAGAAAGGAGACAAGCTACCGGGGACCGGTTTCTGGCATTTCAGCCGTCTTCGGCCCGGCTTGCTTGAATCCTGATGGTGCAGTGAGAAAGGGACTCATGTCTGAGTATGTCCTGCCACACCTATAGTGGCCAAAAACGATTCAGAAAAGGGGGTGGTGATGAACAGAGTGTCTGAATTAAGCAGACCACTCTAACCCAGTCCAAAGATCAGGGCTTGATCCATCACCGTTATTTATCTCACTGCACCATCCCAGCTCAGAACCTGGCTATATGCAAATCAGTCTGTCCCTGGCCCAGTGCATCATGGGAACAGGGCAGACTAAACTACCAAGCCAATTCTTCACCAGAAAGGAGACAAGCTACCGGGGACCGGTTTCTGGCATTTCAGCCGTCTTCGGCCCGGCTTGCTTGAATCCTGATGGTGCAGTGAGAAAGGGACTCATGTCTGAGTATGCCCTGCCACACCTATAATGGCCAAAAACGATTCAGAAAAGGGGGTGGTGATGAACAGAGTGTCTGAATTAAGCAGACCACTCTTACCCAGTCCAAAGATCAGGGCTTGATCCATCACCGTTATTTATCTCACTGCACCATCCCAGCTCAGAACCTGGCTATATGCAAATCAGTCTGTCCCTGGCCCAGTGCATCATGGGAACAGGGCAGACTAAACTACCAAGCCAATTCTTCACCAGAAAGGAGACAAGCTACCGGGGACCGGTTTCTGGCATTTCAGCCGTCTTCGGCCCGGCTTGCTTGAATCCTGATGGTGCAGTGAGAAAGGGACTCATGTCAGAGTATGCCCTGCCACACCTATAGTGGCCAAAAACGATTCAGAAAAGGGGGTGGTGATGAACAGAGTGTCTGAATTAAGCAGACCACTTTTACCCAGTCCAAAGATCAGGGCTTGATCCATCACCGTTATTTATCTCGCTGCACCATCCCAGCTCAGAACCTGGCTATATGCAAATCAGTCTGTCCCTGGCCCAGTGCATCATGGGAACAGGGCAGACTAAACTACCAAGCCAATTCTTCACCAGAAAGGAGACAAGCTACCGGGGACCGGTTTCTGGCCTTTCAGCCGTCTTCGGCCCGGCTTGCTTGAATCCTGATGGTGCAGTGAGAAAGGGACTCATGTCTGAGTATGCCCTGCCACACCTATAGTGGCCAAAAACGATTCAGAAAAGGGTGTGGTGATGAACAGAGTGTCTGAATTAAGCAGACCACTCTAACCCAGTCCAAAGATCAGGGCTTGATCCATCACCGTTATTTATCTCACTGCACCATCCCAGCTCAGAACCTGGCTATATGCAAATCAGTCTGTCCCTGGCCCAGTGCATCATGGGAACAGGGCAGACTAAACTACCAAGCCAATTCTTCACCAGAAAGGAGACAAGCTACCGGGGACCGGTTTCTGGCATTTCCGCCGTCTTTGGCCCGGCTTGCTTGAATCCTGATGGTGCAGTGAGAAAGGGACTCATGTCTGAGTATGCCCTGCCACACCTATAATGGCCAAAAACGATTCAGAAAAGGGGGTGGTGATGAACAGAGTGTCTGAATTAAGCAGACCACTCTTACCCAGTCCAAAGATCAGGGCTTGATCCATCACCGTTATTTATCTCACTGCACCATCCCAGCTCAGAACCTGGCTATATGCAAATCAGTCTGTCCCAGGCCCAGTGCATCATGGGAACAGGGCAGACTAAACTACCAAGCCAATTCTTCACCAGAAAGGAGACAAGCTACCGGGGAACGGTTTCTGGCATTTCAGCTGTCTTCGGCCCGGCTTGCTTGAATCCTGATGGTGCAGTGAGAAAGGGACTCATGTCTGAGTATGCCCTGCCACACCTATACTGGCCAAAAACGATTCGGAAAAGGGGGTGGTGATGAACAGAGTGTCTGAATTAAGCAGACCACTCTTACCCAGTCCAAAGATCAGGGCTTGATCCATCACCGTTATTTATCTCACTGCACCATCCCAGCTCAGAACCTGGCTATATGCAAATCAGTCTGTCCCTGGCCCAGTGCATCATGGGAACAGGGCAGACTAAACTACCAAGCCAATTCTTCACCAGAAAGGAGACAAGCTACCGGGGACCGGTTTCTGGCATTTCAGCCGTCTTCGGCCCGGCTTGCTTGAATCCTGATGGTGCAGTGAGAAAGGGACTCATGTCTGAGTATGCCCTGCCACACCTATAGTGGCCAAAAACGATTCAGAAAAGGGGGTGGTGATGAACAGAGTGTCTGAATTAAGCAGACCACTCTTACCCAGTCCAAAGATCAGGGCTTGATCCATCACCGTTATTTATCTCACTGCACCATCCCAGCTCAGAACCTGGCTATATGCAAATCAGTCTGTCCCTGGCCCAGTGCATCATGGGAACAGGGCAGACTAAACTACCAAGCCAATTCTTCACCAGAAAGGAGACAAGCTACCGGGGACCGGTTTCTGGCATTCCAGCCGTCTTCGGCCCGGCTTGCTTGAATCCTGATGGTGCAGTGAGAAAGGGACTCATGTCTGAGTATGCCCTGCCACACCTATAGTGGCCAAAAACGATTCAGAAAAGGGGGTGGTGATGAACAGAGTGTCTGAATTAAGCAGACCACTCTTACCCAGTCCAAAGATCAGGGCTTGATCCATCACCGTTATTTATCTCACTGCACCATCCCAGCTCAGAACCTGGCTATATGCAAATCGGTCTGTCCCTGGCCCAGTGCATCATGGGAACAGGGCAGACTAAACTACCAAGCCAATTCTTCACCAGAAAGGAGACAAGCTACCGGGGACCGGTTTCTGGCATTTCAGCCGTCTTCGGCCCGGCTTGCTTGAATCCTGATGGTGCAGTGAGAAAGGGACTCATGTCTGAGTATGCCCTGCCACACCTATATTGGCCAAAAACGATTCAGAAAAGGGGGTGGTGATGAACAAAGTGTCTGAATTAAGCAGACCACTCTTACCCAGTCCAAAGATCAGGGCTTGATCCATCACCGTTATTTATCTCACTGCACCATCCCAGCTCAGAACCTGGCTATATGCAAATCAGTCTGTCCCTGGCCCAGTGCATCATGGGAACAGGGCAGACTAAACTACCAAGCCAATTCTTCACCAGAAAGGAGACAAGCTACCGGGGACCGGTTTCTGGCATTTCAGCCGTCTTCGGCCCGGCTTGCTTGAATCCTGATGGTGCAGTGAGAAAGGGACTCATGTCTGAGTATGCCCTGCCACACCTATAGTGGCCAAAAACGATTCAGAAAAGGGGGTGGTGATGAACAGAGTGTCTGAATTAAGCAGACCACTCTAACCCAGTCCAAAGATCAGGGCTTGATCCATCACCGTTATTTATCTCACTGCACCATCCCAGCTCAGAACCTGGCTATATGCAAATCAGTCTGTCCCTGGCCCAGTGCATCATGGGAACAGGGCAGACTAAACTACCAAGCCAATTCTTCACCAGAAAGGAGACAAGCTACCGGGGACCGGTTTCTGGCATTTCAGCCGTCTTTGGCCCGGCTTGCTTGAATCCTGATGGTGCAGTGAGAAAGGGACTCATGTCTGAGTATGCCCTGCCACACCTATAGTGGCCAAAAACGATTCAGAAAAGGGGGTGGTGATGAACAGAGTGTCTGAATTAAGCAGACCACTCTTACCCAGTCCAAAGATCAGGGCTTGATCCATCACCGTTATTTATCTCACTGCACCATCCCAGCTCAGAACCTGGCTATATGCAAATCAGTCTGTCCCTGGCCCAGTGCATCATGGGAACAGGGCAGACTAAACTACCAAGCCAATTCTTCACCAGAAAGGAGACAAGCTACCGGGGACCGGTTTCTGGCATTTCAGCCGTCTTCGGCCCGGCTTGCTTGAATCCTGATGGTGCAGTGAGAAAGGGACTCATGTCTGAGTATGCCCTGCCACACCTATAGTGGCCAAAAACGATTCAGAAAAGGGGGTGGTGATGAACAGAGTGTCTGAATTAAGCAGACCACTTTTACCCAGTCCAAAGATCAGGGCTTGATCCATCACCGTTATTTATCTCGCTGCACCATCCCAGCTCAGAACCTGGCTATATGCAAATCAGTCTGTCCCTGGCCCAGTGCATCATGGGAACAGGGCAGATTAAACTACCAAGCCAATTCTTCACCAGAAAGGAGACAAGCTACCGGGGACCGGTTTCTGGCCTTTCAGCCGTCTTCGGCCCGGCTTGCTTGAATCCTGATGGTGCAGTGAGAAAGGGACTCATGTCTGAGTATGCCCTGCCACACCTATAGTGGCCAAAAACGATTCAGAAAAGGGGGTGGTGATGAACAGAGTGTCTGAATTAAGCAGACCACTCTAACCCAGTCCAAAGATCAGGGCTTGATCCATCACCGTTATTTATCTCACTGCACCATCCCAGCTCAGAACCTGGCTATATGCAAATCAGTCTGTCCCTGGCCCAGTGCATCATGGGAACAGGGCAGACTAAACTACCAAGCCAATTCTTCACCAGAAAGGAGACAAGCTACCGGGGACCGGTTTCTGGCATTTCAGCCGTCTTTGGCCCGGCTTGCTTGAATCCTGATGGTGCAGTGAGAAAGGGACTCATGTCTGAGTATGCCCTGCCACACCTATAATGGCCAAAAACGATTCAGAAAAGGGGGTGGTGATGAACAGAGTGTCTGAATTAAGCAGACCACTCTTACCCAGTCCAAAGATCAGGGCTTGATCCATCACCGTTATTTATCTCACTGCACCATCCCAGCTCAGAACCTGGCTATATGCAAATCAGTCTGTCCCAGGCCCAGTGCATCATGGGAACAGGGCAGACTAAACTACCAAGCCAATTCTTCACCAGAAAGGAGACAAGCTACCGGGGAACGGTTTCTGGCATTTCAGCTGTCTTCGGCCCGGCTTGCTTGAATCCTGATGGTGCAGTGAGAAAGGGACTCATGTCTGAGTATGCCCTGCCACACCTATACTGGCCAAAAACGATTCGGAAAAGGGGGTGGTGATGAACAGAGTGTCTGAATTAAGCAGACCACTCTTACCCAGTCCAAAGATCAGGGCTTGATCCATCACCGTTATTTATCTCACTGCACCATCCCAGCTCAGAGCCTGGCTATATGCAAATCAGTCTGTCCCTGGCCCAGTGCATCATGGGAACAGGGCAGACTAAACTACCAAGCCAATTCTTCACCAGAAAGGAGACAAGCTACCGGGGACCGGTTTCTGGCATTTCAGCCGTCTTCGGCCCGGCTTGCTTGAATCCTGATGGTGCAGTGAGAAAGGGACTCATGTCTGAGTATGCCCTGCCACACCTATAGTGGCCAAAAACGATTCAGAAAAGGGGGTGGTGATGAACAGAGTGTCTGAATTAAGCAGACCACTCTTACCCAGTCCAAAGATCAGGGCTTGATCCATCACCGTTATTTATCTCACTGCACCATCCCAGCTCAGAACCTGGCTATATGCAAATCAGTCTGTCCCTGGCCCAGTGCATCATGGGAACAGGGCAGACTAAACTACCAAGCCAATTCTTCACCAGAAAGGAGACAAGCTACCGGGGACCGGTTTCTGGCATTTCAGCCGTCTTCGGCCCGGCTTGCTTGAATCCTGATGGTGCAGTGAGAAAGGGACTCATGTCTGAGTATGCCCTGCCACACCTATAGTGGCCAAAAACGATTCAGAAAAGGGGGTGGTGATGAACAGAGTGTCTGAATTAAGCAGATTACTCTTACCCAGTCCAAAGATCAGGGCTTGATCCATCACCGTTATTTATCTCACTGCACCATCCCAGCTCAGAACCTGGCTATATGCAAATCAGTCTGTCCCTGGCCCAGTGCATCATGGGAACAGGGCAGACTAAACTACCAAGCCAATTCTTCACCAGAAAGGAGACAAGCTACCGGGGACCGGTTTCTGGCATTCCAGCCGTCTTCGGCCCGGCTTGCTTGAATCCTGATGGTGCAGTGAGAAAGGGACTCATGTCTGAGTATGCCCTGCCACACCTATAGTGGCCAAAAACGATTCAGAAAAGGGGGTGGTGATGAACAGAGTGTCTGAATTAAGCAGACCACTCTTACCCAGTCCAAAGATCAGTGCTTGATCC
The DNA here is from genome assembly GCF_964263255.1 of Lissotriton vulgaris. Taxonomy (NCBI): domain Eukaryota; kingdom Metazoa; phylum Chordata; class Amphibia; order Caudata; family Salamandridae; genus Lissotriton; species Lissotriton vulgaris. Next base: position 1,719,054,811 of record NC_141689.1, on the reverse strand, counting down.
ATCACCGTTATTTATCTCACTGCACCATCCCAGCTCAGAACCTGGCTATATGCAAATCAGTCTGTCCCTGGCCCAGTGCATCATGGGAACAGGGCAGACTAAACTACCAAGCCAATTCTTCACCAGAAAGGAGACAAGCTACCGGGGACCAGTTTCCGGCATTTCAGCCGTCTTCGGCCCGGCTTGCTTGAATCCTGATGGTGCAGTGAGAAAGGGACTCATGTCTGAGTATGCCCTGCCACACCTATAGTGGCCAAAAACGATTCAGAAAAGGGGGTGGTGATGAACAGAGTGTCTGAATTAAGCAGACCACTCTTACCCAGTCCAAAGATCAGGGCTTGATCCATCACCGTTATTTATCTCACTGCACCATCCCAGCTCAGAACCTGGCTATATGCAAATCAGTCTGTCCCTGGCCCAGTGCATCATGGGAACAGGGCAGACTAAACTACCAAGCCAATTCTTCACCAGAAAGGAGACAAGCTACCGGGGACCGGTTTCTGGCATATCAGCCGTCTTCGGCCCGGCTTGCTTGAATCCTGATGGTGCAGTGAGAAAGGGACTCATGTCTGAGTATGCCCTGCCACACCTATAGTGGCCAAAAACGATTCAGAAAAGGGGGTGGTGATGAACAGAGTGTCTGAATTAAGCAGACCACTCTTACCCAGTCCAAAGATCAGGGCTTGATCCATCACCGTTATTTATCTCACTGCACCATCCCAGCTCAGAACCTGGCTATATGCAAATCAGTCTGTTCCTGGCCCAGTGCATCATGGGAACAGGGCAGACTAAACTACCAAGCCAATTCTTCCCCAGAAAGTTGACAAGCTACCGGGGACCGGTTTCTGGCATTCCAGCCGTCTTCGGCCCGGCTTGCTTGAATCCTGATGGTGCAGTGAGAAAGGGACTCATGTCTGAGTATGCCCTGCCACACCTATAGTGGCCAAAAACGATTCAGAAAAGGGGGTGGTGATGAACAGAGTGTCTGAATTAAGCAGACCACTCTTACCCAGTTCAAAGATCAGGGCTTGATCCATCACCGTTATTTATCTCACTGCACCATCCCAGCTCAGAACCTGGCTATATGCAAATCGGTCTGTCCCTGGCCCAGTGCATCATGGGAACAGGGCAGACTAAACTACCAAGCCAATTCTTCACCAGAAAGGAGACAAGCTACCGGGGACCGGTTTCTGGCATTTCAGCCGTCTTCGGCCCGGCTTGCTTGAATCCTGATGGTGCAGTGAGAAAGGGACTCATGTCTGAGTATGCCCTGCCACACCTATAGTGGCCAAAAACGATTCAGAAAAGGGGGTGGTGATGAACAGAGTGTCTGAATTAAGCAGACCACTCTTACCCAGTCCAAAGATCAGGGCTTGATCCATCACCATTATTTATCTCACTGCACCATCCCAGCACAGAACCTGGCTATATGCAAATCAGTCTGTCCCTGGCCCAGTGCATCATGGGAACAGGGCAGACTAAACTACCAAGCCAATTCTTCACCAGAAAGGAGACAAGCTACCGGGGACCGGTTTCTGGCATTTCAGCCGTCTTCGGCCCGGCTTGCTTGAATCCTGATGGTGCAGTGAGAAAGGGACTCATGTCTGAGTATGCCCTGCCACACCTATAGTGGCCAAAAACGATTCAGAAAAGGGGGTGGTGATGAACAGAGTGTCTGAATTAAGCAGACCACTCTTACCCAGTCCAAAGATCAGGGCTTGATCCATCACCGTTATTTATCTCACTGCACCATCCCAGCTCAGAACCTGGCTATATGCAAATCAGTCTGTCCCTGGCCCAGTGCATCATGGGAACAGGGCAGACTAAACTACCAAGCCAATTCTTTACCAGAATGGAGACAAGCTACCGGGGACCGGTTTCTGGCATTTCAGCCGTCTTCGGCCCGGCTTGCTTGAATCCTGATGGTGCAGTGAGAAAGGGACTCATGTCTGAGTATGCCCTGCCACACCTATAGTGGCCAAAAACGATTCAGAAAAGGGGGTGGTGATGAACAGAGTGTCTGAATTAAGCAGACCACTCTTACCCAGTCCAAAGATCAGGGCTTGATCCATCACCGTTATTTATCTCACTGCACCATCCCAGCTCAGAACCTGGCTATATGCAAATCAGTCTGTCCCTGGCCCAGTGCATCATGGGAACAGGGCAGACTAAACTACCAAGCCAATTCTTCACCAGAAAGGAGACAAGCTACCGGGGACCGGTTTCTGGCATTTCAGCCGTCTTCGGCCCGGCTTGCTTGAATCCTGATGGTGCAGTGAGAAAGGGACTCATGTCTGAGTATGCCCTGCCACACCTATAGTGGCCAAAAACGATTCAGAAAAGGGGGTGGTGATGAACAGAGTGTCTGAATTAAGCAGACCACTCTTACCCAGTCCAAAGATCAGGGCTTGATCCATCAACGTTATTTATCTCACTGCACCATCCCAGCTCAGAACCTGGCTATATGCAAATCAGTCTGTCCCTGGCCCAGTGCATCATGGGAACAGGGCAGACTAAACTACCAAGCCAATTCTTCACCAGAAAGGAGACAAGCTACCGGGGACCGGTTTCATTGCACCATCAGGATTCAAGCAAGCCGGGTCGAAGACGGTCCCTGGAAGCTTGTTTCCTTCCCAGTGAAAGAATTGGTTTTGTAGTTTGGTTTGCCCTGTTCCCATCATGCACTGGGACAGGAACAGACTAATTTGCATACAGGCAGGTTCTAAGCTGGGATGGTGCAGTGAGCTAAAAAATGGTGTTGGATCTAGCCCTGATCTCTTGACTGGGTGAGAGTATTCTGCTTAATTCAGAAACTCTGTCCATCACCACCCCTTGTTGTTTAATTATTTGGCAGTAACAAGATGAGCGCATAGTAAAAGGAAGAGAATCACTAGCCCTCGCAGAGGTTGTAACCCCAAAGTTTGCAAGAAAATTAGGAGACTTGGTACCAGGGCGGGCGTCCCCCTGAAGGGAGTAGGGGTGGGTGCAAGCTGTCCTCAGGAGGTTATGGTGGATGAGCCCCTTGATAATACAGCCGTAGAGCCACCTGCTGACCCGACCTTAGAACATGTTGAGCCCCCTCCCCAAGAGATCCCTCAGATTGCCATAATAGAGAAAATGCTGAAATCCTTGATGCTCCCAGTTTTAGAGAGAGTAAAAGGGTTGGCTGAGTGGGTGGACAGGTTTGAACAGGCAACCCTGGACAACTTTTACTCCATAAAATCCCTTATCAAGCTCCATTCTAGAATTCGAGAGGACGATCCAAGGGGGAATTCTGTTGTTCGGGCGACCCCCATTTCCCCACAGGATCTATCTACTGCAACTGGATCGGCCAAAGGGGTGACAACAGTAAAAACCCAAGCTGCACTTGATGCGGCCTCCAAGGAGGGTGTGCGGTACTCTCGGCCGCCTCCTATGAATGCTAAAGAGCTCTCAAATAAGATAAAGACCAGTAGCGCCCCTGTCAAAAAGTGCATGCGTCTTGATACTCCTAGTAACAACGGCCCTGTCAATCCCAGAAATTTTGGCGCAAGTAAAGGACCTGAGCAAGTAAATCTTAAAAGATCAAGCACTATTCCCTGACTTGGTACCCAGTCTAATGTGCCCCCTTCTAAAGAGGTTCGCAGAAGACCTCCTATGGACTTACCACCAGACTGTCAGCCCTATGTTGCCATTCTTACGAACGTACCACCTTTGAAGGCTGACCAACAAGAATCCTACCAAATGCTAAAAAACAAAACTATGCATTGGCTAAGGACAAATAGACCTCTCCCTAGGGAACTTGATGGTTTGATCCTAGGTGTCAGAAGGGTAGGGTGGGTAGGTTACGGGCACAGGCAGTGTGAGGGTGACTGTGTGCTGGTTAATTTTATGGATGTTAGGGTTGCCCAAACAATTTGCAGCCAAAATTCGGGGACCGATGGTGCTGGTATCGGGGTAGTTGATTTGACCTACTTCTACCCAAGATCTGCAGGCAATCCACTTGGTACCCAATTAGGAGGCAGACGGATGCACAACTTGATCCCCCCTGAAAATCACTTTCTCCCCTTGCCTCCCCAGTCTGTAGCATGGCCAGGGCCATATGGGAGGATGCCAGGATACTGAAATGATATTCTCCCCGGGGTGTCTCCACTTCCCCTGGGTCCGGGTTTTGTGCCAGAGCCATACGTTTCCGGCTTTGCTGATGAAAACCCACCACTTTCACCTGCTTTAGGCAGCCCTCCAACTAACGATTTCACCCTGGTTGTTGGGAGTCGACAAGGAGAAAGTGCACCTTGGACACTCGTCGAGAGGGAGGAGTTATCTAGCCCCGAATCCCGCAGCGAGCCTGCTGTGGCGGATCCAAAGTTAAGGATTCTCAGTTGGAATGTTGCGGGCATTCTGAGAAAGCTGGACCTTCCTGACTGGAACACCCTTGTGGAAGGCTTCTCTATTTGTATTTTCCAAGAAACCTGGTGCAGGGAGCCTTGCCACAAGGTGGGCTATTCATCATTTTTTGTACCTGCAGTGTCCCCCCCCCCTCGGGTAGGGGCCGCCCCTCAGGAGGCCTCCTTATATGGGTAGCTATCTCCCTTGGGTGTCAAGTTACTCAGCATGTGTCTAATTCTCCTGATCTATTGAGTATATCAATCAAAGGACCGCGGGGAGGGTTGATTTTGGACATCTATAATATTTATGCCATGGGCACGAAGGGAGGCTCACACTCACCTATAGTTTCAGGGTTGGAGTCCCTGCTTAGGCAGCACCCCGCTAGTTCTTATGCTTTGGTCACAGGGGACCTAAACTGTACGTGGAGGACACCCTGGGAATTAACGAGGACGACATTCAGAGAGGGATACCACCCTTGACCATACCTCCCATTAGGAGATGGTCAAAAGTGGTGATCCAAATTAACTCCTTAAATATGGAATTCAGCCTTAGGGCTGCTAACGGAAGGTCGCTGTCAGACCCTTCTGGAGCCCATACTTATAATAGGGTGAACCACAAGTCCAGGATTGATTATATTCTCCTTGACGTAAAACTTTGGCCCTTCCTGCAGGATATGGAGGTTCTCCCTTCAGTCGAGAGTGATCACAATCTCCTCTCTCTTGCTCTCTGTCCTCTGTGGACTGGCAACCAGGGGGCGCCCATGTCTCTTTCAGGGCCTACCCCTCAGGAAGTACATCCTTCTAATTGTGGCAGACGCTTGAAATGGAGCAAGCTTATCACGGACGAAGAGAAAGTGCAAGCAATAGGGACACGTTTAGACATAGCACAGTCAAAAATGGATTTGTTAACTCCTCTGTCAGGGGAAGTCACAGTGATATTGTGTGACACAACCAAAGCCCTGAGCAACCTTTTCACTCTCCCACACAAGGCCCTACGAACTGGCAAGAGCAAAAAGATGCTGAACCCGCCGGGTTGGTATACTCAAAAATGTAGGGGGAAGAAAAATGCCCTGATTAGTGCTGTTAAAAGCAAATCCCAGGCTGCAATTAGACTGACTCGGAAAGAGTACTCCCGGACTATCTCGGCAGCAAAAAGAGAATGGGAGGATAGGTTCTGGGCTGATCTTATGGATGCAAGCACGGGCAGGGATGCTAGAAGCTTTTGGAACCTTATAAGATCTAGGGATAGGCCAGATAACCCTTTGCTGACGTGCAACATCCCTGCCCAGAACTGGTTTGACCACTTCTCATCTCTTTATACCCCTACTGGGGTGGCTTCTAATACCACCTTCTCTATAGCCGAGGGTGTTTCTTTTACCGCCAGAGAGGTGGAAGATGTAATTAAATAACTGGTACCTCTCAAAGCAGCGGGCCGGATAGCATACCTGACGATTTGCTACGGGCTACCCCTAAGGAGTGGGGAAAGTTGGTTTCCTCTTTACTCAATGCCATTAACGGAGCTGCGCCTGTACCAGATTCCTGGAAGGGGGCGGAGGTTGTCCCGATATTCAAAAAGGGGTGTCAGGACAACCCAGCTAATTATAGGCCAATAAGTCTCATCGACTCCTCCCAAAAAGTGGCAGGGAAGGTAATTTTAAGTAGGGTACTCCAGTGGGTGGACGACAACAATATTCTGTTGGACCTCCAAGCCGGTTTTCGTTCTGGAACCGGGACTATTGAACAGGCCTTCAGACTGTCTCTCTTGTATTGGAAGGTGGTGGTGCTGGGCAAAGGCAGCCTGTATCTGGCCTTTATAGACCTTAAGACTGCCTTTGACCTGGTACCTAGAGAGGAGTTGTGGAAGGTCCTATCAGAACTGGGGCTGCCCTCATATATTCTATCCCTCCTTGTGAGACTACACAAAGGTAATTTTGCACAGGTGCGTTGGGGCACGAACGGTGAAAAAACCGACAGGATTCCTGTGGGAAGGGGTGTCCGTCAGGGATGTGTGCTTGCTCCCACTCTGTTCTCTCTTTATGTGAACGGAGTGGTTGAGCATTTGTTAAGACATCCCTCTGACGCTCCTTCCCTGGCGGGTAAAAGGATTCCTACACTGCTTTTCGCAGATGATACTCTTCTTATTTCAAAGTCCCCCATGGGCTTTCAGAGCCTCCTGAACAGCTTCCAGGAGTTTTCTTTGTAGAGGGGGTTGGTAATCAACACCGACAAAACCAAGTATTTGATTATGAATCCCCCTAAAAATCCTGGGCGCCCTCCAATTTTAAATTCCGCTTCATTGGAGAGGGTATCTGAGTTTGATTATTTGGGAATCCGCCTTAATGATTCTTTTAGTTGGAATCCACATATCAATAAAATGCTCCTTGGCCATAAAAGGGTGGGCGGAACATTACTCAAGGAACAACGTTCCTCTACAAGTAAACCTATAGCCCCAGTGATGGAGATTTACAGAGCTAGAGGGGTTAGCGCTGCCCTCTATGGGGCTGAGCTGTGGGGTATGTGCAACTTGGATGTACTAGTAAAATCGGAGAGCAAATTCCTGAAAAATCTGATGGCTCTCCCATTGAGTACTCCAACCGTCCCAGTTTTTCTCGACTTAGGCTGTAAATCCATCAAGGATCATGCACAACTTTGCCCTCTGCTTCTCTTGGCTCAGTTGTGGCGGGTGCCGGAACTAGCCTCCTACGCAGAAGTGCTATCAGAGGTAATGGCAATGGTAGGCTGGTCTAGGATTAAATGGTTGAGGGACGTAAAACGGCTACTAGTGGAAATAGGGCTAGGCGAGGCTTGGGCATCGAGATCTGCCTCTCCTAAAGCTATGATTAAGAAATTGTACTGGGATTGGGTCTCATCTAAACTACTCTCAGATCCCAGTCATTGCAACTCCACTACAGCCTTTTTGGGGATTAAAGATGTGGTGGCTTACGAACCCTAACTAGATATGATTTCCATCCCTTTTGATCGTACCCTGTACTTTAAGTTCAGAGTAGGGACATTACCAGTAGGCGAATTAGTTGCCCGTTGGAAATCCCCCTACCAGTTCTCTCCCTTTTGTGTGCGCTGTCCCACCGTGTTGAGTCGGTAGCCCACATTCTTTTTGAATGTCCGGATTATTGTGCACCCAGGAGGCGATGGCTCAAACCCCTGTGTAGACTTTGAGGCACCTGTCAACATAAAGTGGCGTTATGTATTTTAATGTCTGACACATCAACTTTGATCGTTTGTACTGTGTCAAAATTTTTAAAGTGGTGCTGGTTGATTCGTGCTAGAAGGCTTTCATTATCAATTTAATTCTGTTTTTACTGTTTTTAACACCTTTTTCTTCCTGTTCCCTCCTTTTGTGTAATTGGAAATTGATTGTTTTTAATACTGTGCCTTATATTTATTGTACATGCTTTTATGATATTTTTATATCGAAATAAAGCCTATCAATCAATCAATAATAAACAAGCTAACAATGGGATCAGGAATGCCTAAAAAAACAGGAATAAGCTGGAAAATTTGGCAACAACATATACAAAATGTATACAACAATACAAACAATGAAATGATAGCAATTTAGGAATCTGGGCCGGATGCTCTGCAGGAGGAAAAGTACATAAATTTGTCAACTTTTCCCATCAAATAGCACAACTTGAAGAATTCTCACTCATCCACGATATGGTACAATTTGAAGATAAAGCACAGGAATCAAATCATAATGGCTTAAAATCCTTAATTAACAACAATCAACTAAAAGAAGTCATAAAAAAAATTGAAAACGGAGGGAGCAGCAGGGCCAAATGGGCTTCCAAATGCAATCTTTAAACATGAACCAGGCTTTTGGGCAAACTATCATACACCGCTCTTTAATTATGTGTACGCTCAAAACAAGATAATTAATTCTTGGAGAGGGAGCATATTTCATCCCATATATAAGAATGGCAATTGTAATGAGCCTAGTAACTACAGGCTCATAGCCCTGACGGATGTTGATGCAAAACTTTACGCTTCCTGTTTATTATTGCATCTACAAGATTGGATGGAGGAGAAAGGTATAATTCCCAAATATCAAACCGGCTTTAGACAAGGAATGGGTACAAGTAAGAACTTGGCAGCAATCGCAATTATTATGGAAAAAACTATTTTAAAGAAATCAGCTCTATTTGCATGTTATATCGATATAAAATCGGCTTTCAACAGAGTCCCACGTGATCGAATTTGGGCAAAACTGAAAGGATGGGGGGTACCTCAACAACTAGTTAACTCCATAGTAGCCCTCCATAGCGGAACCTGGGCCCGGGTGAAGCTGAGAGATGGCAGCATAGTATCTTCTAAGATCGATATAAAAAATGGCCTGAAACAGAGGTGCAATTTGGCCCAAGCCTTTTTAACTTGTACCTAGCCGACTTGCATATCCATTTGTCAAAAGTAAATGGCCATCCTCTGAAATTGACAGAAGACCATATACAGTATCTGCAATATGCAGATGACATAGTGGTCTTGAGCCAAACCCCAATTGGCTTACAAAGAGTCGTTGACCACCTGATAAACTACTTTGACCATCAAGGGCTGGAGATTAATAGGAAAAAAATAAAGGTGGTGCGACTAGTGGGTCCAAGACCAAAATCATTCAGGCGGTTCGCCAAGGGAAATCCAATAGAGGAAGTTGGCACTTACAAGTATTTGGGCATCAATTTAGGGCAAGGCATGTCCTTTACTGACTAAAAAAGCACAATAAGAGCAAAGGCTCAAACCTTAACCCTTGCATACAAACAGCTACAATTAAAATTGGGTTGCGCGTCATATAACCATCTTTTAACAACAATGGCAGCACAATTACTTCCAGCACTGGCATATGGATTGGAAATATGGCAAGGCCGGGAATGTGGAATTTTAAATGATTTACAGACAAAGGTGTATAGAGCTGTTTTTAACCTTCCCAGAGCCACGTCACCAGCACAGATCCGCCAGGAATTTGATCTTCAAAACCAGAAATTCCAGAGACAATCTGTTTTTGTGAACTATGCTGGAAACTTTGCTTCCCGGAACCTGGCACCTTGAATAATCTGTGCTGGACAGAAATAAAGACCCAGTTTGATCAAAATACCCCCCACTCATGGGGCGAACATCTAAGATCAGTTCTGGTGGAACTGGACATCCATTTTTGGGACAGTAAAATGGAGAGGGTGGCGTTCAACAGAGTGTGCAATGGCGCCGTAAAGAATTTATCTTTTTTAGACGACAAAAATACTGTGGCAAAACGGCGCCATTCTTGGACAGTGATAAATTCTTATGTAAACCTCAAACCGCAAGACTACCTAGCGGCTCACTTCAGATTGATACTAAAAAAGAAGTATATGCTATATCGATTTGGAGTACACAAGTCCAAGGATTTGCGATCAAGTTGGAAAGGGAAATATCGAAACGCAACTTGTAGATTATGTGGATAATATAATGCTTAATTAAATAAACAATTTTAAAAGAACTTAACATCCGTACCTGTAGGCAGACTATTGCCCGCTGGGTGGGGGGTTCATCAAACATCTTAATTTGTCGAGGGGTAATATTTTGAACTTTGATTGACTCACTTAAAAAAAAAGAAAGCGGACATTGAACCTGTGAACATGGTTCCTAATGTATTGGAAAATCTTGTATATACCAAGTTACAATTATGCACTTTATTGTGAAATCGTTTTTAACTTATATTTTAATAATTTTCAGTGTCATGCTTTATGGTTGTAAAAAAACAAATAAAGAATTTCTTCTACGTACATTTTACTCCTCTGAAATCCAACCCTTTCCCTACTATTGCAGAGACCAGAGTGGGAATAGTAAATGTTACCCCTAAAAAATCCAATGCTTTCCATACTGTTACAGAGACTGCTGTGAAAATAGTGAATTTGACCTCTCCAAAGACAAACACTTTCCCTGCTCTTGCACTGTGTGGAGTGGGAATAGTACATTTTACTCCTCTGAAATCCAATCCTTTACCTACTTTTGCCCTGTTTAGATTAAATAGTTAATTTCTCTCCTCTGAAAGCCAACACTTTCCCTACTGTTGCGCTGTTTGGAGTGGGAATAGCACATTTTATCCCTCTGAACTCAAAGGCTTTCCCTACTTTTGCATTGTTTAGAGTGAAAATAGTAAATTTCACTCCCTCAAAATACAAGGCTATTCTTACTGTTGCAATGACTGGAGAGGGAATAGTAAGTTGTACGCCTCCGAAGTCTAGATCTTTCTATACTGTTACTTAGATTGGAATAGGAATAGTAAATTTCACCCTTCTGAAGTCCAACACTTTCCCTACTGTTGCACGGACTGGAGTTGGAATAGTAAATCTGACTCTTCCAAAGTCTAACACTTTCCCTGTTATTGCGGTGACTGAAGGAGGAATATTAAATCTAACCCCTCTGAAGTCCAACACTTTCCCTACTGTTACACAAACTAGAGTGGGAATAATATATTTAATATTCTTATACTCCTATAGTTTTCATATTATTGGTTAAATAGATTTTATAGCATTGATTGTTTTATTTCTTAATTTTTTTTATTATTTGTTTTGTTAATATATTTTAATGTTTATATTATTTTTTGTAAATTGTATGTTTCAATTTCAATTATTTTATTTATTGTCTACAAACCAACGAAGCATTTTGATGTTCCAGACAGCTTGGTAACAGGTCCAAGGCGTCTAAAGTGCCAAAATGCGTCGGGTGGTTTGTCTGCATTGCGCTTTACTTGTGATGCTAACACGTAAATGAAGAAGACTACACTGTGACTGAAAATTTTGGAGAGCATTTCGCTTTTGTACTACAGAAAGTAGTGTTTTAAATGAATATTTGTATATATGTGTGTATGTGAGTGTGTGTAAATATACTTTCATATTAATAGAATTACTGTGGGGCGCTGTGGGGTATATGTACAAGAATTGCCGCTAACTACTGCTAACGTCAGTTAACGGCAATTTTTTTACCATTGCGTACTGCCGAATCACCATGGTACTGACATATTTACAATACGTTGCTAAATGGCGATGGCATTGTATCGCAGTGGGAAATGTTGACGTTAAGACCAACATCACAGTGATACAAATCTTGCTGCAAACGTGAAAAATGTGACGGCCGGCCATTCAGCGGCCATAAAATGCACACTAATCAGTGTGATGGCACTTTTTTCATGCTTCACAGGAAAAATAAACTACAAAATTCACGCGAAGCACACAAAAATAAAATAATTAATTTTTATCCCTGAAAGCAAAATGGAGCATGCTGGACCTAGTTCTGCAGGAGACACCAACCCCCGTAAACCCCCTAACATCCAGGAAAACCAGCCAGGGACCCAGGAAAAGAGGAAGAGGAAAACCCTGTTCATACAGCAGGAAATTGAGATCCTGATTGCGGAGGTGACAGAGAAACAACACCAGCTCTGTGTCAGCTCCTCAGTGTAATTGGGGACCAAAAATTCCATATGGCCGTGCATCGTAGCCAATGTAAATGCAGTAACAGTGGTCAAGAGGACAGCGGCTGACTGCAAGAAGCGCTGGTATGATGCCAAGCGCAAGACCAAGTGGAAACTACTCAACAATCGGCAAGCAGCACTACAGACCAGAGGTGGAAGTCCAGCACCACAGGAGGAGCTGGCTACCTTGGAGGAGCAGGTGTCTGCAGTCTTCTGCGAGGAGTCGGTGGTTGGAGTCTAGAGACTCCAACCTCCCAGATATCTTGGCTGCCCTCCCCCCTGACTATTACATCCTTCACGCCGATCGCCACGGTGACCGGCCTGGGGGTGGGGTGGCAGCCATCATATCCAAATGCCTGAACTCCATTTCCTCTTATTCCCGCCCCCTCCCTAAGGTGGACAATTTACTTATCAGTGTGCAAACTGATACCGGCACCCTAACCCTTCTGCTTTTATACCGGCCTCCCTATCCTATGCCATCTTTTCCCACCATCTTGAGTGAACAGCGGTCTAACCTCCTTACGCTGCACTCCAGCTTCGCCCTCTTCGGCGACTTAAACTATTGGTTTAACGATACCAATGCCAGCCCCCATGCCGCAGAACTCTTCGAGACTCTTAACAGCCTGAATCTCACTCAACAGGTTACCCATCCCACCCACAATAAGGGCCATATCCTGGACCAGATCTGGACCTGTAACCTTGCCTCATCTCCTCCAGACGTTTCCCCTCGTGTCTGGTCCGACCATAAACTAGTGGACACCACCATCATGGTCGCCGGTCAGATCCCCTCTCCTCTGATGGCTGGCGGCTTTTCACGAAAATGGAGTACATACGACTCTCAGGGCTTTCTCACGGCCCTGGGCGACACCCGACCAGCCCTTTCCCTTTCAAACGACATCGACGGCATGGAATGCAGGCTCGGTTCCTGGCTAGAATGGGCCAGTGACCTCTTTGCTCCCTTGGTCAAATTCCCTAGCACCAGGCACCGCAACTCCCATAGGTGGTTCTCTGGTGATCTCAAGCTTCTGTAACTAAAAACACGTCAGTCAGAACGCACCTAGAGACGCGACTACTCCGACCTTGCTCGACAGACCTACCTGGCTGCGCGTAAAGAATATAAAGCTGCCATTAGCCTAGCGAAAATGGAACACTTCTCCAGCAGGATCTCGTCGGCAGCCGACAAATCTAAGGAGGTGTTCAGAGTCATGGACGAACTCGCTACGGATGACAGAACCCTCCCAGCCAGACCCCCACTCAAGAGGCTTGCGACACCCTCAACTAATTCTTTTTAGACAAAATCACGAAAATTAAAAACTCTATTCCCCCCTCTCCCCAGTTACTTCCACCGGTTTCCTGCACCAACAATCGCTTGACTTTTTCCTCCTTCCCGGTCCTAGACCCCACTTCTCTAGCGGAACTGGCAACCCGGGTAAAATCTGGTTCCCCGAACGATTGCTGCCCGCCATCTGTCCTGCGGAGTATATGTCTGAACCTGCCAGACTGCATTCTACCTTTACTCAACGGGGCACTCAGCAGCGGCATCGTTCCGACTTCTTTCAAGGAGGCTATTTTAGTGCCCCCCCTCAAAAAACCCGGCGCCGACCCCGCGGAGCCTTCGAACTACCGCCCTATCTCCCTCCTCCCGTACTTTTCAAAATTGATGGAAGCCCACGTCACCCGGTGCCTGTCAAATTTTATCGAATCTTCCAATCATCTTGAGCCGCATCAAGCCGGTTTCAGACCTGCCCACTCTACTGAGCATGTCATTTTGGCAGTTCTAGATACACTCAGGAACAACGCGGATGCTGGGTCTCCCCAAGCCCTCGTCCTCCTGGATTTGTCAGCCACGTTCGACACGGTGGATCATAACATCCTTCTCCACCGTGTCGGGCAGGCTGGCATCCAGGGCACCGCTCTTGACTGGGTCAAGTCCTTCCTTACTGGAAGAACACAGGCGGTCCGCCTGGGGTCCTACACTGCCACCAAATCCCCCACGCACTGTGGAGTCCCCCAGGGCTCCTCTTTGTCGCCGCTTTTGTTTAACCTATACCTTCGGCCTCTGATCCAATCTCTCCAGAAATGGGATATCATCGTATACAATTACGCTGATGACTTACAGATCATCCTTCCGCTCAATTCACCTCATGCCATGAATACGTTTCACGCAGTCATGATCCACATCCAAAGTTGGATGAACCAGAACCAATTGAAACTCAACCCCGGGAAAACTGAGCTCCTCCTCCCGGGACTCAGTCACGCTCACTGGGGGCCGCAGTTCTGGCCTCTGGAGCTAGGCTCCCCCCCAATCCCGGTGAAAGCAGTAAAGAGTCTGGGAGTGATCATTGACGCTGAACTCTCTCTCAGAGCACAGGTGGGAGCGGTAATATCTTCCTGCATGTACCAGCTCCGGAAGATCCGCAAAGTCCGCCACCTACTTCCCCCCGCTGCACTTACCCAAGCCGCTATCTCACTTGTGCTCTCCCGTCTGGACTTTTCTAACTCCATCTACCACGGCCTTCCATCTTCCCTGACGCACCTCCTTGAAGTTGTCCAGAACCAAGTGGCCCGCCTTATCCATAATACCCCCAGATGGCTGTCAGCCAAACCCCTACTCCACAGTCTTCATTGGCTTCCAATAGACTAAAGGGCAGCCTTCAAGGAGGCATGTCTCACTTTCAAAACCCTCCACTGTTCCGGCCCCGCGTTTGTAAAATCTCTTATCCGCCCCTAATGTCCACAGCGTGACCTCCGGTCTGCCCACCGTCACTTGCTAGCCACCCCTAAAATCAGAACCAAGAAACTCGGTGGCCGCCGTTTCTCCTATCTAGCCCCAGGACTCTGGAACCCCCTCCCTCTCTCCATCAAATCTTCCTCCTCTCTCTTGAACTTCAGAAAACTACTTAAAATCCATCTTTTTCCTTCCCCCAGCTAAAATCCCGCTACTTTTGTTTCCCTCTCAACCACTCTGTCTCTCAGCGCCAGGAAGCCTCGGCGTCAGTGCGCTTTACAAATGGCACCTAAGATAAGATAAGAGACAGGTTAGTGCTGAACATGACCAGCTACATCAGCAACAGGGTAAGTAAGAAGCAGGTACCTGGGAGAGTGGGGAATGGAGACTAATGTTGCTTTTGTCCAACTAAATATTCCTCAGTGCACACCCACACTATGTGCAGATCGAATTCCAGATACATAGGTACATGGGGGGTATATACACTTGTCACCTTAGCTGTTGAATACATATAAAGACACATAATGGTGGTGTCGGTGGCTAATAATTCCGCACATATAAATATTCAAAGAAAATTCCCATTCATGAGTCACCAAACTATGGGCTACATGAGCAGGCAAAGGTGCATATTGACTAGAGAGGTGGCAGAGTGTTGCATTAGCCTCCTTGGCTCAACACCGCACTCAGCTAAATTGGGAACACAGGCTGCATCTCATTGACAACAATATGATGCAGCCCCGTGAACCACCCTGCTTTGGGGAAAAGGTTAGCAGCCCAGCACCAATGCAGGCACCCTTGCACTTTTAGTGCAAGGGTGTCTGAGTCGAGGGGAAGATTGTTCATGTGCAGGAAGGGGGACTTTCCTGCACATACACTATGTTCCCCACAACACAGGCACCCCTGCACAATGGTGCAAGTGTGCCTGCATTGGTGGTGGGCTGCTGACGTTTGTGCAAGCACAGGGGGAAACACAGCGCTTTACCATATTGTAGTTAATATGGTGCAGCCCTATGTTCCCAAAGTGACAAAGCATGTTGTGGGTCTTCTTGGCCTAAACACATGCATCACCACTCAATTGTAAATATGCTTCCTTTGGGTCTAAAATGTGCACATTCCATATTAACAAAAATGAACATACCAGAGGGCAAAGGTGATGTTCAACTATGAGCAGAAGTGATATGCATTCAAAAGTACAGTGTAAGGACTCTGCATATCAGAAATGTGTCCCCTAAACATGTTTGTTCTGTTTGCCCTTCTCACAGAATCACACATTCCCAGTCATGTGCATGTTAAGTCAATTGTGACATTGAGCCCCATTCACAATGTCGCACTAATGCATGCCATTTTTCTACATGTCACCTTGAACCTATCCATCAAAGTGCAGTCATCCACATCAAAGAACCTTCAAGTGTTGTACAGTAAGCAGTACTGTATTGTCATCATGGTTTTGGTGGGGGATGTCCATGACACATTGACATGCATGGAAACTGGCCCTTAGGTAAAGACAACAGTGGCAGTGAACAAATGCATAGTCAGTGATGTCTGTAAACATCCTGCCGCAAACAAAGGCATACAATTACCCTGAGCAGAACAGCATGTATCATCCATGTGTCCATCTGAGGGGCATATTTATAAGCCCCCGTCACCACGCAAATGTCACTTACAGTGATGTTGACATGGTGATAGGGGTTTCGCCCCACTTCCACAGCAGTGTAAAACGCTGCCTTGTAATCCAGGGCCCTTACACACTTCACTTAGCGTGAAAGGTGAAGGTAATGGGTGTTGTGCTGGGTGCCCCCGCAACACCCATTGAAAGCATGCTGCCCCCTATTCACAAGGGTGGTGTAAATAGGAGGCTATTTCGAAATTAAGACCAGCCAAAACCTTGTCTTAAACAGGCACACAATTAGAAATGCTTAATTTCTCATCGTTTTTGCTGTTTCCATATGTGCTGCGTTGTGAAGCACACATAGAAACAGCAAATGGGCATATCTCATTAATGTGCAGGAAAGTGTCCCTCCCTGCACACAAAGAATCTTCCCCTGAACCCAGACACCCTTGCTCCATTTTGCAAAGGTGCCTGTGTTGGCGCTAGGCTGATAAGTTAAGTGCCGGTGCAGGCGGACATGCAGGGCTTCACCATAATCTTGTAACTATGGTGCAGGCCTGTGTTAATGAAGCGGAGTGTGGCTTTAATCCCGTAAAGAGAACACCTTACTATGTCAATTCATTGTAACTGTGCCCCCTGTGAGGCAAGAAAAACGTCTGCAGTACAACAATGCACAATTTTCCTAAGCCTGCCTCAGAGTCATGTGTTCTCCCGCTTGCAACTTCTCACCATTGACAATGCAGCAAAGCGCAAGGGTGACTAAGTGGAGGGAATAACAGGCAAATAACAAGAACGTGTCCCTCTCTGCATATCAACAAACATCAATGTGAATGACTTGTGTCATTGTGATTTGGCCACCTTCAAATACATAGACACTTGTGAGAGTATGGCAAATCAAGCACATCTACTTGTCATATCACGGTGTAAATCACTGCATCCCTGATCTCAAGTGCATGATTGCCCTCGTCATGCCACACTAACAATTATGTGGCAGTGCCAACATCAAGTTGGGGTGTAGTCTAACCCACACCTCTAAACCTAGCTAATAAAATAAACATGTAAACTTGACTGAGTAGGGGGTGACTCAACCACAATTCAGTGTAAATACACATGCATCTGATAAAATCTGCATTGTCAATAATGTGAAACAACCAGCACCACTGTCACTAAAGAACGGAGGTTGTAACAGGTGCAGCATGTACATAGAAAGAGGCCCCTCACAATTGACATATAGGGAAACTGTCCAGAACCATGATCAATCCAAATGTCACATCAGTGATGTTGTATGATGATTTGCAAACCTGCATGTCATAAGTGTAGCTTTTTAAAATAGAGAATGGACATTGTCATGCATTTGGCTTGTCAGCTGCTTAAATGTCTGACCAAAGTGGACAAACACATACAACAGCATCTCTCCTTTACATTGCAGAGGGAGCTACATCACCTCCTGTTCAGCAACCTGTCCCATTCTTCAATCATGAAGAGGAAGAAGACATCTTAACCATTGACCAGGACACCCTCCAAGAGCTACTCTTTTCCATTGGCAGCCCATCGCCGGAAGCAGGGACATCCAGCAGCATTGTGGTTGCTCTACCAGCAGCACAAAACACCCAGCAGCCAGCATCTACCACCAAAGCTGTCTCCCAGTACTTTGAGGACCCACTGTTAACATTTCAGCATAGTGTGGTAGAAGTCTAGCGTGAGATGGCTGGTCAGGTGTGGGTGGGGTTGGACAGCCTGGTGGCCAAACTGGATGGGATCCATGGGTGTCTCATTCCTATTAGGGACCACCTAGAGTCCATATGAGCCACCCACAGTCTGCTCCATGCTCTCCAGAATTCCATGGCTGACATTGCTGGAGTCCTTACTCAGAGACAAGAACAACTGTCCTGACAAATTGGCTCCAGGGATGTCACCAAGGAGTTGCATGAAACGCGAAAGATTATGGAGAGGGTGCAGGCTTCCCACTTTGCTGCCATGGCTGCCTACTACAGAGACGTTGATGGAATCTTGAAAGCCCTGCAGCTTATCATCACTGCAGTGATGCCTCATCATTTGGAACAGATGAATGCTGCTGCACCTTCAACATCCACCTCTTACCTCCCTGATGTATCACTGCCTCACAGTGATCCCGCCAATCCACATCAGGCTCACGGGAGGCACATGACACATCAGAGGAGAAGATGTGGATGAATCAACATTCAGATGAAAAAGTCAGCAGTAACATTCATCTGTGTCAAATGGACAGTTTCTGCCTGGTCTTGTGCTTACCATCATGTGTCGAAACATTTTCTTCCACTTTCCTCTGAATGGCTCTGCTACACTCACCTTGGACTTTATATGGACTTCCGAATTTGCCATTGTTCCCAATGACACTGCAATCAGGCTGCTGACTGAACTCTGCCTCTTCCTCTACATGTCTCTAGACATGTTCCCCACAAGGACTCTGTCTGGCCCTCCACTGGGTATGTACAGAATGTGGGGGTTGTAGTCCAAAGAACTAGGCCAGTCTGCAAACCTCAGTGAATTCACATGTAAATAAAAGCACTTATGTCACTGAGATGTGTGTTGTCTGTGAACATTTATATTTAATTGTGCCAACAATGCTTGGTCAGGTTAGTCACCATTACAAATCGAGGGACATTTAGAAAAGGGAATCCGCTGACTCTGTGTCCCTGATAGACAGTGAGAAGCCCGGACAGGTGTGACTCTACCAATGCTCAGACCTCAAAGACAACACTGTTTGAACAACTTAAAATGACTCTATGCTCAGGATGTTGATCGTGACTTAGAACAATACTCAAGTCAGTGTCAAGCCACATGAAGTGGCTCACACTTTCTGTGTAAACAAGGAATACTTAAAACATGTACTCATTGTGAATGGGTTGGACAATGGTTGTAAGATGGGTGTCATGCCATGACACATATTAAGACAGTTCCCTCAACATGGTAAATATGATGATAAAGCAATCTAACTGTAAGAAGAGGAACGGTGTAGGATAGAATATGTCAAAGTGTGTTTCTGGATCAAACTCTAGCGCTGTTGTGCTGAACACACATCACAACACCCCTTGCCCCACACTTGTATGCAAAATATTTTGTAGTGTTGTCCACAATGTACAAGGCTGTGTTGAAACACGTACAGAGGTTTTAGGATGACTAGTAAATAATACAAAGCACATATCCCCTGTAATCCCACATGGAAAGTGATGCTGTTGTGGGGATCGTTGTTATCAAAGATGTCTCTAAGTATCCTAACAACATACCAACATCATGTAACCAATGCTGTGTGCACAATGCCTACAGTGCATCATGTGTATATATGTACTTGCAAAATAGTATCATGAATGAATGAATGAATGAATGATGAAGACATTTGTAGAGCGAACATACACCAGCTGCTTCTTGGGGCTTCGGGACAGGCAAGGGCGAACTGCAAAACGGGGAGATCCTAATCAAATGCTTGAGAAAACAGCCACGTCTTGAGTGCTTTCCTAAATGACTGATAAGAAGAAATGAGACGGAGGTCTAGCGGGAGGGAATTCCAGAGGTGGGGGGCCTGCGACGCAAATCTTAGGCCCCCAAGCCTCTTCCGCTTGTAAGAACATGAAGACAGCAAATTAAGACCGGCTGAGCGGAGTGCTCGGGAAGGAGTGTAACGGTGGAGGAGAGAGGCAATGAACGATGGGCCTTGGTCGCTAAGGGCTTGATAGGTTAAGCAGCCGACCTTAAAAAGGCTGCGCTGGACTACTGTAAGCCAGTGTAGGTTTCTCAACAGTGATTTCGCAGAACCTGTCCTGGATACATATGGATATGGATACTAATTTGTCAGACCGCTCTAAAACAATCTTGAAAATGAACTTTGCTACCCTGCATATCAATCAATTGGTTCACTCACATTCAAACTGCAGATTGATGGTAGCCTGTCCCTTGAAGATGCCGTTACATTTTTAGACATTCAAATCGATTGTGCGGTGATGCATTTGTAGTAATCAACTACAAATTCAACAGTATATGTCAATACTAATGACTTATCCTAAACTACACTAATCTAACTTGTACTAATATAAACCTAGACTAAACTAACTAGCTTACTAATACTATACACATAACAACACATATTATACATCAACCCACCTCCCCCCTTAAGGCACATCCAATGACGGGACAAAGACCGCTTAACCTTTCCATGAACTAACTAAACATACATCCTAAACAAATATTATATATATATTTTTATATATTTTATTATTAGAACAAGTCAAAAAACACACCAATCCACCACCCTTAGGAAAAGGAAACTTAATAAAAAACACTTAGGGGGTCATTAGGATGGCGAGCGGACTTTGTCTGCCCGCCATCCTGACGGGGATTGGGACCGCCCGCCATAAGGGTGGGAGTCCCGGGGGTGGCATTAGGATGTGCCCGCCACTGTGGGGGGCACATTCCTGCATTTCTAGCATTGTGGCAGGCGGTACTCTCAGCACCGCCTGCCACAATGCTAGAAATGCTTTTCAGCATTTGCATAAACAAAGCGGCAGGCACCGCGCAATGCCTGTCGCTTTGTTTATGCAAATGAAGGGGGGTACCACAAGTACCCCACCATGTGCAATTCTCACCCCTCCTTCACTCTGGGGACCCGCAGGGGGCCCCCAGAGTAAAGACCGCATGCCTTTCCATGGCGCCACGGAAAGGCATCTACCAATGCCCATTGTAATATGGCTGGCGGTGTCTAATAGACACCGCCACCATATTAAACATTTTCCGCCCGGCCGCAAGGCGACAGCGGCGGAAAAGTGGCGGGCGGTGTTTTTCTCCAGTGCGGACCACCCCGGCATTGTAATATGGTGGGGGGGAATTCAGGGAAGGATGTCGGGCGGATTGCTTCCGCCAGGCTGGCGGTGGCAATCCGCCCGACATCCTAATGGGCCCCTAAGTAAATCATTTGAAAATCCTAAAAACTGCCTACACATAAAACTATACTAGCCTAAACTAAAACTACCCTTATCATTAAATAACATAAGATTGTCCAAAAAAGAATGGAAACTGGGTAAAGGGAATTGAGTGACTGGGTGACTGTACAGTGGGGACAGCAAACATTATTTAGGACTCAACAGGGGAGCCCCAGGGCCCCCTTAATATCTATGAGGTGCCCCTTGAATTCGTACAGGTCACGTTCAAGATGGGCCACATGAACATTCAGGTTGAAAAGCAACCTTCGCTCCCTCTTTGTAAGGACTGACATCTGTTGGTGTCCTGCCAGTCTCAATGATGATGTGTCTGGTTGAGCACTCTGTGATGGGGCAACAGGGGGTTCACTTGAGGTGGGCGCAGCATGTTTATCCTGGGTGGATGAACCCGAAACTGCAGATGGTTGTGAATGTATGCCACTCTGTTGGACACTTGAAGGGCTAGGGATTTGATGTGTGTACCTCTGTCATGTTGATGAGACAGGCAGGGTAGCATCTTTCTTGCCACCAATCTTGTGGCTGACAGTAATTAACATCCACTTGCCAGATGCCCTCTCCTCACAGTACCTTCGTGCCATGTCATTGGAGCCCTTTGCCACACATCAAATGTGCAAGTACTGTTCCTTATGCACAAGGAACTGCCTCTGTTCCTCCGGTGACATGTTGTCTGAAAAAAAAGAAAACATGTTAAGTTTGCTGACTCCCAAAGAATTATAGCATTTTTCATATTTGGCACAAACAAAATTCTCACAATATGTTCTCTAAACAACTTCATAAAAAGTATTGTACGTCACACATGATCTGACAACTTCTAAGTAAATAGTAACAGTAATCCTAATCTGATGTTAATAAGAACATGTTGACTTATGGGATGGGACATAGCAAGGGCAGAGTGCAGTGACAACAGTTTTAGAATAGCTGTTTGCAATAAGGCTGCTGCCACAAACACTGATTGAGTCCAACAGGGGAAGTGCCGTAAAGTTTAACAGGCCCATTGCAGACCATGACCATTACAACTACACAAAGACAGTAGGTTATTCTGTCTGAAATCATGGCAGATGACTAATCACAACAGTGGTAGTCATGTAGGACATTTGAAGAAAGAAATGCAATTTCATTGTATTAGGAACAATTTGGAGGTGTCAACACAACTACACATCCATGATAGATGAATTATACATGTACTTGCAAATCTGTGTAAACATACCCATAAATTTAGATTAATGGAAGTAAAAACGGCATATGTTCCATTAATTTTTGTGTGGCAGTATTAGCCTGCTCTGCACCTTCCTGTGCTATAACACAATGGGACAGCAGAGCTGCTGCATTTCCACATCATATGTGGCTTAACTGCTTTTCAACTAGTGGCAGTGTGAATCTCTTCATGCTAGTGCCATAGGAATGTGTCCTTGCACAATAGTACTTTGGTGTCTGACTTGAGCAGAAGATAGTCAATGCGATGGAAGGATCACCATCAGGCACTTGATCAATCATTGGACTATAGCGTTTTTCATGTGTGCCACACTATGCTGACACTTCGTAACATATCTCTTGGAAACAGTTTCGCACGGTCTAAACTATTAAACACTCTACCATATTCAAGGTGCTCCTGTGGAAATTGCTCTGGGTGATGATGAATGGGCTTAGCTGGGTAACAATGCCCATCCCATATCCCCTAAATGTTGTGTGAAAGGGTGTCTAGTGCATGAGTTGATGTTGTTCTACGTTGACTATCACTGGTTTTGCTCTGAGGCCGAGACAGTCTTGCCAAGACAATGCTGTGCTGCCAAATTTTGAGGCAACTACAGGGGCCTTTTAATTTACATCAACATGGAAATTAATCACAAGAACCATTATGAAAATGGTAAGAAATCTCTGGAACATATTTAGGTTACCTCAATCAGTGTTACATTTGACAAGATTCATTTGCAAAAGTTGTTAAAGTTGGCTCATGCCACTCAGCCATTTGTAAACGGACACAAGCTGTAATTGTGAGTATGAGACCTGCTCTTTGGACAACTGTCAATGACAACTATACCTCAAAATAACTGTCAATTGCTGACAGGCACATCAGTGCAGGGTTTCAATGAATTCCAGGTCTGGTCATACCCATCAACAACATTACTGAAATGTATCCTCTTAAGTATGTACACTCTGAAATGTACCTGCTTTGACTGGAGTGATAAACATACTTTGCATCAATGGGCTCAGAAATACTGTATCCGTAACTATACAATATTCCCATGACAAATCATTCCATGCTCAGTAAACATATTTAAGTTGATGTAGCAGTGTCCATGCAACATGCCCCTAAGCTGACCTATACACATTATTCCAGGACAAGGAGCCATATTAATTTTGAGATTTGGATGAGAATATGCACAATACACCAGAATGTGTTTGCCTATTGTTTTTAACTTCCATATTCTATTCAATGCATCATGAGTACTGACAACCACAGCTTACATAAAATAATTGAATTGTTGTGACACAGTTGATAAACATGGGGCTTAACATCATATGGGAATGTTTGTACATGGCCAACATTTGGAAATAAGGCTGTGTTTTCATTCATTTTTGTCCAAAGTTGATGTCAAGATGCTACAACACGTAGAAATTGATGCTCCACAACAGATGTGACATGATCAGGGGTAGACACTTATCATCATTTACAACAGTGTACACTTGCAATGGCCAGCACCACATCTGCAGAATCATGTCAGGGTGCACACATATTTGTAATAGTGCATGATAGGGTCAATGACAGTGAAAGAAATCATGGACTATTTGCTTCTACGTGGATGGGATGTACTGAATCATATAAGGAGTTGCAATATCAAGACAAGAAGGCCAATGCTGTTCTCCATCAGCAACTGATGTGCAAGCCTCTTGACTAGATGCTGCATCATCACACTAGAGGTGAGGTCCATGTGATGCATGTCCAGACTGTGTACAACAACATACAGGGTCAGTTGCATGACATATATATGTCAACACATACAATTCAAAGGTAGGGGCAACGCACTTACAGTGGCGTTTGGGTCCATGAAGGCATCCGCATCTCCCTGTGTGACCAAGGGTCTTCCAGCTGTGACAAGTGGATGGAAAGAAAGAAAGATATATGTATTTAAGACATTTTACTTGTCTCACGTACATCATTGAGGTCTTCTTCATATAATTTCACTGTAACAGTCATGTGTATGTTCCCGTTAAATACATGTTGCGATGTGCTTTGCCTGGCTGACACCCAACACATGACAATTGCAGCCTTGCAGCCTACTGGACATTCCTGCTAGGATCTGTGGAACAAAACAGACTACAACTTGATCTACAGCTTCATGAGTAACTTTTTACTTCAACAACGTCAATATATGTGATGTTGTTTGGTCAAATGGGTCCATTTGCCTTCCCATAGGTGTATTACAACCCTAGACACGTTGATATCCCATGGTGTGTATCTCATAGAGCTTAACAGCCAGTTAATCATGTGAAGTGTTCCAATACCAATGCAAATAGTGATGGACAGAACATCTTGACAAGCATTTTTTTTAGCCAGGTAGCACATTCCATGAGGGGGGCATAGATGTGGTCCTGAACCTAATTAGTGGTTAGTGGATTCATCCTCTGATCTGAAACAAAGTTGGTCATGTACTTACCACCTTGCCTGCCAGCAATGATTCCCAGGTGATCCATGGGTCTCCCTCACACCCATTGCAATCTGGCTAAACAGCCTGCCAAAAAGTGCTTCCACTGCTGGACAGTCCTGTCCACACCAAAGGTTCTCATCATCTGCTCTCGGATGTGCTCCCACCTGACCTTTTGGATTTTTACATTGTATCCCTGGAAGATACATCCCCCAACCTCAACCATCCGTGGCAAATACAACTTTACTAGCCATAGAAAGCCCCCAAAGGCCCTCTTGACATCCTGCCCTCCCTACCCTGACCCAACATTTCCCAAAACACAAATGACCCCAGGAAAAAGAAAAATAACCCACCAATTACCCCTAATAACTGTGTAAAATACAAAGACACCCCTAAGACCTATACCCGACAAGACAATCACAAAGTCGCAAAAAACACATATGGACAAAGAAACAAGACTCAACAAGGACAGTATGGACAGTACACTGTGCACAGAAACACTCTCCCATACACCAACACCAGCAGACACCTTGCAACACCTCCACAACTCTCAACAGACACTAACAGTGGGGTTGAAAGAGAAAGTGAAAGTGTACAGTACTCCTCCATTGAGCAGGATGCAGACTGATATCACTTCCTGGGCGTTTGCAGCCTGTTCTTGGACTTTGTGATAAAATGTTACCCGCTTAGGGAATATTTCCTGTATATACATGTATTCTGCGAGTATTTTCCAATGCAGTTATAAAAATATTAATGCTAACATGAGTTTGCGTGAAAATTGTATCCGCAAATTACTACTTGATCAGTATATGTACCATTTTTCCTGATTTAGCATGCCTAACAACACAATATGGATATGTGATGTTATCTGCGTGGTGTACTGCAGTGTAGTCTATCTGGACTGTCCTGATATGAGTTATACTGAGCTATCAAAAGGCACTAGTTACTCACATTGATGTCTGTCTATGACTGGTCATGTGTGTAAGAAAACACATGCCTCAGTGTCACTCTTAGGGTTAGCATTAGGGGTATGTGTCACTACATGTCAGACTCTTACAGCAAAAATTGATGTGATGTCTGTGCTAGTTAGATGGGCTTGCTACACACATGTACTTGACCAACAGGCTGTCACTACTTGAATTTGAGATTACTGATGCAGCGTACAATGCGCAGCTATGACTGCACATTCACATTTCAGTATTTATTAGCTAGAGGCACAGAGGTGCACATTGATGATGGTTTGTGCAAAGCACTCATGGCCATTTTTTCAAGAGATAGGTCTATGCATTTCATGCTGTGTTATGCATGACATGATCTATGACAGGTGTCTAATGACCAGATCCATTGTCACCATTTCAACATATGTAAAACCAGATGTTACATGGTGTAAGGATCTTCTTGTGCTAGCAACATTTATAAGATCAGTCTAGCATGACAACAAAACAGATATAGTAGCTGGCATAGACAATGATGTTACGGCTGGACAGATAGCAGTACAATTTATTAATGTTAGTGTGCCGTCCCATATTTTTTATCCCTCAAGAAGCTACAAGAGCTTAGAGGGAAGCCTCAGACAATGCACAGTTATTTGTGTGTGACAGATAGCAGAATGGAGCAGCCAACTCCAAATTATGCATAGATCAACAATCCCCACTGAGTCATGTACAAACATGTATAACCAGATTCACAGGTGAACTTGACATTGTTGCTTTGGAACAGCAAAGCAGCACTTTGCATGTCACAAGCCTTGAAACAGCAAAGCTACAAATGCCTGTAAGCGCAACCAGTCTGCATGGCCTGGAGACCACTCCATGCTTTTGTATGAGACCCAAGTGGCTAGACACAGATACTACAGAGTTACAGCAAACTGACTGTTGGACCCGGACCTTTTGCAGGGTCATTCCTGAACATTTTGCCTTCCTCCTGTATTTTTTCTGACCTGTTGTTGGCTGTTTTATGACTCTGGGCACTTTACCACTGCTGATCAGTGCTAAAGTACATATGCTGCCCCTATTGTAAATTGATGTATGGATTAGTGACGCCATGATTGGCTGGTTAGCTTTACTTGTCAGACGCTAGTACAGTGCACTGAATGTGCCCAGGGCTTGTAAATCAAATGCTACTGGTGGGCTTGCAGCACTGGCTGTGCCACCCGCAGAAGCAGCCTGTAAAGTGTGTTTCAGGTCTGCCATTGCAGAGTATGTGTGCAGTCTGGTACTGCCATGTTGACTGGACAAGTGTACCCACTTGCCAGTCCCTAAACCTTCCCTTTTCTGCATATTAGTCACCCCTATGGTAGGCCCAAGGGCAGGGTGCAATGTAGGTAAAAGGTAGGACATGCCCTGATGTATGTGGCATGTCCTGATAGGGATTTACAGCCATTTTCGTTTTTCACTATTGCAAGGCTACCTGTTCCCCATATGCCAGAATGGGCAGTTTGGTTCACTAACAGAATATCGAGGAGCAAAATATCGACCTTCCAAAATATCGTGGAAAAAATATAGGATGCCAGAATATTGACTTCCTATCTTCAAACAGGTAAGTACAAAAAATATTGACTCCAAAATATCGTTGTAAAAAATAAAGACAAAATATCGAATTTTTTAAATGTCTTAAAAGTAATTGAAAAGTAATATAATAATAAATATAATTAATTTAAACATACTTAAAATACTAAAATAAACCTAAAATTAATAAATATTTAATGTAATCATTTTTTTTAAATAATTGTAATACATATATATATATATATATGCAAAGCAAATCCTCAAACCTCCACACCGACAGCGTGGCGAAAGAAGGAAACAGACCCCACGACTGCAGGCAAGATGTTAGATTTTATTTAAGACCTTTCAGACGACGCGTTTCGAGTACCATGTACATATTATTAACATAACATATACAATATTTTCAACGTAGGATAGCGAGAGGGTTAAATTTACTATTACCACTCCAGTGAGTGCAACATTAGAGAAAACATTGGATAGCGTAGGGGTAAAAATTACTATTCCCACTCCAGAGAGTGCAACAGTAGGGAAAGCATTGGATAGCGTAGAGGTAAAAATTACTATTCCCGCTCCAGAGAGTGCAACAGTAGGGAAAGCATTGGATAGTGTAGGGGTAAAAATTACTATTCCCACTCCAGTGAGTGCAACAGTAGGGAAAGCGTTGGATAGCGGGAAATTAAAAATTACTATTTCCACTCCAGTGAGTGCAACAGTAGGGAAAGCATTGGATAGCTTAGGGGTAAAAATTACTATTCCCACTCCAATGAGTGCAACAGTAGGGATAGCGTTGGATAGCGGGAGAGTAAAAATTACTATTTCCACTCCAATGAGTGCAACGGTATGGAAAACATTGATAGCGTAGTGGTAACATTTACTATTCCCACTCCAGAGAGTGCAACAGTAGGGAAAGCATTGGATAGCGTAGGGGTAAAAATTACTATTCCCACTCCAGTAAGTGCAACAGTAGGGAAAGCGTTGGATAGCGTAGGGATAAAAATGACTATTCCCACTCCACAGAGTGCAACAGTAGGGAAAGCGTTGGATAGCGTAGGGATAAAAATTACTATTCCCACTCCAACGAGTGCAACAGTAGGGAAAGCGTTGGATAGCGTAGGGGTAAAAATTACTTTTACCACTCCAGTGAGTGCAACAGTAGGGAAAGCGCTGGATAGCGTAAGGGTAAAAATTACTATTCCCACTCCAGAGAGTGCAACAGTAGGGAAAGTGTTGGATAGCGTAGGGGTAACAATTACTATTCCCACTCCAGTGAGTGCAAAGTAGGGAAAGAGTTGGATAGCGTAGGGGTAAAAATTACTTTTACCACTCCAGTGAGTGCAACAGTAGGGAAAGCGCTGGATAGCGTAAGGGTAAAAATTACTATTCCCACTCCAGAGAGTGCAACAGTAGGGAAAGTGTTGGATAGCGTAGGGGTAACAATTACTATTCCCACTCCAGTGAGTGCAAAGTAGGGAAAGTGTTGGATAGCGTAGGGGTAAAAATTACTATTCCCCCTCCAAAGAGTGCAACAATAGGGAAAGTTAATACTTCATATATGAATGAAAATTAATTAAATATTAATACCAATAATTATTTTTTAAATAATTAATATTTTTTTATAATAAATGAATTAATCAATTAAAAATACAAATAAAAAATTATTATTTAAAAAAATTACCCACTAATACAAAGTATTTAACAATTAACAATATATTAATTAACAATTACAAAATAATAATAAATTAATACAAAAATAACCAATACATAAATTAAACAATGTTATTATTTATAATTAAATTACTTCCCAACTGATTCCCCTATAAACCCACAACCCAATACTGAAAAGAAATTAAAATAATTAACATAATTAACATTTAATCAATTAATAAAAAATTAATTACCATTCATATTTTAATTACTTACCAATTATAAATTAATTAACAATAATTTACCAATTATATTTTAATTAATTACCTATTAATCATTTAATTTAAAATAATTACCAATTACATTTTAATTAATTTCCAAATAATAATTAATGAAAAAATATTTCAAAATAAATACCAATAAATAAATTAACATATTTAATTAATTATATTTAAATTGCTTCCCACCCTATTCCCCTATAAACCCACAACCCACTACTAATTTTTATTACGCAAAGATAAAATACCATAAAAATTATTAATTAAAATTAATTTTAAAAGAAATATACACTTTTCACACATATAGTAACATAAAAAAACTTTAAAAAATTTATATTAACTTACTTACCTCAAATTCGATATTTTTGTTGTCTATTTTCTGTCCATTCGATATTGTGTCCATTCTATATTTTCTAATCGATATTACTGTAATTCGATATAAAAAACTCGATATTTTGACTGTACACCGGTCAGTTTGGTTATAACATCTTATAATCCTAACTGACTCAGGGAACCCAGTAGAAATTCGAGTTTAGTATGCCTGAACTGAGAATGATAAAATACATCTTTTAGTGAAGTTGGTTTTAACATTCTGTGTTTGAAAATACCACTTTTAGAAAGTAGGTATTTTCTTGCCTAACTATCCAAGCCTGCCTCTGCTAGGTTGTGTATTCCTTGCCTGGAGTTTGAGTGACAGGGGCTGGGGGATTCCAGGAGACAGCGTGAGTCAGCACAGGCCTGAATAGAGTTATCTGCATGTAGATGGGTGGGAGGAGTTGCAACTGGGACCTGAATAAGGCTGTGCCTACCTTCCACAATGCTGGCTCCACCTCCTGTGGTTCGTCTGATGTCCCTGTCCCACACTGTCAAAGTAAAGAACAAGTATTGTCGACAAAGTGCTCCAGGACTGCACAGAACTAGTTTGGACTGGGTACAGGACCTTCTGCCTTCAGAGGACAAAGTATAAATATGGGGACCCAGACCCAAGACTTTAGATCACTTTTGGGAAACAAGAAAAACCATTGCTGAGGAGAGGAACCAGAGAGAAACTGAAGGAGGAGACTATCCCTAAGTTGAGTGCTGTTTGGGGAAGTGGCCTGCAGTGGTTGCAGGCTGCCAAAGAAAGGAGAAAGGAACTTATTGCTACTTTCATCAACTTATAACAGATCTGCAAGGGCTTGAAGATAGAGCTTGCCTCCTACTAAAGTCTCAGGGACAAGAGACTTCACCAACCAGCTCCCCTGCCTTACCTTACTTGGAATTGAAGTGCCTGCTGTGGAGCTGGGCCTTCTAAGAGACTGCGTTTCGCTGGGAGCTGGAAACGCGACTCAAGACGAAGAATCGTGTCACCGCCGCAGCCATTGTCGTTGCATCACCGGAGAAGAGTGTCGCCGTCGCAGCAGATGCGTTGCATCACCGGAGAAGCATGCTGCCGCTGTCGCTATCGCATCACCGGAAGCGCCTCGCATCACCGGATAAGAGTGTCGCCGTCGCAGCAGATGCTATCGCATCATCTGAAAAGTGTGTCGCAGGGCCTGTCGCGGCTCTGAAGAATCGTTTATTCGCTGCACAGCCTTCGGGCGTACACGCATCTTTGTGGCATTTTGTTTCATTGGACCAGATCTTCATCGCATCATGGCGCTGCCAGTCGCATCGCAACGGAAACGCAGTAAGAAACCGACGCTTCACCTCCCCACGCGGAGAAGAACCGACGCATCCCCTAGGCAGCAGTTGGGAACCGACCCATCAGTGTCTTGCGTGTAAGGAACCAACGCATCACCTTTCCTGCAACAAGAAACCAACGCATCACCTTCCCTGCAGCACTTTAGTTGTACAGCGTTACACATCCAAAGGTACCCTGATCTTAAAGGGTAGCATTTTCCATCTAAAGAAAACTAAGCTATTTCTACCATTTTTGAAGTATAGTATTGTGGATTTTTGTTGGTTGTGGTGTTGTGTGAAATCTATATAAAAATACTTATTTTTGTACTACAACTTGAGTGGTGTCCATCTGTAGTGTTGTCACTGGGTTACTTATGTGTTCACAAATGCTTTACAGACTGTCTCTGAGATAAGCCTGTCTGTTCGTGCCAAGCTACCAAGGGGGTGAGCAGGGGTTATTTATGGAGTGTATCCCCTTACCCTGACTAGACGCAAGGGTCCCTATTTGGACAACGGTACCTATCTGCCAATTAGAGACCCCCAAATCTAACACTGATGTTGACATCAAAGCCTGCATTGTGTGTGAGACAGTGGGCCCTGGCTCTTGCCATTGGTGCATCAGCAATGACCAATACCTGGTGACAAGGTGACAAGATAGATTTACACATTGCTGCCATGAGAAGTACGCATGGTGAAACTTGTTGCGTTGATCATTGAAGGTGCTACTGATCATGTACAAAGGGTGGTGTGCATTGCATGACACACAGCAGCAGGACACTGGGCTGACAGGGGAGACATTCTATATCTTTGAAGTGCCTCTCAACGTCATTGTGCCAAAGGTTGTGCTTTCTGTAAATGGCAAGAGTGAGGCCCAACTACTCTACAAGATTAGTGATGCAAGGAACCTGTGATTAGGCAACTAAGAGGGCCCACTTGCATCTCCTGTATCTGTAATTCAAATGCATACTTAGAGAACCATGCTGTACCCAGGCTTGTATGATGTGGACTGACTGAGGATTAGGCTGTCTGAGTCAGTGACTCAGAGAAGATGTTTTGATTTGAGGTCTGGTATAGTTTTCAAGTTTGGGAGATGGTTGGGTGTGAAGCAGAGGAGGCTCAGGGGTTGTTTTTGCACCTTAGCCATAATCAGGCTGCTTGTTTTCGATGGACAATATGAAATATGGTATATGCTTGCCAATGTGTCCATTTATGAGGCAAACATGTGGTGCAGCCTAATGTTATTGAGCTCTTGGTCTTGGGTCTATGTAGGATTTCCATGGATGCTATCAGGACAGATAGTTCTGTAACGCATACTCCTGACTGGAGTGGAGTGGCTTGGTGTCTATACTGGACTGCTACATAAACCATATATGATGGCTGGCCAGCTTGCCCAATACCGTTTCATGATGAGTATTTGTACATTGCTTGAGAGATACAACATTGTGTAGCATTAACATTTATTCTTAGAAGCATGTTGGTCTATGTGTTCAACTGTGCCTGCAAATGTGTGGCTATTTTAATTGTTGTAGTTCTGCTGAAGAGCAAATTTGCACACAATGCAATTGACATGAGTAAACTTGTAGCGATTATCCATTTCAAGGTGGTGCACCTTTTGGGGTCTAAAATAATATGACCCAAAACAATGTCCATTTCTGTTTTCATAGGTTGCATGTTGTTAGCATGTTTGGGCTGTACTTATTACATTCCCTGTAGCACATTACTCATGTGTATGTCTGTTCTCTGTCTTCGGGGTGTGAACACAGAGAAAGAGATATTGGATGAGGATATAGCCCATTCTACCCCTTCAATGCCATAAAGCACTCATATTGTTGTGCATGTGACATCAACACTTTATTGACATTGCATTGGCAGGTACATGGTCCTACATACACATTCTTGTGTGCTGTTGTCTTGCCAGTTGGCCCATGGCTGATGTATGTGTCATTTTTTGTTATTCTGTGACTATAGCATTGTCAGATCCGTGCTGTTTTGTAGGATGTTATGTTATGTTAAGTGACATTCGTAGAGCGCACTGACACCTTGGGTTTCCTGGCGCTGTAAGGCAGAGGTGAGTGTGGAGTCTGAAGAGGCGGAGTTTAGCCGAGTGGGGAAAAAAGGAAGGTTTTGAGCAGTTTTCTGAAATGAAGGAGGGAGCTACTGGATTTAATGGACAGGGGAAGAGGATTCCAAAATTTGGGGGCTAGGTGGGCAAACAGACGGCCACCGAATTTGTTGGTTTTGGTTTTGGGGGCAGCAAGCAGGTTGAGGTGAGCTGAACAGAGATTGTGCGTTTGACGGTGTGGGTTGATGAGTGTTGTCAGGAAGGCGGGGCTGGTGCAGTGGAGGGATTTGAACGTGAGGCAGCCCAACTTAAAGGCCGCCCTTTGTTCTATAGGTAGCCAGTTAAGTTTTTGTAGCAGAGGTTTGGCCGACTGCCATTTGGGAGATTTGTAGATGAGACGGGCTGCTTGGTTCTGCACGACCTGGAGGCGACGCAGCAGTGATTGTGGGAGTCCATAGTACATGGAGTTGGAAAAGTCCAAGCAAGATAGTACCAGAGAGATGATAACCTGGATCGGAGCAGCTGGTGGTAGTAGGTGACTGGCTTTACGAATTTAACGAAGCTGGAACATACATGAGGAGATCACAGCGCCCACTTGAGATCTGAGGGAAATTTCGGCATCGATGATCACACCAAGACTTTTTACTGATTTCACAGGGACCGGGGGAGTGGGGGGGGGTGCCTAAATCGTTAGGCCAGAACTGTGGACCCCAGTGGGAGGGGCTGGAGCCGGGGAGGAGGAGCTCAGTTTTTCCATGATTTAATTTTAATTGGTTGTATTTCATCCACTGCTGGATGTGTATCATGGCGGAATGGAAATTGTTCACGGCGTCCCAGGAGTTGAGTGGAAAGATGATCTGCAGGTCGTCAGCGTAGTTGTACACTGTGATGTCCCAGCTCTGAAGCGAGTGAATCAGGGGCCGGAGGTAGAGGTAAATAATAGGGGTGACAGGGAAGAACCCTGAGGGACTCCACAAGTCGTAGGGGGTTTTGGCCGCTGTGTAGGGGCCCAAGCGACGGCTTGTGTTCTGCCGGTCAGAAAGGACTGGGTCCATTTGAGGGCAGGACCCTGGATGCCTGCCCGCTTGACACGGTGAAGAAGGATGTTGTGGTCAACCGTGTCGAACACAGCCGACAGTGGCAGGAGGTCTTGATGAAGTTGTAGAGACACCGGGTGACGTGGGCCTCCATTAGCTTGGAAAAGTAGGGCAAGAGCGATATGGGACGGTAGTTAGAGAGTTCCGCCAGGTCCGCACCAGGTTTCTTCAGGAGAGGCACTAAAATGGCCTCCTTGAAGGTGCTGGGGACAGTGCAGGTGCTGAGAGAGCCATTCAGCAGGGGTAAGTTGCAGTCGGGTAGTTTGAGACAGACATCCCGTAGGACCGAAGGAGGGCAGCAGTCATTGGGAGAGCCTGATTTTACCTGGGTCGCAAGTTCAGCTAGTGAGTTGGGGTTGAGGATGGGAAAGTGGGTGAAAGTCAGTAAGTTGTTCAGAGGGGTGTCTGGGGGGAGTGTCTGAGGGAGGGGGGGATTGAGTCCTTGATTTTATTTATTTTCTTGATAAAGAAAAGATTGAGACCATCGCAGGTCTCTTGGGTGGGGGTCTGAACCGGGAGAGTTCTGTCATCTGAGGTGAGTTCATTCATGATTTTGAAGACGTTCTGAGATTTATTGTCCGCGGACGAGATTCTGTTTGAAAAATGTTCCGATTTGGTTAGGGAGATTGCGTTTTTGTATTCTCTGCGAGCTGTAGTGTATTGAAGTCTGTCTGACTCAGAATAGTTGCGTCTCCACGTCCGTTCCAGCTGGCGCACCTTCAGTTTGTGTTTCTTAAGGTCGCCAGAGAACCATCTGTGGGAGTTGTGGTGTCTGGTGCGGGGAAACTTGGTTACGGGGGCAAATTGGTCACTGGACGACTTTAGCCAGGTGACAATATCACCTTCCATCGCGTCGATATTGGCTGGTGTGTTAATAGCTGGACGGGTGTCGGCTAAGGTCGGGAGGAAGCCTTCGGAGTCGTGGGAGTTCCATTTACTTGAGAGGCCGCCAGCCATCAAAGGGGCGGAGGTCCTGACAGTGACAGTGAGGGTGGTGTCGACTAGGTGGTGGTCTGACCAAACGCAGGTGGAGACAGATGGCTGGGAGAGTGCTAAATTTTGGGTCCATATCTGGTCCAGGATGTGGCGCTTGATGTGGGTGGGTGAGGTAATTTGTTGGGTCAGGTTAAGGCTGTTGAGGGCTTCGAAGAGTTCTGTGGCGTGGACACCGGTGTTGACATCATTGAACCAGTAATTAACCCCTTCGATGCTGATGACGGAGCGGTTCCGTCATCAGCATCGGTTGGGCTGTGCTGATGACGGAACCGCTTCGTCATCAGTACAGCCCTGGGGGGGAGCGCTGGCGCTCCCCCCCTTGTGCAGCGATCTTTCTTGTTTGTGCAGGGCTGGCAGCTGAAGACTTTCCGCTGCCACCCCCTGGCCCCCCACGCTTCCTGGTGACGTCAGTGCGCACAGCGCGCGCCGATGTCATCAGGAAGCGCTGGACGCGCTGGAAGCCATTTGTTTCCAGCGCGTCCAGCATACAGGTGCGTTTTTGGTGCTCCGGTGGGGCGGGGGCCGGTTTTCGGTGCCTCGGGGCATCGGGGGGGAGGAAACTGTGTTTCCTCTCCCCTGATGTCCCAATCCAGGTCATTCCTGGTGCAAGATCGCGCACAGCGTCGTGATCGTGCACCAGGAATGCCACACTGGACAACAGGGATTGTGTTTGTTGTGCGCTGGAAGCGACCCCTTGGGCAAGGGTCGCTTCTATTTTGGGGCAAATACATTTTCAGACTTTTCTGCCCCTCCTGGGGCAGATTGGTCGTTTTTTTTGGCCGATCGGCATCCAGGGGGGCCAAAAAAGCCCACTAGACACCAGGGATTTATTTACATTTGCAAAGGAAGCGACCCCTTGGGGAAGGGTCGCTTCCTAGTGGGCCATATTTATTTTTTAGACTTTTCTGCCCCCCCTGGGGGCAGATCGGCCTTTTTTTGGGCCACATCTGGACCCAGGGGGGGCAGAAAAGCCCACTAGACACCAGGGATTTATTTATATTTATAAAGGAAGCGACCACTTGGGCAAGGGTCGCTTCCTTAGGGGGATACATTATTTTTCAGACTTTTCTGCCCCCCCTGGGGCAGATCAGCCGTTTTTTTCGGCCGATCTCCACCCAGGGGGGGGCAGAAAAGTCCACTAGTCACCAGGGATTTGTTTGTTTTTGAAAGGAAGCAACACCTTGGGGAAGGGTCGCTTCCTAGTGGCCCTAATTTTTTTTATACTTTTCTGCCCCCCCTGGGTGCAGATCGGCCGTTTTTTGGGCCGCATCTGGACCCAGGTGGGGCAGAAAAGCCCACTAGACACCAGGGATTGGATTATATTTATAAAGGAAGCGACCCCTTGGGCAAGGGTCTCTTCCAGGGGGCATTATAAATATTGTAGACTGTTCTGCCCCCTCTGGGGGCAGATCAATTGGTTTTTTACCGTTTCTGGACCCTGGGGGGATAGAAAAGCCCACTAGACTCCAGGGTTTTTTTTTTATAGGGAGCGACCCCTTGGCCAAGGGTTGCTTCCTTGGGCCCATTTGTTTTCAAATGTATGTTCTGCCGTGACTTTATTGGGCCTCTCTGCCCTCCGTAGGGTTGCTTCCAGGGGGCCCACGTTTATAGTGATTTATAATCTTCCCCCCTTGGGGACAGACACCCCATTTGTGACATACCATGTGACATAGCCTGTTGTAATGTGTGTTGTTTTTGTTTCTTCTAATGTGTATTGTTTTTTTTCTCTTTAGAGTGTTGCAGTGTGCGGTTCCGTTACTGGTTGTTCTGTTGTTCTGCTGTTTCTGTAGTTGCATGTGTTTGGTAAGAGACCACTTTTTTGTTCAATTGTAATGTAATTGTTTTTTTTTTGCAAAGTGTGTAGTAATACGAGTATGTTTGGTTTCTGTTTGTTGTGATTGTAAAACATGTTTTGCATTCGTTTTTGATGTGTCCTTCTGTAGATGTAAGTTTTTTTTCTTCTTTCTAGTGGGATATTGTTGCCTCTTTGCTGTGTCTTTGCAGAGTAGGTGCTGGTGAGTGTAGTTGTCTCTTGTAAGTGAATTGTATATTTTTTCTAACTATAGATATTTGTGATAAAGGCTTCCATTTTTTAACTTACTTTGCACAGTGTTGGGGTTGTTGAGTTGTTTGGGCAGACTCCTTTATTTGTAAGGATAATGGCTAGCCGCCGGATTACCGCTCAGCAAGTTGTTGGAATGCTTTTTTGATTCTTCCTCTGACCATGGTGCTGAGAGTGACTCTGATTCTGAGGCAGAGATGGGAGGTGAAGATTCTGGTAGTGAGTTTTCTCTGCGCATGGCATCGTTTGATGATGAAGATACCCTGAGTGCTGATGAAGCTATTTTTGGTGTGGATGAAGTGCCTGTGGTAGAGGAGGACCTTGATGTGCCGATAGTGCGGCAAGAGGCATCTGTGGTGCAGCGTGGGGCTGCTAGACTTCACGTTGGTGTAGTGCGGCGGGAGGCAGCTGGGCGGCAGCCTGGGGCTCCTAGACTTCCAGTTGGTGTAGTGGGACGACAAGAGGCAGCTGGGGGGCAGCCTGAGGCTGGGAGACTTGTCGATGACAGTTCTGACCTCTGGGTTGCCCCAGGCATGGTGCAGCCGGCATTGCCTGAATTTACTGGTGTTCCAGGGTGTAGGGTGAACATTGAAAACTTTTTGCCAATTGATTTTTTCAAGTTGTTCATGGATGATGTGTTTTTGGAGCAGACTAATTTGTATGCAGAACAGTTTTTGAGGGAGACTAGTGCCATCCTTAAGCCCCATGCTCGAGCTAACCGGTGGACTCCCACAAATTTGGAGGAGATGAAAAAGTTTTTAGGTTTAACTTTTTTGATGGGCTTGCTTAGGAAACCATCATTGGCTTCATATTGGTCTACTAGTCCCTTGATAGCAACAGCTATATTTCCGGCAGTCATGAGTCGTGATAGGTACTTGCTTCTGCTTCGGATGATGCATTTTGTTGACAATGGTAATGCTTTGCCACGAGATCACCCTGATTGTGACCGTCTTTTCAAGATTCGGCCTGTCCTTGATCATTTTGTTGATCGATTTTCTGAGATCTTTTATCCTGGGAGAGAAATTGCAGTGGATGAGTCTTTGGTGTTGTTCAAGGGCCGCTTGGTATTTAGGCAATCCATTCCTAGTAAGAAGGCACGCTATGGAATTAAGCTTTATATGCTGTGTGACAGTGAGACTGGATATGTTTTTAATTTCAGGGTGTACACCGGTAAGGAATCCAGGATTAACCCCCCTGGTTGTCCGTCCACTTTTGGAGTGACCGAGAAAATTGTGTGGGAATTTGGTAGAGGATTTTTTAACAAAGGCCATCATTTATATGTAGATAACTTCTACACTGGTGTGCGGTTGTTCAGGGAATTGGCCAAAGTGGACACTGATGCTTGTGGCACAATCCGCTGTAACCGTAAAGGTTTTCCAAAAGAACTTGTTTGTAAAAAGCTTGTTCGGGGACAGTGCAGTGCATTGCGTTGTGAGGAGCTTTTAGCTGTGAAGTTTTCAGACAGGAGAGATGTCTACATGTTGACTTCCATACATGATGAAAGCACTGAAGCGTTGACTATTTGGGGTCAGGTTGCAGAAGTGCACAAACCTGTGTGCATTATGGACTATAATAGGCACATGGGTGGTGTTGACAGAGTAGATTAGAGGTTGGAACCGTATGCTGCTCTTCGTAAGTCTTACATTTGGTACAAGAAGTTGGCTATCCATCTTTTCCACTTGGCAACCTTTAATGCTTTTGTTGTGTTCCAGCAATCTTGTCCTCAGTCAAAGATTACTTTTGTGAAGTTTCAGGAGTCTGTAGTAGGCAGCCTTGTTTTAGTGGAAGAGGCAAGTGTTCCTAGAGTTGGAGTGGTGGAGGATGTTGCCAGATTGAAAGATCGCCACTTTCCTGATCAAATTCCTCCTACAACCTCAAAAGACTTTCCCAGTCAGAGATGTAGAGTCTGTTGGCGAAGAGGTTTGCGGAAGGAGGTTCGTATGTACTGCCCCGACTGTCCTTCTAACCCTGGGCTGTGTGTGTCTGCTTGTTTTAGAATTTATCACACACAAAAGAAGTTTTGGGAGCATCCAGGAGTGGTAAAGTGAACAGGCTGGTCTTTAGTCTTTAAAACTGATTGTTCTGTTTCAAAGTGTAGCAGGGTTTCCGTTCTCCCACAGAACTGTGCATAGAGATCTAGAACCTCAGTGAGTTAGGATGATCCAAAACTCATCTCAGTGTCAGAAATCTCCTTACCTAGCTAGCTACAGTGTCTCATGGATCATTATGGAATGAACCATGTCTTAGACAAACCAGAACATGATCTTTAGAATACCTCAGGAATCGTGGAACACATGAACACTCTTTCGTTATATAATCATTTCAAACCAAAACTGGGAGTCAAAGAACACAAATGCAAGTTTGAAATATTTATTATTCAATGCAAAGTTCTCAAACGCAGTATCTTGTATAATACCAAAATGCAGATTATAAAAATCAGAGTTAGCAGCATAGTCACTAATCCATAGTAAGCAAAAGGTGCTAGCATGTTATAATGCAAAACCTATAGAATCGATATCACCTATATTTCGCGCACCCTATCTAGTATATTATTTTATATCTAAGAAGGTCTCATTCGGGCTTTAGCAGGGCGGCCCCATACCTCTCAATGTCAGTAGGAGCAGTTCACATCAACAGCTACCAGCTCTCTCCATGCGCAGCACCAAGTGTCTACGTTCATTCCGTGTAACTCTATCTTAAACCCGCGTAGAGCCCAAAATGTTGGCATCAACATTATTTGTGTTATGTCTAATGTCTAATGTGGTGCGAGGATCAGACTTCCCAGCAACCTTGTGTTAGGTTAATCTTAGAGTGTGCAGCTCTCAGTGTGCAGACAGTTGTACCAAGTGTACGAGGCAAAGCTGATAGCATAGGAATAACATATTATTCTCAAATAAAACACCTCACCGCTTCTAGGGTGAAAGCTACAACAACAAGTACGTGTCGTGTGCAAAACTGAAGCCGAAGGCAAAGCGGCTGTTTAAACATGTAATACACTCATGCTAACTTAACGCAATATATGTAATGAAGTATCCATATGACACCCCCCCATTGGTCCGAGCACCGCCAATCATAAGGGAAAAGGCAATACTAAATCAGATACAAAAATTGAAAGCAAAATTCAATAATCTTGAGCTAAAATAAGCTAAAAATATGTATGATTGAATATGTATGAATGAATATGTATGAATGCCTACAGTGGCCTCAAATCTAAAAAAAAAGAACAAAAGTCTTGAACCAAAAGTCTTCCGCCAGGTCCAAAAAATATGAAATGTATGACCAGGTCGCATCCTTACAAATGTTTGTAAGAGAAAAAACCAAGGCACTTATCCGATATCCAAAGTCATGTGCCACCTAGACGTTATCTCCAGTGACATCACGTGAGTGAACTTTCCATCAGCTGAACATAGTCCATCCCTCCAATTCAGCGAGGGGAAAGTTATATTTCACAACAAAGCATTCCCTCCAGGCATCTCACGATTGGAAAGTATATGCAAAGAAAGTTGCAACAGCCTCCAGTATGAAATCACTGCCATCATCCGAAAATAGTTCAGCCATCCAATTTAGCAATGGGAAAGAACATACGTGCTCCTCCAGCATCGGATCCTCCTGCAACGTCAGAGGACAACTCGGTGGGTTCACCAGATCGCTGTGTGTCAGAAAGGCATTCGCCGCTGCAGAGATCTCCCAATGGCCCAGAACTCCATTTATTGCTGCCAAGGCCATAACTCTCTCGCCAGAACAGATCAGCTCGTGAGCCACAACGGGACGCATTAGCTGATCAAAATCGACGTCAGGAGCAGTCCTCAAGCATAGGCATAAATCAATGGCCCAATCGAACTCGCAGCTCAGGCAGTGAAACACAGGTTGGACACACGTGAAGTCGGTGAACCGAAATGACAATCTATAGGCCGTGCTTAATGCTGCAAGCGGCAATGTTCCATAGTAATTGAGCATCCGATTACGACACAGGGTCAGGAGGCGTTGAACGGCGTCTTGCGCAGGATGGGCATCCATGTTTTATGAAGAAAAACACCAACAGAAAGCCTGCGGCCACAGCCAGCAAAACAGGTAGTCCACCAAGCAAACTCGAAAAAATAGTGTGGAAAAACGTGGGAATGATACCAAAAACTTTTTCAAACGTAGTCACGAGGCCACTGCTTACTAGTTTAAAAAAATGTGCAAGGCCAGTCGTTGAAGAAGCATTAAAAATCTGGTGTACCAGCTCGCAGAAATGAAATGGCAAATCAGTGTTTAAGAGCGCCTGCACCTCTGTGCGGGTGTTGGCTATGTGAAGGACATAAGTTTCCCGGGCCGAACTCAGGGTCACTTGTTTTTGAGACAAAAGGGCCCTTATTCTGCTTAAACCATTGAATTTCGCTTCCAAGGTTGGGATCCGTGGCCAGATGGAGACATCTGAAGAGCCATGCGTGGGTGGGTATAGCACGTTCTTGCAGCACACTACACGCTCTGATACAGTAACTATATAAGCCACACCAATTAATAAACCACAACATAATTCGTTGTTTAAAAGCAAATAACTACCATTAGCTAATAATGTAAATGTGGGCACTACTGCTGGAACTGGCGTGCCTTTTAAAACACATGCTAAATTTGGGCGGTCCTGATTACAAGAACCGTGTAACTGAATGTGTCTGCATATTAATGAATGGTCAGGTGACTGTGTGCATTCCTCACCATTAAGATTAACCTCTTTTCCATCTTTCAGACATCTGTATGTGTATGGTAATGACCATGCCTCATGTAGGAATGCATTGCCTAGCGGTTCATATCGTCCTATAGCAATATAACGCATACAGTTAGTAAATTTATATAAAGGGAATGGTAATGTAATTAATCCATGAATAAGCCATGTGGCAGTAGTGGTTTCAGCAACAGAGAAAGGCAAGGACTCTAGCTTTTCAATATGTAGCATAGAAAATGAAGCATCACGCATTGAAAGCATGCGCTGTTTCTCAGTAAGATTAAAAGGAGCAAAAAGGGATGAAACGTTCAATGAGGTCCAGGGAACTCGACCAGCCTTAAGAGTCTGTAGCGTCCATGCAAACTGCATCACAGAACGCAATTGATTTTGACCATGGTATAACGTGGACACTTCATCATGTACAATATCAACAACAGAAGAAACAATATTATCCAATGTGTAAATTCTGGAAGAAAGCATGTTAATACTGTTATCGACCACTGCAAGCACTTTTTCCAAATTTGCTTGATCAATAGCTCTCAGGCGTTTTGCTGCCTCAACTTGTGAAAATTTCCAAATCTCATTGTATATAGCATAAAGAAAGCGTTTAGATCTACCCCTAGCTGGGCCTTTTATAAAATCATTTAGGTCTATATTTTCATTCAACTGGGACAGATGCAGTTTAACTGCAGCCAAAGTGGAATGTTGTAACCAGTTCTGACACAATTTTCCTACTGAATAAGTAGTAACAGTGTGATCTGTTTCAAACCTGGGATCTGGCCTGACGTGTGTAAACCCTTCAGACAAACCCAAAAAACGACGTTGGCAAGCATCAGAGCTCCTCTGCCACAAGATCCACCCCTCCGGGTCGAAATGGGAAACATTAAAGGAGGAGTTCTGCAAAAGTGCTTGTATCTCACTGATGGACAATGTACTGAAATTACTCCAACCTGAATATTCTTCCAAATCAGGGATAGTAGGGGTATTTAACTTTTTAGATGTAGCCAATCCAAAACATGTTGTTTGGGAAATAGTTGAATTTAAAAACAACATGTGATTCGGGATGAGACATGCACGATGCAAAGCCTCAGTGCCTTGTACCTGCCAATCTTTGGTACCCCAAACCGATTTAAGGTCAACAGTATCCTTCCATAACTCATAGCCATCTACAGATAACCTTTCTAGAAAGGACTTTGAATACAGCAATTTTGTATCAGTAAGGCTGACTTTGGGCATGAATTTCTGGTTTATTTTAAAATAAAACGACTCAGGATTTGACTGATTAAAGTCTGTAAAATAAGAGTATTTTCCCAGAAACGTACTTGAGCTCCCCTGTAAAGGAGCAGGGCAATGTTCCCACTGAGTGTAATTCACAGGAACCCTCCTGGAACTTGTCTTGTGTAAGAAATGATTTCCATAATGTTGATAACAAAACAAATCACCATAATTGACAGAATCTAAGTACAAATCCTCAGCATCAAAGGCCGAATAATATTTTAAATCAGAGAACAATGCTTCTACGGCCTGAAGATCCCAGTCATCAGAATGAATATTTTGCTTAACCACATCTCCCATGTTTACTCTAAGCACATTAGGAACATTAATAACTTCTGTGGGGCCATGTATCTGAAACCTAACTGCATCCCACACAATCCCATCAAGGACAGGCCAAGCAGTAATTTGTACTGTTTTCAAGTCTCTCCTTAGCCTGTGTGCTGAATGTGAGGAGGATAGAGGGGCCAATGTTCCATTAAGGTACCGAATTCCTGTTCTTTCTTTCACATAATGGCCATCAATCAAGCGGAAAAAATAAAACACAAAACCAATTGACATAAAAAGATAAAATGAAAATAGTATCAGCCAAACGTAGGTCCAAGGAGGAATTAAAAAATGTTTTTTAAATAACGTGGCATATTTTGCAATAGTCGATGGTTTCTTTGAAAGTTCCGAAACAGAGTCAAAAGAGAATCTGGACTGGTTAGCCAAACGAGCATTTAGATCAGACATAGATAAATCAGCAGGATCTGCATATGTCCGCTCATCAATGTTAGCAAGAGGAATTGTATTTAATAAAGGATTGGATAAAGCAGGCATCTCGAGGGACACCTCCTGATCTGCACCAGATGTAATAGCCAGCACAGAGTTCCTCACCATGGAAGGACAGGATGTAGCCGGTGTCATACTATGAAGAATCGGCCACCCTGTGTATCTTGACATTGTCAATAGAAATAAATCTGTTTTCTTTACGACCTGGAAGTGGTGGCAAAATGACTGTTCTTGTGCCCTTCACTCCAAGGACTCGAACCGGCGTTCTAAATGAGGGACCAAACTCTTTCTTGTTATCGATCTTCTCTCGAACCAGTTCTCCAACTTGGGGTAGCCAGCCAACTACCGGGATCTGCAACGCATCATCCGACGTGGAGGGCAAGTGTTCCTTTGCAAGACTGTCTCTGGTCTTTTGTAGATCCTGTAAAACATTGCAATGTTCATCTACGTCAAAGGCCGCGGCCTGGGCCTGGCAGTCTGCACCATCAAGGTCAGGGACGTACATCTTGATACCAAAGAGCATTTCGTATGGGGTCCGCCCACCCAGAGACCTTCTAGGGAGATTATTAAGCGCACGCTGCACGCCATAGAGGTGGGTCAGCCAGTTTCTACCAGTGCCTATAACACGTGCTGTCAAAGATTGCTTTAAGTCGCGGTTCATTCTCTCTACTACAGAATTGCCCTCAGGCCTGTAGGGACTTGAAAACTTCACCTGTACTCCCAACG
Source organism: Lissotriton vulgaris (assembly GCF_964263255.1). Taxonomy (NCBI): domain Eukaryota; kingdom Metazoa; phylum Chordata; class Amphibia; order Caudata; family Salamandridae; genus Lissotriton; species Lissotriton vulgaris. The sequence goes on along the minus strand of NC_141689.1, from coordinate 1,719,010,249 downwards.
AAACCATAGCATCCTTATACGCCTTAGAGGCGAAAGCCGGACCCTGGTCCGAATGGAAAGTACCACAAGCAAAGATTCCCACAAAGACACGCAAATCCTTAATGACAGTTCGCGAATCAGCGCTTCGATGCGGCCATACCCACACAAAGCGTGTGCATGAGTCAACTGCTACTAAGATGTATTTATATGCAGTATCAGAAGAAAAAGGACCGCAGTGATCCAAATAAACACAACCAAGCGGTTTATTAGAGATGTACAACTGTGTCTGAGGCGGACGCGCAGCAGTAGAAGGCTTAATCTGCTGACAAATGTCACACATAAGGACATAATCGCGCGTCTGTTTGTACAGTCTCCGCCACCAGAACCTCTGTTGTAGCTGTGATACAGTGGCTGAGACGCCCGCATGCGCAGACGCCACACCTTCATGAGCCGCTGTAATCAGAGAAGCTCTGCGATCCGAGTTGGGAACCAGACGCTCTCCAACTTCAGGAATTTTCACATAAGGAACCTTATCGGGACTTAAGTGGTATGTGTACTTCGAAGGGAACCCCGCAGGATATTTACCTCCCTTCGCCGTGGCAGCAACTGCCGCCAAGATGTCGTCATCTATTTTGCTCTTGGACCTCGTGACCGCTGCAACTAAGTATTTTGATACCGCAGACTTCGCCGCCTCATCAGCAAGCGAATTGCCAACAGCGTGGACTCCCACGCGCTGGTGGCCGAGAGTATGAATCACAAACACGAGTGGCAGTTTCTCTTTAAGTTCCGCCACTCGGACCCAGATCATTTTATGTTTTATTGTACTACCTTTGGAATCACGAAAATCATTCTGAATCCAAAAGAACAAGTTCTCATTGTAAGACTGGACACAGTAGTAAGAATCACTTACGATTAAAGTCGTCACACTAGGATCAGCGTACTCCAATGCGAGCATAAGAGCACGGAGCTCTGCTAATTGAGCGGTGCAGTCTCCAAGCGTCTGCGTGTGCACGACACTGGACTTGAACTCATCGTTCACCATTGCACCGACTACAATGGCGCAAGCGGAAACGTAGGCATGTTTAGAGCCATGCGCAACCTGCGCCGAACCATCCGTGTAAATGATACAATGGAAATCCTCCAACGGCCGCATTGCTAAAGGAGCAGGATGAACAAATTCATACTGTAAATACTCCTGCGACCGTAAAGCGGCGTCAAAAATAAACGTGACATCCTGAGATGTCAAGGATGTAGCCCACTGAATCCACCGAGGGTGCAAAGCTTTAGAATTAGGTACACTGGCTTTCGTGACCGCCTCCAATGCAGGACACGGGGTAACAACTAATATGTGCTTTCCCTGCGACAGGGCACGTTCTTTAAGAATTGCCATCTGCACAGCCGTTAAAACTTTCTCCACAGTGGAAAAACGCAGTTCAGCCGAAGTGTACAAGTGTGACTTGTAAGCAATAGGTACAGTATCCCCCTCATTAAAAGTCAGGTACGTGAAACCCACCGTCCCAGGGACAATTCTTATCACTAGGTTAGTCTGGTTATCACGGGTCCGTAAGTAGTCAGAAGTGAGCAAATCAGCCTGCAATGACTGCAGAATGGCTGAATGCTCAGGCAGCCAGCATGATTTGGAAAAAGATGGTTGTACCAAGGCATATAAAGGCTTGATACGCTGGGCATATTCCGGAATGTATGTTCTCCCGAAATTCAAAAAACCCAGTAAAGACTGTAATTTTTTCAGCGTTGTCGGAGAGCGCAACTGCGCACACTTCTCCAGGAAGTGAGGTGCTAACCCCTTTCCTTCATGGTTAAGTTCATAACCTAGAAACAACACTGTGTACTCCGCAATGTGTGATTTTGCAAAGTTAAATTTGTAACCCATGTCTGCAAAGTTACAAATTATGCTGTTTACTCGACACAGATGCACCCAAAGCTCGTCGTCTGTGAGATAAATATCATCCACATACGAACATGCAACTGGATCGAATCGCTCCAAAAGAGAGACAATGCGGGCGGAAAACACTCCAGGACTATTCTTATATCCCATTGGGAGTCGTTTAAACATTTTTTGTACGCCTCCGCACGTAAAACTGGTCCATTGGGAACTTAGACCATCTAATCTATGTGCATAAAAACCATTGGAAATGTCAAGCGTGGTTTTGAACCGTTTACGCTCAAGACTATTCACTAGGGCAGAGCCGTGAGTATTCTGTACCGCACAGTTACGGCAATGCGAGTTCAAATGCCGGTAATCCAAAACTAGACGATAAGAGCCGTCCGGCTTATTAACAGTAAAAAGGGGATTATTCATTGGTGACACACATGTTTCAATTACACCTTGATATTCCAATTGTTCAAGGATAGCCGCGACCGAAGCTTTAGCTTCACGTCGTATGGGATACTGGGGTTGAGGCTGTGGCTGTGACCGTAAAGGAATCTCATGGCTAGGGGACAATTTATCCCAGCCACACTGATTTCGGTACACAGCCGGCGCAAGCGCCAGAGCCCACTCTTCTGCAAAATGCAGCGCTTCCACTCTCGAGACAGTGTGCGCGAAACTGGGGAGGATTACCTCCTCCCCTCGCGGAGCTGCGAGAACAAAAGGTGGGGGCCAGTCAGCCTCCGAAAGCAAAATGTCATACGTATCTGAAAGATTTTCCCAAAACACCCCTTTTACAGTTCGCTGCATGTCACCTTCGATTAACAGGACAATTTCAAAAAGCCTTTCAGGGGGAGCAACATGTGTATCAGCCGTTTCGATTACAACATAAGTGTCAGTCGCTGTCACCTTCAACAGTGGACGGAGGGCCTCTCTCACTATGGTAATCTCCGCCGCGCTGTCCAGCAAGGTCAGAGCCCACGTCAGATTCCGAAGCCGCGTTCTCACTATCTGGGGCATATCGATGCGCCGTTAAGGCAGCGACTTTCTTCTTGGCAAACTGCGGTCTCTTTGGCGTAGAGTCTTCCCGCTGGTCCCCTTCACTTCGCGTGCGGGGCTGGCCACGTCCTTGCTGACCACCCCTGCCCCTGCCGCCCCCTCCACCACCGGTTGACGGAGCCGATGAGTCCTGAAAGGAACGAGGAGAGCGTTGGTCAGATGCCTGATATCTTTCAGGCGATTTAATCGTAGCGCGATCGCGCAATTCATAAACACGCTCTGACTGCGCAGGTAGTGAAGGCGCCGGACTAGAGACCTGTGTCTGTTGGTGTTGTTGCTTACCCTTATTCTGCTTTTTGGGCCAAGTTTGTTTTTTGGACTTGGGCTGTCCACTTGTATCCGAAGACTGCCCCTGGGGCTGCTTCTTTTCTTTTTCAAGAAAAACCTTCGCACCCTTAGAATTGCGGCCAACCGTTTTATAAGCCGCCACAATAATTCTTGCCAGCTGACGGGGTTTCTCGGCATCGGGTACTAACGCCAGACCATTGGCCACCTGAAAGTTCACTGCATCCCCTTTTACATTGGCAAGGATAATACCGCAAACTGTCTCAAATGAACCGTTCAGGCGCATACCCAACTCAACCGCCGACTCAGGTCCGTGATCATCCTGAACACGTTTGAGGATCGCAGACAGGTTCGAAACTGACGGTGTGCCAAAGCACCTCGAGTAAACCGCTGCAAAAGTCTTACCCCATGTCTCACAGTCAGCAAGTTCCGGGGCTATTTCCTTCGGTAAACTAAGCGTAAGAATCCGGTGTTTTTCACTCGGAGTCGTATTAGGAAACACAGCCTCTAACTGGTCGAATTTCTCGGCAAGCCAGTAAGGAAATTCATCCGTACTATCTGGCTTTCTGCCCATAACGGAATTCACCAAGACAGGACTGATTTTCAAACCAGCTTGTTCTGCTCGAAGCTGCGCACCTGCGGGAGCTGCGCCTTGAATATTACGACTAATGTAATGAACAAGCGCCCTAATCACGCCAACCGAGACCTCATGAAGACGCCTCAGGTCACCTACGTTACAAGTGGCGCGATTAGGATGAGGAGTAAATCCACCCAAGGCGGGCCAATTTGTGCCCGGAATGGACAAAGGACCTAACCTCGTAGCGTTCAAAGAATGGGGTAGGGCGCCACCAAACCAAACTCCGTGCTGCCAAGCGTCTATAGGTACTTCCAGTGCCCTGTACGGAGCATAAGCCGCCGGTACCGCCGAGGCAGTGTATGAATGGAAGACGCCCGAATTAGCGTCCACAGCCGGAAATGTTACCCAGGAATAAAATAATTCGTACGGGTACGCATGTTCCGCACTCACCACTAGAACCACAGCCAAGCCGTCCACAGGGACATTGTATGTCCGCAAGTGGTCGCGAACCGCGATGCGGCTATGCTGCGCAATTTCCACGGCCATGGTAGCAAAGGAAGTGAAAAGAGACAAAGAACAGTTTGTAGCACAACTGGGTAGTAATTCAAAGAAACCGTTTACAGAAGAATTCAAGCTTGAAAATACCTATTTCAAAATAGGTAGGTCTTTCCGACACCACCGTTTACCGGAAACGGGTATGAAGGTGTTAAGGTCTGAATGATATACTACTCGAGTGTCATGAAATACGGCCAACCAATCCGTTGGGCGCCATGTAGCAGGGTTTCCGTTCTCCCACAGAACTGTGCATAGAGATCTAGAACCTCAGTGAGTTAGGATGATCCAAAACTCATCTCAGTGTCAGAAATCTCCTTACCTAGCTAGCTACAGTGTCTCATGGATCATTATGGAATGAACCATGTCTTAGACAAACCAGAACATGATCTTTAGAATACCTCAGGAATCGTGGAACACATGAACACTCTTTCGTTATATAATCATTTCAAACCAAAACTGGGAGTCAAAGAACACAAATGCAAGTTTGAAATATTTATTATTCAATGCAAAGTTCTCAAACGCAGTATCTTGTATAATACCAAAATGCAGATTATAAAAATCAGAGTTAGCAGCATAGTCACTAATCCATAGTAAGCAAAAGGTGCTAGCATGTTATAATGCAAAACCTATAGAATCGATATCACCTATATTTCGCGCACCCTATCTAGTATATTATTTTATATCTAAGAAGGTCTCATTCGGGCTTTAGCAGGGCGGCCCCATACCTCTCAATGTCAGTAGGAGCAGTTCACATCAACAGCTACCAGCTCTCTCCATGCGCAGCACCAAGTGTCTACGTTCATTCCGTGTAACTCTATCTTAAACCCGCGTAGAGCCCAAAATGTTGGCATCAACATTATTTGTGTTATGTCTAATGTCTAATGTGGTGCGAGGATCAGACTTCCCAGCAACCTTGTGTTAGGTTAATCTTAGAGTGTGCAGCTCTCAGTGTGCAGACAGTTGTACCAAGTGTACGAGGCAAAGCTGATAGCATAGGAATAACATATTATTCTCAAATAAAACACCTCACCGCTTCTAGGGTGAAAGCTACAACAACAAGTACGTGTCGTGTGCAAAACTGAAGCCGAAGGCAAAGCGGCTGTTTAAACATGTAATACACTCATGCTAACTTAACGCAATATATGTAATGAAGTATCCATATGACAAAAGTTGGCATTTGTGTAGTGTATTTAGATTTAGTTGTTGTGTTAGTAGATTTGTATCAATTTGCAATTTGTTTCTGTTTTTTATTTGTGTTTTAAAAAAACTAAAGTATGATGTTGGTTTGCGTGTAGTGTCCATTGTCTGACGGTGTGCATGGTTTGGCGCTTGGCTGGTGGTGTCTGTGGACTGGTGCTTGGCTGGCGGTGTCTGTGGACTTGGTGCTTGGCTGGCGATGTGCGTGGTCTGTTGTTTGGTTGGCGGTGTGCGTGGTCTTGTGCTTGCCTGGTGGTGTGTTGGGATTGGTGCTTGGCTGGTGGTGTGCCTGGGCTGGATCTTGGCTGGCGGAGTGTGTGGAGTGGCGCTTGGCTGGTGGTGTGTGTGGAGTGGCGCTTGGCTGGTGGTGTGTGTGGAGTGGTACTTGGCTGTCTGTGCATGGAGTGGTGCTTGGCTGGAGGTGTATGTGGAGTGGTGCTTGGCTTGCGGTTTGCGTGGAGTGGCGCTTTTCTGGATGGTGTGCGTGGAGTGGTTCTCGGCTGTTCGTGCACGGAGTGGTGCTTGGCTGGCGGTGTGTGTGGATTGGCGCTTGGCTGGATGGTGTGCGTGGAGTGGCGCTTGGCTGGTGGTGTGTGTGGAGTTGCGCTTGGTTGGTGGTGGGCGTGGAGTGGTACTTTGCTGTCTGTGCATGGAGTGGTGCTTGGCTGGTGGTGTGTGTGGAGTGGTGTTTGGCTTGCGGTGTGCGTGGAGTGGTGCTTGGCTGGTGGTGTGTGTGGAGTGGTACTTGGATGTCGGTGTGCGCTGAGTGGTGTTTGGCTGGCGGTGTGCTTGGTCTAGTGCTTGGATGGTGGTGTCAGTGGACTGGCGCTCGGCTGGCGGTGTGTGAGTAGTTACTTTCTGTTGGTCACTACACACACTGCTAGTTGAGTGATACTCCACGCAGTTCATCATTTTGTGTTGTTGCAATGTCAGAAATGTGGGCGTGTGAAAGTGATGGGCCCTTGAATGGCGCTGTCTGCTGGTGTGAGTATTGAAATGTGATGGGTCCGCGGCTGGCGGTGTGAATGTTTTGTATGTGTCACACGTACGAAAGGTGTATGAATGGCCTGTAAAGAGGTTGGTGCCTTGACGTGGCTTTACAGCTCACGAGCTGTGAGTCAGTGGTTCAGTTTATCATACTTTCAATTATACGCAGTGTATTTCATTTTTGTGAAATTACTTGCAAATACAATTGTATGTACTGAATAATCACTCACCCTCGTGCCAAATCCAACCAGAATGTGTGTGTGCTTGCGGATTAGATGGCTGTGCAGTAATGTTTGTCTTTTATCTCTTTCTGAAGTAGGGTGTACCTTGTCCCTTATTGTGATTGTTGTAATGTGTTGCTGTTCCTTCTGGATGGTGTCAATGGTCTGGTTTGTATCAGGTATGAACGGTGCGTGAATGGCCTGTAAAACGGTTGGTGCCTTGTCGTGGCTTTACAGCTCACGAGTTGCCAGTCACTGGTTCAGTTTTTATGCATTTATTTATTGACAGAGCATTTCATTTTTTGAAATATCTTGTTAATAAAATTTAATGTACTGAACCATCACTCGCCCTCGTGCCAAATCCAACCTGTATGTGTGTGCCTTTGAGGAATAGTTAGCCGTGCTTGAATGTTTGACTTTTGTGTAACTCTGTTACGGTGTACATTATAGCTATAAATAACTTACTAAATTTAGATATTATTTTTAAACCATGGAAGTATATGGTCATGTCTTTCTGGTGAATTCTATTGTTGATTTTTATCCACAATCTCCTGTAAACTTGAAATTGTCTGTCACAATTTCCTTGAATCACACGCTCTCAAATTGAAAACTTAATTGTCCACCGTACGATTGAATGTCAATACCGCCAGCTTTTGCAAGAGGGGTTACCTGGGATTTTGGCCCCGTGCTAGACGGCCATCTAGGGAAACCTACCAAACCCACACATTTCTGAAAAGTAGACACCCGGGGGCTACCAAGGAGGTATGGCTTCCGTGGATCCTCCAACGTTCCTTTACCCAGAATCCCTTGCAAACATCAATTTTTGCTGAAAAAAACAGTTTTTTTTCACACTTTTTTTGTGTGGGAAAGCTTGGCATCACTGGGCTCACACAAATTTCCTCCCCCCCCCAGCGTTCCCCCAGGTCTCCCGATAAAAATGGTACCTCACTTGCGTGGGTAGGCATAGTGGCTGCAACAGGAAAAGGTCCAAATCGTACGGTGGAGAAATTACAATAACCAATAGCAACATTACCTTCTTTTTTGGGGGGGGACTGAGTTTTTGGACCGGGGCTCGGCGGGCATCTTTGGAAACTACCAAACCCAAACAGTTCTGAAAACTCCGGGGGAGTCCAGGGAGGTTTGGCATGCGTGGGTCCCCCAATGTTTTCCTACCCAGAAATCCCTGCAAACCATAAATTTAGGTTAAAAAATTAGTTTTCCATACATTTTTGCGTGGGATCTCCGTGTCTGCACAAATGTCCTACCTCCCAGCGTTCCCCTTGTTCTCCCGAGTAAAATAATACCTCACTTGTGTGGGTGGGCCCAAGGCCTGTGACTAAGGCAGGGGGGCTTAACTTGTAAAACTTGAATACTACTTTTTCAAAATTCATTTTCGGACTGTTCTGCTTTGGGGCACCCACACAAGTGAGGTATCCTTTTACTCGGGAGAACAAGTTGAACGCTGGGTGGTAGGACATTTTTGCCGGCACCGACATCCCACGCAAAAAAGTTTGGAAAAGTGATATTTTTACCTAATTTTAAGGTTTGCAAGGAGTTCTGGGTAGGAAAACATTGGGGGACCTACGCATGCCATACCTCCCTGGACTCCCCTGGGTGTCTACTTTTCAGAACTATTTGGGTTTGGTACTTTTCAAAGAATACCCCCGATCCCCGGTCCAAAAACTCAGGTGCCCCCCCAAAATCAAGGTTGTTTTGCAATTGGGTATTGTAAATTCACCACCGTACGATTTGAACCGTTTCCTGTTACAGCCAATATGCCTACCCACGCAAGTGAGGTACCATTTTTTTTGGGAGACCTGGGGGAACGCTGGGTGGGTGGAAATTTGTTGATCCACGCAGATTCCAGAACTTTCCACTACAGAAATGTCAGGAAAGTGTGTTTTTTTTGTCAAAATCTTAGCTTTGCAAGGGATTCTAGGTAACAAAACCTGGGGTAGGCAGACGAGTCACCCCATCCTGAATTCCCCTGGGTGTCTAGTTTTTAAAAATGTATAGGTTTGCAAGGTTTACCTAGGTGCTGGCAGAGCTAGGGCGCAAAAACAAAATGTAGTCTTTTTGTCCAAAAAGTGCAAGATTTCACTGGGAAATTGAGGTGCGACCATGTTGCGTTTTGCGCTGTTTCATGTCGCAGCCACTATGCCTACCCACGCAAGTGAGGTACCATTGTTTTTGGGAGACCTGGGGAAACACTGGGAGGGTGGAAATTTGTTGATCCACGCAGATTCCAGAACTTTCCACCACAGAAATGTCAGGAAAATGTTTTTTTTTGTCAAAATCTTAGCTTTGCAAGGTATTCTGGGTAACAAAACCTGGGGGTAGGCAGTCGAGTCACCCCATCCTAAATTTCCCTGGGTGTCTAGTTTTCAAAAATGTATAGGTTTGCTAGGTTTCCCTAGGTGCTGGCAGAGCTAGGGCTCAAAAACAAAAGGTAGTCTCTTTGTCCAAAAAGCACAAGATTTCACTTGGAAATTGAGGTGCGTCCATGTTCAGTTTTGCGCTGTTTCATGTCGCAGCCACTATGCCTACCCACGCAAGTGAGGTACCATTTTTTTTGGGAGACCTGGAGGAACACTGGGTTGGTGGAAATTCGTTGATCCACGCAGATTCCATAACTTTCCTCCACAGAAATGTGAGGAAAATGTGTTTTTTTTGTGTCAAATTCTTAGCTTTGCAAGGGATTCTGGGTAATAAAACCTGGTGGTAGGCAGTCGAGTCACCCCATCCTGAATTTCCCTGGGTGTCTACTTTTCAAGAATATATAGGTTTGCTAGGTTTCCCTAGATGCTGGCAGATCTAGGGCTCAAAACAAAAGGTAGTCTCTTTGTCCAAAGAGCGCAAGATTTCACTGGGAAATTGAGGTGCGACCACGTTGCGTTTTGCGCTGTTTCGTGTCGCAGCCACTATGCCTACCCACGCAAGTGAGGTACCATTTTTTTCGGGAGACCTGGGGGAACACTGGGTGGGTTGAAATTTGTTGATCCACGCAGATTCCAGAACTTTCCTCCACAGAAATGTGAGGAAAATGTGTTTTTTTGTCAAATTCTTAGCTTTGCAAGGGATTCTGGGGAACAAAACCTGGTGGTAGGCAGTCGAGTCACCCCATCCTGAATTTCCCTGGGTGTCTACTTTTCAAAAATGTATAGGTTTGCTAGGTTTCTCTAGGTGCTGGCAGAGCTAGGGCTCAAAAACCAAAGGTAGTCTCTTTGTCCAAAGAGCGCACGATTTCACTGGAAAATTGAGGTGCGACCACGTTGCGTTTTGCGCTGTTTCGTGTCGCAGCCACTATGCCTACCCATGCAAGTGAGCTACCATTTTTTTTGGGAGACCTGCGGAAACACTGGGTGGGTGGAAATTTGTTGATCCACGGAAATTTCGAGTTTCCTGAAATTATGCCCGATATAAGCAGACGATACTGACCTTATACAAAACTCGCATTCTGGGAGCTGTACTGTAGTAATACTACATGGGGGGCGACCTCTAGTGTTCAGGAGTGAGCAGCGAATGCCAAACGAAAAACGGGAAGACACGAGGAGAGAGAGAGAAGCGGCAGCTCCAGCGGGGTCCAAGCTCCAGCGGTGCCCCTGTGGGGGACAGGGGACAGGGGTACTTGGAATTGACCACAGCCAACTGAGTGGGAGTGCAGAGCCCCCAAACTGCCGAGCTGCTGACCTGGTGAACCCCTGCACGCCGCACACCGCGCTTCACTCATCGCTCACCCGCCGCCCGCACACCAGCCGCCCACTTGCCAAAGGTTTACGGCTGCCACATCTTTACGGGGGCACCGGGGGCACAGCAAAGGTGTGGCGAGTAGCGAGCCCGGGACCCGGAGGGAACTCAGACTTGGACGAGAAGCAGGAGGAGCGGCCAGTGAGAGCAGGGAGCAGCTGGGCAGGAGCCACGGTCAGTGAACCAGCGAACCAGTGAACCAGCGGCCCGCCCCACCTACCCTGGCCCCCACGGGAGTACCGGAAAAAAAGCACGAGTTGCAGAGCCCCGGCAAGGAGATCAACACAGATTAGCACAGCCTAGCTCAATGTAAGCAAGGAAAGGCACGGAGCCACACAAACGGACACACAAAACTGACAACGAGCAAGTTTCGGAATTTTTGGTGAGTAGTTGATGTGGGGGGGCGCTGTGAGGGGCTCTAACTCAGACCAGGCTGCACCCCCCCCTCCCCCACCTTCGCTTCTCAGACTCCATAGCTTGTCTTTCAAGCAAGGCCAAACCAAATTACACCAATTAACTAACTAACTAATTATCCTTGCATATAGCCTGACTGACTCAACGCTTGATTCATTACATTTGCATATTGCATATTGCTACTTAGAGGGGAAAAAAAAAGGAGGCTAAAACTCAATTTTATCGTTCAACATTCCTCTTTCATACCTCAATCAAAGTTTTTAAACCTCAGCCGTCTAGCCAGGGAAGTGCATTTGCTTATAACTGTTCGTCATGAGATCAGGAACAATTAGAGATGGGGAAATTAAAAAAAAAGACAAAAAGACTAATGCAAGTTCAAAGAAGGAGCAGATGCTGAATGAACTCACAGAGCCAGTTAAGGCGGATATCAGTACTTCACTTAAATTCACACCAGAAATCACACCCAGAGCAACTCCAGAGGGGACAAATGCAGGACGGGGGCAAGCTGATGATGAAGATGACGGAGACGGTGACAGGCCGCAGGCGCCGGGAGTCTCTACTTCTGTCACGTCCGTTATCTCAGTAACCCCTGGTTCGGCAAGTGTGAAGCAAATCACCCACAGCAGTAGCAAAAGTGTCACGGAATCAGCCCCTCATGTCGCCCAAGACAGAGGCAAGAAAGGAACTCCATCAGCCACACCAGTACCATCAAGGCACCACTCATGCCCCAATAGCAGTAGACTGTCATTAATCACAGATTTCCTAAGCGTGGCAATCAAAACAACTAAGGGAAATAAGGAAATCAAAGCCCATAACAACTCCAATACTTCAACAGATCTAATAGGCTCAAATCACAAAAATCTCAATCCCAATAACAAAATCATAGAAGTTCAAAACTTAAACAAAAAAAGCAGCAAATCCTCAATCGAAGAGCTCGGGGAGAAACAACCAGATATTCGATGCATACTAGATTTTGAAACTCAAGGCACGCAATTCCAAACTTCCAAGAAAGCAGACAAAGCCACAATGCAAAGACAACGGAGGCACTAATCCATAATAATCCTTTTCTGTCAGAGATACAATCTGTAAAAGAGCAGGTTTGCGCAGAAATGCACACAAACAAGCAAGACCAATTCTCCTTGCCATCTCGGTTATTGGAAATACACCATCCAAATAGTCATGAGCTCATGTATCAGTACGATGACAAGAACCTTGATAATTCTTTGACGATGCCACTGTCACAAAGAAGGGCTCGATCAAGGGAGTCTTCAGGCGCACCGGTTTTTTCATTTCCAGACGTCCACCGCCTTCAGGATCAGAGAACAAGCTCTCCACCACCAACAGTATGGACACACCTGCTAGACACTTTGGATACCATTGGTAAAGCTATGACTTATCATGCAGATAAATTAGATACCCAAGTGGATCTCCTAAACACACTTGCTATTTACGTTCAGGGGGTGGAACAAAAGCTGCAAAAGTTTAACGAAATGATCACAAGGGTGCAGGCAGACAGAGAAACAACCTTTCAATCATATCACTGCCATTGCGCCCAAATAATAGACCAATTAGCTACAGTTCCAACCATAATGACTGAATTATTGGGGGCTATTAGGGCGACCCCTTCAAAAATCAACTCATCAACAGAAAGATCAAATGAAACACAGAGGGAAGAGGATCAGGCCCACCAGAGCCCTTGCACGGAGGAAAATGCAGGAGTCATAGAGATTAACGCAGCACAAACACCAGGTATTACTAATACACCACAGCAATCAAACACTACGGACACGATACACTCCTTGGCACAAGCGGATAACAGTCACGAGCGAAAGGCTAACCAAACAAACAGCACGGCACCTCTAAGCAAGCGAGAGAGAAAACGCCTGAGAAAGGCCAGAAAGGGAAAACATACAAGACAGGCCCAAAATGCAAACTACACTACGTCAGAGCCAGAAGCAACACAATACGAAACAAATGCAACAAACATAACCCTAGAGAAAGCAAGCCCAGTGGCTCATCCGATCGTATCAACTCAAAAGCCCATCATCTTGAAAAATCTCAGTCAACCTACAACGGAAAATTGCCAGACATCAAAAGTCTATAGCATATTTAAGCCTTCAGAAAAGGGAAAGAAATGGCTCACAACAACTCAGGCTACAAAACTTATAGGAACATTACCCCCACCAGGGCCTAGCACGATGGACTCTACTGCTATTAGTATAAAACAAGTCAACCTGCCTAAGGAGGGAGAAAATGAGGAGGAGGGGAGTAACCTTGAACAAGCAAACAGATACCATCTGGGAAGTCGCCTGATATCACCGGCAAATGCCATGGACACGCATCCACTAAGAAATACACGTAACATACAGCAATTTCGCGGAACGACCCCGAAGCATATTGCCGAGGTGAAACAAAGTGAAATGAGCATAGATTGCAAACAAAGGCCAGATAAGGCCGATAACAACATTAAGTTGGAATTTATCCCCCACTATGTCTCGAGGGGAACTCAAGATATTCTCAATAGAGGCGTACTTTTAAAATTATTCAAGGCACTTCCTTCACTGAGTCATATAGACACCTGTAAATTGGAAAGTATAGAATTCAGAAACAACTCTGATTCAACGGGTCATGAAATCACTAGAGTAACTTTTTCCGACATTTCCATTGCTGAGCAGATTTGGCAGCAACAAGATGCCTTTGCCGAATGGGGTATAGAGATAAAAAAGCTTGCTCCGCTGCGTTACCCAACACCGTTACAACTACCAAATCTACAGAAGGGCATGTTGAGAGGCGCGAAAGGTCCGGATCAACCTAGCCCAAGCATTGACAAAGTTCATACCGGTAGGAAAATTACCATCACCATCGCTCACCCCGCAGCAGCCAATCCCCCGGGACACGGGCAGAGGAATCAAACTGGAACCAGTTACGGCACGGCGTGAACAAACCCATCCAAAACACCAAAACCAGCTGACTACTGTAGCATCTGCTCTTGGAATGTGAATGGCCTAAGTGCAAAATTAGAAGACCCAGACTTTTTGGAATTCATAACTCAACATGACCTACTCATCCTCCAGGAGACTTGGCAGACAAATCCAACATCAATCGTGGGGTATAAAGAGTATTTCAACCCAGCAAAGAGGGATTCCAAGTATGGCAGAGCAAAAGGAGGTCTTTCCATCTTCGCTTCCACCAACCTTTCTTGGGATATCTCCGTAGTAGACCTCGACACGACCTGGATGTTATGCATCAAATTAGTGGCTACATCTTCTTTTAGCATCATTATACTGAATATTTACATCCATCCCTCATTCAAACAAAAGAGGTCAAGGATAGAGAAACTAACAGAAACAATAGCCACCCTTAAACTAGCGCATCCACATGCTAACATCCTCCTGTCCGGAGACTTCAACATGAACCTTTTAAATGTCAGGAAAGGAAAATCAGCAGGCTATACACAACGAAGAAAACGAAGTAACACACATGGTGATAGATGTGTATTCCTGCTAAAAAAAACTCTCATTGTGCGTGCTCAACGGTCAAGCTCTGCCAGAAGGCTCCCCAGCATACACCAGGGTTACTCAAAAATCAGGCTCAATCCTAGACTACACATTTACAGATCAGGACATCCTTCCGTATATTGCAAACTATCTAATAAAAGAGAGAGCTGAAAGTGATCACTATCCCCAAACATTCCCCCTGCTTATAAGCATGGCAAATCCCATAAGAGACAATGCAATGTCTTTACCAACGCAATGCTACAATCTAAAACGACTCACTTGGAATAAGGGGAAAATAGATGATATCATGGCTACATGCATTACTCTTCTCGAGAATTTCAAAACTGAACCATTGTGTCCAAAGGCTTGGGAATCCTTCACTCACAACCTAAACAACGAATTTTCAAGAAAAGGTGATGGACGCAAAAGTAGAACCCCAGTAGGGGCAGTTTGGTTCACGAACAGCCTAAGGAAACAAAAAAGACTACTAAACAAATACTTAAGACAACTTCGACTCCGAGGCCCAGATCCCAATCGCGACATCTTTGCCCTAATCTCAAAAACAAGAAAAGGGCTAAAAAGAGACATGAAGGTGGCCAAGAATGATTATAGCGAAAATCTCTGGGCGAAACTTCATTACGCTAGTAAGCAGAGAGATTCTAAGCTGTTCTGGGAAGTTATCAACCAGTTAACAAATGGCAAGAACCGGCACTTTAATTCAGACATAACGGAACATACCTGGAGAGACCATATTGATCAGACATATAACGCTACCCCACTCATGGATGCTACAAAGCAGGAAGTTCCCACTTTAGAAACCACGCTTAAAACACAAAAGTTAGAATCTTCAGACCCTCCGTTACAAATTACACAAGACCGGGTTCTTAAAATTATAAAAAATTTAAGATCTGAGGGAGCACCAGGTCCTAATGGCCTGCCAAATGCAATATTCCAGCACGACCCTCCATTTTGGACTGGCACTCTAACTCCATTGTTTACATACGCATTAACAACCGGCTCGATCCCCGACTCATAGCGAGGAAGTATTTTAAATCCTATATACAAAATGGGTTCACGAGCAGACCCTGCAAACTATAGATTGATTGCACTGATCGATGTGGAGGCCAAGATATATGCTGCAAATCTCTTGGCAGATCTAGAGGATTGGGTCAAACGCATAAACCTGATACCGAATACCCAAACTGGATTTCGGGCCGGAATGGGCACCCTTACCAACATCTCTGCTGTAACATTACTAGCTAATCAAGCCTACGCAAAATCTCGAACCTTGTACGCATGCTTTATCGACCTTAAAGCAGCGTTCGACAAGGTCCCGAGAAAGAAGCTTTGGGCCAAAATGCAAACCTGGGGGGCACCATCCAAACTTTTGGAGGCAATAATCAATCTTTACTCAAATACGTGGGTGCAGATAAGGAAAGGAGATGGCCGCACTATAACAAACAAGATCACAACATCAAACGGTCTAAAACAGGGGTGTGTGTTGGCCCCCTGTTTATTCAACATCTACACAGCTGATCTTGAGAAGTGCCTCCAACAAGTGCAAATCGACCCACCTAAATTAGGCAAAACACCGATCAGGAGCCTTCAATACGCAGATGATATTGTGCTCCTAGCACAAACACCAATAGGCCTGCAGCGCTCATTGTCACAACTAGGATCTTATATCACCTCTGCTCAACTAATAATAAACCTTAAGAAAACAAAGGTATTATGCTTCAGCAATCACCACAAAAAAGGGGTCAAAAGGAAAATTCATCTGGAAACTGGAGGAAAAACCAATATCCCAGGTGGACTCATACAAATACCTGGGGTTCCAACTTGACCACTCACTTAAATACAAGCTACATTTGGACCAAGGGAATACCAAAGCAAAACAACTCCTGTACGCCTTCAAAATTTTACAGAAGAAGCTAAAAGGTAGTCCAACAGGCCAGTGCTTAAGATAATCGCAGCCAAATTTTTACCCTCAATATCATATGGGTCGGAAATTTTGAACACCAAAGATGCAGCCGCCTTAAATCTAGCCCAATCGAGTTTCTTCAAGCGCCTCTTTTAAATTCCTCGACATATTTCTCAGGCGCAAGTCCGACTGGAATATGGACTGAAAAATCAGAAACCAGCAAGACAAGGGGCGATGGTTAAATATTACTGGCGGATGAGGCAAGCGGAAGACGACACTTTAGCCCACTGCTGTTGGGAAGAAATTGAAAATCAAGCGAGGCAAAAAAATTCCATTGCATCAATCCTAAAAGAATCACTCGCTGATTTACATCTTGAAGAGGCATGGCATACAACAACGTCATATTCAGGGTACAAAAACATGGCGAACAGCGCAATAAAACGAACTTCGCTACTAACGGACAAACTTGCCTTAGCTAAGAAAAAACACGCATGGGCAGTGATTCAATCATACCAGTTTTTGAAATCCCAACCGTACTTGTCCAAACACTTCTCGCATCACAAAAAGCACTACTTGACGCTGCTGCGGTTGGGTTCGTTCCCTATAAAAGATTTAACCCCAAAATGGAAGTTTACATGGCCCACGAGAGAATGTCACCTGTGTGATCAAGGAGAAGAGTCGTTATTACACCTCTTATGCATCTGCCCTGCACTACTGGAACATCGCAAAAAAATTCTTCAGGAGATTTTCAGGAAGCACCAATTGAGATCGTGCAGAGCTGCAGTGATACAATGCCTTGGTGGACTGTCAATCCAGCTGTCATGTTGAGCGATCACCTTTTGGAAAATAGCAGCTAAAGAACTGGACAAAAAAGACAATAGTCCACATGGCAAAGGCATATGACTGACCGGTAACTGCCTATCTGCACAGGTATCAAGTACTGCTCTTTTCACATCGAACTGCAATGAACTCCTTATATGGTTATTGCTTAAACTGTCGCAGTGACCAAAGCTTACGAAAGGACATTGGTTTTACTCGTCTATATTTCATAGACTTTTAACCTTAGCTAATTATTATGTAAGATGTGTTTTTCTCATGCTTTTATGATTTTTAATGAAATCAAATAAAAGTAATATATTTACCATTTGTTGATCCACGCAGATTCCAGAACTTTCCTCCACAGAAATGTGAGGAAAAGGTGTTTTTTTGTCAAATTCTTAGATTTGCAAGGGATTCTGGGTAACAACACCTGGTGGTAGGCAGTCGAGTCACCCCATCCTGAATTTCCCTGGGTGTCTACTTTTCAAGAATATATAGATTTGCTAGGTTTCCCTAGGTGCCGGCAGAGCTTGGGTGCAAAAACTACAGGTAGGCACTTTGCCAAAAAAGGGTCAATTTGTAACTGCAAAATTTAGGTGTGACCACGTTGCATTTTGCGCCGTTTCCTTTCGCAGGCACAAGGCCGACCCACACAAGTGAGGTACCGTTTTTATCTGGAAACTTGGGGTAATTCAGATTTTTAAATCAACTGTTATTACCAAATGAGCTTTCATGCATTTCTCCCTTTCAATGAAAGACATTGTGTAAAAAAAAAATATTTTTGAAAAATGACCAATAATTCTCATGCTAGTATGAGTATTCCCAATTTTGAAAATTAGCAATTATATACTGTTTCTGAACTCTATAATTTGTACCCAATTCAGAAATACATAGGTGTCTTTCATACAGATTTTTCCATGTATACATTTTCCAAGACAAAGTGCTCTATGGAAAAAATGCCATTGCAAGTTGCTGCTCAGTTTTTGGATCTGGGTTCGTCGGGTTCTTGGTGAAACTACAAGTCCTATATATCCCCACAACCAGGAAGGTCTACTAATGGAACGGTATATTGCTTTCCAAGAGCTGTCAAAATTAGAAAAAGTTATAGGTGAAAACGTTGAGACAAAAGGCTGTTTTTTTCAACAAATTTTCAAATGTTCCAATTTTTAACTGTTAGTTTCTATAAAGAAACCTTCATGGATTTAGACAAATGACCCCTTTCTGAATTCAGAATGTTGTCTACATTTCGAAAATGTACAGCTTACCAGGATCCATTATTGCTTTCAAACTCATTTCTACCATTAACTGGAAGGAGGTGGAAAGCTCTAAAAATAGCAAAAATAGGCCATGTCCCAGAAAAATGCCAAAACTGTGCAAAAAATGTCGGTTCGCTGACAAAAGACTGTCATTTCCTAAAAGCTGAGAAAATGGAGATTTCAGTCCTACAAACCCTTTTTTGATAACTTTTTCAGGGAAAAACCCAGAGGCTTTCATTTGCAGCCCGTTTTTCCTATTTTTCTGAAAAAAACAAAAAAAAACACTATATTTTGGTTAATTTCTGGGACCCCTCCAAGGGAATTCACAAACTCTGGGCGCCTTTAGAATCCACATGATGTTGGAAGAAAAGGACGCAAATTTGGCGTGGATACCTTATGTGGTCAAAAAGTTACAAGGGCCTAAGCACGCACTACCCCAAAACGCCAAAAAAAGGCTTAGCACAGGAGGGGAAAAAGAGCGAAGGGGTTAAGGTCGCCAAAGAGAGCTAGTCTGGTGTGCAGTGTCATTTGGTCGGACAGCTGTTCGATCAAGGTGGTGGCAAAGGATGGCATAGAGTGTGGTGGCCGGTATAAACCTAGGAGTGTCAGGGCTCCTGCGTCAGTTTTCATACTGATGATAGGTTGTTGAGTTCCGAGAGGGTAAGGGAGGATGTAGAAATGAAGTTAAGATGTTTTGATATAATGGCTGCCACCCCACCCCCGGGACGATTTCCAGTGCGGTCGGCGTGGAGGATGTAGTAGTCTGGGGGGAGGGCCGCCAGGATGTCAGGGAGAGAGTCTGTGGTCAGCCAGGTTTCTATGAGCAGATGTACGTCTGGTTTCTCATTGGACAGGAGGATATAGATATCAGCTTGGTGTTTTACCAGGGAGCGGGTGTTCAAGTACACCCCCGGATGGAAGTGTCACTCCTGGCCGGTTTAGCAGGGGGTATGCTCCGGCTGGGGGGGGGGTGAGTCTGAGCGCGCGAGGCCAGCTGTAGTGATTCGTCTGATGGTGGCAGGGGACGGTGGTGGTAATGGGAGTTGCAGTTCTCTGAGGGAGTTGGCCGAGTATGAGATGGGATAACCGGCGCGGACAGGCGCAGACGGGCTTGCCTTTGGCGCGCCTTCAGCGTGCTGGCGGTGCGCCCGTTGCGCGTGTCTGCTGCACGTCCAGTGAAGGAACATTGTTTTTAAGTGAAGGGAGGGGGCTGGGCCTCGCCGCCTTGGGCTTGGCCTGTGGGCTTGGAGACGAATGGCGGAAAAAGATCTCGGACCCCCGGCAGCGTTTAGATCAGCTGCACAGGGATTTCTGATGCAAATAAAGACGGGAGAGTGCTCAGGGGGAAGTGCACAACAGATAAAAAACAATCAGTTCCAATTTTTACAATTTTTTAAAAAACGAGCTTACTCCCGGCTTTCCGCCTCAGGCGTTGGTAACCTCTATGCGGGCTCTGTGAGTCAGCGCGCCTTAAATAGTGGTCCAGGAGGGGGCGTGGCCTCACGGTCGTGGGCGTAGCCTGTGGGCTTGGAGACGAATGGCGGCAAAAGATCTCGGACCCGCGGCAGCGTTTAGATCGGCTGCGCGGGGATTTCTGATGCAAATAAGGACGGGAGAATGCTCAGGGGGAAGTGCACAACAGATAAAAAACAGTTCCAATTTTTACAATTTTTAAAAAACGAGCGTACTCCCGGCTTTCCGCCTCAGGAGTTGGTAACCTCTAATGCAGGCTCTGTGAGTCAGCGCGCCTTAAATAGTGGTCCAGGAGGGGGCATGGCCTCACAGCCGTGGGCGTGGCCTGTGGGCTTGGAGACGAATGGCAGCAAAAGATCTCGGACCCGCGGCAGCGTTTAGATCGGCTGCGCGGGGATTTCTGATGCAAATAAGGACGGGAGAGTGCTCAGGGGGAAGTGCACAACAGATAAAAAACAATCAGTTCCAATTTTTACAATTTTTAAAAAACGAGCGTACTCCCGGCTTTCCGCCTCAGGAGTAGGCGTGGGCGGAAAATCCGTTCCGCTCGCGGATTTTGCGGATTTTCGGGAAATCCGCAATCCGCGAGATTTGCGAATTTCCCGCAAAATCCGCAAATCCGCGAGCAGCGGATTTTGCTCGCACTGCTCGCACTGTTCGCGCTTATTCGCGACCCGCGAATAAGTGCAAAATTGCAGAAATACGATCTTGGCAAAACTGAAAGTAACTACTTACCAGGTTCAAAAGTTCAGGCACATCATTAGTAGCCATTTCCTGTAGTGCTTCCTGAGGGGCCCCTCCAGAGTTCAGTTGCCAGTTGAAACTATTATGTGACCCTGCTCTGAACCTCAGAATAGTTACACATATGCCACAAAGGTCCTGAATTACAGCTAAGGGAGACAAGCAGGAGCCAGGCTGGAAGTTAAAATCCATTAATCAGCCCCTAATTCATTATTGTCAGTTGGGGCAGGGCAGGTGTTGTAACTAATTTTGCAACAATGAAAGCACTTAGCAAGTGCAAAAGATCACTAATCAGGGCGCACTAAGGAAGCAGGTGCCAGCTAAAAAAATATTCTGTGACACATTAATCAGCCCCAAATTAATTCAGGTCACTTGAGGCAGGGAAGGTGTGCTTTGCTTTGCCGAAAATAATGTACACTGGACAACCAGAGGGTGTAGTGATGAAACAGAGGGTGGCATGGGTGGGCCAGAGGGTGGCATGAGTAGTCAGAGAGTGGCAGTGGTGACAGAGAGTGGCAGTGATGAAGAAGAGTGTCCCAAACAGGCTGGACACGTAGAAACAACAAGTTCGCAAAACTTGCGACCCGACAGGTAAGTTCGCAAATTGCGAAATTGTAAAAACCCTCGCGAACTGGCAGAAACACGGGCGAACACAAAAAAAAAAAAATCCGCAAATTCGCGGGAATTCGCGGATTTTGCGGATTGCGAATCCGCAAATCCGCAAAATTCGCGGATTGCCAATCCGCAAAATCCGCTCATGCTTACTCAGGAGTTGGTAACCTCTAATGCAGGCTCTGTGAGTCAGCGTGCCTTAAATAGTGGTCCAGGAGGGGGCGTGGCCTCACAGCCGTGGGCGTGGCCTTTGGGCTTGGAGACGAATGGCAGCAAAAGATCTCGGACCCGCGGCAGCGTTTAGATCGGCTGCGCGGGGATTTCTGATGCAAATAAGGACGGGAGAGTGCTCAGGGGGAAGTGCACAACAGAACAACAGATAAAAAACAATCTGTTCCAATTTTTACAATTTTTAAAAAACGAGCGTACTCCCGGCTTTCCGCCTCAGGAGGTGGTAACCTCTAATGCGGGCTCTGTGAGTCAGCGCGCCTTAAATAGTGGTCCAGGAGGGGGCGTGAGGAGGATGATTCATGCACATTGTTAGTGATGCATGACATGTGCTTATTGGTCATTCCAATAGCACATGTGTCAACTTTGGAGGTATACCTACTTTCTGTTGTTTGTTGACTGTGTATGCTTGGTATTTGTACATTCCTTGCACTGTGTTGATACATCAGTTATTGTATTAGTACTATCCTCTGTATCTTCATCCTCCACACCCACAAGTGGATGCAGTGCTGATTAGTAATGTATATTTGATACTGTTGTCAGTTACCTTTTTTCCTGTCTCATGGAATTTACAGATATGTTGGATTTCACCTATTATGATGGTTTTTATCTATGTGGCCGCAGCTACAATGATGGATCAGACATACTGTGTATGTTGTACTACTCTCTTGTATGTAAACAGACCTGTAGGTGCTCCTGTTACGACACAGTTATTGATTCTCACTGAGGGACCGTTCACAGTAATTGGCTCAGATGCCCAATATATTGTTCCATTCCCACTCTTCCTTTAATTGGTGCCATGTCCCTGCTAGGTGTGAGAGCTGTGTGGCACTGTTGTTTTGTTAACTTTAACTTACCAGATTGATCCACTTCAGAAGTCAGCAACCAAGCATACGAGACATTGTCTTTGTGATATATTATTTTTCGAAATTGAAAATCAAGCGAGGCAAAAAAATTCCATTGCATCAATCCTAAAAGAATCACTCGCTGATTTACATCTTGAAGAGGCATGGCATACAACAACGTCATATTCAGGGTACAAAAACATGGCGAACAGCGCAATAAAACGAACTTCGCTACTAACGGACAAACTTGCCTTAGCTAAGAAAAAACACGCATGGGCAGTGATTCAATCATACCAGTTTTTGAAATCCCAACCGTACTTGTCCAAACACTTCTCGCATCACAAAAAGCACTACTTGACGCTGCTGCGGTTGGGTTCGTTCCCTATAAAAGATTTAACCCCAAAATGGAAGTTTACATGGCCCACGAGAGAATGTCACCTGTGTGATCAAGGAGAAGAGTCGTTATTACACCTCTTATGCATCTGCCCTGCACTACTGGAACATCGCAAAAAAATTCTTCAGGAGATTTTCAGGAAGCACCAATTGAGATCGTGCAGAGCTGCAGTGATACAATGCCTTGGTGGACTGTCAATCCAGCTGTCATGTTGAGCGATCACCTTTTGGAAAATAGCAGCTAAAGAACTGGACAAAAAAGACAATAGTCCACATGGCAAAGGCATATGACTGACCGGTAACTGCCTATCTGCACAGGTATCAAGTACTGCTCTTTTCACATCGAACTGCAATGAACTCCTTATATGGTTATTGCTTAAACTGTCGCAGTGACCAAAGCTTACGAAAGGACATTGGTTTTACTCGTCTATATTTCATAGACTTTTAACCTTAGCTAATTATTATGTAAGATGTGTTTTTCTCATGCTTTTATGATTTTTAATGAAATCAAATAAAAGTAATATATTTACCATTTGTTGATCCACGCAGATTCCAGAACTTTCCTCCACAGAAATGTGAGGAAAAGGTGTTTTTTTGTCAAATTCTTAGATTTGCAAGGGATTCTGGGTAACAACACCTGGTGGTAGGCAGTCGAGTCACCCCATCCTGAATTTCCCTGGGTGTCTACTTTTCAAGAATATATAGATTTGCTAGGTTTCCCTAGGTGCCGGCAGAGCTTGGGTGCAAAAACTACAGGTAGGCACTTTGCCAAAAAAGGGTCAATTTGTAACTGCAAAATTTAGGTGTGACCACGTTGCATTTTGCGCCGTTTCCTTTCGCAGGCACAAGGCCGACCCACACAAGTGAGGTACCGTTTTTATCTGGAAACTTGGGGTAATTCAGATTTTTAAATCAACTGTTATTACCAAATGAGCTTTCATGCATTTCTCCCTTTCAATGAAAGACATTGTGTAAAAAAAAAATATTTTTGAAAAATGACCAATAATTCTCATGCTAGTATGAGTATTCCCAATTTTGAAAATTAGCAATTATATACTGTTTCTGAACTCTATAATTTGTACCCAATTCAGAAATACATAGGTGTCTTTCATACAGATTTTTCCATGTATACATTTTCCAAGACAAAGTGCTCTATGGAAAAAATGCCATTGCAAGTTGCTGCTCAGTTTTTGGATCTGGGTTCGTCGGGTTCTTGGTGAAACTACAAGTCCTATATATCCCCACAACCAGGAAGGTCTACTAATGGAACGGTATATTGCTTTCCAAGAGCTGTCAAAATTAGAAAAAGTTATAGGTGAAAACGTTGAGACAAAAGGCTGTTTTTTTCAACAAATTTTCAAATGTTCCAATTTTTAACTGTTAGTTTCTATAAAGAAACCTTCATGGATTTAGACAAATGACCCCTTTCTGAATTCAGAATGTTGTCTACATTTCGAAAATGTACAGCTTACCAGGATCCATTATTGCTTTCAAACTCATTTCTACCATTAACTGGAAGGAGGTGGAAAGCTCTAAAAATAGCAAAAATAGGCCATGTCCCAGAAAAATGCCAAAACTGTGCAAAAAATGTCGGTTCGCTGACAAAAGACTGTCATTTCCTAAAAGCTGAGAAAATGGAGATTTCAGTCCTACAAACCCTTTTTTGATAACTTTTTCAGGGAAAAACCCAGAGGCTTTCATTTGCAGCCCGTTTTTCCTATTTTTCTGAAAAAAACAAAAAAAAACACTATATTTTGGTTAATTTCTGGGACCCCTCCAAGGGAATTCACAAACTCTGGGCGCCTTTAGAATCCACATGATGTTGGAAGAAAAGGACGCAAATTTGGCGTGGATACCTTATGTGGTCAAAAAGTTACAAGGGCCTAAGCACGCACTACCCCAAAACGCCAAAAAAAGGCTTAGCACAGGAGGGGAAAAAGAGCGAAGGGGTTAAGGTCGCCAAAGAGAGCTAGTCTGGTGTGCAGTGTCATTTGGTCGGACAGCTGTTCGATCAAGGTGGTGGCAAAGGATGGCATAGAGTGTGGTGGCCGGTATAAACCTAGGAGTGTCAGGGCTCCTGCGTCAGTTTTCATACTGATGATAGGTTGTTGAGTTCCGAGAGGGTAAGGGAGGATGTAGAAATGAAGTTAAGATGTTTTGATATAATGGCTGCCACCCCACCCCCGGGACGATTTCCAGTGCGGTCGGCGTGGAGGATGTAGTAGTCTGGGGGGAGGGCCGCCAGGATGTCAGGGAGAGAGTCTGTGGTCAGCCAGGTTTCTATGAGCAGATGTACGTCTGGTTTCTCATTGGACAGGAGGATATAGATATCAGCTTGGTGTTTTACCAGGGAGCGGGTGTTCAAGTACACCCCCGGATGGAAGTGTCACTCCTGGCCGGTTTAGCAGGGGGTATGCTCCGGCTGGGGGGGGGGTGAGTCTGAGCGCGCGAGGCCAGCTGTAGTGATTCGTCTGATGGTGGCAGGGGACGGTGGTGGTAATGGGAGTTGCAGTTCTCTGAGGGAGTTGGCCGAGTATGAGATGGGATAACCGGCGCGGACAGGCGCAGACGGGCTTGCCTTTGGCGCGCCTTCAGCGTGCTGGCGGTGCGCCCGTTGCGCGTGTCTGCTGCACGTCCAGTGAAGGAACATTGTTTTTAAGTGAAGGGAGGGGGCTGGGCCTCGCCGCCTTGGGCTTGGCCTGTGGGCTTGGAGACGAATGGCGGAAAAAGATCTCGGACCCCCGGCAGCGTTTAGATCAGCTGCACAGGGATTTCTGATGCAAATAAAGACGGGAGAGTGCTCAGGGGGAAGTGCACAACAGATAAAAAACAATCAGTTCCAATTTTTACAATTTTTTAAAAAACGAGCTTACTCCCGGCTTTCCGCCTCAGGCGTTGGTAACCTCTATGCGGGCTCTGTGAGTCAGCGCGCCTTAAATAGTGGTCCAGGAGGGGGCGTGGCCTCACGGTCGTGGGCGTAGCCTGTGGGCTTGGAGACGAATGGCGGCAAAAGATCTCGGACCCGCGGCAGCGTTTAGATCGGCTGCGCGGGGATTTCTGATGCAAATAAGGACGGGAGAATGCTCAGGGGGAAGTGCACAACAGATAAAAAACAGTTCCAATTTTTACAATTTTTAAAAAACGAGCGTACTCCCGGCTTTCCGCCTCAGGAGTTGGTAACCTCTAATGCAGGCTCTGTGAGTCAGCGCGCCTTAAATAGTGGTCCAGGAGGGGGCATGGCCTCACAGCCGTGGGCGTGGCCTGTGGGCTTGGAGACGAATGGCAGCAAAAGATCTCGGACCCGCGGCAGCGTTTAGATCGGCTGCGCGGGGATTTCTGATGCAAATAAGGACGGGAGAGTGCTCAGGGGGAAGTGCACAACAGATAAAAAACAATCAGTTCCAATTTTTACAATTTTTAAAAAACGAGCGTACTCCCGGCTTTCCGCCTCAGGAGTTGGTAACCTCTAATGCAGGCTCTGTGAGTCAGCGCGCCTTAAATAGTGGTCCAGGAGGGGGCGTGGCCTCACAGCCGTGGGCGTGGCCTTTGGGCTTGGAGACGAATGGCAGCAAAAGATCTCGGACCCGCGGCAGCGTTTAGATCGGCTGCGCGGGGATTTCTGATGCAAATAAGGACGGGAGAGTGCTCAGGGGGAAGTGCACAACAGAACAACAGATAAAAAACAATCTGTTCCAATTTTTACAATTTTTAAAAAACGAGCGTACTCCCGGCTTTCCGCCTCAGGAGGTGGTAACCTCTAATGCGGGCTCTGTGAGTCAGCGCGCCTTAAATAGTGGTCCAGGAGGGGGCGTGAGGAGGATGATTCATGCACATTGTTAGTGATGCATGACATGTGCTTATTGGTCATTCCAATAGCACATGTGTCAACTTTGGAGGTATACCTACTTTCTGTTGTTTGTTGACTGTGTATGCTTGGTATTTGTACATTCCTTGCACTGTGTTGATACATCAGTTATTGTATTAGTACTATCCTCTGTATCTTCATCCTCCACACCCACAAGTGGATGCAGTGCTGATTAGTAATGTATATTTGATACTGTTGTCAGTTACCTTTTTTCCTGTCTCATGGAATTTACAGATATGTTGGATTTCACCTATTATGATGGTTTTTATCTATGTGGCCGCAGCTACAATGATGGATCAGACATACTGTGTATGTTGTACTACTCTCTTGTATGTAAACAGACCTGTAGGTGCTCCCGTTACGACACAGTTATTGATTCTCACTGAGGGACCGTTCACAGTAATTGGCTCAGATGCCCAATATATTGTTCCATTCCCACTCTTCCTTTAATTGGTGCCATGTCCCTGCTAGGTGTGAGAGCTGTGTGGCACTGTTGTTTTGTTAACTTTAACTTACCAGATTGATCCACTTCAGAAGTCAGCAACCAAGCATACGAGACATTGTCTTTGTGATATATTATTTTTCAAAATAACAATCTTTGGACTTTGGTTTTAAGAAATGATTGTGACACAAAAAAATTGCAGATAAGGGCATCCCTCCTTGCTGTTCCAGCAGCAGAAGCTGTGGTGTGTCTTGCATCAGCTTCTTTGTCCAGGCCATAGTCCGGATTGTTCTGCACCTCATGGTCTTACGGCAATGGTGTGTTTGTTTGTACACAGATGTTGTGCAAAATGCCACAAGCCATTATCATTTCAGATAGACCAGTTCAGGCATGTATAGGAGTCACCCCCCCCCCCAAATGTCAATGCACAGGAACCTTGGTTTAAGGACTCCAAAGGTCAGTTCAACAATGGCCCTCGTGCGTCCCAGTGCAACATTGTAGTCTCTCTGGGCCTGTTTGTGGGTCACTTTGATGGGGTTATCCGCCATGGTGAGAATGCATATCCTTGATCAATTGAAACAGATAATGGAGAGATATGTGCATTAGTATTTGTGCCTGCTGTGCTTGCAGACTGACTTTTTTGGTGTGTGTTCATTGTGCAACTTTGTACTTTCTGCTTTGTCATGTGGTGGTCCATACAATTAACCATCATCACTGAAATTGACTTGTTTATACTTAACAGTCTACACATCACCCTGATGCCATTGACCAGGTCCTGTGTATTACTTCCATGTTGTGACTGTCAGGATGTCTGAGTCACTCAAAAAAGATATGGGGTAATTTACAGGGCCATTACACCAACAGTACGTCACTTACGCACAGATTTTGTAGGGTGCACTGTTGGTGCATTGACCTGGTGAGGTAGCCCTCATGACTTAAGGCAGATTACTATGTTTGAACATCAGCAAGATACACCATTGGGAGTTTTTGTGCCAAGGGTATCTGAGAGCGAAAATACTTGTCTGCTAAATGTTTTACTCATTGTGGGTTCTTTACATCCACCTTGCCCCGAAAGTGGATCAGTGTTGGAGTGACAGTGGCAATGATGCCTGGTGCACTTGACTTACTGGGACATGTCCAATAATCAAAGAGAATGGACACTTGATACTACTTAACCATTGGTTAAGATGGAACACTCTCATAAACGCGGTGTTGTACGTGCGGTATATATCTTTCTTCCGCCCCTCACTCGCGTTAAGGCATTTATCATTGAGTGCTCCAAAGACGTGCTATATGCCAAGCCTCACCCAGAGGCAACCTCTGGCCCAAGTAGCAGTGTCCAGAGATAAAAAAGGGGGGCACCCAAAATTTTTTTGTAAAAAACAAATACTGCACCAATGGGGAAATTTTAATGAAAAGGTGAAGTATTGTTATTAAAAAAGGGGTTCGCGGTATCACTGGAGGTCGAGTTAATGGATCTCCTTATACCTTGGTATCTACAACGTCAACATGTTTCTGCTCCATATCGCCCAGCCGGGTCTACGGAGCATTCGTCAGGACAGTACAAAAACAAATAACAAAGAGATTACTTGCACAATTTGTGTAGTAATGTTGTTCCAAATGTTGCTTTTTCGGAAATTTTCTAAGAAAAAACAGAGAACATTTTCTGTTTAGGGTGCATATATAGCACTGTCATAGTTTCTCAGCTTTATGGAGGTTTCTACGAAAGAATTATGTGCAAAAACAGAACTAGGATTGCATTCTGCGGACAAACGTGTTGAAGAACTTCACTGATGGAGGACTGTGTCTGAAAGCTAACTCATGGGTGACTGTGTCTGTCTATCTAGGCTGTGGTAACTTTAAGACAGACTTCTAGTAACTGAATAAGGCTTGTCTGTCATAGATACAGAGAACATCGGTAAAAAGCTGAGGATTGTAAAGGCAAATTACACGAATGGTTAAATAGGGCTTCATAAAACATTCTAGTGTGTAACACATCATAATTGCGGCTCAAATGACGTGTGTGGCTACCCTGAAGTTAAATGGCATTGCGATTATTTGTAGAGAAAAAGTTTTTCTCTCGATGTTCTTACCTCTTGAAGTAACTGTATTTAGCTTCAACAGGCGGCAACAGGACTCTCTGGTCCCAGACTAGAATGGGAAGGAAATGGTACAAGTTTGTATGAAGACGCTTGTCTTACCCGGTAGTGTAGAACGCTAGCCAGAACAATCGTCCGCCATTCTTACCAGCACGAGGGAAGTTCCCGGGACTTGTGCTGTCTCTGCCCCTGGATGTTGGGAGCTGGTTTCCTGTTGCTATTATGTTGGAGAAATAAAGCTAGAAAACAGACTATACGTTCAATGTTAAATAGCGGCGAATTTTGTTTAAACTCCGAATAGAATTTATGTTGGAGCATTTTAACAAGATTAAGGTTTTTTATGTATCTGCTGCATTTTTTTAAATAAAGGGATTATGGTGTATGAGTTTTCTGGCACATTAGAAATTACATTTGTTTATATCCAACTGGGGAGTTAATACTAGGAGTAAAGATTGAATTACTCACGTGGCTTATCTTGAAGTGACAAGTAATTCGATTTATAAAGCCCTACTAGCGTGTACATCAGGACACTTAGATACTCAAATTACAGTTCCTTTGGTATATATATTCTTCATGAGAAATGGTGCCACGGGATATTGTCATTTAACCCAAATAGATGAGTTTTTAAACGTTCCACCCATCTCTGCTCCTTTTCAAACAGGATTTTTTCGGCATTCCAAGTTCTGTCTGTTAATTTTTCGAGGACTGTCCACCTTAGTTCTTCACAATCGTGGCCAGATTCGACAAAATGGGAACACAACTTTGTATTGTTTTTCTTCAGTCTGATGTTACTTTTGTGCTCCCCAATGCGAGTCTTGACTTTTCTACAGGTCATTCCGATGTATTTTTTCTCGCATGGGCACCTGATCATGTATATAACATTGGTTGAGTTGCAATTTGTATGTTGTTTTTGAATCCAATTTAAGGAATCTGTCAATTGGAGAGATTGTGTTGTGGTTGTCAATTTGCATACTAAGCATGAGCCACAAGGATGGTGGCCAGTAATAGGTGTCATTTCCATGTTCCTCAAATTTACAGACCTGGACCTCGATAGAACCGGGCGTGTGTGTACAAGTAAATCTTTTAGATTTTTAGTTCGTTTATTTGCAAAACGGGGTTTTGGCCAATTGTGTTTTCCTGTGCTTAAGATATACCAATTTTTGTTGATGAGTTTTTGTATTTCATATGTTGCTGGGCAGAAGGTTGTTACGCATGTGACCAGATCAAGGTTTGGTTCTTTGTCATTGATTTGTAAGAGGCAGTCCCTGGGCTGGTTCTTTGCTCTTTTGCAACATTTTGAGATGGTGGAAGGTGTGTAGTCTCTTGATTTTAATTTTTTACATAATTCCTTTGCTTGAACTTCGTAGTCTGTTTTTTTACTGCAATTTCGCTTAAGCCTTAAGAACTGGCTATAAGGTAAATTGCCCCGTAGAGCTTTTGGGTGGTAACTTTTGTAGGATAAAAGGCTGTTTTTTGCTGTAGGTTTTGTGTACGTCTTTGTTTCCAGCTTTCCATTTTCTACAAAAATCGTGAGGTCAAGGAAGTCCAGATGGGTTTTGTTCATAGTGTAAGTGAATTTTAGCCACTTATCTCTCTCGTTTAACCATTCCATGAAAAGTCTCAGGTCTTTACCTGTGTGCCAAATTAATAGAATATCATCTATGTATCGTTTCCAGTATAAGATACTGGAAACGAACGGGTTGGTCTCATTAAGAACAAACTTGTTCTCAAATTGGCTCACATAAAGGCCAGCCACTGATGGAGCAAAGGCACTGCCCATGGATGTACCATGGCATTGTAGGTACAAGTCGCCGTTATATTCAAAGAAGTTTTCAGTAAGTGCTAGGCGACAACACTCCAAGACGAAATGTCTAGGTGTATTATAGGTCCATTCATCCATAAATAGTAAGTCTTCCAACATTTGAAGGGTTTCTCTCTGCGGGAGGCTGGTATAGAGTTGTTCCACGTCTAAGCCTACTAATAACATTGTATCAGAGTCAAATGTTTTGTCTGATAATTGGATGAGTAAATCTCGGGTGTCTTTTAAATAAGTAGGTGTGTTTTGCACCATTGGTTTCAGGTACTCATCAGCGAACTTAGATAATGGTTCTAACAATGAACCAATCCCCGAGACTATGGGGCGCCCTGGAGGGGGAACTCTGTTTTTATGAGTTTTTGGAAGTGAATAGAAGAACTGTGTTTTTGGTTCTTTGGTAATCAAATAATCAGCTTCTTTTTTGGAAATCCAAGAGTTGATTTCGGCCTCGTAGACCATTATTGCAATGGTGTTCTGGAGTCTGGGAGTAGGCTCTGTCAGTATTCTTTTATAGAATTTTGTGTCCGATAGGAGTGTGAGACATTGTTCATTGTATCCTTGTTTTGTTAGGATAACAATTCCTCCCCCCTTATCTGCGGGTTTTATTATTATTTCTTCATTTGTCTGTAGTTCTTCCAGGGCTAAACGTTCCTTCCTTGTCAAGTTTTGAAAGGTATGTTTTTTGGTTTTATCCAATTCATCAATTCCTTTTATCAACGCCTGTTCAAAAGTCTGTATTTCGACAGGAATGGAACTGTTTGGTGGATTGAATTTGGATTTTTTACGTAAGGACGTATCTCCCTTGTTACGTTGTTGTTCGGTTCCAGAAAAGAAGGATTTTAATTTTAAAGTTCTACAGAACTCAGAAAGTTCGCACTTTAGTTTGAAGGTATCTAGTGGGGGGGGGGGTAGGGACAAATCCCAGGCCTTTATTCAAGACTTTAGTTTGGTCATCTGATAGGACCACATTGGTTAGATTGACAATTAAAGATTGTTCTTGCTCGTGCTGGGTTTGGCTGTTGCCATGCTTCTCGTTAGCATATTGCGTTGTTGGTCTTGCCAGTTGATGTTCTTTTTTCTTCCTCGTGATTGGTTCTGGCCTCTCCCTAAAAAAGGCTGTTGTGGATGTGCGTTATCATTACCAGTCGCGTGTTGATTTCCCATTTGAGGTAAGGGTTGCATACTGTGGTTGTAGGGGTTCATCCAGCCTGCATATGGTGGTATGAAGGGCTGAAAGAATGGCATCTGGTTCCCTTGAAAATAGGGTCTCTGCCATCTGTTGTTTCTTCTGGGTCGTTGGTACCGGTAATTGTAACGGCCTCTTCTGGGTGTGAAATCTTCAGAACCTGATTCGGAACCGTCTGAGGTATTTCTATCCGAAGATTCATTATCGGATCCGGGATTTGGGCCCGTGTACTCTTCTTTTGAGTATGGATGCATACGTTCTTGGCTAAACCTCTTGAGGTCTTTTGCAAGTTTTTGAAGTTTATTTTGCATGAGATATTCTTGTGTTTCATTCATTTCTTTTGTTATCTCCTCCAACCTCTTTTGGTATATCAACGGATTTATGCCTTTCTTTAGTTCTTCTTCGCATGCTTGTATTTGAACCAAAAGGGCTTCTGACAATCTCTTTGCTGTCTTAACTATTAAAACCAGGTAGTCCAAAGTGCATTTCCATGAAATGGATGACCAATCACGGCAGAATGCTAGGTCATGCAAAAAAATTCTCGGGGCATTATTTACCCAGAGTCCTCTTGGAGCTGATTTTGACCTCAGATACTCTGTCATAATTATGCCATGAATGGCAGTTCGTATCTGTTCTCTCTTCTTCTCGCTAAGGGTTTCCCAATCATCTGTTTGGGCTAGGGCTTGCGTTAAGTCTGTGTTCTGTAATAAAGATTGACCTGACAAAATTTCATCAATATCATCTCCAGTGAAGCTCAAACCGACGTTGTCCTCCATATTGTTTATTAGTTCTGAAACAGTTCAAAATGTGGTTGTCACTGTATTTAGTGACACACG
Organism: Lissotriton vulgaris; assembly: GCF_964263255.1. NCBI lineage: Eukaryota > Metazoa > Chordata > Amphibia > Caudata > Salamandridae > Lissotriton > Lissotriton vulgaris. The sequence goes on along the minus strand of NC_141689.1, from coordinate 1,718,977,311 downwards.
TGTAGAAAAGTTCTCCCGCAGCTGTGCGCTGCTTTAAAGTAGGTAATCAAAAGGTAGGGAGGAGGATAGAGGGTCCATTAATTACCCCAGTAACAGTAATCCAATAATCAAAGAGAATGGACACTTGATACTACTTAACCATTGGTTAAGATGGAACACTCTCATAAACGCAGTGTTGTACGTGCGGTATATATCTTTCTTCCGCCCCTCACTCGCGTTAAGGCATTTATCATTGAGTGCTCCAAAGACGTGCTATATGCCAAGCCTCACCCAGAGGCAACCTCTGGCCCAAGTAGCAGTGTCCAGAGATAAAAAAGGGGGGGCCCCCAAATTTTTTTTGTAAAAAACAAATACTGCACCAATGGGGAAATTTTAATGAAAAGGTGAAGTATTGTTATTAAAAAAGGGGTTCGCGGTATCACTGGAGGTCGAGTTAATGGATCTCCTTATACCTTGGTATCTACAACGTCAACATGTTTCTGCTCCATATCGCCCAGCCGGGTCTACGGAGCATTCGTCAGGACAGTACAAAAACAAATAACAAAGAGATTACTTGCACAATTTGTGTAGTAATGTTGTTCCAAATGTTGCTTTTTCGGAAATTTTCTAAGAAAAAACAGAGAACATTTTCTGTTTAGGGTGCATATATAGCACTGTCATAGTTTCTCAGCTTTATGGAGGTTTCTACGAAAGAATTATGTGCAAAAACAGAACTAGGATTGCATTCTGCGGACAAACGTGTTGAAGAACTTCACTGATGGAGGACTGTGTCTGAAAGCTAACTCATGGGTGACTGTGTCTGTCTATCTAGGCTGTGGTAACTTTAAGACAGACTTCTAGTAACTGAATAAGGCTTGTCTGTCATAGATACAGAGAACATCGGTAAAAAGCTGAGGATTGTAAAGGCAAATTACACGAATGGTTAAATAGGGCTTCATAAAACATTCTAGTGTGTAACACATCATAATTGCGGCTCAAATGACATGTGTGTGGCTACCCTGAAGTTAAATGGCATTGCGATTATTTGTAGAGAAAAAGTTTTTCTCTCGATGTTCTTACCTCTTGAAGTAACTGTATTTAGCTTCAACAGGCGGCAAAAGGACTCTCTGGTCCCAGACTAGAATGGGAAGGAAATGGTACAAGTTTGTATGAAGACGCTTGTCTTACCCGGTAGTGTAGAACGCTAGCCAGAACAATCGTCCGCCATTCTTACCAGCACGAGGGAAGTTCCCGGGACTTGTGCTGTCTCTGCCCCTGGATGTTGGGAGCTGGTTTCCTGTTGCTATTATGTTGGAGAAATAAAGCTAGAAAACAGACTATACGTTCAATGTTAAATAGCGGCGAATTTGGTTTAAACTCCGAATAGAATTTATGTTGGAGCATTTTAACAAGATTAAGGTTTTTTATGTATCTGCTGCATTTTTTTTAAATAAAGGGATTATGGTGTATGAGTTTTCTGGCACATTAGAAATTACATTTGTTTATATCCAACTGGGGAGTTAATACTAGGAGTAAAGATTGAATTACTCACGTGGCTTATCTTGAAGTGACAAGTAATTCGATTTATAAAGCCCTACTAGCGTGTACATCAGGACACTTAGATACTCAAATTACAGTTCCTTTGGTATATATATTCTTCATGAGAAATGGTGCCACGGGATATTGTCATCTAACCCAAATAGATGAGTTTTTAAACGGTCCACCCATCTCTGCTCCTTTTCAAACAGGATTTTTTCGGCATTCCAAGTTCTGTCTGTTAATTTTTCGAGGACTGTCCTCCTTAGTTCTTCACAATCGTGGCCAGATTCGACAAAATGGGAACACAACTTTGTATTGTTTTTCTTCAGTCTGATGTTACTTTTGTGCTCCCCAATGCGAGTCTTGACTTTTCTACAGGTCATTCCGATGTATTTTTTCTCGCATGGGCACCTGATCATGTATATAACATGGGTTGAGTTGCAATTCGTATGTTGTTTTTGAATCCAATTTAAGGAATCTGTCAATTGGAGAGATTGTGTTGTGGTTGTCAATTTGCATACTAAGCATGAGCCACAAGGATGGTGGCCAGTAATAGGTGTCATTTCCATGTTCCTCAAATTTACAGACCTGGACCTCGGTAGAACCGGGCGTGTGTGTACAAGTAAATCTTTTAGATTTTTAGTTCGTTTATTTGCAAAACGGGGTTTTGGCCAATTGTGTTTTCCTGTGCTTAAGATATACCAATTTTTGTTGATGAGTTTTTGTATTTCATATGTTGCTGGGCAGAAGGTTGTTACGCATGTGACCAGATCAAGGTTTGGTTCTTTGTCATTGATTTGTAAGAGGCAGTCCCTGGGCTGGTTCTTTGCTCTTTTGCAACATTTTGAGATGGTGGAAGGTGTGTAGTCTCTTGATTTTAATTTTTTACATAATTCCTTTGCTTGAACTTCGTAGTCTGTTTTTTTACTGCAATTTTGCTTAAGCCTTAAGAACTGGCTATAAGGTAAATTGTCCCGTAGAGCTTTTGGGTGGTAACTTTTGTAGGATAAAAGGCTGTTTTTTGCTGTAGGTTTTGTGTACGTCTTTGTTTCCAGCTTTCCATTTTCTACAAAAATCGTGAGGTCAAGGAAGTCCAGATGGGTTTTGTTCATAGTGTAAGTGAATTTTAGCCACTTATCTCTCTCGTTTAACCATTCCATGAAAAGTCTCAGGTCTTTACCTGTGTGCCAAATTAATAGAATATCATCTATGTATCGTTTCCAGTATAAGATACTGGAAACAAAAGGGTTGGTCTCATTAAGAACAAACTTGTTCTCAAATTGGCTCACATAAAGGCCAGCCACTGATGGAGCAAAGGCACTGCCCATGGGTGTACCATGGCATTGTAGGTACAAGTCGCCGTTATATTCAAAGAAGTTTTCAGTAAGTGCTAGGCGACAACACTCCAAGACGAAATGTCTAGGTGTATTATGGGTCCATTCATCCATAAATAGTAGGTCTTCCAACATTTGAAGGGTTTCTCTCTGCGGGAGGCTGGTATAGAGTTGTTCCACGTCTAAGCCTACTAATAACATTGTATCAGAGTCGAATGTTTTGTCTGATAATTGGATGAGTAAATCCCGGGTGTCTTTTAAATAAGTAGGTGTGTTTTGCACCATTGGTTTCAGGTACTCATCAGCGAACTTAGATAATGGTTCTAACAATGTTCCTCCAGGGCGCCCCATAGTCTCGGGGATCGGTTCATTGTTAGAACCATTATCTAAGTTCATTCTTAGTATGCAAATTGACAACCACAACACAATCTCTCCAATTGACAGATTCCTTAAATTGGATTCAAAAACAACATACGAATTGCAACTCAACCCATGTTATATACATGATCAGGTGCCCATGCGAGAAAAAATACATCGGAATGACCTGTAGAAAAGTCAAGACTCGCATTGGGGAGCACAAAAGTAACATCAGACTGAAGAAAAACAATACAAAGTTGTGTTCCCATTTTGTCGAATCTGGCCACGATTGTGAAGAACTAAGGTGGACAGTCCTCGAAAAATTAACAGACAGAACTTGGAATGCCGAAAAAATCCTGTTTGAAAAGGAGCAGAGATGGGTGGACCGTTTAAAAACTCATCTATTTGGGTTAAATGACAATATCCCGTGGCACCATTTCTCATGAAGAATATATATACCAAAGGAACTGTAATTTGAGTATCTAAGTGTCCTGATGTACACGCTAGTAGGGCTTTATAAATCGAATTACTTGTCACTTCAAGATAAGCCACGTGAGTAATTCAATCTTTACTCCTAGTATTAACTCCCCAGTTGGATATAAACAAATGTAATTTCTAATGTGCCAGAAAACTCATACACCATAATCCCTTTATTTAAAAAAATGCAGTAGATACATAAAAAACCTTAATCTTGTTAAAATGCTCCAACATAAATTCTATTCGGAGTTTAAACCAAATTCGCCGCTATTTAACATTGAACGTATAGTCTGTTTTCTAGCTTTATTTCTCCAACATAATAGCAACAGGAAACCAGCTCCCAACATCCAGGGGCAGAGACAGCACAAGTCCCGGGAACTTCCCTCGTGCTGGTAAGAATGGCGGACGATTGTTCTGGCTAGCGTTCTACACTACCAGGTAAGACAAGCGTCTTCATACAAACTTGTACCATTTCCTTCCCATTCTAGTCTGGGACCAGAGAGTCCTGTTGCCGCCTGTTGAAGCTAAATACAGTTACTTCAAGAGGTAAGAACATCGAGATAAAAACTTTTTCTCTACAAATAATCGCAATGCCATTTAACTTCAGGGTAGCCACACACATGTCATTTGAGCCGCAATTATGATGTGTTACACACTAGAATGTTTTATGAAGCCCTATTTAACCATTCGTGTAATTTGCCTTTACAATCCTCAGCTTTTTACCGATGTTCTCTGTATCTATGACAGACAAGCCTTATTCAGTTACTAGAAGTCTGTCTTAAAGTTACCACAGCCTAGATAGACAGACACAGTCACCCATGAGTTAGCTTTCAGACACAGTCCTCCATCAGTGAAGTTCTTCAACACGTTTGTCCGCAGAATGCAATCCTAGTTCTGTTTTTGCACATAATTCTTTCGTAGAAACCTCCATAAAGCTGAGAAACTATGACAGTGCTATATATGCACCCTAAACAGAAAATGTTCTCTGTTTTTTCTTAGAAAATTTCCGAAAAAGCAACATTTGGAACAACATTACTACACAAATTGTGCAAGTAATCTCTTTGATATTTGTTTTTGTACTGTCCTGACGAATGCTCCGTAGACCCGGCTGGGCGATATGGAGCAGAAACATGTTGACGTTGTAGATACCAAGGTATAAGGAGATACATTAACTCGACCTCCAGTGATACCGCGAACCCCTTTTTTAATAACAATACTTCACATTTTCATTAAAATTTCCCCATTGGTGCAGTATTTGTTTTTTACAAAATTTTTTTTTGGGTGCCCCCCTTTTTTTATCTCTGGACACTGCTACTTGGGCCAGAGGTTGCCTCTGGGTGAGGCTTGGCATATAGCACGTCTTTGGAGCACTCAATGATAAATGCCTTAACGCGAGTGAGGGGCGGAAGAAAGATATATACCGCACGTACAACACCGCGTTTATGAGAGTGTTCCATCTTAACCAATGGTTAAGTAGTATCAAGTGTCCATTCTCTTTGATTATTGGATTACTGTTACTGGGGTAATGAATGGACCCTCTATCCTCCTTCCTACCTTTTGATTACCTACTTACTGGGACATGTGACAACAGACAACAGACATGTGACAACAGACAACAGACATGTGACAACAGACAACAGACATGTGTATTGATCTCCTTGGGCATGAGTTAACTTTGACTCTGCTTGTATGCATGTTGGGGTAACACCCATAAATATTGCTGTGTGTGTGTGTTCCCAATCGACACACATTTATTTGGCTACATTTGTGCCTCAGATTGCTACACCTCACCAGGGGATTCATGTGGATACATAGCATGTTGTGAGATTTCTATTGTTTGTATGCTCTTTCTATGCATGCTCCATTCTGACACACACAACCCAGACTGATGCTTAATCAACTTTGGTGAATGTTTGTGTGCAGTTGGGACTCTCTTCATGCAGCAATACTTGCATCCCCTTGAGGCAGACAACCGTGCAGCATGGTGCATGGCTGACTGTGTTTTTGCATGTCAGCTAATTGTTCACCATCACAGGGGATAGCAGGGTGATCTGTCATCTTGTTGTACATATGCCACATGTTTATTTCAGGATGGATGTAGCCCAGCAGGAACATATGTCTTGTGGAACATGCTGCATTGATAAATTTAAATATTTGTTGGAGAGTTCTGCAAAATCTATATTCTGAGAGTGAAATAGTGTTTTGTGAGAGATTTTCTGGGCTATTCCATTGTTGGGCCTACTTACATATGTCTTAAATATTTGGCATTGGGTGTTTGTGTATAATAGGTGGACCTGTTACAAGGTATGTCGCATTACTTTTGCTGCATGTGCATTCTCACATATTTGAGCTACAGAATTGGGGACTTGAGTTGCGTGGTGTGTTCAGTTTGTACTTACCAACAAGCAGTCCATGTCCATAGGTGCCATTCTCAAATCGCGTGTTGATGATTGATTGGCGAAAGATGTAGGAGTCATGTACACTCCTTGGAAACTTTGCAACAAATAGAAACAAAAATAAGAGAGGCATATGTACAGAGACAATAACACAACACTCCTTGGATTTAGTCCACAACACACAAAAGAGTGATGTTTACAGGATCAGGTATTGAATTGATGTGATAGATCCTTAGTTGTGATTATATGCAAAATATTGCGTGATGTACGCTCAAGTAGATAGATGAGACTGAGTGCAGGGTCCTTGCACAAATCTTAAATATGCATACACTGCTGACCAAGCCAGCAATCACAATTATTTTGTAGCTAACAGTAAAAAAGTGGCATCGCTAGCCAAAGCGCATAGTGTGTTGCGCTATGCTGCCGAGTAATCTCCGGCTGACAAACGTACTACTTCCTCGTTTGTTTCCCAAAATTTTGCAACAACCTTGATGGTCTACGATTGCCTGCACATTCATTGAGTGTGTATGCTTCCTGTTCCTGTATATAGGCATAGTGTCCACAGGAGGCACAGTTGCACATAGGGTGCAGTCAATTGCCCCCGACACATGCAGAAAACCAGCAATGGCATAGAAGCCTTGCTTGTTGTCAAGTTGTTCTTGCACAGTGTTGGGGTAGTGTAGGTGCTACGGCGTCAGGCTGAAGATGATAGCATTCAAGACAGTCGGGAGGAACCTGGAGAAGGATGACTGTGAGACTCAACCCACTCAGGCTGTGGTTGGTTGGAAGGTACCAGAGGCCAACATATGCGGCACTGCAAGCAGCTTTGTGTGCCGAGGGATGTTTGTGCAGTTCTGGGCCGCAGTCTTAGCACTTTCTGAGTGAGTAGGCATAGGTTGGAGGTCTTTTTTAACCTGTAGTGGGCTATCACACAGGGTGACGCATTCGTGGTAGGCCCGCTCTCTTCTGCGGCGCTGCCTCTGTAGTGGTGCTGGTGGCGGTGGTCTTCTTGGAGCTCCAAGCTGCAAGACTAGTACCTCCATGGCATCGTTGAGAATGCCAATGAGGGTCTGGGTTAGTCTCCCTTATATTGAAGTGTGTTTGCACCATTTTTTAGACCAGCTTTTTTCTGGTCTTAAAAACCTGTCACTAACTGGACTTAGCGATAGTTTTAGGAGATTATTGCCAGACGGAAAATTAATTGTAAATATTACGAAGTGGGGTTAGCAGCAGTTTTTTAAATGTAATGCCCACCTTGCATCTCATTTTCGTTAATTCCTGCTAACAGAAGAGGCGATCTTGAAAATTCACGTTTATGCTGGAAAAGTGCTGCTAACTGCAGTTAGCGGCAACTTGTCAATACGCCCCTCAAAAAAACACCATAATGTGAAAAAATGGACACTATGGTGGTGTTAAGTTCTTGTACATATGCCCATTTGTGTGCCCGGGGCCTGTAAATCAAAAGCTTCTACGGGCATACAGCACTGATTGTGCCACCCTCATAAGCAACCTGTAAATATAACTCAGACCTGCCACTGCAGTGTCTGTGCGCAGTTTGGTACGGTCATCTCAACCTGGCAAGTGCACTAACTTGCCAGGCCCTAACATTCCCTTTTATTACATGTGGGTCACCTCTAAGGTGGGCCCAATGTACCCCTGTGGGCAGGATGCACTGTATGTGAAAGATAGGAAATGATAGGAAATGCCTGGATGTATGTGGCATATTCTAATAGTGAAATACTGCCAATTTTGTTTTTCACTATTGACAGGCTATCTTTCTCATCAGATAGAATGTTAGTTTATTAAATACGTCTTATAAATATAACTTCCCATTAGGACAAGATAGGAAGATAAAGTTTAGTATGCCTGAACTCAGAATGTAAAGATGCATATTTTAGTAAGGATGATTTTTACATTCTGTATTTGAAAATACCACTTTTAGAAAGTAGGGGACACATGCATAATTGAAAATACCGCTTGCAAATGGGCGGTTCTGCAAATCGGTCCCTTTGCGACTGGTATTTTTGAATTTAGGATGCATTGACCCAAATTCAAAATCACAATTTAGGTAATTGCAAATTTTGCGATTACCTAAATTGTGAATGCATTTAGGATATCGCAAATGCAGTGCATCATGCAGTTCCAAATTGCGATTTTGCGATTTGGAATCACAAATTACCATCAACTTCAAGTTGAGTGTAAGCTGCAAAAACTGCAAAAGAGCCATGTGGTGCACACTTGTATACGCCACATGCGCTCACATGCAAATTTCAGGGGTGCATCGGGGTGGTCTTTTGGCCCCCTTGCACCATTTAAATTGCATGCGCTATTTGCGAGTACCTATTTGGTACTCGCAAATTGCGCATGCAATTCATATTCATTCCTATGGGCCTCTATGCCAATAGGAATGAATGGAAAGCTATTCCTTATTTGCAAATCTCAATTTGCAATTCGCAATTAAGGAATATGTAGGAATCACAATTTTTTGGAGAGTCCTACATGCATAAGGAATTGTGATTCCTAAACAGCAATTTCTAAAAAATCTCTTTTAAGGAATCACTATTTCTTATGTTGATGCATGTGCCCCCAAGTTCTTTCTTGCATAGCCATCCTGTGTGCCTCTGATTGAGTTTTCCATTCACTGTCTGGCTTTGGAGTGACAGGGGCTGGGATGTGCATTCTGTTCAGACAGCCACTTGAAGGTGAGGTGTTTTATGCCTATCCAGAGTGAGTCAAAGCTGGGCTGAATAGACCTAGGCTGCATGCAGAGTAGGGGAGGAGATTCCTTTCACACTTTAAAGAGCCTGGTCTGTCTTGGACAACGCTGTCTCCATCCCCTGCCAGAAAGCTGCACCAGAGAGGACAGAACTGGTTTTGGCTGAGCAAAGAGCTTTTCTGCCACCAGAGTACAAAGAAATGTGTGCTATAATAGGTGAGGCCCAATCCCTAGAGTTTTATATGACTTCTGGGATTCAAGAGGAACCTTTGCCAAGGAGAAGAGCTGGAGAAACAGAGGAGAAGTTATGACTCTTTGCTGTGTGCTGTCTGGGGTTGGCCTGCAGTGGCCAAGGAAAAGACAAGGACTTTGCTGTGTCCCCTGCTTGAGGAAGATCTCCAAGACCTTAAAGTCGAGCTTGCCTCCTGTTCTGAAGTGTCAGGTACAGAAAGACTTCACCTCCAGCCCCCCCATGAACTCCTTTGCTGGGAATTTTATCCTGCCAAGAGGTGCCTGCCAGTGTCCTGGGTCTCTGGAGGCTGTGTCTGGGAACTGCAAAAGACTAAAGAACTGTGAAAATTGATGCATCGCCTGGTTCTGACGCATCAGAGCTGTGCAAGAAGAATTTCCAATGCATTGCTGCAGCTGAAGAATCAATGCAACACCTGCCCGTGGCTGAAGTGTCTGCCGGGCGACGAGTCCTGTGGACCGATCGCCAACGTCCAAGTTCACCGCACAGATTCTGAAGCAGGCCCTGCTGTGTAAGAACCAACGCATCGAGGGGACATGGCTGGAAACGTCACGCCGCATCCCGGATCTTCACACATTGTATCGTTCCGGATAATCGCACATCGCATCAAGGCACCAGGTATGTCTCATTGCTGGGGGACGCAGTAAGAAACCAATGCATCACCTCCTTTCTGGTTAGGACCCAATGCATCACCTCCCTTGCGTTGCAGTAGGGAACCGACTCATCATCTCCCCTGGAGTAAGGAACCAACACATCACCTTCCCTGTTTGTAAGGAACCAATGCATCACTTTCCCTGTGACCTTTTCTGCTTGTGTTTTGATGCATCCAAGGTACTTTGTGTTGAAAGTGTTGCATCCACCTTTTTCTATTAACAGAACTATTTCTACCATTCAAAAGTCACATTTTGATATTTGTATTGTAGATTTTTGTTGTTTTGTTTATGTTTGGTTTAGTTAAATATTTCTTATTTTTTTCTAAACTGGTGTGGTGTTCATTTGTAGTGTTTTGACCGTATTACTATATGTATGAACAAATGTTTTACACGCTGCATCTGAGATAAAGCTGTCTGCTTGTGCCAAGCTACCATGGGGGTGATCAGGGTTATATTTGAAGTGTACACACCTTACCATGACTAGGACAAAGGGTCCCTACTTGGACAAATGTGCAAACAATTGCCAACTAGAGACCCCAATTTCTAACAGACCACATTCCTTGTTGCAAAACATTCCTACATACCAGTGCGACTCGTTATTAGGAAGGGACGCTTTTAATACCCCCTATTTTGTGAGTTAATAATAGGTTACTGACTCACAAAATAGGGTTGGTACATGCGAAAAAGCATTTTACCGGTCCTAAATGGCACGATGGGCAAGCGCAAACATGCTTCCAACATCTGTCCCTTAATCTATTACCATTTCCGGGGTGGGATGGTGTTGATTGGTAGTTTGGTAAAGTATACGTTTGTGAACATTAACAAACTTCTAAGGCAAACTACACTGCCTTCGTGCCATTCTTTGACTGGGATTTATGACTAAAGATTTCTCCGCAGTAGTCAGTCCATTTGCGTCTGCAAGGAATCCCTTTGTCATTTCCTCTAAGGGCATAAAAAGAGGAATATTTGGAAAAAAATGCATGCTTAAAACAAAAAATGCCTACGAGAACAGGCTCTTGTTGGAACAGAAATGTTGCATGCATGTTAAATGGCCTGCACTCTTACCCTGAGTTCATCTGAAACTGGCATCATGACTTCTATTTTGGCTCTGACATTGTGCTAACTTAGGCTCATATGCCTGTCCTTGATAATGCAAAGTACAGGACTTGTCTTGAGACCTGGAGGAGTGCACCAATTGTGCTGTCAAGTCACTTATCGAGCTAAGGAGCCGCGTTAAGGAGACTCTCATCCGGATTAACGAGTGCCAACATTGGGAGATATTTTCCCCTTTAGTTTGTTGAACTACTTGCCTTAGCCCTACCTTGATTGAACGTTCAGCGTCTTTCCAAGCACATACGTGCTCTCATGTCCTGATGAAGACCCCGTTGTGAGGCAACCACTCACCCTCCTCTCTGCAGGGGTCGAAATGTCGACCATCTTACTAAACTCCCTCATGGTCATAGAACCACATGTATTGATTGAAAGTACACCTATGAGCAATGTATATATAGGAACTAATTGACCTTATATAGGCTGAAAGGTCTATTTGTATATTTCTTGTCACAAACACCTTTACCTTGTCCCTCACCTGTCAACTCACTATCTCTGCCCTAAATTTTCCTTCTCCTACACCTATGAGCACTACCAATAAATAATGTTGAATGAACCGATAAGGCTTTGAATTATAATCACATTTCGTGCTGGTATCAAATGTGAAATTAAATTTCTGTTTTCGAATTAATCTCTATTTGTGGTGAACTGTTATTCTGCTCAAACCACACGTTAATTTGTACTCAATATTTTGACCATTCCGACCAACTGTTTAAACGTAATGTCATAATAAACAGCAGACTACTATAAAAAATGTGGATGTCATTTTTCACTATGTAAGCGAGAGTGCAATCTACCGAATCCAATGGTGTAAAGTTCCACTGTTATGTGTGTTCATCAAGTGTATGTGGGCTGTGTGGAGTGCATATTTAGCACATTGTTAGAAATGGCGGTGCAGTGTGCTCTTCACTAATGGTGCCCTGGCTCTGGTGCAGGCAGTAGAATGGAGTTGATTCTGGAGCGCTTTCATCAGTGAAGTCGGTTCTGTTGTGTAAGTTGGGGTGGGGTGTCGTGCATCTCATGAGTTGTGTACTCGGCTCTGGTTCAGGCAGCAGCCTCGATGATGATGTCAGATTAGATAAGTTGCTATTTTTGGCAACAGGGGATGTGCCGCAAGTCGGGTTCTGTATCATGCTCCTCACGAGTGGTGCCCTTGACTCTGGTGCAGCAAGGGTTGCTTTTCTTGGGTTGCAGCACGAACCACTTGACTCCAAGGAGCCAAGAACTGGATTTGGCACCACATGGTAAGAAAGGACCACCCTCAGCAGAAGAGTGCATGTGCTATTAGCAAGAACAGATGAAGTATTTGATGACCCTCAGACTTCCTAACAATTTAAGCCCTGGGAGAAGCTTGGAAGCAGGAAGTAGAAAGCAAAGTCCATATCTGTCACTCCCAGGACACGAGCAGCAAAGCAACAGGCCAACTTAGCAGAACAAACATCAAAGTAGCAGTCCTTCCTGGCAGCTATCCAGCTAATTTCCCTGACAGAATGTCCTCAACCCAGAAGTGCTCCGAGTATAGGGCATCACAGGTCCAGTACTTATACACATTTCCGCCTTTGACATTGGTAAACTTAGAGGAAAAGGTTCTGTAGTACACAAGACCCTGCCTTTCCCTGTCCTGGCTCCAGACACACTACAGAAGGGAGGAGATGGCTTTGTGTGAGGATAAGCATAGACCTATTCACGCATCTGTGTCAACTCCTCCCACCACTCTAGCTCAGGAAGACCCATCAGCCTGGTGATGGGCCATTCAGGATATGCAGGGCACACCTCAGCTCCCTTTGTGTGACTGTCTAGAGTGAATGCACAAACAGCTCAACTATCACCCTAACCCAGAAATGTATTTCACAGAAAGGCAGAGGCACAGAATAATTAAAATAACAAAATGCCATCTTTCTAAAAGTCTGTAACACAAAAAACTTTGCCCCCTCTCTCAATGACTTTAGACTAGGGACCAAATAAGAAATATCTTTAAATTTAGTCCGGTATGTTTATTTAGACCTTTTTTTTAAACAATTATTTGAAGTTTTTTTTTGGCAGAAAGAGAATACAAAATACAAAAAATTATTAACAATCTTACTCAAACCACAATTCACAAGAGAGCACTCACAAAATATACGAAAAGGAAAATTCAAGTGTTACATCCAACAAACAATACACATTACAGTGCAAACAATACACATTACAGTGCCACAATTTTGCAATATACAAAAAAATTATCAAAAAAAAAGGTATCTGTAAAGAGAGCCAGTTCAATACAAGAGCAAGAAAGCATAAGGCGATTATATTTTTTGAAAAACACTAAATGTTGTGATTAGCTCTTGCTGGATTTGCCGACGCGTTTCAAGTTCGGGCCAAAAGTGTCAAAATTATCATCAGGGCTCTTGTTATTATTCTGTTAGGATGTAGAAAAACACGTTTTAATACAACCAAATGGCCCCTTTTACAAAGATAGCACCGTTTGGATAGAATTAAAAGTACCTGGAAGTTCGTATGAGGTTGGCCAGTAGTGGTTTCTATAGATGGACCCAATCCTTTATTCAGGACACAACCAGGGCTACTTCAACAAAAACACCAATCTGGCGAACAAAAGGTGTTGTCCACATTTGCAATGCGTGGTCTTGAGCCCTGATGATAGTTTGGACACTTTTGGTCCGAACTTGAAACGCGTCGGCAAATCCAGCAAGAGCTAATTTGATAATTTTTTTGTATATTGCAAAATTGTGGCACTGTAATAATTGTTTAAAAAAAAGGTATAAATAAACATACCGGACTAAATTTAAAGATATTGTTTATTTGGTCCCTAGTCTAAAGTCATTGAGAGAGGGGGCAAAGTTTTTTGTGTTACAGATTTATATAGGGTCCAGCCCTCCCTCAGCCCCACTAAGGACCTATCTCCCTTCGTGCGCATCTTTCTAAAAGTGGTACAAAAGGGGGTGGTGATGGACGGAGCATCTGAACCAATCAAACACTCACACCCAGTCAACAGATCTGGGTTTAACCCATCACCGTTCTTTAGCCAACTCTGCCACCCGAGTTCAAACATGGCCATATGCAAATCAGTCTGACCCTGTGCCTGAACTGGGGTGGCAGGTCAACATGGTAGTTTAAAACTGCACACATAGGTACTGCAGTGGCAGGACTAAGACATGTTTGCAGGGCTACTTTTGTGGGTGGCACAATCAGTGCTGCAGGTTTACTAGTAACTTGTGATTTACAGGCCCTTGGCCACCCATGATGCATTGTACTAGGGACTTACTAGCAAACAAAATATGGCATTCATGGAGAAACCAATTACCAATACATTTTAGGTATGGGAAACCAAGCCAAACGATGCCAAGTGTAACACACATGTTTTACAGTATGACCATGTGTGTGTGTATGATTTCTGTGGCCATTGGGATTCATTTTGGAAGCCACTAATTTGGCATGACAAATGATGGAGGGTGAGGACAGCTTCCCATAACAGTGGAAGTGTATCACTTGTGCTACTTTGGCTAAACAGTGGAGTCCCAGACACTGAACTTAAGATAATGTGTATTTGTAAAGCACATGGTACAAATGTTATCAACTACAGAAGGATAAAAGGCTGAGTGGAGCTGCCGAGATTTGAAACGGCAAACATGCAGTCAAACTCAGATTACTAATGTGAATGCATTCGTCCACTGTGCCACCAGACCCAGAAGTGAAAAGGATGGAGACAGGAATCCCTTCAGAAATTGTGTGACAGCCTTGTTAGTAAAGGACTGCTGAGTAGTTCTTCCTGAGCCTTTTAATTTGGTTAATAGAGAGTGGGACTGTATTTTCTCTTGTTGAACGTGAGGAAGTTTACAGGCAGGTCCTGCCTTTTTGTCTGTCTCTGGAAAGCTGGAAGGATGACAACATCCAGATGCAGAGAAATTCCTCTGCATTGTGCCAAGGTTCTGGATATTCCTGTTTGGAACTATCACCATATCTACTTGCTGTGAGTACCACCACTTTGCGCAAAGGCTGTGTCTGGGGTGCAGCCTGAAAATGACATTAAAAAAGAGAACCAACCCAATATGGTTTTGATAACCTAGACAGTAGATCAACATCACTTGTCTCAAAAATGTGTATAGCTATAAAAGTAGGATCCAAACCACCCCTTTCTGTTGCAGATTGTTCAAGACCAAGGAAGGAAGTGCTTTGAAGCATATTTGAAGGACTGTCTATGGTCAAGGCTAGTTTCTGTTTGGCAGTCAGCCTCCCAGAAGTAAGGGGACATCATATGAGGTCTGTACGTTCAGCTGGAGGAGCTGAGGGTCTGCGTATTCTTTGAAGCATGTCTGCCTGCCTTCTCAGAGAGTAGAAGGAGAATTCTTGGCCTTGCATGCAGAGAGACTATTCAGGAGAAGAAGTCCAGCATGTTCCCAGGGGAAGAAACATCGTGAGAAAGTGGACTGACCTAGAAAGTGAAGCTAAGAGTCAACCATATCATGAGGGGGACTCCAGGCGTCTCTATGCAGTTCCTGTTTTGAACTGTCCGAAGACTTTACAAACAGATGTACCATAGCTGTCAGTCCATGACCTGGTGCAGCCACTACTGACACAAGAAAAAAGGAGCTGTGTTGCCACTGAGGTGGAGCCCAATCAGCCTGGAAGATGCAACTGCCAAAGACACCTCCCATCTGACAAATCGTCTAAGCGGCTGCAAATGCTTTGTCTGAGTATCTGTTTGCACTCAGTGAGGAGGGTTGCATCTGCTGAAGATGTTTTGCCACTAAGCAAGAACTGCGTACTGATCTTGCTCAGCAATTCTTGTTCCTAAGAGGAGCCTTGACAGAAGAAAACAGGGACATGGGCTATGCCTTCCACACTACATGGCGTGCAAGGCCAATGAGAAATTAAAAACAAGACTTAGCCTATAAACAGAATGATGGACTGAACACATGCTGATGAATCTGGCAGTAAGGCTTGAGACATTTTACCGTAGTTAATACCTCAGGCGATGATTACTGAACTAAATTGCACATATAACCAGTGTTGGTAAAAGCGATGTAATTTGCATTTGCCCTTGTTTCATGTCTCTTCTTTCAGTTTATTGGTGAGTATAGGTATTAGAATTGCTAGAGTGGGGAGAGATTATAAAAGAGGGAGTATAAACCTTACTGGAGATCTTAAATCTGTAATTGCAAATTCAATTTACCTGTATGCCTAGAGTAGTTTATTTTTACATAAAACATAAGCATTGGACTTCACATTATGCTATGGTGTCTGTTAGCTGACTGTTGAATTCTGAGCTCTTGCACCTCATACTGACTCCCCGAAAAATTCCACAACTGATCAGTTCACTACCAAGAGTCAAATGAGGGAAGGGTTGTACTTGGCCCAGTTTAGGGAGCCATTGTCCAGTGGGAAACACATCAACCACCACAATTGGAGCCCACTAGCCCCTGGCAACACTGTGCACCCTAAATTGAGGTCTGACAGCCATGTAGCTCCTATTTACTGTATGTTAGGAGGGCCCATGAGTGCAGCACAAAATTGTTTTGCACCATACAAGCCCTTGCACAAACATTAATAAATCTACACCTATTTGTTAATATGCTACTTAAATTTAACATGAGTGCCTATAGACTTATTTTAAGTATGTGCCTCCATTTTTTCCTATGAGAAGCTGGTGCAGTACCAGTGATTGGCCCTGCGTAGCTCCAGTCTTACTCCATCCCAGACATTTACAACAGTTTTGAACCTTTTTGCTGTAGTAACCATTAAAGTATGGTTTGTAAATAGCAATGGGCTTGCTCTTCTGGTGGTGGGGCATGATCCTTCATAAACTTCTTCCGGCTCTCTTTTAACCCCTCCTTACTGCTACCAAAATCCCTCCCCTTTAGTAGTAAGTATTCCCCATTTCCCAGCCACTACTCCATCCTTCTCACATTTACTACTCAAACATATACCTATGTGTGAGAGGATCTTCACATTTGTGATGACCATCTCCCTTATATAAGATAGGAGAGTAGGAGAGGTGGAGGCGGAGACCTCCACATTTAGGTCTGTGAATACTTAGCATTACGTTAAAAGTACTATCGCAGTACTACTAAAGGTACTACAGAATGAATGTTTTAAATAGGTCCGAAGATGCACAGCTTTATCAATAACTATAGTTTTAACAATGAAAATGCTACTGCATCGATCAAATAGATGAGAAGTTGGAGCCAGCCAAGTGACATAAGAATACGGGCAACTGGAATAAAATGAACCACGAAATATGCGAGAAAGCGGCTTGGCCTCATTGGGCAGCATGGCTGCTTGGATATGTGCTGGCCTTATCCGCAGCATTTGACCTTTTGCTTTAACCAAAGGCCTAAAGAGGGCTGGGAATTCAGCCACATTACACTGCTGCAGTAATGTAACTGTAAAACACCTACCTCCACACACAGAAAGACCGTGCCTTTTCGGCTTGTAAAGTAATTTTGTCAGACTATTTGCCTCGCATTTTCTTCCCTGAGGAAACAGCTTTATGGGAAAAGGGAGCATGGAGTCGAGTCAATATGTCTTGTGTTTCCATCCACCACCCCCTTGAGTCATTCCTTTCACCACCAAACCCTTTATTGCTCAAATTAAGGAACAAAATTGTTCCATTACTTCTTGGTTTTCATTATGTCCTTACACATCTATTCAGCATTTTTCCACTGCTAATGTAACAGCAACTCATCTGCTCAATGAGATTTATCACTTGTTTTTTTCTCTGTGTTCACGAGAGATTGTAGTGCATTTTGTGGTTGGTTTTATTATCTAGTAATGATAGCTTGCAAATTAAATTAGTTTTTAATGGCATAGTTAAATTCTAATTTATGTTTTGGAGCTTTGTTTAATTCATTTAGTTGTAATCGTTTTCTTGCTATTGTCTGGAACTATATAGGATGAACTAAAGAATGGTAGTGGCATCTCATCACATTCAGTTGTTTGCTTTCATTAAATCTTGTTACTTCGTTGCATTTCCCTCAGAAACGTCCAAAGCTTTGGGAGTGTTATCTCTGAGGCACAACAATATCATATAGCTTCTTGGCACGCCGTGCCTTGAAAGACAGCGAGAGGTTCATCCGACCTGGTGCAAATCCAAACTTCTCTAATGGGACCTGTTTTTTTATTGTAATGATTCTTCAATTGCAAAAGAAAATTATTAAAACCTCTCCTTCGGGGAGACCTGTGTCTTGGCATACATACACCAATGTAATGTGTGCCTGTGGGAAGCCATTTTAATAATGCAAGTTATTTATGCTGGTTATTTATAGGAAGCACTCATCCAGACACTCAGTTGCCACATCCTCATATGGGAGACCATTGACACTTCTAGATTTTGGATAAGACTACAGGAGTGGAGGATGCATGTCAACGGAGAGGTGGGCTACCTTTGTAAGACTGTCAAATCAGTGTGCTGGCAAGCAGTAGACATATGAACATGCATCATCAAACAAATGAGCCTACACCACCTACACATGAACCCACAATTATTTGACTAGCATTGTCATCTAATGAAATTATCCATCAATGTCCACATGATAACAAACAATTTGAGTGGTTTGTACGAAAAATTAGATTGTTGTTCGTTGGTATCAGGAAAAAGGGCTAATGTATTTTGGAAGTACCAAGGTAATTGGGAAGCAAATTGTCTGACATTATCAGTCACACGAACTGAAATCATCAACTAGTTACATTAAGTTTCTTGTATTTTGTATCATAGGCATCTAGGGCCAGATGTACGACCTGCTAAATAGCGCCTCGCAAATTGCATCGCATTTGCGACTCGCAATTTGCGAGGCGCTATTTGGCATGTACAACAGTGTGTTCAACACTGTTTGCGCTTCCCAATGGGGTCGCAAATTGCAAGGCGCATGAATGTTAATGAGCCTCTCGCAATATGCGAGCCCATCGGGAATGACAGGCCCTCCCAGGGATGGTGGCCTGCTGGGCTCAGCAGACCACCATGTCTGGAAACGGGATGCATTTAAAAAGAAAAAATGAAACATTTTTGTTTAATTTTTTAAGGGCCTGGAACTCTGCCTGCCCTTAAAACATTTCATTGCATGCATTTGCAAAGGGGAAGGTGTCTCCTGGGGACCCCTTCACATTTGTGAATGCATTACCACCTACTTGAAGTAGGTGGTAATTTGCGAGTGTTTTGTGTTCGCAATTGCAAAACATTGGGACATATCTTTGCGCTCGCTATTAGGAAGGGACCGCCCCTTCCTAATAGCAAGTCGCAACCCAGTAATTTGCGAGTCGCAATTGATTTGCGACTCGCAAAATACTGTTTGTATATGGGCCATTGCTTTTTACCATGCGCAAACAGGTCGAAGACCCGTTTGCGCATGCTAAAAAGCGTTTTACATCCTGCCCCCTAGTGTTCATTGGGTTTCATGGTGAACGTCTATGATTTTTCCTGGCAAAAATTGCAAACAGGCTACATTCTTAGTATGTGGTAGGAATAATTGGGACAAACTAGGAAGATGTACATGTATTCTTTGGGTGCAATTGACAGAGTTTAGTTGTGGAGGTGAATGGTGTGTGGACAGAATGCAGGAAATTGGTTGATATAGTAAAGGTTATAGTGGTAGGTTTAGTGTGGCTGTAGTAAAATCTGAGTGCGCTTCATATTTTAAGGTGGTAGTGTGTAAATTGATGAGGTGTGTTGACTATCAATGGAAAGGTTGGTGGTTTGATGCAATTGTGAAGGCTAGCGTGATAGTTTGGGGAAAGGAACTGCAAACGTCTTAAGCAGAGGTCCCAGCGCACAATAGTTTTAGTGGACTAGTTGATCCATACAAATGCACTCAAAGCCTATCACAAACAACTTAGACAAGCTAAGAGACAATATTTTGTAAGAAGACTTCAGGAGAACAGTGGATTATATAGGGAACAAATTAAAATAGTTAAGGAACTAGCTCATCCAGTAGCTTTGGATCAGACAGTTAGAGCTTCCACCCCTATTAGTGAGGAATTGGCTGCATTTTTCAATGACAACATTGATATTATTTATTCGTCTTTTGAAGATCAATCCCCGGGGTGAGGGATCTTTTTAAGGCTGATAGCCACACTCGGGGGCTTCCTTCAGCTAGGTAGGTTCAAGGAGATAACAGTGTAGATGGTGGATGAGATGATGGTTAAGTTGAAACCAGGTTCTTCTTTTGACCCTTGCCTGCAATTTATTTACACTCACTTGGTCCCTATCCTTAGCCGGTATGTTACACAATTTTTGAATAAATCTCTGAAGAATGAAGAGTTTCCCACTGCTTGAAGCCTGGAAGCAAGCTTCGGGTTTTGCCGTTACTAAAGAAAGCCGGTGCAGACACTTCTATATTGTTCAACTATCACCCTATTTTGATGTTACATTCTTTGGTGAAGGTATTGGAAAGATTAGTCAGGAACTATCTCAGTATTTGGAGAATAATAACTTATTGGATCCTTCTCAAACTGTGTTCAGAGCTAAAAACAGTACTGAGTCTACATTACTAACGGTGTCTCACAGCGTCAGGTTTTTGGTTGACCATAGTAAATCTATGGCCCTTATCCTTTTACATCTGTCTGCGGCTTTCAAAACTGTGACACACACCCTTCTGCTGCAGAGGCTGCAAGAAACTGGCCTGCATTCTACTTCGTTGCTGTGGCGTAGCTTGTTTTTGAGCAACAGATTTCATTTGGTAAAGCTGCCCTTTTTAAATCTAGCCCTCAGAGGTTGCATTGTGGGATTTGTCAGGGATCTTCCCCGAGCCCCACTTCGTTCAATTTCTATTTGGCACCTTTGGCGGGTACTGTCAAGGCTTGGCGATTTGAGATCCTTACTTATGCTGATGATATTCATCGGATTATTTCCATCAATATTAAGCATACTGAGACTCAAGGGAACTTAGTATGCCTCCTCTCGTACATTGTCTAAAATGTAATGCAGGCAACACAGAAATCTTGCTTTTTGGTGAGGCCTGCAAGGTCTGGAATGAATCACCGACAGAATATCGACGTCATTAATATCGACGTCAAAAATATTGGAGCCGAAATCTCGAGATCACGAATATCAAAGTCCTATCTACATTATGGAAAGTACAAAAATATTGAAAATAAAATATTGTTGTACAAAATATTGTTATTAACAATATCGTTTTTTTAATGTTTAAAAATAATGTAAAATAAAGTAAATAATACATACATTTAAAATAAACATAGTTAAAATATGTTTACAATTATAAGTATTACATATAATGTACAAAAATAAACAAATACATATAAAATATAATATATATGCTTACTTAATAATATTTACAATTAATTATTGTAATCTTAGAAATTGTTAAAAACATTTTATAAATTATAAATACATATATACACATAAAACAATAATATAAATAAAAATATAAAAAATATATAAAACAAATTAAAAACATTTTTTTCAATAAATTATACACTACATTAACTAAAACAGTAAATATTGGATAGTGTATGGGTAAAAAATACTATTCCCACTCCACAGAGTGCAACAGTGGGGAAAATGTTGGATAGCATAGGGGTAAAAATTAGTATTCCAACTCCAGAGGTGCAACAGTAGGGAAAGTGTTGGATAGCATAGGAGTAAAAATTATTTTTCCAACTCCACAGAGTGCAGCCGTAGGGAAAGTGTTGAATAGCGTAGGGCTAAAAATTACTATTCCAACTCCAGAGAGTGCAACAGGAGGGAAAATGTTGGATAGCGTAAAGGTTAAAATTACAATTCCAACCCCAGAGAGTGCAACAGTAGGGAAAGTGTTGGATAGCGTAGGGGTTTAAATTACTATTCCAACTCCAGAGATTGGAACAGTAGGGAAAGTGTTGGATAGCGTAGGGGTAAAAATTACTATTTGAACTCCAGAGGGTGCAACAGTAGGTAAAGTGTTGGATAGCGTAGGAGTAAAAATTACTATTCCAACTCCAGAGAGTACAACAGTAGGGAAAGTGTTTGATAGCGTAGGGGGGAAAACTACTATTCCAACTCCAGAGAGTGCAACAGTATGGACAGTGTTGGATAGCGTAGGGGTTACAATTACTATTCCAACTCCAGAGAGTGCAACAGTAGGGAAAGTGTTGGATAGCGTAGGGGTAAAAATAACTTACTAACAATTAAAAAAAAAAAATATATATATATATATATATATATATATGCACACCACCTCCTCGGGAACCAAGAAGAAGAAGCCACACAGGGGAAACAGCGGAGACAGCTTTATTCTGCAGGTAAACCAATCTTTCAGGGCGAATGCATTTCGGCGTTGTATGTTGCCTTCATCAGCGCCAGATGGTTCAAGCAGGAAATGGGCCAATGAGGGGTTTTAAATACTTTGTGCCCCTCCTGCTGAGTGTCAGTAGTCTCCGCCCCCCGGATTTGAATATTCACAAAGTCCGAATTGGTGCACGTAGGACGCCCAATGCCACATCACTACAAGTCCCAGCATACATTGCATTGGCTTGGTTGGACCTCGGGGGTAGTTAAAAACCAATGAAGCAGGAAACTGTCACAGAAAGCAAAATTAAGGCCTCCTCTGCTCCCCTTAACCGCACCAACCTCCTTATCCTGTAGTAGCGAATTTGGCAGGGGCAAGTCCGGAATTCCAGCTCGCCCGACGTGGCGTGACAATCACCCAACACTGCTATTTCACTATGTCCAAGTCTGGAGGCGAGCCCCGAGCATCCCAGAAACATGGGCCGAGAGAAAGTCTGCGGGGCTGAAGCCAGTATCCCGGGGCCAGCTTTGCAGTGCGGGAGCCTCTCAATGCGCGAATCTGGCAGTCGCGCTATTTGAATGCACACCACCTCCTCGGGAACCAAGAAGAAGAAGCCACACAGGGGAAACAGCGGAGACAGCTTTATTCTGTAGGTAAACCAATCTTTCAGGGCGAATGCATTTCGGCGTTGTATGTTGCCTTCATCAGCGCCAGATGGTTCAAGCAGGAAATGGGCCAATGAGGGGTTTTAAATACCTTGTGCCCCTCCTGCTGAGTGTCAGTAGTTTCCGCCCCCCGGATTTGAATATTCACAAAGTCCAAATTGGTGCACGTAGGACGCCCAATGCCACATCACTACAAGTCCCAGCATACATTGCATTGGCTTGGTCGGACCTCGGGGGTAGTTAAAAACCAATGAAGCAGGAAACTGTCACTGAAAGCAAAATTAAGGCCTCCTCTGCTCCCCTTAACCGCACCAACCTCCTTATCCTGTAGTAGCGAATTTGGCAGGGGCAAGTCCGGAATTCCAGCTCGCCCGACGTGGCGTGACAATCACCCAACACTGCTATTTCACTATGTCCAAGTCTGGAGGCGAGCCCCGAGCATCCCAGAAACCTGGGCCGAGAGAAAGTCTGCGGGGCAGAAGCCAGTATCCCGGGGCCAGCTTTGCAGTGCGGGAGCCTCTCAATGCGCGAATCTGGCAGTCGCGCTATTTGAATGCACACCACCTCCTCGGGAACCAAGAAGAAGAAGCCACACAGGGGAAACAGCGGAGACAGCTTTATTCTGCAGGTAAACCAATCTTTCAGGGCGAATGCATTTCGGCGTTGTATGTTGCCTTCATCAGCGCCAGATGGTTCAAGCAGGAAATGGGCCAATGAGGGGTTTTAAATACCTTGTGCCCCTCCTGCTGAGTGTCAGTAGTCTCCGCCCCCCCGGATTTGAATATTCACAAAGTCCGAATTGGTGCACGTAGGACGCCCAATGCCACATCACTACAAGTCCCAGCATACATTGCATTGGCTTGGTCGGACCTCGGGGGTAGTTAAAAACCAATGAAGCAGGAAACTGTCACTGAAAGCAAAATTAAGGCCTCCTCTGCTCCCCTTAACCGCACCAACCTCCTTATCCTGTAGTAGCGAATTTGGTAGGGGCAAGTCCGGAATTCCAGCTCGCCCGACGGGGCGTGACAATCACCAAACACTGCTATTTCACTATGTCCAAGTCTGGAGGCGAGCCCCGAGCATCCCAGAAACCTGGGCCGAGAGAAAGTCTGCGGGCAGAAGCCAGTATCCCGGGGCCAGCTTTTCAGTGCGGGAGCCTCTCAATGCGCGAATCTGGCAGTCGTGCTATTTGAAAATGTTGGATAGCATAGGGGTAAAAATTCGTATTCCAACTCCAGAGGTGCAACAGTAGGGAAAGTGTTGGATAGCATAGGAGTAAAAATTGTTTTTCCAACTCCAGAGAGTGCAACCGTAGGGAAAGTGTTGAATAGCGTAGGGCTAAAAATTACTATTCCAACTCCAGAGAGTGCAACAGGAGGGAAAATGTTGGATAGCGTAAAGGTTAAAATTACAATTCCAACCCCAGAGAGTGCAACAGTAGGGAAAGTGTTGGATAGCGTAGGGGTTTAAATTACTATTCCAACTCCAGAGATTGGAACAGTAGGGAAAGTGTTGGATAGCGTAGGGGTAAAAATTACTATTTGAACTCCAGAGGGTGCAACAGTAGGTAAAGTGTTGGATAGCGTAGGAGTAAAAATTACTATTCCAACTCCAGAGAGTACAACAGTAGGGAAAGTGTTTGATAGCGTAGGGGGGAAAACTACTATTCCAACTCCAGAGAGTGCAACAGTATGGACAGTGTTGGATAGCGTAGGGGTTACAATTACTATTCCAACTCCAGAGAGTGCAACAGTAGGGAAAGTGTTGGATAGCGTAGGGGTAAAAATAACTTACTAACAATTAAAAAAAAAAAAATTATATATATATATATATATATATTACCTACTGGCGGTCGCCAGTAGGTAGTTATAGTTAGGATTTTTTTCAATGTTAAATCTCAAAATTCTATTTGGAATAACTTTGGCACCGGTTGACGAATCTGCCTGAAAATTTCCTGAAAATGGCCTCGCGGCGCCCCGGTCCTTCCCTGAAAGTTTGGGGGGGAGATTCGTCAAGCGGGGACCAAGATAAAAGGGGGGTCCCAAAACGCGTTTTCCCCATGTTAATTTCCATAGGGCGGTCGATTTCACTTTTAGCCCGAACGGCTGAATGGATTTGCACCAAACTTGGCAAAATTGTAGGGACTGGTAGCCCGATGTGCCTTTGCTATGTCTCAAGATATGTGCTGCAGTGGATTTTGAGTAATTTAGGTTAAAAAAAATATATATATCTATAGGCGCTCTCCGGTGCGCGCACCGGAGAGCGCTCCAGGCGCTCCACGCGACTTGCGCGCAGAAAGCTGATTGGCTCTCAGTTGTCTGTAAACATTCTAAACAGTCCGGAGCGGCCGCCATCTTGTGTCTCGGTAGGATCGAGACACGAGAGGTGGGCAAAACAAAGAGGGAAATGACCATAAGGGAGCAGGGTAGACCCCCCCTTGACCCCCTAGGTTTGATGTGGGGGCTATAAAAGGGCCCCGCGGGGCATTTAAAATATTTTTTTTTTTTCGTTTTGCGCGGGGGAAGCGCCCGGTGCGCGCACCGGGGAGCGGCCCGGGGAGCGCACTATGATGAAAAAAGGTGACAGAGTTTTCAAAAAAGTGAAGTTTTGATTTAGAAATTGGAGGTAGTTCTAAAAAGAACTTTTTTTTTCTTCTTTTTGTTGTTTTATATTTTTTTTTGTGTTTTTTGAACTTTTTGAACTTTTTTTGGCTTTTCAAAACAGTTTTATATATTTTTTTGTATTTTTTAGGGGGAGAAACAAAAAAAGGGAATTGAAACTGGCTCAACTGGAGCAAAAAAACAAAAAACCCCAAAAATTACTTCTTTTTGGGGCACTTGTGATTATCACCTGCAAGGACGATGAGCTTAACACTTTGTTCCCCATAGGAGATAAGCTTGCCACAAGCAGTACAAGTAATTTTAAAATCAGCAAATCTCGGCTGAATGCAAGGCATCACCTCGGATGTTTCTGGTTCCGAGGAAGTGGGTTGGTTTCTTTGGGAGGGGGTCCTTGATGACTGGGGGAGGTTACTGGCCAGTTCCCGGAACTCTGCACGAGAGTAGTTGTT
The DNA here is from genome assembly GCF_964263255.1 of Lissotriton vulgaris. Classification (NCBI taxonomy): domain Eukaryota; kingdom Metazoa; phylum Chordata; class Amphibia; order Caudata; family Salamandridae; genus Lissotriton; species Lissotriton vulgaris. The sequence goes on along the minus strand of NC_141689.1, from coordinate 1,718,951,549 downwards.
TGGATGCTTTCTTGTCATGTGCCGAATCATGGTATAGTTACCAAAAGAATATTTCTTGTTTGGGTTGCCCCGTGAAAGTTCATCATTGCAGATGAGGCAAGTCACCTTGGGCGCATTCACCTTTTTTTTCCCCTCTGGAATTGAAAAAAACTGCCAAACAATGTGTGGTTTGGGTTTGTAAGGTGTATTTTCTTCTGGCAGCCATCTTCTTCTCCCCTCCTCCTCTTCCTCTTCCTCCTCCTCCTGTTCTTGACCACCAATATAATTTGGAGCTGGTCCTCTTGGTGGTGGTGGTGGTGGTGGTGGGGCAGATGCACCAGCTGATGCTACTACTGAAGCCATTATTTGGAGCAAAAAAGTAGAGAGAGCAACAAACAGGTCTTCCTCAGTCAAAGGACAAAGTCAGAATAAGGAAAAAAGGTGGGGTCTTTCATCATTTAGAAAAAAAAACTGTCCTGAACCAATGAGAAGTGTTATTTTCAGGTCACAAGACCAGGGGCTTCATCATTATGAAACTAAAACTGTTATGAACCAATGAAAAGTGTTATTTTCTGCTCACATGACCCGACGCGCTTACGCTACGCGCCCGGGGCGCGCCCGGGGGCGCGCCCCGGGTCGCGCAGCGTAAGCGCGCCGGAAGTTTACGTTGTGCGATCGTATTCGCTCGAGTACTTCCGGGTGCGCTTACGCCGTGCGTATCACGCGGTCGCGGCTACGCGATACGTCACGATCATGTTTTCGTTTGCGATATTGGCGCTCACGGGACGCTCCCCGGAGCGCGCCCCGGGGCGCTTTTTAAAAATACGCTTTTCGGGGCGCTCCCCGGGGCGCGCTCCGGGAGCGCTCTCCAAAAAAATAAAAAATAAAAAATGGGATAATTGTAGGGACAGGTAGCCCTATTCTGAAGTGGTTTGTAAAAAACATTAACTTTAGAAAAATATGTATTGTGCTACATTGGGCTTAATATATGTTAGAGCCAAAATGTAGCCCAAATGTAGCCCAAAGTAGTCCAATGTAGCCCAAAGATGGCCACCAGAGATCAAAAATTGTAAATGTAGCCCAAAATTCAACTAGATGTAGCCCAACTGTAGCCCAATGACAGAATGTACCAGAGTGTTAAAAAGAACAACTAGAGTGCTAACAGTCTTATTTATAAAGTGAAACTTATAGTTAGGAATTAGCATTAAAAAAACCTTTGAAATTCACTGAAAAAACCATAGGTTTCACACCAGTTATAGTTAGGAATTAGCATTTAAAAAACCTATGAAATTCACTGAAAAAACCATGGGTTTCACACCGGTTATAGTTAGGAATTAGCATTTAAAAAACCTATTAAATTCACTGAAAAAACCATAGGTTTCACACCAGTTATAGTTAGCTGGAAATTTTACTGATATAAAACCATAGAAATTCCCACGTTATAGTTAGTCGGACTCACTATAACTTGCGCGTGCAATGCACTGCTGATGACATCACATATTACATCACTCATGACATGGTCAGTGACATCACTCATGACATCACTGATGACACCATCCAGTGAATATGTGTCTTTCTGAAAAATAAATATTAGTGAGTTATTTTTAAATATTTAAATACATATATTAGTGTTTCACTTTGTGTATAAGTGGCTACATGTGTTGATAAGTAGCTACATGCGTATGTATATGGGTTATTTGATATTTTTATTAGTATCAGTATGAGTGTCTATATGGTTTGATGGAGGTATTACTTAGCGCATAGATGCATGAGTGACTGACTCTTTGTTTGTATGTGTTTTGAAGACAGCATATGTACAGGATTGTATGGGTGGATGAGTGTCTATATGTGTTTGTTAGTGAGTGAATGACTGTCTCACTAGTGTCTTTATCAGTAACTACATATGTTTTAATCTGGAATATATGAATATTGATGTATATAAGTGAGTATATGTGAGAGTAAGAGATTGTAAGATTTCCTGTTTAAATAAGTATGTGTTTCTATAAGTGATTGTTTAAGAGAATAAATATGTGTAATTTTCAATAGAAGTAAGGTGGAAGTGTGTGTATAACTCTATATTCAAATAAATGGTTGTTCAATAGTTTATTTGCACGTGTGAATATGTGTGTGAGTAACTTTTGGATGAATGTCGGTGTGTAACAGGATGTATAGGTGTATCTCTTCATATGATGAGTGAGTATATGTATGAGTGACTATATAGAACTGTTGGTGAATGAGTGGATGTGTATATAGATAGTGGAAGTGCTTGTTGTGACTGATATAGGTATGTCCATTTTTTAAAAATGTCAGTTTCTATTTTTGAATATGTGTCTCAAGGGTTACTTTACACTGAGAGGAGGTCTGTCACTGTGTCACAAGGATGGTGTCATCAGTGATGTCATGAGTGATGTCACTGACCATGTCATGAGTGATGTAATATGTGATGTCATCAGCAGTGCATTGCACGCGCAAGTTATAGTGAGTCCGACTAACTATAACGTGGGAATTTCAATGGTTTTATATCAGTAAAATTTCCAGCTACCTATAACTGGTGTGAAACCTATGGTTTTTTCAGTGAATTTAATAGGTTTTTTAAATGCTGATTCCTAACTATAACCGGTGTGAAACCCATGGTTTTTTCAGTGAATATATATATATATATATATATATATATATATATATATATATATATATATATATATATATATATAATATTTCCGCACTTGCGCCTTTACTGCTGACAGACTTAAATTCTTGGCCACCAAACAGGAAAATCACGGAAGACCCAGAGTGCAGATGAGTTTCTTTATTTCTCTGCACACCACACCAGCATAACGTTTCGGCCTACACAGAGGCCTTGGTCACATGACGCACTGAGAGAGTTGCAAGAAATTTAAAGTGCTCATGCAACAGCGACGGACGCATTTGATTGGTTACATTTGAAGCAGTGGGAGTGTTTAACTGCATTTGAAATTGATTTGTTTACAATTGAAAGGGCGGGGAACCAAAAATGTTAACGCAATTGCCCTTCACATTAATACCTGTTTGAATACATTAGTAATATCCGACAATTCAAGTGGGGTATTTGACTTAATTCATGGACACGCAAGGTATGTACAAAATTCCTACGAAATTTCATATAATTACAACTGTGCAAAGGGAAACCCTCAATATATATATATTTAAATAATTTAATTATTAAAAAATTACCAGGGGGTTTTCTTAATAAAACACTGGAGTGAGATACATCTCACTGAATAGTTTTTTTTAGAAAAGCTTTTCCCTTGCAAATAATACCTATTTTCAGTAGAGGTTCAGAGGAAATGCGTTTGCCATGTTGAATAGCATCTTCTCACTGCCACAAGGTCCAAATTGCTAGCAATCTAGGTCCCTATCTATAAAAATCCAGGCAAATACAGAAAAAGGTGAACTTCCTACAGGGTTTGTCGCACATATATGCAACCTTCAAAGTAGATCTCATTCTACAGATACTCACCTGTGTGTTTTCTTCTAGGTTATCTTTTACCACATTGTATTCTTTACAATCACTTCCTTAGTTGTAAAGATAAAAAAGGATTGTGCGCTATGCATGTACACATCACTCAGCAGAAAACAATAAATTACTCACACAAACTGATGTAAAACATTGATGCCTGACCAACTGCCAACCCCGAAAGAATGTAGACCCCTATTCACAAAGCGAAACTCTATCCTACAGTACAATTAGGAAAAGGTAAGTTCTATCCTAAACATTCGTTTATGATAGAAGTTTGCTTTACATGGCCTGTATTGACAGCACAGCTGTCAGTAGAGAATTACGTGAGAACCACTAAGAGAAGGGCTTTTATCTCCATCCACATGTTGGGAGCCAAGAGTGCATGGTTTGAGTGAGAAGAAGTTGTATGCTTCCACAGAAAAATACCTGGCCTCTACACTACTGTGATCCTTTTGTTTATCCAGCTGCCTGAATCTGAACTTTCGGCGGCTCATACATGCCATTGCAATGCTATTAAAGTGCTTTAGATAATTAGATAATGCATGGTGTTTTTCTCTGGCAGCAGCACAAATGAGATGAGACAGTCATCAACATGAAAGGATTTTTAGATCTGGCTTAACAGTGCACTAATAAGCCGACCTATTGACATTGCCAATGCTTGTTTACACCTGCTAGGGATTCACAAAGGGATTTATGGTAGGGGTAAACCCATTTACTTGTGCAGAATTCTCAGCATCCATGAATTTCACTCTAGGGGTGGGGAGGAGGAGATGTACTAGGGCGTGGTTTTCCTTGTTTCCTTTGGGGAGGGCCCCCCAACATGTATGTGGTGAGGGGTCGGGGAAGGATTTTCTCCAAAGGGAGAACATTTTTTCCATGGAGAAAAAAAGGGCTTTGCTTAGGGAATCTGATTCCCCCTCAGCATGGCTTCTTGTCTATGGACCACTTCGCACAGCAACATTGGATCTAGCAGGAAAAGTCACCAGACCTTTTCAGAAGGACATCTGGAAGGATGCACCTGGTGTAGCTTTCCAGGCATACTCCTGGGAATATTGCTGAATGGTAAAAAGTAGATTCAAGCAGAAATCGAGCTCTTTGTCTGTGAATCAGACTGATAGCCTTGATCATAATCCATTTGCTCCATTCCTCTTCTTGGGCTCAATTCACAAAATTGTCATGCCTGTGACCTTAGCTTCAGTAGAGTGGAAGATGACATGAAGGACCTAGGGTCTGAGTTTAACATATATAACTCATTCGGCTGTCGTGTTTAGTCCAGTTAACAGACAAAACTATTGCACTGAATCGGCATGGAAGGGAGAGCCTTCAGCGTTTCTCTTGCCTGCTCGGTTTTCTGTGCTGACAACAAACATCTCTGAAGGCAAGCAGAGAGAAATAATTATCTCTAAAAGGTATACCTTTAAACTTTTCTTTAAATCTGAATCCGAATTAACATGATAAATTGAAAAGACCCACATTACAATGATCTGATTACCTAACAAGGGACGTGGGAACTCTGAGCTAGATCAAACTCAGAGGAAAACATTACTTTTTGGATCCAAGAATTTTTTTGAAGTTTTTTGACCTCATTCAGGAGTTCCTCCCATTGTTATTCTGAACTGGCTCTGACTGCGGTCGGTTAGTACCTTCGAGCAGTAAGTCTGACTTTTCAGGTGTTTCTTTTTGTCTCTTGGATGAGCAGTCCCAGACGAGATAAAGAAGTGAAGGTCGTGTGACCTTTGCCTGTGATGGCTCAGGACCGGGGCTGAGACAGCGCCAGTGAAGCCCAGCGGAAAGGAATGTGCTGCTCTCTGCGAAAGGAAATGTTACAGCTAAAAACTGCACATTCTCTGTGTCACGACCCAAATTAGCATTTTGTGTCAATATGGTGTTTTAATTCTAATTGAACCTTGGGGGCCTGCCTAGATGTGCAACTGTCCTAGAGCCAGCCTTGGTTCTACGCTTGAACCTCTTGCTTCTGTTTCAGTCATTAATAAGCAATTAGTCAGGTCATTATCTCATCAGAGGAACACAGCATGGTTTAGGCATGAGCAAAGCACACAGCTATGGCTTATTTCGCTGGAGTGTCTGGAAGAAAATTACAAATGTACGTCCATTAGATCATATCCAATTCGGAGTACATTTCTGTCTTTTTAGGCGGTCATAAAGAATTCGAAAGAAGCTCATGGAATTCAGCACTTGCTGCAGACTCGTAGGAGTACCCAAACGCATGGCTATGTCTGTGATTAAAATATGAACGAAATGCACATTTCAGGTTTTAAACATTTTCAATTTCTTTTTACCGAGGAAAAACATTTCACTGTAAAGAAACTCGTTCTTCCCCCAAAAAAAGAATTGGGGCATTCATGGAAGTGTTTCAAGCTGGAAGGTGCCTGCAAATTGTTGGTGAGGCCAATCCAACACTAGGTTTTTGAGTGTTTACCAACCGATTGAATACACACGCACTAGGGAGTGTACATAGTCACTCTCTAAAGAGGGAAAAGAGGTTTTAGCAACTCTATTGTGGGATCACAGGATAGGCCTTCCAAGTGCTAAACTCTTGCAAAAATATACCCTCTATACTTTACCCATACAAGAGTATTGAATGTCCGGTCTCGTTCACAAATCTCACACATGACACCTCAAAGAGGTTTTTAGTGACCCTCACGTACACTATTGGTGTCCTGCTTCATCAGTGGGTCTCATCCTGGGCCCTATAAACCAAGATGGGTTTGACCATATTCCTGGGAGCACTTTTGGTATTTTAATTTGCGGGGTCTCATTGTAGTAAGATATCAATATCTAGAAGTTATCCAAGTTTACCTGTGGGGGCTAATTACGATGCCGGGCGGAAAGCCTCCTCCCAACAGTGAGAATCTCCTCAACCGTGCCAGAGCCTATCCGACTTTCTCAGTCGCTTTACATTCCGACCACACGATTACGATGTTCGAGGTCGGAACATAAACCGCACAGTCATTGCGAATCGTTCCGACCGACTTGCAGAGTATTCCTGACGGTCAGCACCGCATCCTTCATCCCAGCGTTTCTACCCTCGGGATTACAATGTCGATTTCCAACAGCCTTTCCGGGTCAGCCTCTGTGACACAAAAAGGCTGTTTGAAAGTGACTTTGGGGGGCCCCTAGCATGGCCCCCTAGGTCCCATGGCTTACAGTTGATGGCCGAGGGTGTACCAAAGGAACCGTCTTGTAAATCCCTGCACTGTGTGGCAGGCACTGTGGGGTGCCTGCGATAGGCCTGCCATAGGGTGCAGGGTTTTCCGCATACACCTCATATCCCAGTAGGAGCCTCTGTTACGGCCAGTTGTCTGGTGGGACACGAGCTCCCATAGGGAATAATGGGACTCCGACCGAACAGTGTTCGGCCGCATCGTTATCCAGCAGTCAGACCCGCCGACCGCAAATCACTCGGTCCCTATTCTGAGTCGACTCTGCCCAACATTATAATGAGCCCGTTAATGTTTTGTTCCTCTGTTATGGATAAAAACTGGGTAATATGGTTGTCTGTCTCTATGGCGTATAATGAATTGAGACCCTGATTTGTGTGAACATGTTTCAACCACTTTCAATGGCAACTAGGGGTTCGGGGTTTTCGTCAGGATTTAATTGCTAGTACCCGTCAGTCAGTACTTGTCTGTGTCTAGTTCCCAAAGTCTTACAAGTTGGGATTTTTTTCAAATTGCATATTTCAGTGATATGATTTAGCATTTCCAAACACTTTTCTACTCGCTCACAAGTCACAATTATGTGCATGAGGGCCTATTCAAAAACTGCATTTTCTAGTACATTTACTAGTGCTATAATAGTATCACTGAAATTACTACAAAATGCTATTTACAAACCTACAAGTGTATACTGCATCTGCACCTCTTCCATCTTTTCTATGGGGACAGCCTCACAAAAGTAAATTTACTATTTTTTAGTAAATTCTGGAGAGACTAAGGAGAGTTGCTGGTAAAAGGGGCATGCTTATTACTAAATAGTAGGGGGTTAGGGAGGAATAATGAGGGGTATAGGGAGGGCTAGGGAGGGTTTTAGGAAGGGCTAGCAAGGTATTTCAGGAGGGACATGCACCCATCAAAAAGAGTAAGCCCATTGCTATTCACAAACTGCACTTCTATAATTGTTACATCCAAAAAGGGACCTAAAACTGTTATAAACTACTCCAGCTCAGTGATGGAGTAAGTCAAGCACTGCACATGACCAACCACTGGTACATCAAAACCCTCCTGTGGGAGTAGTAGTAATATACAAATTTATTAAGTCCTTTGCCTGTTAAACATACTCAAATACAAGGTAAAAAACAACAGTGGCGGGGAGAGGATGTAACCTTACGGCTAGAGCGGTCGTCCTCGAAGCTGGGGAACCGGTTTCAAGTCTCGGCAATGACGCTCAACACCCTGTGATTCTGGGCAAATGACTTAATCTCCCCATGGCTAACAAAAATGAATGTGTCCTTCTGTAACGAAACTGGTGCTATTTAAAGCTCTCTGATACTCGATGTCTCGGGTCTGGTTTGCGCTATATAAAACTCTGAAAAAAAAACAACAAAAAACGGAGTGCTTAAAAATAGTATAATTAAGAATCTGTTCTTTCATAAAACACAGTTATGGCTATCACGCTATTGTAAATTGGTACATCTATAATTGATAGCACTTAAAAAATGGCCAACTCCTGCCGCAACATCGAAAGAGTACATATTTGCCAAAAGTGCCATTGCTTTATATCTTGACTGAGTATAATACTTAAAAATCAACAGGTTTAAGATTTTTTCAAAATGCATTTAGACATAAAAAACGTTACAATCAATAAGTATCTGACATAGATCAATTGTAAATTATATAAAGAAATACCATTATTTTACCTTACTTTCTTATAACACTAAGGGGCCGATTCCGATCGGGGTCGGAAAGCACTCCAACCGAGCCGGATCCGGAGTGTTTTCCGACCGAGCCGGACCCTTGCAGTCCGACCAAGCAAGCATGATGCGGGCGCATGCTGCCGTACTCGGTTCAGTCGGACTCCCAAAGAAGTCAATGGGAGCTGGTCGTACGATGCGTACATGGGCTCCCATTGACTGAATGGGTACGTCTCGCCCAAGGGAACCCCCCATAGTAGGTAAGCGTCAGTGCCAACCGCACCGTACATGCCTGTGTTGGGTAGATCCTTGGGTCTCCCCCGGTGTCCGAGTCGTAAGGCTGTGTGTGACGGGAGTCTGACGTGGACCCCCAAATTCATCTTCCCGGATGTTTTGCGAGCTGAAAACTTCAACTCGATCCGGATGTCCGACGCGTACATCGTACTCGCTCGGTCGTAAAACGTCTCCATAAAGCGGTGCGAATCATATTCGTACGAGTCAGTTGGAGCGGGTCGGATCCGGAAATGGTACGGTCGGAACACATGCGTACAGTCGCATCATACTTGCTTGCTTGTACAGTTGTCCAAGTTGGTCAGGAAACATGCGTCCGACTCGTACCTTTTTCCGCCCGGATCTCATTCGGAGCCCTTCCGGCCGAGATCGGAATCGACCCCTAAGATGTTGAGAAAATTCTCCTCCTGCAGAAGATAATGGAGGTAGAGACATAAAATAAAACCCCATTGAAAATAAAATAAAATTAAATTAAATACTAAATAGTTAAAAGTATACATAAATATAATTTAATGTTAAACAACCTAAAAATAAAACAGTTATGATTTATTTCTAAAATATTTAGCAACCTTATTTGAATTTATAAATGAAAGTTACATTATTTATTATTAAAAATAAAAACAATTATTTTAATTAATTCTATGCATCACTTTTAATAGTTATTATTGGATAATATAAATTTTACAAATTCTACTTCAGACTGAAATTACTTTTTTTATTTAAATTTCAGAAAAACATTTTTCTTTATTTTAACATATTTATATTATTAAATATGTATTTTTAAAAAATGAGTTAATGGTGCCGTAGCACTTATTTGATCGTGTACTACATTTAAATGAATATATATAAAAACATGTACTTTAATTTTCAACATGAAAACAATTTGTATTAATCTTTTAGGTAAATGATCTTGTTTAATTTTCCCTATAATTTACTGTTGGGAGAATTTGCAGTCAGGGATGGAGTTCTCTCTATGGGAAAGCATAGGGAAAACTCTAAACAATTATTAAACTTTATAATTTATTTGTAAAAATAAAATTTGTAAATATGAATATACATATGTTTCTATATATTTTTAAATTATTCATATATAATAACAAAACATTTTCCCTGTGAAGCTCTTGCACTTTCAAAAATAACTGACAGATCTCCAATTTCTTTAAATTATCACAACGTTTTGGCCTATTAACCATATGCTACACAGAAGTTGACAAAACAGCAAAATAAATTGCCCTTTGTCTCTATAGGCTGCCATTTGATTGCCACCCCTACATGGTCCTTACAATCTCGTGGAAACAGGAAAATCCTTTCTGTCCCTGGTATCTTGTGGACAGGAGGATCGCCAAACGGTCCTAGGAGAGTGCTTAGGGACTCGGGCCACATCCAGGTGCTGAGGGAACAGCTACATGTGTGCATTCCTGATAGGAGGCCATAAACCAGGGGCTCAAGGGAAATTGCAGACCTTTGACACTAAGGGGCCTTCCTGGGACTGATATGAGTGGGTGGAATTGGCATCTGCATGCCAAGGGGCAGGGTCTTGGCCTACAAAAGATATTGATCAAGCCTCCCAGGGTAGGATGGCAAACAGTGCAAAATTGAGAGAGGGCCTGTGTATTTCAAAGGTGGCCTTTTAAACTGATATCATCTTCAAAGGCCATTGTGGGTGTAACTACTTGGGCTCTGCCCTCAAGAGTGTAAGATGTTTTTGGGATTGGAATCATACAATACTGGTTTGATGCTGGGACATCAACAAGAGAAACCATTGGGGCAGGGGGGGACTGCAACTGGATTATCTGCAGATTTGTGGTGGCCAGGGGGTTGACGTGCTCAAGGAAGAGGACTATTGTTTGCTGGATTTTGTGTGGATGTTGCTGGCCTGCAGCTACTTACCAACTGTAATGGCCTGGGTCCCTAAGCACTCTCCAAGGGCTGGTGGGCTGGCCTCATGTCCACAAGATACCAGGGATAGAAAGTATCTCCCTGTTTCCATGAGATCATAAGGACCATTCAGAGTGCGGCAGAAATGTGTGAATGTGATCATCAGTTGGCACAAGGAATGTCCTAACATACGCCTTATTTACACTGTGAAAAAGAGTGTGCTCATAAAGATCAGTGGCCCACCTGTTGTGCCAGAACGTGAGGAGTTTGAGGAGTGCTAGGGATGTTTGCCGAGTCTAAGGGACCCATGCTTGCAACTGGAGACCTGTGCTAGCTAGCATTCCGTCGCATGTGGTGTCAAAGGGATATATGGGGATGTGTGCTGAGTCCGTGGGACCCGAATTGGAAGCCTAGACTGTCTCAGACCTCCAGACCAGGAGGATGACAGTGCATGACATCTCAGCCTCAATCTGAGGTCGCCAGCTCTCTCCCCTCAGACCCACACCACAAGGAACCCTGTTGTTGAGAGTACAATGACTGGAATATCATATATGAATATGAATATTTAATATGAATATCATGACTGGTCTCGTTGTGTCTTGTGTGCACCCACGGCTGGCTCCCTGGAGCAACTGCAGCTCGCATCTCTGCCTGTGGGGAAACATTTCACCAATATGAAAGCGTTCCAGCTTCTGGCATGACAGTCTTTTGCCTATGGGAGGATAGTGATTCCGCACTCATGAAGGTGCCACTGGATGCTTAAAGGCCTAATCTGAAGGGGCAAAATCAAGTAACTGTTTCCTTCTGCTTTAGGTGGTCCCGACAATCTGATCAAAGTGTTGCCAGCGAGTGCAATGTGCATCGTTGGCTGGTGTAGATTGAGTGACTGTGTAGCTGGGGTCAAGAAACGTATTTAAAACCTGAGATTTCTTGAGCATTACAACTGTACAGGGTATGCGATCTTGGGAATTTTGTGTTTTGTGCTAATATGTTAGCGGGAACATGTAATATCTCTGAACAGTCTGCATATATGTTTCTGTAGCTTTTGATGTGGGAGGGATTGCTTGGATCGTGAACACTTCAGGGACGTACACACATGAGTTGATCTTGCTTACGAGGTTTAGGAGATAACGGGGCAAGTGAATACCTATGACTACTACAAGTATGTTCATGCCATTCTGCTGCTAATGGGAGAGTTTGACAATTGCATATAACGGTAAAGTATACATCCAATGTGTATGTGGTTTTGATTTCAATGTGTGTTTAAAACAAAGACCAGTGTTTTATACATACTTTGTGTAGTGTACTCAGTCTGTTGCAACAGTGATGTTGTACCAATACTTCACACTTTAACCCTGAGGATAAGCCTGACTGCTCTGTGCCAAGCTATTCAAGGGTGAGCACAGGTTATCGTACAAGCAGTAGCGGTCGGTGGTGGGAGTAGCTGCCGGGCGGTGACGTGGGGAGGGGGAGTACTAATCTATGGATTACGGAGGATTACAGGTAAGTAAACATATAAATAAATAAAACAAAATTCGTTGCGCACACTGCATCCCCAAATGCGATGCAGTGCATGCAACAAAATTCATTTTATTTATTTATATGTTTACTTACCTGTAATCCTCCGTAATCCATAGATTACTACCCCCCACCCTGCCCCTCCCCACGTCACCGTCAGGCAGCTACTCCCACCACCGACCGCCACTGCGTTAAGTGGTTCGTATTCCTTCTGTCTAGGACACTGGACTCTGTCTAGCTTCGATGCGTCCCAGCCAGCCCGAAACTTCTGGGTCTAACAAGAAGCATAAATAAAGAATATGATCTTCATATCACATTTTTTTTGTATTTCTGCATTTTCGAAGTACTATCACTCAATATATGACACTGTGCTTGGTTTCATTTTAGTCAAGCTCGAGAGTCGTAGAAACCTTTGGATATCCAAAGATAGCCAATTTGTTTTCAAGGCAGTGAAATTCTCTTAGAGCCGCCGCTACTTACCATAAGTCCATAAAACATAAATGTGTTCCACTCACGTGGGGGAACGGGGGTTGCAAGTTATGCTGTAGCCTCAGAGGCAAAAGATATCATGAAGAGCCATGTAAACACCAAGCCCTGTTACACAACCATGATTGCGTTGCTTAGCCTTGTTTTGTCTGAAGTCATATTTTATAGGTATAATTGACCCCTGCACATGGCACCACAATAATTGTGTTTGCTTCCAGCATAGTCTTATAACTAGTATTAGAAAGATCTGCAAATTTTAATTAGAGTGTGATCAACAGCGTGTAGAAAAAAAGAGGCAATTTTGTGCAGGCCTAAACCACAGGGAATACATTGGGCTGGCAACTGACTCGAATTCAATTTGCTGAAGTGATATTGAAATATGGAGGAGAAGTAGCCGCGGACTGATTAAGTTTCAAGTTGCTGCATTACCAGTTGGGTCACACGAACCTGCGCGCTCGGCTATCACCATGACAACATGGTCACCGGAGCAAGCCAGAGAGCAGAGGACGCAGCTGACTAACTGCTCATTTACATTTCTGATAGACACCGAAAAAGACTCACTTCAATATTAAGCTGAAACACTTTGCAGGGACATCGCTAGCTTCCGCGTGAAAACCCTTTCAACTACAGTAGCTTTTGTAGCTATACAGTTAATGACGGGTATTTCTAAAAGGGGCTGCCTGCAAATGTGCATTTCATTTTAATATGTTTATGGTGGAGTGACACATACTTATAGTGGCCCTGAGTAAAGTGATTACACTGAGTAAATTGATCACACTGAACCCTTAACACAATAAGCCACCGTCATAGAGCAATAGTTTTCAAAAAGGTATGTTTAGTTTACCTTTAAAAAAAGGTCAAATCAAACACCTGATGGCCAACATGTTAGAGGCAGCCTGGACTCCCTAAAAGTGTAACAGTATCCGCACTGATCACACTCTACATACTGACAAACTTTTAGGGAGTCCGGGATGCCACTATCTTGTTGTCAATCATGAGGTATCAGAAATGGGGGAGGAACTTTGAGGGTTTTCTTTCTATGGCCCTCTACCCCCCTCCCCCACTTTGACAACTACTTCCATCTAGAATATGAATGATTAAATACATTACAGATGGCACAGTGCAGAAGGGCCCTCTGCCACTCTGTTTTCTGTCACTGAAGGCACTGTATGGTTTCAAGGATAATTTTGTCCCTGTTTAGTAGTGCATAATAAATGCACTACTGGGTCAGAGCCTAGTCCCCTCCATATACATTCAGGATCCCTCCTTCCTGATAGGGGTCGATTCCTGTTTTAAAGACCTCTTCGAATATGGTGTGCCATACAGCTCAGTAGCTCGTTCAATGTCCCCGTTGTCCACATTATATATAGAATCTTTACATCCTCCAATAGAGGTCTTTGTAGGAGCAGTGGTCATTCACTACCACAGGATTGACACTTATTAGAGAGTGTCAGCTAATACGCTGTCAGCAGGCCATTGATTATGAATAGACTGCAAATTGTGAGTGAATCTCATTTGCTTTCTGTATGTCATATGGGAAGCGGCAAAGTATCCTCGAAGCAATGAGTTTAGAGTATACGTTTATAAAGTTTTTGGACAAGCTATCTTGCGCTATTCAGCCCAGTGTCACTCAGTACAGTGGACACATAAGGTGACACTGAGGCGGGAGTAGGTTGAAAACAGAGGAGATAGGATGAGCGCTATTTCTTTCCTTTGTCCTGGCGTTTTCACCCCATTGAATTGAGCGTCTGATCTGACTGAAAACACGTCATTGAGTGGGATACGACCACCCTGAGATTGTTGTGGATCTAGGTGGACACTATTTGGAGGCCTGTTCAAAGCAGTCCACCAAGATACCGGCTGGTGTTGAACCTATGTGACAGGACAGGATCCTGGTGAGATGGCTGCATCTGGGTGATCTAAACCTTGGTATTTGGTGCTCGGTGGGTATGAGGGTGCACGTCTGCCGGATATCAGTTGAGAACAAGCAGCTGGGTGGTCTGCAGAACAGAGAGTGGTGAATGTGCCCAGTAAGTCCCTGGTATTAAAGAAGAGACCAGGCCCAAATACATGCATGTGTGGAGGGGGGCTACTATTACTCCCAAGTCATGGAGAAATTGGTTTGCAGGGCTCCTCTTCAGTGCCCTTGGGGCTCAGTCTGGTGGCCACCCAGCCCCCAAATACTATCACCAGAGTGCCCCAGTTCCAATGGAAAGAATAAAAATAAATAATGGCAGTGGAGAGAAAAAGGTGACTTCGTCTACAATGGCCACAAGCTCAACGTTTATGAAGACATGTTAGCAGTCACAGTCCTAAAATAAAAATATTTCACGCTATCACAGATTTCGTGAACTCCAACAATATCGTGTACAACGAGTCCACCCATTCTGGCATATACTTAATTAGAAAATGCAGCTGCAAATAATGAAATCCCCATTAGATATGAAAAGGATCCTGAGCCTCAATGATTGCTGTTCAGAGGAGGTTGAGGTTCGTATTCCTCCCACTGAACCAAAATTAAATGGATGGAGGAAAGTGATGAAAGGAAGGAAGAAAATAAAGAAAGTTAAGCCAATATGCAAAAAGTAATCCAACCAGCAACAAAGTGTCATGCACAGTATTGTGACTGCCCTACAATGACAGTGACCAAGCCTCTGAAGACGCTTGGTAGTTCAGATTGCAGGTCATTTATAAATATTAACAAGTCTGCATGAGGAGGCAGGATGGAGGGGTCAGAAGTCCTAGAGATTTTAAGAAAGGGATCGCTTGCTAGTTTGCATGTGTGGTTCTTCTTTTCCCTACGGAGGGTTGTTATGTTATGTTTCTGGCACAATGGCAATTTCAGTTCATTGTATGCTTTTGGAGGTGCCTGTCTCCAGACAACAACTGCTCCATGTCAGGGAGTATCTTTATAGTTTATGTTTATGCTTTTAAAATTCATAATTTTCTTTTAGCTTGTATTACTTTCTGAGTAGTGTCTATTTTCAAGGGATCTTGGATACAAACACAGGAGTGGCTGGGCCCCTTTCAGTCTATTTTGTGTTGCCCTGAGTTTTTTAGCCTTTAATTAGCACTCTGAGCTTGAAGCACTCTCGCCTCTCACAGGCTACATCCACTTCAAATATGGGTGCCCATAAGACTCAGGCTAATGCCGGAGGTGTGCCAAAGGTAAGTCCAGCTGCACCCGCCTTTACCGTAGAGTATGGACACCTGTTTGTAGATCCACAGAATCGTGTTTTACCGACTTCAAAATGGAACATCAGGTCCTTAGGCCCTCAAGTAAATGCCAGCATCACCTCCATGCTCAAACATTATGGCCCCTTCTCATGTAGACATTGGCATTTCTCAGGCCCCTTAGTTACCACAAAAGTTTTTCCTTGTCAGACTTATCTAACTGGAAACAACACTAACTAAATTAACTCTGATACAAACCCTCTTGCCATACGCCGGCTAAAATTCAGCCAAGTCAACAGATCACTTCCTAAACATGCATATAACTCTATGACCTCATGGATACCCATTAAGTGAATTGCATTTTCCAACCTCATAAGTACCCGGAAGATGGATCTCATTTCCCTTCCCTAAGCATGCCTAAATGTATCATTCATCTGCAAAAGAAAACAAGAAAAAAAGGAGGTTTTCCCATTTCACCCCAGGTAACCTGGGCAATAAAGTGCAAACATGAGACAGTTGAATACCATAGGGACAAGTTTGCGTGCAATACAACTGATCAAAATTGAAAAAAATATTTTTGGGTGGATAACGAATTTAATTCCACATAAATCAATTTGATTATTTTATATCCTTAATCTGCCTATGCATAAAACTACACTCTATGTTGTTATTTCTTAGTCTCTGATACAGAAGAATAAAATAACACTAGGAAATAAACTTTTATACACTAAATTATATACAAACACTTTAACCACATCCATGCTCAGGACGGCTTCTGTGCGTCATGAGTCACAGTAGACGTGTGCTCATGACGGACCGATAGCCGTCCGAACGTTGCCGCTTTGCCCACGTGCGGATAATTCCCCGCCTGTGCGTGAGAATTAAGCAGTGGGAGGAGTTTGGACGGCTCCTGGCTGTCTTGACCACTCGCCCACCGTGATTTATGACGGCCAGGAGCCGTCCTGGGTACCTGAGCGCCATGCCCAGTCCTGCCCTGCCCCCCCTCGAACCGCGTAGAGTTATACAATTTTCACATGCCACATAGTCCCCAATTTGTCACTACAGAAGGGAACGGATTGTCATTTCATTGCTCCTTTCTTTTTGGTTTGAGATTCCTTTCATTCCTCCTTGTTTCCTTTTTACTCAGAAGGAGATGATGACATGAGAGGATGTAGCCTTATGGCTGGAGCGGTTGACCTCGAAGCTGGGGTACCGAGTTTGAGTCTCGGCAATGACGCTCAACATCCTGTGATTCTGGGCAAATCACTCAATCTTCCTGTGCCTAACAAGAATGAACGTGTACTTCTGTAATGAAACTGGTGCTCATGTAAAATGCTCTGATACCAGATGTCTCGGGTCTAGTTCGCGCCATATGACTAAACTAGTTGACTAACAATATGTCCTACACAAAGGTCGACGTATTTCGGCCTTTAACCCCTCTTCAGGACACAGAAAAAAAAGGAACCAAAATCCTAAGAATAAACCAATCAAAAAACAAATACACTTAACAGCTAATATATACACATACACGTGAAATGAAAAGGATACAGTCAACGAAACCCAGTACCAGAGACCGGTTGTGCTATAAGTATTACACAAATTAAGAATTAGAGCCCTTTTCCTGGAAAAAGTAAAACAATCTATTTTCCATGAGCATGCTGGTGACTAGTCCTACTCAAGTTAAACCACCAGTCAAGAGAAACACTTCCATGGACAAGAAAACATAATCAATCGATGTTATAAAGCACTTTGTGTATTTTACCTTTCGCCTCCTCCATGAAAAACATGGACCTAAGTGGGGTCCCTTATAAAGTATGGTAGTGTAATGCAAGCTGTGTAAAAATTATAAAATTACCATGCCAACACGTGTTATGCCAAAATATTCTGGGGCAGATTTATGTTGGGAATGCACCACGTTTGCGTCACGCAACTGCGGCGTAAACGTGGCGCATCCCTACGACCAATTTACAACGTGACGCATCGAGGCAGATACGTCACGTTGTAAAGCCCTGCGCCACTTGTGGGCGTTCCGGCGCAGGGTGGGCGTTCCGGGGCAGGTGCGCCTCGCAAAAGTGGCTGAGTGAAATCTATAAGATTGCACTCAGTCACTTTCAGGCCAATGCTGCGTCAAAACCCTGCGCCTGCTTGAAGCAGGCGTAGGTCTTGACGCAGCATTGTAAAGATGGGGCACCCCCGAGCCTTGCTGGAGCTGTGTCGCGCTTGCGACGCAACTCCAGCAATGCGCCACCTTTACGGCACAGATGCGTCACGCATCTGTGCCGTTTTTGCCACATGGTGCGCCACATTGTAAATGCGGCGCACCATGGGTGGCGGAGCAGCGGCGCAAAATAACTGACGCTTCCCTGGGGATGCGTCAGTTATCATAAATCTGCCCCTAAGTGAGTAAAAAGGAAACAAGGAGGAACAACAGGACTCTCAAAGCAGAAAAAACAAAGGAGCAATGGAAGTACAATCCATCCTCTTATAGAGTGAAACATTGGGGAATATGTGGCATGTGAAAATTGTATGAAGTGTTTGTATATAAGTAAGTGTACATAAGTGTGGTAACTAGTGTTGTTTTATTCTGCTATACCAGAGACTATGAGAAAACAACACAGAGGGTAGTTATAGACAGTTGTAGGATATAAAATAAGCACATTGATTTGTGTGGAATTAAATTAATCATCCTGTGAAAATTGATTGCTTTATGGTTGATCTCATCTATTATACATAAATTTGTTCCTACTGTATACCACAGTTTCCTGTTCTAAATGTATCTTCAGGAGAAGGCATGGCACCGGCAGGCTATTTTATTGCACTTATATCATGTTAATATAGTGGGTGGTGGGTTAGCAATAGTTTACTGTCCTCATTTTCTTTGTTCCATCTTCATCTCAGACAAATACTTTGACTTGAGTTCCTCATTTTCAATTTGAAAATCTGCCAACATTCTCTCTCTCAGGGGCTCTAATTTATCACCCTCCAAGCCAATCTGCAGCAATTGATTCACGCGGTTACCCATACTGCGGGGGACACACTAGATTTAGGGGCACATGCATGAAACTATTTTGTAGTTGCAAATAGTGCGATTTGCAAAATTCATCCATTTGAGATCGCAAAATGGCCTTTTGAGAAGCATGTACCTTTTTTGCAGTTCGCAATTAAGGAAATTGCTATTTTTTGCGATTCCCTTAATTGCGAATGCAGTTAGGGAATCGCAAATTGTGATCCCCTAAATGAGATGCATTATGCAATTGCAAATTGAATTTTGCAATTGAGAATCGCAAATTACCATCAACTTCAAGTTGATGGTTTTTTATGAGTAAAATCTGAGCCTAACTATAACGTCCCTGTAACCTTTGTTTTTTTAGTAGATTTCTATAGTTTTTTCTAAAATTCTATTTCCTAACTATATTCTTTATTAAGGGAATTTCTATGGTTTTTTAACTAGTAGTCACATTTGGAGACTGGTAGAGAATGGAGGCGGGCCTCTGACCAGCTCTCAGCAATCCCACTGTGTCTGACTGTGTCTGACTTACTGTAGGTAACAGGAAGGTTTCTTGGCTCCCAAGGAGCCTCTGCATCCAAGAGGACTTAATCCCTCAACCAGTAGTGCACCAGGACGAGCTTTTGCAGAGCAGAGGGGGCTAGACCTCTCAGCAATCCCTCTGTTTGGGACTTACCAGAGATAATAGAAAGGATTGTTTAGGCCCAAGGACCCTCACGAGCCATGGGGACTTCATCCCCCAACATGTTGTGTGCCAGGATGCTTCTTTGCAGAGTGATTAAGAAAGGGGGTGGGGCCTACAGTAACTTCCCCCAGCTTGGCTTTTGAAAATATTTTTTTGTTTTTTTAAGGAAAAAGGGCAGCATGACCCGCATACCTTTTTATTAATGCCCCGGGGAAGAGGTGGTGCCGGAATCTGCAGGGGGGAGCATACTGGGACCTCACATTATTTTTAGATCTGCCCTAGAGAGGTGGTGGTCCCTGGGGCACAGGGGTTTCTGGGTTGTCAAACCCAGCATAAATTAAAAACAGTGCCTGGGAAGGTCCCTTTGGCTTTTTTAAGTCAGAGGTTGGGGTCCTGTGCGCCTCTCTTCTTTTTAGGTCGAGCTTTAGCAGCAGGGTGCATGCACTGCTTGCTCTGCAAGGCATGCAGTAGTAGAGTATCGGAGGACAAGCTGCCATCACTCTCTCGCCCTTATTTTTCATTGGCTTTTGTCTTTGTCCTTCTTAAATTCTGTCTTCTGATTGATTATGAGGCTTATTAGTCCCACCTTAATATGTCCATGTTGTCATTTGTACCCTCCCATGGCTATTGGCCCCTTTACTTTGAGTGTTACACTGTACGGTGCATGTCATTTAGAGCACTATTTTTCCCCCTCCCTCACATGCACTCCCGTTGTCCTTGCCTTCTCTCCCTTCTCCCACCTGCACTCCCGTTATCTGTGGCTTCCCCTTCCCCCGCACTTCTGTTCTGTTCCTTCTCGCACCCTCCACACCCCCACCCGCACTCACTCTGTCCATGCCTTCTCGGCCCCCCTGTTCCCCCGAGTTACTTTGTAATTAGAATGCGGTGTGTTCCATAAACAAAGTAGTCTAGCTCCTAAACAGGATAGCGAGTATCCTCAAAACTCTTGCATGGCGGTGTAGGTTTCAGCCCTGCAGCCGGACATCAGCTTTGTGCGCGCAACGCATGTGGAGGAGGCTGTGCAGCACACTGCAGAACGGAGCGAGGGCATGTGAGGTCACAACATAGAAAACAGAGTGAGGTAAATAACAAGGAGCTGTCACTGAGACTGGTAATATGTTCACCCAAAAGGAGACAGCGTGCAACAATGCTGCTTTTCTCCCCCACACAAAACACTCCCTTGTAGTAATTGCAAACAATAACTATATTTTTCAAAGCACTCGGCTCTGAAGCTTCGATGAGCTCAAGCAGCAAGTTTTGTTTTTTTTGTGAAAGTAGCAGGCGAAAGGGAGCTGAAAGGAAAACTGGGGAAATGCAACTGTTCGGAGCTCATCTTACATTCAAATACAAGCATTGGCAATGCCAAAAGTCCTAGCCATGGTAAAGTGTGTTGCATTGGTTTCTTCTTACATAAAAAATAATATTAAGGAAAACAAGCATTTGCAATGCAATAGGTCTCGCATTTACGCGAGTTTAAGCTATTGGCATTGTAAATGACAATGCCTTTTATTTATGTTTTGAAAAATTTAAATTATAAGCATTATCATTTCTAATGCCAATAGCTTAAACTCGCATAAATGCAAGACCTCTTGCATTACAAATGCTTGTTATACCTCCTCTTCCCCTGGGGATCTGGCCCACCCAGGGGACTGCAGTAGGCTGCACTTTTGTTTTTTTACATTTTTTTAGTGGGAGCCGTGGATTCAACATGCTCCTGCTGAAAATGTAAAATAAAAGGCTTTCTTTGCCCTGTGGGATCCCCGTGGACCTGCCCAAGAGGCCTAGGAGGTCAGGGTATTACTACTCTGCCCCCTTATCTTTCTTATTATGTTATTTGTGGGACTCAGCTCAAGTTGAGTCCCAAAAATGGCTACCATCACTTCCTGGTTTGAAGTGTTGGCAGCCAATCAGATCTCAGAACAAGATCGGGAGGGTTCGTAGACCCTTCAAGTCCCTGTATTGACGGATCACCACAAACCTTTTCATGCACAGCAAGAATCACCGGGCACTTTTTTGGGGAAATTGTTATGAAGTTTTGTCAAACGGCACCAAAGATATAGGCAAGTCAAAAATGTATAACTATCAATCAATCAATCATTGAGGCTTCTATAGGGCAGCTTGTCACCCTGGGGTGTCTACAGATGCTGTGCAGTTTAGGCAATCCACGGTCTGAGAGAGGTGGAGGTCAAAGAGCCACGCCATCAGCTGCTTCCTGAATTCCCTCAGAGAGGGGGGCATGAAGAAGTCGCGGGAGGTCATTTCAGTACTTTCCAGCAAGGAAGGAGAAGCAGTGGCCATATCTTCGACTCCAACGGATGCGTGGGACCTGGGCTAAAGTGAGGGAGGAGGAGAGGAGCTCTTTGGTCAGACGCTGGAAAGTCATGTGGTTGTTGATTTAGGTGGGACTGGTTTCGTGGAGGGCTTTGCAGGCATAAATGAGGCTCTTGAAGAGTCAACTTTTCTGAACAGGGAGCCAGAGGAGGGACAAGTGGTGAGAGGTGATACTGGATCTTCTGGGAAAGTTGAGATGAGTCTTGACGCAGAATTCTGGATGGTTTGGAGGCAGTTGAGGAGTTGTTTGGTCGTTCTGGAGTAGAGAGCGTTGCCAAAGTTGAGTCGGCTGGAGATTAGGGCCTGTGTTACTGTCTTTCTGGTTAGGATGGGAATCCAGCAGATCTTGTGGAGCATGCATAGGGTGTTAAAGCAGTCAGCCGAGATGGAGTTGATCTGTTGTTTCATGGTGAGGTGGACATCCAGGATTATTCTGAGGTTGCGGGCAGGATCAGATGGGGTGGCTGCTGGGCCGAGTGCAGCGGTCCACCAGGTGTTGTCCCAGGGGGAGTGCCTGTTTGTGGAGATGATGACCGCTGTCTTGTACAAGTTAAGTTTAAGGCAGTTGGTTTTCATCGAGGTGACGATGCTGGTCATGGTGGTTTGAAAGTTGAGTCTTGTGGTGTCTGGGTATCCTGAAAAGGATAGGATGAGCTGAGTGTCGTCGGCGACGGAGATGATGTTGAGTCCGTGGGTGCAGATGATTTTGGCAAAAGTAGTCATGCAGTTGTTGAAGATGGTGGGGCTGAAGGAGAAGCCAGAGGAGATGCCACAGATTATATTTTTGGATGCGGAGGCAAAGGGGGGAAGCCAAGGTGGATACTTTGAGTTTGTCCAGAGAGGAAAGAGGCAATCCAGTCGAGAGACTTGCCTTGGATGCCTATGTGGTGGAGTCTGGTGATGCAGGTGTAGTGGGAGACTGTGTCGAAGGCTGCAGAGAGGTCGAGGAGGATGAGGGTAGCCGAGCTACCGTGGAATCCTGACTGGAAGGGGTCGAGCAGGTTGAACTCCTTGAGAAAGTTTGTGGGCTGGGAGTTGACATCCTTCTACAAGACTTTGTCAGGGAAGAGGAGGAGCAAGATGGGTTGGTAATTCTTGAGTTTGTTGGGGTTGTGTGGTACTGAAAATTCTGGACCCGTGTTATAAACATCGTCGTATCATGACGATTTTGGTATCATCAGACCGAGAATGATTAGAATACCATGCACAAGCATTTTCGTCATATTTGGGTGACGAAATCACCCTGAAATCAGAGTTTCCGTCCTGAACCCTCGGGTTCCATTTTGTGAACGGCAGCCATTTTGTGATTGCCCTCACATAGGCCCAATAACTAAGGCCAAAAACGAGCCTGAAGGACACGTACACCTTTGCTGACTCCTCTGTGACCTGGGCAAGCTGACTCCACTGCCTGAAGCCAAACCTGTTCGGCCAGTTCCTTTCCCAGTGGCCGAATGAGATTAGTATCAAGGCACAACATATCATAAACCTTTTCATCGTACACAAACCATGCCTAATCTTACACACACCTGTCCCTGGTTCTTTCTTTATGACTTGTTTTACGAGGAGGAGGTGCCCGTTTTTATTGGGGGTCTGGCGATATCTGATGGAAATACATAGCCTTGCCGGGTAATTGATTGTGGGCTGGACAAACTGAAATATGGGCTTGTCATCATGACTCTGCTTTTTCTTTGTAGTGAAAATATGTGAATGGTCAACTGTAAAATAAGGAATGTTTGCTGAAAGCATAATATTTTGTATAAAAAGAGAAGGCTGGCTTTGTAAGATGGAGCAGTCTACTGAGAATATACACCGTGTTGTACTTCTAGGATACCTGTTACTGGCTGCAGCCAATAAATATGATCTTTGACTTCACCAAGAAGACTCTGTGTTTCTGTAGTCTGAAACCGGAAGGACTCAAAGTCTTAGGGTGTGTTCCCTGGCACCGCTGGGTTCTTAAAAACCCAGTACTTCAGTTGGCGCCCAACGTGAGGCGATATCAGCGGTACCGGTCCAAGCCAGAGGTTTGTGAAGAGCTTCGTGTGAAAATTCTGGAGGAAGGCCGCCACTTCATCGACCCCTGTATGTCGACGTGGTCTGAAAGTCTTTGCTGCGAGGTTCCCCGCTTCCTGACGGCTACGAAGGACTGCTGCCCTGACTATCGCCCTGTTTTGGACCCTTGATGATTGGTAGAGCGAAACGTTAGGCGAGTCTTCTGGTGACGTCATCGATACCTCAGTTAAGTATAAGTGGAGCGTCTCCCAGTCCTTAGTTTGGTTCTTAGTTTTTGGGTATCCTCTTGGGATCGCTTTGATTTGGAACTTGCACGTACCAAAGCAGAGGGACTCGTGTATTCACAAGACTAACGTATTCGATAATCCTTTGAAGTTTGAAGCTAGACTAGAGAGCGAAGATGCCTGGTCTTAGCAGACTTGGAAACCTGTTTTGTCTTGGTTGTAATAGGGATTCGCGATTGGAGGACTCGTGTCCGGTTCCTCCGATTGGAACTCCAACCTATGAACTTTATGTGAAACATTGCGTAGGCCCCATCGCATATAATGAAGTATGGATCTGATACACCAGGAAAGATGGTGTTTTAAAATGGCCCCAATATGGTAGTTTTGACACAGAGATTTTGGATAATCTGGAAGTTAAACTTTTTAAGAAGAAATCCCGGCCGGCAATGTTTGACTCTTTTCGCATATGGCGCAAAGAAGCCAAACAGAGAGAAATTAAATTAGCGAAGAAAAATAAACGAGAACGAGGTATGTCAATGGTACAAGCTGCTGTTGCGTTTAGGGATAATGAGGAAGAGCAAGAAAGCGAACAGATGCTTAGGGTGAAGAAGTTAGCGGTAGATAGATGCTACCCAGTTTTGCCGCGTAAAGAACAGGAAGAGAAGAAAGATCCTTTAATGTCGCATCTCTTGAGTTCGCCACCCCCTTATGCAAAGAGTGCTACAGCACCACCGCCATCAGTTGTGGCTGTGCAACATCCGATTGTTGTACCTCCCGTAATTCCTCCACAGCCAGCTCCTCTTCCGTTGGCAACTGTTCCTTTGGCGCAGCCTCCTCAGGGGCCGCCACCCTTGCCTCCTTCTTCGTCTGCTACTCCTATGCCTGTTCCTAATGCTCCCTCCATTCCGACTTTGAATTCTTCTGCTATTGTTCCGTCTTCTCTTATTCTTTCACCTTCTCCTTCTGCTAGACAATGAATGACTACTACAGTTACTGGTTTCTTTTCTCCTTTGTTGGGGCAATTGGGTATGTCCCCTGTTACTGAGCGTAGACAGTCACGTAGCCAGTTGCCGAATATGGATGAGCGTACGATTTTGGACCACATGGCGCGTAAATGGATTATGTACGATACACAGTATGATCTTGAGGGTGTTATGCATGTTTTTCGTCAGTGGGAAGCACCGAAGCAACGGTACATTTTCAATACGATGTGTGCTTTTCTTGTTGAAAAATGGGATGAGGAAGTGGGACAAGCTCCTAACGAGTTGTTCAGCATACGTTCCGAATTTGCTAAAGGAACTATTGTAAGTCCATCTGATGTTGGGAAAGTGGTCGCGATGTTGTTGTCATTTAGGAGTGAGTCTCCTTCTCGACAATTGTTCGGGCCTGATTCTTCAGTTGGGAGAAAGGCACGACAATATCCAATGAGAGAGGTTCCTCCGGTGTGGAAAGAAGAAGTGGCTTCTGGTGCAAATAATAATCCGCCAGCTAAACCGGCTCATTTTCAGCGTGTCTGGGTGCATGTTCCATGGAAACGTGCTGAACTTTTAGCTATTAAGCTGTCTCTGCCTGATCCACGCAAAAATCCAGCAGGGTATTATAAAGAGTTGACTCAGACTGTGGGTTCGTGTATTATGAATTTGACAGACATCGACATATTGTTTGACAATGTTGTTCCACAACCTATTTGGAGTAAGATTCGTCATACAGATCATGCGGTTGAATTGGGTGATACATGGGTTAATCTTAGAGATGCCGACAATAGGCAAGTAGGCGGTGCTAAGCCTGAGAATTTGATTACTGAACTTCCAGATAAGATTATTACGTGTATGAAGACTTTAATGCCCGAATTGCGTGTCAATTGGGACAAGTTGTCTGCATGTAGGCAGAAGAAAGACGAAATGGTGTCTGACTTTTTCACGAGGTTCGAAGAGACCTTCGTCGACCAAAGTGGTCAGGATATGGCTACAGGAGGCGGTCAGAGATTGTTTGTTGACAAATTTGTACATAATTTGCTTCCTCAATTGTGCAGTAAGTTGAAGGATTCTGAAAGTGCTTGGGCTGTTTCCACGTCAGCACAAATTTTGGCTGCTGCCCAGTACTATGAAAATAGGCGCAAAGATGAGTTAGAGAAAGCGGATAAGAAGACTAAGGAACTAAAGACTAAAGTTCTTCTACAGCAAGCTTATCCACCCCGTAGTAATAGTCAGCGCGACTATCAGCAACCTCAGCAATATTCGAGAAACTCGCAAAGAAATGAGTCTTCTCAACAGCGTTTTCCGTATGGTCCTAATCAGTGTGCGTATTGCAAAGAAGAGGGTCACTACAAGAATAGTTGTCCGGTTTTATTGCAGCGCACAAATGGTGCTTCTGGTGTAAGAGGTAGAGGTGCTCAACAAGCGCCTAGAGGTAGAGGTCGTTGACAGAATGTACTTTCTTTGCCTCCACAGAACTCGATGAATAGTTTTGATCAATAGCGAGGTTCATCTGGTAAGACCGCTCAGTACTATACGGACGATTACTATAATGAAGGTGAGGAAATGAATGGTAATGATTGTTAGGACAGCCATGGACAAAGAGAGGGAGTTGTTTCAGTTCCAGTAGATCAGAGTGGACCTTATGTTGAGGTGATTACATCAGGTGTGTCAGAGCCTTTTCTGTTGGATACTGGTGCTACAAAGAGTTCTATTATGCACTCAAAACTCCCTGTCGCACCTTTGTCTGGCGAAATGAATGTTTCAGTAGGTTTTTCTGGCGCCCCTGTTAGGAACCCGATTTCTAGTCCTATGTCTCTTTCTGTTGGACCTTATGAATTTGAAGCACCCCTTATTCTAACGACAGGTTGTGGGGAGTACCTTCTAGGATTGGATCTGTTGAAAAGACTATATGCGACGTTGTATTGTTCTCCTTCGGGAGTATAACTTACACTGGGCAAGAGAGTGGTCTCCCCGATGTATTTGTCGAAGGGTACACTTCCGACAGAATTTTCTTCTCTTCCGGATACTCTTTGGGCTACTGGTCCTAACGACGTGGGTCTTTCGGAAATACCGCCCTATATTGTAACATTGAAAGCCAATGTTAGAATGCCGCGCATTCCCCAATACAAGATCTCTAGCGAAGGTGAAAAGGCGTTGTCAGCGATCATTTATGATCTGATCGATGTAATTGAAGAGACAAGAGGCAACGTTTGTAATAGTCCTGTTCGGCCTGTTTTGAAGCGTACCGACCCATCCCAGCCACCTGTTTACAGGTTTGTGATTGATCTTAGAGAGGTAAATAAAATAGTTGTGCCACAGTTTCCCGTTGTCCCTGATATCACCCCCCTATTGACTATGATTCCAGCTTCAGCCACTTGGTTCTCGGTGATTGACTTGAAGAATGCTTTCTTCAGCATCCGATTGCCAAGGAGAGCAGGGATTTTTTTGGCTTCAGTCTAGGAGGCCGAAGCTTCCGCTTCAAACGCGCTCCTCAAGGCTACTGTGAAAGTCCATCAATATATAGTCAGGCTTTAAAAACACAGCTTGATACGATTGTTTTTCCTGATGGCGCTACCCTTATTCAGTACGTTGACGATTTACTAGTCGCTGCAGATACTGAGGAGATTTGTAAAGAAGCCACGTTGTCATTGTTGCGTCATTTGTCTGATCTGCATCACAAAGTGTCCCTTTCAAAACTGCAATACTGTCGACAAGAAGTGACCTACTTAGGTCACCTCTTATCGAAGGAGGGAAGGAAACTGACCCCAGAAAGAATTCAGGCAATTGCAAAATTGAGTGTGCCAAGGACACAGAGAGAAGTACGTGCCTTCTTGGGCATTACATCATATTGCAGACAGTGGATACCGAATTTTTCTTTGTTGGCCAAACCTTTGGTGGCATTAACTTGTAAAGATACACCAAATCCCATTCTGTGGTCTGAAGATTGTCAGAAAAGTTTTTCCGAATTGCGTGATGCATTGTGTTTGGCTCCTGTGTTGGGTACCCCCGACTACAGTAAGCCCTTTACACTGTATGTCCATGAGAAAGAAGGTTGTGCATTGTCAGTGCTGACACAGTCTTTTGGAGACCAACAGCGTCCATGCGCGTATTTTTCGTCGACTTTGGATCCGGTAGCTAAGGCGTTGCCAAGTTGCTTGAGGGCCATAGCGGCAGCAGCTGTTTCTATTCGACAGTCTGCTGGATTAGTGATGAATTATATGTTGATTGTGATGGTTCCACGTGCGGTGGACACTTTGTTAAACAGGACTAAGACACAGCACTTAACTAGTGCTCGTTTGTCAGGTTACGAGTTGACACTGTTAGCGAGTCATGTGCACATAAAGAGGTGCAATACGTTGAATCCAGCCACGTTTTTGCCGATTTCAGTAGAGACAGATGATGTCGAACAGCACGATTGTTTTCTCAGGACAGAAGAAGAAACGAAAGGGAGAGTAGATCTAAAAGATACTCCTCTTGTGAAGTGTGATGGAACCTTATGGGTGGATGGTTCATGCTTCATGCTTCTGAATGGTAATACGACTGCGGCATATGCTGTCACGATTTTGCATACGGTTGTTGAAACTACACGTATCCCGCATAATTCAGCTCAAGCAGCAGAGTTGATTGCACTTACGAGAGCGTGTGTGTTGTCAAAAGGAATGAGAGTGACCATATATACTGACAGTCAGTATGCCTTTGGTGTGGCTCATAGTTTTGGACGATTGTGGAAAGAGATTGGGTTCCTGACTTCGCATGGAGCTAAGATACAACATGGACAGTTGGTGAATGAGCTTCTTGAGTCACTGACCTTGCCGTTACAAGTTGCGATTGTGAAATGCAGTGCACACAAAAAGGTTACTGATGATGTTGGTCATGGAAATGCATTTGCTGACGAAATCGCAAAAGAAACAACAAAAGATGTAATGAATCGAATGTATGTTGCAGGCCCTGCAAGATGGATTGGTGACGTTGGAATGTGTGAAGATACGATAGAGAGTGTGAAGTCTATTCAAGCCGAAGCTTCTGAGAAAGAGTTGAGTGTGTGGAGAGAGAGTACGGGTAAATTGGATGCAAATGGTTGTTGGGTTGAACTGTCAGAACATCAGCGGTGGTTGTTACCCGATGCGTATGTGCTTGCAGTGGTGACAGTAGCCCATGGAATGGCTCATATCAGTGTGAAAGGGATTTGTAAGTTGTTAGCTCCAGTATGGCAAAATGCTGGAATTCCTAAGTGTGCAGAGAATGTGGTCAAGAATTGCATGGTGTGCCTGAAATACCTTCCTGGTAGGGGAACCCCAACTCCAGCTGGTCATTTTGCGCCTCCAACGTATCCATTCGAGGTTTTGCAGCTAGATTTCATCCACATGGAAAGGTGCAACAATTTGAAATACGTACTCGTTGTTGTTTGTGCCTTTTCGAGATGGGTAGAAGCATATCCCCTGAAAGACAACACTGCCTTATCCACAGCTAAAGCCCTCGTCAAATAATTTTCCCTAGGTTTGGAATGCCAAGAATGGTCTGGAGTGATAATGGGAGTGAATTTGTGGGTCAGGTGATGAAGAAAGTATGTGAAGGGCTAGGTATCCATCAAAAATTCCATGCTGCAAATCACCCCCAATCAGCTGGACTAGTAGAGTGATATAATGGCACACTAAAACTGAAATTGGCCAAGATCCAAGCGAGCTCTGATCTTACATGGCCTGACGCTCTGCCTTTAGCACTCCTATCAACAAGAATGACTGTGCATTCGCGAGTGGGACTTAGTCCTTATGAAATTGTGTTCGGCCGCCCGGCCAACATATGGGGAGTGCCAAGGCCAAAAAAATTCAGTGAGATCGAACACCCTGTACTGCTTGATTATTTGTATGAATTGACGGCTAAATTGCGTGTTTTACACCAACAGGTTCACGATACTCTGCCTCAGGTCTCTGAAGCTCCAGGACATTCTATCGATCCTGGATCATGGGTGCTGGTCAAGAACTTCCAGCGGACAAAGAATGACCAGCCCCGTTGGACCGGTCCCCACCTCGTCCTTCTCTCAACAAGATCAGCTGTTCGAGTGGAAGGGAAAAAGAACTGGATCCACGGCGTACACTGCAAGAGGATCCCTTTGCCTCTTCCGTACGACCGGTAGGTCCAGGAGGGGATCGCTGACTCTGAGACTGAGACTGTGCCTCGTTTTCTGCCTTTTAGCGATGCACGTGTAAAAGGAACAATTTCTGAACGAGAAAGTGACAATATTTTGCAAGAAGCGTTGCCACCGTCAATTCGATTGAACACTACAGAGCCTGAACTCTTGTTCCAGAACCAGACAGTACCTGGAAAAAGCTGTTATAATTTGAGGCCGAGAACTATGGACAAATAAAAATTCTTTTTTTTCTCTATTTTTGAAAGTGCAGCTCTCTCGTCTGAGAAACTTTCTTATTTTTGTTTTTCGAACCGCCATCCGGGTTCAGCTGCTAGGGTCGTGGTTGCCCAAGTCTTTGGAGTACAACTGAAGACGTTAGGTCGACAGTTCTGGTCGGTCTAAGGGAGTTGCCCTGGACTGACAGAAGCATTCCTTAGCATAGAACACCCTACCGCCACGGGCAGCAATTAGAGAGGATGGAGTTTTTCGAGATGGAGAGACCTGCCAAACAGATGAACTTTAAAGCCAGAATGTGTATATTGATGACAAAGAAACGTTTTTTGATATTATGTATTTTCATGTTGCTTAGTGTAATGACGTTTTTAATAGGATATGTTTTATTCTCTTTTCAAGTGACCTTTGCACCAACTACACAGCCCATACCTCCTTCTACTGTTTCCTCGCATTCTTTTCACCCTCTGCCAGAGCATGAGTCCACTAGAAGATTAGAGTTTATCAATAACTCCTTCATTCAGCTTTTACACCAACACCAATTAGTAGTGAACACAACTAATTGTTGGGTATGTGGTCTTATGCCACATACAACAG
Source organism: Lissotriton vulgaris (assembly GCF_964263255.1). NCBI lineage: Eukaryota > Metazoa > Chordata > Amphibia > Caudata > Salamandridae > Lissotriton > Lissotriton vulgaris. Next base: position 1,718,920,664 of record NC_141689.1, on the reverse strand, counting down.
ATAAGGGTATCTTATCCACGGCAGATTACCATAAGAAAAGGATAGTTAGAGGTGTCATCAGTAAAGAAGACACTGCAGGACAAGAATTTGTAGATTTCGTAAAGGGTTTTCTTCCGTTTTGGGGACCTATGGTTAACAGCAGGAACATAAGGCAATTGACAAGGGTGGTTGAATCCACTGTAGTTGAAACCGCCGGTGCCCTTAGTAATTTGACGGCTGAGCTCTAGTCGGATCGCCTTATGACTCTTCAGAACAGGGTCGCATTAGACGTCATACTTGCAGACCGAGGTGGGGTATGTAAAGTGATCCAATCAAGTTGCAGTGTTTTCATCCCAGATAGCCATTCTTTTCCTGTTCTGTCTGTGTGTAGAGTGCGCTCCTGCAATATGTGGCCTCTGTCCTACATCGTGTGTAAGGAAGCCTGTATCAAGAAACGAGCTAAGTAATAGGATGATGCTACAGCAACATCTCAATGACTTTATGAATACAGACCTGGACTCAGATTAGCGTGAGTATAGGTTATTGCCTATGTAAGGGCAAAAGGAGGGTCTGTGGTACTGAAAATTCTGGACCCGTGTTATAAACATCGTTGTATCATGACGATTTTGGTATCATCAGACCGAGAATGATTAGAATACCATGCACAAGCATTTTCGTCATATTCGGGTGACGAAATCACCCTGAAATCAGAGTTTCCGTCCTGAACCCTCGGGTTCCATTTTGTGAACGGCAGCCATTTTGTGATTGCCCTCACATAGGCCCAATAACTAAGGCCAAAAATGAGCCTGAAGGACACGTACACCTTTGCTGACTCCTCTGTGACCTGGGCAAGCTGACTCCACTGCCTGAAACCAAACCTGTTCGGCCAGTTCCTTTTCCAGTGGTCGAATGAGATTAGTATCAAGGCACAACATATCATAAACCTTTTCATCGCACACAAACCATGCCTAATCTTACACACACCTGTCCCAGTTTCTTTCTTTATGACTTGCTTTACGAGGAGGAGGTGCCCATTTTTATTGGGGGGTCCGGCGATATCTGATGAAAATACATAGCCTTGCCGGGTAATTGATTGTGGGCTGGACAAACTGAAATATGGGCTTGTCATCATGACTCTGCTTTTTCTTTGTAGTGAAAATATGTGAATGGTCAACTGTAAAATAAGGAATGTTTGCCTAAAGCATAATATTTTGTACAAAAAGAAAAGGCTGGCTTTGTAAGATGGAGCAGTCTCCTGAGAATATACACCGTGTTGTACTTCTAGGATACCTGTTACTGGCTGCAGCCAATAAATACGATCTTTGACTTCACCAAGAAGACTCTGTGTTTCTGTAGTCTGAAACAGGAAGGACTCGAAGTCTTAGGGTGTGTTCCCTGGCACCGCTGGGTTCTTAAAAACCCAGTACTTCAGTTGGCTGAGGCTTTCTTGAGGGCTTGGGTACGGTGGCTGTGGTGACGGAGGAATTGAGGAGTTTCGCAAAGGTATATCATATGGCTTTGCTTCCTAGGTTGTAGTTGTGGTGTGGGCCGAGGTCCAAGGGGGATCTGGAGTGAATAGAGTTCAAGATGGAGATGGTGTCTTTTGATGAGAGTTGCTTTAATTCGGTGATTAGGTGGAGGGTGTCATTGCTAGAGCCACTGGGATGGGAGAGGTGGGTGGGTTGTGGGTCGAAGTTGCTGTTGATGTCAGCGATCTTGCGGTGAAAGAAGTCTGCTAGTGTGTCGCAAGGGGCTTGGAAGGGGTGGATGGTGTTTTCAGTGGCAGAGGGACAGGTGAACTCTCAAACAATGTTGAAGAGTCCTGCATCGCTGCCCTGAGCGGGCATTCACGGAGCTTTTTGCTGCCCAAGGAGGGGTTTTTCAAAGCTCCCCTGCCGACGGAGAAATCTGCCGCCCCGGGAGGGGTATTCTCATTGAGAGAACGTTTGCCGCCTAGCGTACGGGACTCCATTGACCAGGAGCCCCTGCGCTCTTCACCTGAGCCTGAGGGGAGGGACGCCCTCGCAGCTGCCGTCACGACAGGCAGGCAATTTAACATCTCGCGGAACAAGCTGGTGCGGGAACCTGCATCGCTGCCCTGAGCGGGCGTTCACGGAGCTGTTTGCTGCCCAAGGAGGGGTTTTTCAAAGCTCCCCTGCCGACGGAGAAATCTGCCCCCCTGGAGGGGTATTCTCATTGGGAGAACTTTTGCCGCCTAGCGTACGGGACTCCATTGACCAGGAGCCCGTGCACGCTTCACCTGAGCCTGAGGGGAGGGACGCCCTCGCAGCTGCCGTCATTATTTAACGCCTGTCATCTCCCGCAGCGCGGAACTGCGCCGGGCTAAGCCAGGGCAAAGGGCAGGCCCTCTGTGGCCCTCAGAGGCCCAAGGAGGACGGGATGGGCCACCCCCCTTGAAATCCCTATGAGAGGAGAAGTAAAGATAGTTGAACTACCAAATGCTTGCTGACATTTAATGGACACGTAGCTGTAAACACTAAAATGTTGTCTTCGTGTTGATGTTACGTATTACCCCTACTCAACTGAACGGAACCATGACTCGGAAAGGGGTCCCCAAAAAGTCTGTCAACCAGGGGGGTTCGCGTAATGGTACACAAGACCACCACTTAATCAGTATACCACGGCCTATTCCTAGTGAATCAGATGGGAATGATTCTTGTCAGGCCATAGCTAGCACCCCCAGTGAACAATCTCCCTCAGAAACATCCGGTATTCTGCAAAGCCACTCACTGTTAGCGGAACTAAACAATCTGTGTAAAACCAAGTATGTCCACCCCATTACATACAAAAGTTAACACTCCAAGCGCAGCACTCACGCACATCTCACCCGTTAAACGGAAATGTGACAGGGTTCAACAAAATGGGAATGACCCAAAGGTTCAAAAATTGTGTTTAAGTCCTCCAATGCCCGTCACTAACTCCCCCTCAATTCCAGAGGCTGCAGAAGAATTAGATAGTCTAGTACCCCCTCTTCAACTGGCTCTAACATCTCTGATTGAACCATTGTTCAAATCTCTTATATCGCCGTTGTTGGAGAAAATAAATACCCTGGAGAATAAGCTGATGGAAATAGAGGAATTGATCAAGATTAATTTATTTCCCGCTAAAATCACTGAAATAATTAATCGCCATCAATCCCCTGTTGCCTCCATAGTGCCAACGCAACCTACACTATGCAACAATTTAAAAACTCTGCAACTAGCCCCCAATAAAACAACCCCTAAGATCGCTTCTAAACCGGTACTAACACAGCATACTATTGCTAGAGTAGAGAATAATAAAGTACCTTCTATACACCTACCACCTGAGGCCATCCCATTCGTGAGTGTTCTCTCAGGAGTACCACCACTCACACATGGAAAATCCGAAAGGTTAACTTTTGGCTAGCAAAAAACAGACCTCTGCCGCCCCCGACCTGGATGGAACAATAATGTGTGTTAGAAGGGTGGGCTGGTTAGGCTCCCTCCCAAAAGACATTCCTAGAGATCTAGTATTGGTAAAATTTAGGTTTAGACATATTGTCCCGTACCTACGAACCTGGCAGCCCCAAGAAGATGATGGCCCAAAATCGATCTGGGATTTACATGATTTTTACCCCTGTGCGCCATACATACCCTCCTTAAGACCTGAGGTAGGGTACAATTATAATTACGTGATGGGTAGAAGATTCTATGCTTCGAATAATTGTAGCTCCTCCGCTCTTAACCGCTTTGCACCAGTCTACAACATATATAAAACAGGAAATCTTTTTTAAACTTGCTCCTATTAAGGGTGAACATGATGTAAGGGTAGAACTGTGAATGCCTATATAATTTTAAAGGAAAGTATCTCCGCTGGAGCGCAAATGTCTTTTAAACCAATGTCTTTTAAACTTGTAGATATTTTGTGCTATTGTATGTATGATTTATGTTTGTTTTTTGAACTGTATGCTTTTATGATTTCAATCCAAAATCGAATAAAGCAAAACTGAAACTGAATGTTGAAGAGCTCTTTGGTGTGGGTAGTTCTAGCTTCTAGGTGGGTGGTGAGGGCTACTTTCTTGGTTTCCTTGAACCAGTGGTGGGAACTGTTGAGGGCTGTCTTGAAGGTGTAGCGATTTGTGAGGGTGTTGTTGGAGGGGCTAAGTATTTCCAGCTTCTTGCAGTTGCTTTTGAGGGACAGCTATATGGGGTGAAACATTTGGTTTTCTGCCACTGGGAGTGTACTTCCGCAGGATGATTTTGTCAGTGTTAGAGGCGATTCAGTTGGAATAGTTGTGGATGTCTAGTTCAAAAGAGTTTTCTTCAGGATGGCGGACCAGATGGATTTGGTGATTTTGCTTCAGTTGAATCAGAGAGGAATGGGGTATCTTGTGGAGGCTTTTTGTGGGTCATCAATCAATGGGTCAATCATAGCATTTGTAAAGCGCACTACATACCCGTGAGGGTCTCAAGGCGCTGGGGGGGTGGGGTGCTGCTACTGTTCGAAGAGCCAGGTCTTGAGGAGTCTCCTGAAGGTTAGAAGGTCTTTGGTCTGCCGTAGGCGGATGGGGAGGGTGTTCCATGTCTTGGCGGTGAGGTGGGAGAATGATCTGCCGCTGGCGGTTATTCTTCGGATGCGGGGGACGGTGGCGAGGGCGTGGTCTGCAGACCAGAGCTGGTGGGCAGAGGTGTAGAGGCTGAGTCGTCTGTTGAGGTACGCTGGTCTGGTGTTGTGGAGTGTCTTTTGTGCATGGGTGAGGAGCTTGAAGGTTATCCTCTTGTTGATGGGGAGCCAGTTCAGGACTTTCAGGTGGGGTGTGATGTGGCTGCGGCGGGAGATGTCGAGGATCAGGTGTGCTGAGGCGTTCTGGATGCGTTGGAGTCGTTTCAGGAGTTTGGCCGGGGCTCCTGCGTAGAGTGCGTTACCGTAGTCCAGTCTGCTGCTGACGAGGGCCTGGGTGACCATCCTTCTAGTTTCGGTGGGGATCCACTTGAAGATCCGTTGAAGCATGCGAAGGTTGTTAAAGCAGGAGGAGGAGACTGCGTTGACCTGCTTTGTCATGGAGAGTGTGGAGTCGAGGATAAAGGACATTGCTGAGGCAAAAAAAGTCTATCTATTCAACAGGATTACACTAGCAGCCAACTCACAAAGAGAACTCTTTATTATTATTATTATTATGTTTCTTATATAGCCCCAGAATCGACCCCCGAAGGGGTATCTCCGCGCTTGCCTTGGGAACCCGTCCTGGCTTTTCCCTGTGAGATAGCCCCTACAGGGCATCCCCAAGGTGAAGGCGGGGGGCCGTTGTGGAGATTAAGCAAGCTTAATGCCCAGAGTTGCAGAGTGTGAACCCATGATTAGGTCAGGCACCGAAGCGAGAATTATCGAGTCCATGGACATTTGAGCTCAAGACCCTGCCGCGTCGGGAATTGAACCCTGGTCCCTGGTCTGACCTCTGCTTCAGGGTCTGCCTGCTCTAACCAGTGAGCCACACTTCTCCACATTGTTAAGGAATTCACTAATCCATCAGGAACGCAGCAGGCGCCCCCTGATACTAAGGACTGGGTGGAATCTGTAGCCTCCTACTTTCATGAGAAAGTTAATGACATTCATAAACGTTTTCCCCAGTCAACGACAAAAGATGAATCCACTACTCCTTACGTCAATGGGCAAAACATCCCCAATGATCATTCTGCCACGCTAAGACAGTTCTCACCTTTGTTAGAAAACGAGGTGAACCAAATCTTGTTGAAAATGAAATCTGGGGCCCCGGGAGACCCTGCCTCCCGCAAGTTATATCTAAAATCTCCCCAGTTCTGATCCCCATCCTAACCAACATTTTCAATCAATCCCTACACCACTGTGTTGTCCCTAAGCACTGGAAGGAGGCAGTAATCAGGCCTATTTTAAAGAAACCCATGGCTGACCCGGATCAACTTGTAAACTATCGACCAATTTCCCTTTTACCACTCTTTGGAAAAGTTATGGAGGCTCTAATAAATAAACAGTTCATCGCCCATCTGGAGTCCAAAAAACTCCTCGACCCATCCCAATCCGGTTTCAGGGCGTTCCACAGCACTGAAACGGCCGTGCTTGAGGTCGTGGATAATATAAGACTGTCTTTGGACTCTAAACAATCGGCTATACTGATTTTGCTAGACCTGTCTGCGGCCTTCGAAACAATCTCGCATCGCGTTCTGTTAGAGCGCCTTGCAGAGGTCGGTGTCTAAGGCGCCGCACTGCAATGGCTGACAAGCTACCTTGGAAACAGATGGTCCAGGGTGCAGTTAGGCTCCCACTCTTCCATTTTCCACAAGGGTGTCCCACAGGTATCCATTTTGAGCCCGACCCTTTTTAACATTTATGTCTCCCCCCTGGCGAAGATCATCAGAGAACATGGTTTTGGAACCGTATCCTATGCTGAAGATACCCAAATCCTCGTCACTATCAACCAAAACCCTGATGATATAAAAAGAAGGTTCAAAAACTGTATGATCAGTATACAAGAATGGATGACCAGAAATTTCCTCATGATGAACGCCTAAAAGACTGAGGTCTTGCTTTTCGGCAAAGCCGACCAAATCTGGTCATCAGACTGGTGGCCAGTCTCCCTCGGTCCCTGCCCAGTCCCCAAGCCCTTTGTCAGGAATCTTGGAGTAACAATAGACGATAAGTTAACCATGTCTGAACACATCAGGAAAGCAGTGGGAAATAGCTACGGCCAGATGCGCAGTCTGAGGAAGATCTTTAAATGGATCCCACTTTCAGCACGTATGCCCCTAGTCCAGGGACTCATTGTTAACAGGATGGACTATGGAAATGCCCTTTTTTCAGACATCAACCTAACACTATTGAATCGACTGCAAGTCCTCCAAAACACTGCTGCTAGGCTAGTACTAAATCTACCCCCTCGTACCCCTTCAGCAGCCTGCCTCAGGACCTTGCACTGGCTCCCCATACAAACACGCATAAAGTTCAAACTATGCTGCCTAGTCCATAAAGCTGTAAATTGTTATGGACCTGTCTATCTCGAACATAAGCTCAAGGCCCACGTCCCAAGCAGGACGCTACGCTCTTCCAGCAAAGCCATTCTCTCTGTACCCAGAGTTTGAACAGTCAGAAATGGAGACAGAGCCTTCAGTAAAACGGCCCCAGAAGCCTGGAACTCCCTCCCCATTCAGTTGAGGTTAGAGCCTGTTCACATGATATTTCGAAAACAGCTAAAAACCTGGCTCTTCTAGCCAGTTGAGCCCTCCTACTTCCTGGATCAGTTGGTCATGAGGATCCTTTTTGCCTGCTAGCGTTGTGAGACCTTCGGGTGATTTATGCGCGATACAAATGAAATAAAATGGAAATGGAAATGGAGGATGACCCCTAGGTTTCGTGCATGGTTGGTGGGTGTAGGGGGTGCTCCTAGTGCTGTCGGCCACCAGGAGTCGTCACAGGCCGAGGGGATGGGGACCTCTGTCTTGTCCGAGTTCAGCTTCAGTCGGCTGTTCCTCATCCAGTCGGCGATGGCCTTCATTCCTTCGTGGAGGTTGATTTTGGCTGTGTGGGGTACTTTGGTGAGCGAGAGGATCAGCTGAGTGTCGTCGGCGTAGCAGATGATGTTTAGGTCGTGCTGTCGGACGAAGTGGGTGAGTGGTGCCATGTAACCGTTGAACAACGTTGGGCTGAGAGATGAGCCCTGGGGTACGCCGCAGATGATCTCAGTTGCTTCGGAGCGGAAAGGGGGGAGGCAGATGCTCTGGGTTCTCCTGGAGAGGAAGGAGGTGGTCCAGTCCAGGGCCTTCTCTTGGATTCCGGCATTGTGGAGGCGTGCTCTTAGTGTGTGGTGGCAGACTGTGTCGAAAGCGGCTGACAGGTCCAGGAGGATGAGGGCCGTGGTTTCTCCGTTGTCGAGCATGTTTCTGATGTCGTCGGTGGTGGCGATGAGGGCAGTTTCGGTGCTGTGGTTGCTGCGGAACCCTGACTGAGATGGGTCCAGGATGTTGTTCTCTTCGAGGGAGCCGGTCAGTTGTATGTTGACAGCCTTTTCGATGACCTTCGCCGGGAACGGGAGCAGGGAGATGGGTCGGAAGTTCTTGAGGCCCTTGGGGTCCACCTTGGGGGTCCTTAGTAGGGCGTTGATCTCTGCATGCTTCTTGCTCTCCGGGTAGGTCGCTGTCTCGAAGGAGATGTTGATGGCTTTCCAGAGGTGGGGTGCAATGGTGCTGCTGGCTTTGTTGTAGATGTGGTGTGGGCAGGGGTCTTCCGGTGATCTGGAGTGGATGGTGTTCATGATCTTGATGGTGTCGTTGTCGTTGATGTTGGTCCAGGCATGCAGGCGGTTGGTGCGGGTGGTGGTCGTGGGAGCGGGGTTATGGGCTGTTGCCGGGGTGGTGACGGTGTCGAAGGTGTTGTGGATGTCTGTGATCTTGCGATGGAAGAAGGTGGCCAGCGAGTCACACAGGCCTTGTGACGGTGGGATGTAGTTGGTGTTGGAGTTGAGGTTGGAGAGTTCCTTCACAATGATGAAGAGCTCTTTGCTGTTGTGTGCGTTGTTGTCTAGGTGGTCTCTGAAGGCGGTCCTTTTGGTAGATCTGATGAGTTGGTGGTGTTGGCGGGTGAATTTGAATTTGAATTTAAAATTATTTATATAGCGCACGTTCACCAGCGGTTTCATGGCACTGCAACTGACAGGTATCTGGGCGGGAATGGCGGGAGCTAAATTAAAGGAGAAAACAGGACTGCTAGTAGACTAATTAAAAGATTTAGTAAACAAGTGAGCTTTGAGCTGTTTCCGGAATTGGGGATAGAGAGTTAAGGCTCTAAGCTCTAGAGGCAGGGAATTCCAAAAGAGTGGAGCAAGAGTCGCAAATTTCGATCCTCCCCATTTCTTCCTCCGGAACCGCGGGACTGTGAGGAGGGATTGAGTGGATGAACGCAGCTCCCTAGTAGGAACATAGGGGATAATCTCAGATGAGATAAAGGCCGGTGCCGTGCCCAGTCGTGCTTGAAAGGTGATAGAGGCAAGCTTAAACTGGACACGTTCACGGACTGGGAGCCAATGTAAAGACTTGAGGAGGGGGGTGACGTGGTGGAACTTTGGCAGTTTAAACACCAGGCGCGCCGCCTGGTTCTGGATCTGCTGCAAACGCCTTAGGCTATATGCAGGTATACTTGCATATAGGGCGTTGCCGTAATCCAGGCGGGAGATGACCATTGCCAGGGTGATCAGTTTCAGAGCGTCAAAAGAAAAGAAACGGGACACCTTGAGTATAGTGCGCAGTGAGAGAAAAGAAGAAGACACCACAGAACTAACCTGGGAGTGAAGGGTGAGCTGGGAATTAAGTTTAATGCCTAGTGTTTTTACTGAGGTAGAAGGGACAGGTGGAGAGCCTAGGGAAGGGGGCCAAAACAAAGAAGACCAGGGACTGGATGAACCACCCGTCAACACCAGCTCAGTCTTGTCTGGGTTGAGTTTAAGGTGGTTGTAGTTCATCCAGTCCCGGATATGAATCATAATAGATTGGAAATTAAGAACAGAAGCAGGGGAAGAAGACAGTTTAAAGACAAGTTGGAGGTCATCCGCATAATTATATACGGTGACCTCCATTTGCCGCAGTGAAACAGAAGAGGTGAAAGGGAGGAGCTTTGGGGAACCCCGCACTGAACTTTCTGGAAGTCCGCAGAAAAATCACCCAGGCGAACCGCCTGGGTGCGGTCCATCAGGAAGGAGGACGGCCATACCAGGGTGGTACCCCCGACCCCCGCCGCCTTGACACGGGGTGGCGTTCCTGTGGGCTGTGCAGCTTTCCGGTGTTCTTTTGCGGGTCCAGTTTTTTTTTCTAGTTTTCGGCAGGTTCGCTTGGAGGCCTGGAGGTCTTCGGTGAACCAGCTGGCTCTCTTGCTGGTGTGGGTGTTCGGGGGTTTCTTGAGCGGGGCGAGGGTATTGGCACCGTTGTTGATTAATTGTCCAAGGCTGTGGGCTGCAGCATCTGGGTCGGTTGGGTCTGCGGGTTGGTTCTGGGCGAGGGCGGCGGTTAGCTGGTCCTCGGTGATCTTGCCCCAGCTGCGGCTAGGCATCTGCTGGGTGCGGTGGTGTGTGGTGGGTTTTCGGAAGGTGAAGTGGGTGCAGCGGTGGTTGGTCAAGTGGAGTTCGGTGGTGCGGTCGAAAAAGACGTGGCTGCTCGCTGAGAAGATGGGGTCAAGCGTGTGGCCAGAGGAGTGTGTGAATGCTGTGATGAGTTGTCTGAGTCCGAGGTTGCTGAGGTTTTCGATCAGGGTGGAGGAGTTGGCGTTGTTTTTATACTCGAGGTGGAAGTTCAGGTCCCCGAGGAGGATGTAGTCCATGCAGGCAAGGGCGAGTGTGCTGACGAGGTCGGTGATGGGGTCGCAGAACTGTGGTCGGGGTCCTGGGGGTCTGTAGATGAGGGTGCCTCTGAGGGTAGTGTTGGGGTCGGTGTGGATCTGGAAGTGCAGGTGTTCGGCGGTGGCAGGGTGTCGTCGGCGTGTGTCGAGATTTTGAGAGTATTTCTGTGGATGATGGCAATTCCTCCTCCTATTCCGTTGGTGCGGTCCTTGCGGGTGATCTTGTAGTCTTCCGCAATGGCTATGGTGATGTCAGGTGCTGAGGAGGGGGTCAGCCAGGTCTCAGTCAGGAAGGCGACGTCTGGGGCATTGGTGTCGAGTAGATCCCAGAGTTCGAAGGCGTGTTTGCGGGCGGAGCCGGTGTTGAGCAGGATTCATCTGAGGAAGTTGGTTTCCATGTTGGGTGGGTTGGCGGGCCGGATGCTGGTGAAGCTGCAGTTCCGGCAGGAGAAGGGTCCTTTGGTGCGTTTCGGGGCGGCCAGGCAGCAGGTGCGAGGTCGTCCGGCGTTGAGTGCGTGGAGAGTGCTGGAGTCATAGCGGAGGCGGGTGTCGTGGTGTGTGTGGGGTCCAGGGTTCCTGGCGCTGGGCGCGGTCCAGGCCTAACAGGCGCAGACGGGCTTGCCTTAGGTGTGCCATCAGCGCCAATGGAGAAGTGAACAATGATGTGGTCTGTCCAGGTTAGCTTAGTGGTGTGGGAGAACTTGGCACAGTCGTTGGTAGAGAAAATAGGGTCCAGGGCATGTCCTGCACTGTGCATGCAGGTGGTGACCAGTTAAGGAAGGCCAATGATGCACATGTTTTTGTAAAGAGAGGTGGTGTTGGAGTCAATGGGGTTGTCAAGGTAGAAGTTGAGGTCTCCCAAGAACATGTACTGATTGGAGTCTATTTCTTGTGGGGCTATGAAGTCCAGGATAGCATTGCAGAAGCTGGCGTGAGGTCCTGGAGGTCTGTAAGCAAGGGTTCCTCTAATGGGGGTTTTGGTGTTGGGTTTTATGTTGAGGTTGAGGTGTTCCATGATCGAAGTGGTGTCATCATCGAAGGAGATGCAGTCGAGGGAGTCTTTGTGGATGATGGTCATGTCCGCCGGGTCTGTTGGGGTGGTCTCGATTAATCATCTTGTATCCAGGGGGGTGTAGTGATGGCGATGTTGGGTGTGGTTGCGGGGGTGAGCCGGGTTTCATGATGAACATCACATCTGGAGCGAGTGTGGTTGCAGTGTTCTAGATCTCAGTGGCATGCTTACAGAAGGATCTGACATTGAGTCGGGTGCAGTGTAGCTGGGGTCTATGCAAGGGTGTGTAATGGATGTTCGTGGCCCTGTAAAAAGGAAAACAAAATACCCAGGGCTGGTATTGTATTGGATAGAAGTGGGATGCAGCACTCACTGATGGTGACACTCACAAGAATAGTCTGTCAAACATGTATTATGCTCAGTAACAGAGACAGAGCAGTGCACCCACAAGACTAATCAATAGGTCTTCAAGTATATTCTTTAGAAAAGAGTCCTCTTTATTTTCATTCATTAAAAACAAATTATACATGGTCTAGCAACCAGAACATACAGCATTCAGTTAATGTTAGTATTTATGTGTCCGATCATGTCCAGGATTGAATGACGGGACGCTACAAGAGTGTCATGATACGAATCCAGGTATCCGTATGGGCATACCAGCGCACCCTTGTTTGCATTGCATCTTACTTGTTTGGCCTATACGAGGTGGCACAAAAGACCCTGGACACTTGAAGAATAAGAAAAAGTATGTGTTCGGAAACATAAATACTAATATTATCTGAAGAATTATTTACCATCATAAAATAAAGATTAGAAAAGCCCTGATAAAGTTCAATGTATACTGAACGAAACGTGTTGGCTGTATGTTCTGGTTGTTGGACCATATCTAATTTTTAAAAAAGTGAATGGAAATAAAAAGGACTTTTTTCTAAAGAATATACTTGAAGACCTATTGATTACTCTTGTGGGTGCACCACCCTTTCTCTGTTTTTGAATCTAACTCTGCCATGCAGTAATATCACACAATGGCTGATATCGGAGTGTAAGTGCACCAAACCATCTTCATTTTTTGGAATTAAGTGTTAAGTGTGTTTTAGAGGTCCGCTGTGGGTATTTGATTTCTATGTCTCGTGCTCAGGTTGGCTTTTCTCACTCATTCGCCAAACATGAGGGGGCCTATCACTACTACCGGAGCGGCCATAGGGTAAGTTCTGAGGGGTGAAACCTGGGGTTGGCGAGTGGCAGGGAAGGTACACCTGCGTATTCACTGCCTGGGTAGGGAAAACCCCCCAGGTGAGTTTCTCTACTTAGGGGAGTGGCTCTCCCCATGGATCACCTCATGGGTTTTTCTGATTCTCTTGTTGTGGACTTAGGGCCTGGGGCACTTTCCCACTGTATAGGCAGACTCTCCCTACCCATGTTAGGAAGTGCTGCTCACCTGATGTTGGTGAAACAGGTCACAAGCTTTCCATTGCAGGTCGGTCAGTGCACTTGTACCAGGGGTGTGCTTAAACATGTGTCCAGCCTGCCATGGCAGGCCGGTCTGTGCACTTACACATATGACGTTTTAAAACATGTGTCCCACCAGCCGTTGTAGGCCGATCAGAACAATTTCACATATTGGTTTAAACATGTGTCCAGCCTGCCACTGTAGGTCTGTGTGTGCGCAATTCTGCTTCTACTTAGGTTGGGTTTTCAAATCACTAGCCATCCTGAGAGGACCTTTCACTATCACTAGATCACCCGGAGGGTACATCTTAAGGGGTGAAGTGAGTAGCATGTGAAAGGCATGGCATGTACAGATGTGTGTTCTTTGGCCAGGTAAAGAGGAATACCCATGTGTGTTTTCAATAACTATGAGTTTTACTCTTCCCCTAGGCTAACATGAGGAAATAGTGGAAATTACTTCAGGCTGCAATAGTGGATTGCAGTGGAGCAGCCTCCTAATGTTTTCTATCACTGGATTCACAATGACATCTACTGTGTGGCATCTTGAAGTGTGCTCTCCAAGGGACTGTTGGCATGTCCCCTATTTTTTGTAGGTCTCAGTGGCATCAAAGATCTCCTACATGTCACCCACACAATCTGCTTGCGAGACCGGGAGAGCGGTGCCCTTTTAAGGGCCCACATCATCTGCTGTATCCCAACTAGTCGCACGGAGTGAGCATGGAACTAAGAAATGTGCCTGGAGATTGAAGTGTGTCGGGTAGAGCCCCAGAAGGTATTCTTGCTTCTATTGTGAGTGGCCCCTGCATCATGGGGACCTCAGCACCAATAAATGCCTTGTTGGTGGTGAGCAGATTCACTGGTTGTGGGATCCAGCGTGGCCCACTTACTCGATTGTACTGAATCTCTCTTGTGTGAATGCTTCCAAGAAGGAACAGAAGTGGGTGAAGAGACGGCGTGACCCCCACTGTGCTTTGTAGAATTAGGATGGTGCCAGAAGGCCCTTGAGGAACCCTTTTGTATGACTGATTATTGTCCTCAGCCCGCTTGTGATCTGCCTCCTGTGGGTAAACTTCCAGAGTGGTGGCAAACCCCCATTTGATGACTGTCTCTTAATTAGTCCTGCTAACTATCCCCACCTGCTTTCCTGGGACCCTCCTGATAGGAGTGGTAGATTTTGCCTTGCTGGGGCATCGGCTCAGCCAGCTGGAAAGGGTCAGTTTCAACATTTGGCAGTCAAGCGGTGGGATAGGGATTGCATTTGCATAGCATTGCATGATAAGTTATTGCACCACGACTTCATGTAGGCAAAGTGTTCCTTTGCTTCCTAAGATGTGCCTGAAAAATGGATTGACTTCTGGGTCAGTGATTTTTGTTCCCTATAGATCTCTATTTCTGCTCCAGATGTTTGTCACCATGCCTAGGGTCCTAACTAAGTGGGACTTGTTTGAGTTGACTGATCCGGACCTGTATACGGTGACAGGGGAAGTGCCATAAAAGCGGATCATCGGAAAGCACTGCGAGTATTGGCAAAGGCCTATGAAGAAGGGTCAGTGAATGGTGAGGGAGATCCTGAGTGTAGAGAGGGATCAGAGCTGACACAGGGGTTTCCAAATGAAATACCTGTGGATGGTGGGTTTCTTCTTGACCTCAGTTAGCAATGATTTCTCCAGGGGCATATCCTTCAAAGAGATGGAGAGCAGAAGGGAAAAAAGGATGCTGAAAGACATTGGGGGATGGCACTCTATGGATTGGTTGGCTATCTCCCCACCATGGGTGTGGAGATTTGTGTTAGTGTAGGCAGTTCTCTGTAGAGCAAAGTGAGGAAAGGGTTGCATGTTTCTTCCCCAAAGGAGGGGGGAGACAAGGGTGGGCAAAAGCCAAGGATGCCATTCACCCGGGCTCTGGGCCTGGCATATCCCAAAGGGGGAAGCTGGCTTGTGCCAGGGGAAAATCCCCTGAGGGGGTCCCCTAGTACAATAGGGATGTAGGGGGGGGGGGGTGAATGGAACCAGTAGCCCACCAGTTCGGGTTCCAGGGGTACTCCTCCCAAATGGGGTATGAGTTTCCAAAAATATGGGCAGGGGGAAAAAAAGAACTCAAAACTGGCTCCTGTCCAGTCACAGGGTAGAGACCACCTGCAACCGGGTGACCAGGTGCAGGAAGCCATCCCTGACCTGGTTGAAAGGAAAGTGGGAGAAAGGTACAAAACATCTGGGGCAGTTGACCCCCCTTTCTGGAGCCACCAAAGGCTGTGAACCTTGAGGGCTGGGCTATGGATGCTGGCTGTTGTTGACGCCCCTGGTCTGGTGTTGTTCCATTGAACTAAGGTGTCCTAGGGGTAGGAACGGAAGGGGCCACACCTTCGGGTGGACCCCTTAGAGAGGCAAAGGGAATCCTACTGAGATCATGGGGCCTAGAGCTGGAGGGATACCACCGTGGACGTGGGCCATCGTCCAGATTCTATCATCCTGAGCTGAAAACATTATCAAGAAGATGATTAAACTTCCCTAGCTTTAGGCTGGTAGGGGGTCATGTTGGACTATTGTGTGGTTCCTACAAATCTATATAGGATCTGAGCATTTAGAAAACATAAACACCCCCAAAGGATATGTTAGTCTGATGACCAGCTAGCTCACAGTGCAACTATGAGCCCCTCAACCTCACCAAGAGCAATTAGTTTCTAGCAACTATCCAACATGACAACCCCGAGCTTAGTCACTCATGCTCACTTTGTCTCAGAGAGATACACAGAATACACTGTGGGGACTTTTTCAATGAGTATTTTTTTAACCAGCGTCATTCTAGTATGGTGTGCTGCAACAACCATAAGACAGAAACAGATGATTGCAAGCACCAACAGAGTATATAAAAGGTAAAATTCTACCATGGTGCTAAAACAGTGAATATATACAGGCATATAGATACATGACAGTAATGATGTGGACTCCTACGATGCAAACCCTAACTAGATGTACCTAAGTGTACCCAGTTTGTATGTAGGTGTATAGCCAAGAATCCCCCTAGGAAAGAGCCTACCCTATTACCTGATGTTTGAGAGCAAAGGACCCCGTCTTGGTCTTGAGTTGGACACCATACAAGGGTTGTCAGACCACAGCATGCTGGGGTGTGTGGGTGCAGGGATTTCAGCATCTTGTGTCAGCATGGATGCTTTTTCTCCTCTGGTTTGCCCAGCCAAGATGTGGTACTTACACACCCATAAGGTACCCTCAGGTGTTCTACCTAGATGTGTCATGGTACTGTCATGTGTCAAGGACAAACAGGTCAATGCTCTTAAAGACTTTTTAACTGAGCTAAACCTTACCCAAGCCTGCACACAGCCAACACACTCGAGAGGAGCAATGTTAGACTGGATAATATTGAGAAACAAGGATACTTCAATCCACTCAATTGTTCCATGCGACTTGTCGGATCATCATGCCATAATCTTCCTGATACCCACCTTGAAAAAGAACACGACCACGCAGCCTATCAAACTCAGAAAGTGGACCCAGGACACTAAAGGCTCGAATATTGAACTACTAGTAGACAGTTGTGAAAAGGACTTAAATCCGCCTAACAACTTGCAGAATGTGAATGATCTAACGGATCACCACACTACGTCAGTAACGAATATAGTCAACTCCACCATGCCACTAAAACTGAAAAGAGTCACAGGGAAGGGTACAAATCCATGGTTTAATGGGATACTGAATGAAGATAGGCGGAAACTAAGACTTGCTGAAAGAAAATGGAGACAGCACCCATCATCCCCTGAGCTGAAATGTCTCAGAAAAATCGGAAACGAGTACAACAAAAAGATCCTCAATTCCAAAAAGGAATTTATTAGATCAGAACTGGATAACGCCAAAAACAGACCACGGAAACTATTCAAGATCTTAAAGCAGCAATCCAATCGGATGGCCAAATCTGCCCAAGAAACTACTAAAACTCAACTGAGTTGTGAAGAATTCTCAACATTCTACACCGACAAGGCCAACACGCTTGAAAGAGAGCTGAGGATGGCGGCCGACAACCTTCCCAACCAACCACCCACACTGAACAATACCACCTCGACAATCGACCATGATAGGGCAAAAAACAAGGCACAGTGGGATACCTTCAAGCTATATGACCAGAATACCATCGCTAAAACGCTCTCGATATCAAACCTAATAACCACTATAATGACCCACTCCCCTCTAAATGCCTAAAAAAAATCAGCCATATTGTCATTCCAATATGGACAAAAATAATACATGCCTCTCTTTCTCAAGGGATCCTTCCAGAATGCTTAAAAACAGGTCAAGTCGTCCCCATCATCAAAAAACCTACAGAGAACCCGGCAGATCCTAATAACTTTCGCCCAGTAACCAATATTCCATTAGTTGCCAAATTAATTGAGAAATGTGTGCAAAATCAACTGAGCCATCACATCACCAATTTCATGCTGCTGGAGACTGTCAATCGGGGTTCAGAACAGGCCATAGCATGGAAACAGCAATCCTACATATTGTTGATGATGTGTTACAGGCCCTAGATCACAATC
Organism: Lissotriton vulgaris; assembly: GCF_964263255.1. Lineage (NCBI taxonomy): Eukaryota > Metazoa > Chordata > Amphibia > Caudata > Salamandridae > Lissotriton > Lissotriton vulgaris. Next base: position 1,718,903,343 of record NC_141689.1, on the reverse strand, counting down.
GAACATGTCTACTAGTACTTCTTGACCTGTCGTCTGGATATGAGAAGGTAAATCACGAACAAATTCATCAAGCCAGGCTTCATGAAAGGATGGGACTGTCTGGAAATGTGCTGAAATGGTTTGAATCCTTCCTTCAGAATAGAACTCAAAGATTCCTGGTCAACCAGACACTATCCCCATCATGCACTAACTGAATTGGAATCCCTCAAGGATCTACACTATCTCCATCACTTTTCGACCTGTATGTCGAACCTCTTAAAGAAATTCTCCGTGACTCAAACATATCCTATCACATGTATGCGGACGACACGCATATATACATCAATATTGCGTCTCTGGAAGACATCAAGTTAATGAATGAAGCCTTAAAAGTGTCATTACTCTGGTTAACTTGCAATCACATGAAGCTTAATGCACAAAAAACTGAATTCCTATTAATTTCACCACCAAAGAACCACACAGAAGTGAAGGAATGGACCAAACTGATCACAGTACTAAACTGCACCCCTACTCTAGTGGACTCAGCAAAATCACTTGGAATCGCGCTGGATAAGAACCTAAACATGAAAGCTCACAACAAATCAATGGCAAAAAGTGCCCGATTTCACTTGAACTACATTAGAAAAGTGAAACCATTCATTTCTATGGCAGATCTCAAATTGGCAGTCCAATCTTTAGTTATCTCAAGAATTGAGTATGGATGTACAACCTTAGCAGGTCTACCAAAAATTTCCACAGCACCACTAAAAGAATGCCTCAATGCAGCTGCAAGACTCATCATCAGATCTAGGAAATTTGACACTATCTCTCCACACCTGAAAGCGTTGAACTGGCTATCATACGAAGCCAGAATTCAACTTAAAATGGCATGTATTACTGACAAAGCGCTCCACTACAAAACACCAAGATCCCCTGGCCCAGAAAATTGAGCTTTCAGGAGGAAGCAGACGAGCCAGGAGTGCCAAGGAGCTGTTGCTGAGACCACCCATCTTCTGCAAGAAGAAAACGTATGATACAGTTTCTCCGGAGCAGCCCCCAGAATGTGGAACTCCCTCCCTCCAAACATTAGGAAAATTCCAACACGGCAACATTCAAGAGGAAAGCTAAGATCTTCCTAATGAGTAAGTTCCTTCCATAGGCAAGACAGTTCATTACTAGCACCGTGACATAGATGTTTCGAAAACAGAACAACATGTAAGTGAAGAGAAAGTCACCAGTTATACTGGGGATAACCTTTGTCGGTTCCATACTACTCCAGACGTATGGATGTAGAATGCACGTAAAAAGACACGTCGGAACTATTGGTACTGGAAGTCCCAGCACACCTTTTACAGTAAGCAATTCCAATAACTTTTATTGTAACCTTGAAGCTAGACATATACAGGAATTATATGGATATATGTTAGTTTTGGTATCAAGTTGTATCCTAAATCTACCTCATGTCATTGTATACACTTATGCTAATACTGTATAGCTGTACACCTAACCTATCTACCAAAACAGAACAACAATGCAAGTAAGGAGAAAGTCACCAGTTACTAGGGATAACCTTTGTCGGTACTATACCACCCCAAACTTATGGATGTAGAATGCACGAAAAAAGACACTTCCGAACTATTTGTAATGGAAGTCACAGTACACCGTTTACAGTAAGCAATTCCAATAACTTTTACTGTAACCTTGAAGATAGACATATACAGGAATTATATGGATATATGTTATTTCACTGTATATATTTGTGCTAATACTGTATAGCTGTATACCTAACTTACCTCATATCATTGTGAAACGTTCTGCTATACACAAAATGTATCTCTAACCTACCTCATGTAATTGTGAAACGCTCCGATACCCTGTTAGATCTCGAGCCACATGCTCTCTGTCTACACTACATAACCCATAATGCCTTGCAAAGAACTCAGGGTTGTGTGCTATCCCATGCTGCCATGGGATTGGTCTGTTGAGAGGGAGGTTCTTAAGTCTCCAAGGGTCAGTGTGCAGCGCTTGGCTTTCGCGTTAGCACCTTGGATTCTTTTTCCTGCCTTGTGCCTTACCCTGTGCCTCGAGACTGTTTTTCTGAATATCTTCAGTGGCTACTGATTTTTTATGGTTCCCTTCTCTATTTTTCCCAATTCAGTGGAACCTTGTTGTCTGCATTCTCGGTTCCTCCCGTCTCATTGTTTAGCTCTGCTGATAGTTTCTGCAGATTGTTTAAAGAGACTTGTATTTCTTGCAAGTGCAAGCGTGAGGATTTTAATGTGCATTTGCATTTCCTTCGTGGCTGTGAAGGACATTAAAAGAGCCACGTTATATTTTTTTTCTGTGGAGACGAAGTGTTCAGTTCAAACACACGAACGCGGTCCTAATTGCCTGCAGGTGTGAATTGATTAAACACCACCGAACACTGCTGCCTGAACTTCTCTGTGGGAACATTTCACTTTCACCGAACTCTGAGTTGGGAGCAATAAAGTAGAATTATGTTCGCCTGATTTTCCTTCGTTTTCTTCACCACAGGAAAGCTTCTTAGGAGGAATGTTTATTTTTTGACGGAGCAGTATTGCCTCAATATTTTTCTCTTCACACCTTTAAAGGACACCACATCAGTGGCGGCTGGTGACATTTGAAAGTGGTGGGGCGTAAACGGAAGATCACACTGCACCGTAGCGAGCGAGCGCAGCGAGCGAGCCCGAACCCCCTAAGGAGGGTTCGGGGGGAATTCCCCCAGAGAAAATTTTGAAAAAAGAGTGGACAAATGGTGCATTTTCAAGCAAATTTGTGAAAGCAGGAAGGTTAATAAAGCAATTGTAAAAGTGCAGTTATTACATTAATAAAGTGGTGTCATATAACATAGGTAGCTGCTTATTCATCTTCATCATAACCACAGAGATTCATAACAGACTTTGAAACACAATGCATTGCTGAGTACCTCACAGATGTATTTTAATAACAAACAAATAAACAGGACGCATTGTGCGTAGGATGTTGGAGTACTGCCTAACCAACACACAACAGCTGTAGACCTTAGTTAGTAGTTGATGTATAAATTATAGAGGTTAAATCTTCAGTGAAAATTAATCTTCCTTTGAAACAATACCTGCACTATGGAAAATATGCAACAAATACAAATTCAAAGGAAGACTGAAAAGTGGTATTTTGTTGTTTTTGTCATTGCATCCAGATATATGATACAACAAGTAACATCATACTTACAAGAAGTCAGGACTACTGGCTTTGTCGATGGTTCTTAGTTGCAAAAGATAAATAAGCAGCAACTGTGGCTTGTATATAACATTGAAAAAGCTTCCACATAAAGCCCTGGTGACACCACGACAATGTTGCTGCCCCTCCAAAATTGAAAATAGGCAAATTCTTAACACAAAACATGCACAAATACTGCTTGCTGGCTTACATTATTTCCCAGTATATGCTCGATGTATGATATTGGCAGAAAAATGCTGTGAACTCTTCTTGTAGATATCATTTCCCTGGAGTGTTTTTAAACCGGATCATAAGATCTTGGCCTAACTAGGTTCCAATGATTCTATGAGCCTCTTACTTCGTCATGAAGTGCAGTAGTAAAGCACTGTACCCCCAGCCTTACTTATTTATGTTTTTAAACAAGATTTGTAAATCCTGTGCTTGATTAGAAAATCCTGAGGACCAGCAGAGTTCTGGAGCCACAAATCGAAAAGCAGACCCAGAAATCCCGCTTTAAAAATACTTTTTATTCATTACTTCATTGCCAGCCTGGGTCACTTTTGGGACTTCACAGGGGCATAGGGGTATGCTTCACAGGAGTACTCTGTTTCACAGCGGAACCCAGTTATTTACTGGACGGAGTGTAAATAAACAGAAAGTGTGAATTATTTAAAATATTTATTTTCTCAATCGCTAAAATGCATTCGAAGGCCATAATTAAGTGACCATGTAAGCTGCACAGCAGGCACAGACATGAGCTTTCACTCAGTACAAAACATTAAAAAAAAGCTCATCGTGCAGCATTCAAAGTGTGGCAAGTAAAACATTGCATGCAATGTGTATTTCACAGCCAAGTCCACTCGACGATAACTGCCAAGGAGGCGTCCTCACGATTAGTGACCTGGGATTGGATCACATAACCTGAGCACCCAAAGCTAATTTTGGGCTTCCTTTCTGCACCACTTATGGGCTGGTTGCTGTCTTACGTATCTGAAGAGCAGGAGCAAAGTTTAAAAGACTGTGCTTTTTTTTGGTTGGAAAAGACATAGTAACAGCATTTGTGAACATTTCTAAGGCCAGTTCAGAACACAATACATGACTGGCAGCAGGGGGGTATTGCGTGTTTCTGACCGGCCATTTATTAAAATAGGAAGAAGAGTTGGAAAAGGAAAACAGTCGGTCTCGGTCAGCTCCTGAGGTGACGTAACAGAATATCTTCCAACCACGTTCTTTGCTTATTTAAATCAAGACTGTCAGTTGTAACCGAGAAACTTCCAGTAGGTCTTTTCATATAAAACTTTATTATTCATTTTAATGGGCTACATATCTTGCTCAAAGATTCTATTATAGAATCTTTGAGCAAGATATATGTAGCCCATTAAAATGAATAATAAAGTTTTATGGCTATATTAGTGATGTCTCGTCCCATATCTTCTTCTCAGTGCTGCTAGTGCACGACACACGTTATATACTGGTTCTGTCTTCACAGTGAACGGAGAAGGCCTGGCTTCAGTGCGCCTTTCACTACTGTCATGTCACGAGGCACGAGTCAGTTCACGTGAACTGGCGATCGGTGAGTGACCCTATTACAGGAAATGTGCAGTTCCAATCCCTTTTACTTACGTGGTTACCACGCCAGCAAGAGATGACTCTGAAAAACTGCACTTGTGTATTGGAAATAAAATCCTCTCTCCTTAAGGGACATTTCAATAATAAGAAAATAACACGAATGGTTGGTTCATTACATTACCACATAAAGTATTACCGAATATCTCATGCTCCCAATAATCTTCAGACACCTGAGTATCCTCTGCTTGTAAACCTCCCCCTGCTTGCCTTTGGACAGACCCAATACTACCCTTATCAAATACATTTGTGGTTTAGTCCAGACATGCCTGACCCCTACAAATAGGGCTAGGGCTCACAATCCCTAAAAATATATTTTAAATGGTTGAATAATATTGGATCTTTGTATATTGTTCACCAAAGGCAACAGGGCTTTACCAGTCCTATGGGTTTGTACATTATGCAGATTCTCAGTTACATAGAAATAACTGCGGGTTAAAGTAACTGTACAAGCTCAGACAACAGAATTGATATCATAGAATGTTTCGCAGTATAAATAACAAACTTAGCATGACACAAGTCGCAAAACAATAGCAGTCTACTACCAAGCAATCAAAATCCACAGTAAGCCTCCTACATTCAGATTGCAGTGAAATATATTTCATGAATGCAATCATTTTGTCTGAAACATTAACGTGATCATTTAGGAAAATAGATATTTAAACTGAACTACAGAAATTCCTTTATGCATTAATAAGCTCTATTCTCCCGAATAGAGGACTGCTATTTTCACCAAGTATGCAAAAGTAGCACTCACCCAAACGGACAGATTCTGTCTTTTGTGCACATTTATTATTAAATACCAGGAACACACAAGAGCTGTCAGGGAGTTTAACCATCATATTGTAGAGATATGCATAATTATGTCAAGAATGGCCACAATACGCCACGGATGATTCTCATTGCACGAGGGCCACCAACTGTGTTCCAGGGTCAATATTATGCAAAGAACCACTGTAATTAAGTTAAAAATACCCACACAATGCATGTCACGGATGGGCACCATTATACCAAGGAGGTAAGAGAATGTCACAGGAAATGCCCGCAATACTTCATAAAGTGTCCACCATTAGTCTAGAATGATGAAAACAACGACTAATTATATTGAACATAGGAGATTTTCAATACCTGGACACTGTCCCATAGAAACTCTCTCTCTCTCTCTCTCTCTCTCTCTCTCTCTCTCACACACACACACACACAAACACACACATGATCTATCACACCTTGGCAAATGTAATCTATATCAACGGCACTAAGGGTGATATTTACAATGAAATGGCACGGCGCGGCAGCGCAAAACATTTTGCTGTGCAGAGCTGCGTCATTTAAAAAATCCTGGGATGTGCCATATTTACAGGAATAATGCACACCCCTGTACTCTCCCCTGCAATGGGACTAAAACTAGCTGCCGAGTGTCAACGCAGGTCAACCCTTATGGTGCAAGGGTACTTGTGTGGCAGGGATGATTGTGTTTTAGCAGAATGTAGCAAGCAAGTAGTTTTCTTCTTTTCAGACCTTCCTTCCTTTCTCTCTCCTTTTCTATCCTTCCTCTCGGCCTCTGGTCTCATTAGTTCTCTCTGCTCCACTCTCCTTACAATCTTTTCTGCCTGCAATCGATCTCACTCTGCTGCTCTGCTAACATTTCTCACTAAAGTCTCTTTCTTTGACATACTTCCTCTAACTTTCCTCTCTCCATTGTCTCGCCACATTTATCATCCTTTGCATTTGCTGCCTGTCTTTCATTTGCAGCCTCCCCTCTAGGCAGTGCTTTTCTCTACACTGCTCTGCTAACCTTCCTGTCGGAGTCCTTTCTTTCTCTCAGCAGTGTCTCTCTCTGTCCCTTTCCTGGTACCATTCCTTTCTGTCTCCTAACTCCTTTGGTACAGTCATCCTTCTTTGCAGCCTGCCTCCTTTCTACACCTCTTCCCCTTTCTTTTTAATAGCATGTCGCTCTGGCCCTGCTTAACTTACTGCATCTCTGAAGAGGCGCCTCAGTTCTCAAAATCCAGATCGAAAAACCTTCCATATTAAAGGTAGAGTGGGTTCAGAAAGCTATGGTCACCACCCACGTCATAGACGGAACTGACTACAGGTGGAGAAACACATCACATACTTTGACTAAACCATTGGTGAAGACAAAGAAATGTACAAAATAAAATAAAAAAAATGTAAAAACCGCACACATAATATTTAGATTTAAAAATGCATAATGCAAACGAAATACAAGAATGGAGCCTACAACTATTACACGTAATCTGCCTCAAATTGACACTGCATGCATAAAATATTCAGCATTCACTGCTGTTACCAACATAGTCAAAACAGCTCAACCCATAAATGCAGCGCCTCGTCCTCTCTTTCTGTGTCTGACCCCTGACATGGCTGACAATACACCTCATTTCTGTGTAACAGCGTCCCTTTGATCTGTTTCTCCACTGATGATCGGCAGCGCTCCGACTATTCCACTGTAAATAACTGGAATTTATTAAATCCACTATTGCTATGCGGCGCTCTATCAAAAATGAAAAGTAAACAAGTACAGTTACAACACAGAGCTGTGCCAGCACGTCACCCTTGACATTTGGAACTCTATTATATCATAAGCATACCATTCTGTCTTTGCCCCCGCCTTCCCCCCGCTCACCCTTTCTTGCACCGACCTCACTATGCTTAGGCAGTATTAGACCATACCGCAACAGCTATTTCATATATAAAACACACATTGTAAACTTTCCTTGTACACTGTTTCCAGTCCCGCTTTTAGACATATTTCGTTGCGGTGTTGTTTTGTGCTGTTTACATGTCATCGATAATGTCACTAGTTATGCCATCATTTGAGTAAGATGGCATGATGAGTAGAGCGTAGGTAACACATTTGTTGCTTTTCATTAATGGTGAATTTCTGTTTGTTTTGTAGTGCAAATAGTAAAATAACATCAATGTATCCAAAGGTTTTAAGGGAATTTCTTATTGTTTTTTTTTAACAATTGTTTTCACTTAACCGTAAATCTCCGCTTTACCAATGTTATCTATCTATCTATCTATCTATCTATCTATCTATCTATCTATCTATCTATCTATCTATCTATCTATCTATCTATCTATCTATCTATCTATCTATCTATCTATCTATCTATCTATCTATCATACTTGGCTGTAGCTGGAAATTGTTTAATTGGGGAAGCACTAAAATCAACCTTTTAAGTTTAATTGAGGACACCATCGAAATTGTGAATTGTATTATAAACTTTAATCCTGTACCAATTTTCATACTAATTCGAGCTGTCCCCTTCTTGATGCACAAAGGCATAGCTAACACGGAGTAATTTTAAATATGCATTGGAGCATATTTAGTTCTCAGATCCTGGGACAGTGTGAAATGTTTTTCACAGTCAGCTGGTTGCATTGTGTCATGTGGCAGGGACTGTTTACACAAATATTCCATTTTATTTTCTAAATGCGCGAAGGAAATGTAACGGAGACTAGACTGCTGGTGACACAAAGCATAAAGGATTCTTGGTACGTGGCACAGGGACATAATTCTCATTGACATAGAAAAACAAAGATTCTTGGGGTTCGGCAGACATCAGTAACTCCACCGAAGACACTGAGGGAAATCGCTGATGGTAAGAAACAAGGGGGACACAGATGTGGCACATGGGCCGGGAGACCGAGAAAAGCGAAAAGGAATAGGAGGAATTGTGTTCGTGTTTGGAGGGGGGAGGGGGTTGAATAATGGGGAAGAAATGTTAAGAAAAATAATTGGGGTGAAAAGTAAATGCTCGAGTTGGCTGATGGGATGAAGCAGAGAAACGGAAAAAGCCAAATACAGCCAAGAAGCAATTGGGAAAAAGCAAAACTGGATATCTGAAATAATGGAAACAAGGACACATTGATGAATGAACACGATGCCAAATATAGAATGTATGTAAAACGCCATGCTATCTCATTTCCTTTACCTTTCTATTTAGTGTGACATTATTTAATATGAATCCCCAAATCGAGATATACTGTGCTTAAAGAAGGAACAGGTGATGAAATCTTGGACAATTGAGCGAGGATTCTTAGCAAGCCAGCCAATAGCCAGTTATAATTTTAATTTTCAAGCTAGTTCTTTGAGTATGCATATTTGAAGCATGTGTTCCACATAAAATACCCCTCCAATATCACGCCCCTCTGCTATGAAGTACAGTGTGTGCTTTAACTTCAATATGAGTTTGGATCACTTAACCTCCATGGCGTTCAGAACAGCAAGGTACTAGTTCTGAATGTGCAAAGATCTGACGCCAGTCTGCCCTTGCACACAGCCAGGGCCAAAGTCACTGCACTAGATATAAAGAAACAATAACTATAGCGTCCAGGATGGTAAGCCCAAAATAGACATTCTCTCCCCTAGAGAAGGTATTCTGCTTCTCAATGCCCGCCCTCAACACCCACGCCTAATAGAAGCCCGTGTCTATTTACCATTAGTTGGCTGGCTCCATCTCCGACAATGTCAGAGTATTGTACACAGTGCTAACCTTTGTTTCAAAAGATGATGCACTACACTCAGGCCTATCAGGCTATCATACCTTACTAGCCACTCCAACAGCCACTGCTGTTCAAGACACGCCACAGACACACAGGTGCGCCGATGCACCTTGTTAACTAGATCCTTCGTGGAGCTCCATTCTGATTAACAGTAACACGCTGCCTCTTTATAGACACAAGATTGGACTGGAAGAATGCTGCATACTTTGTTTTAAAATACATTATTATTATATGAAAGTAAAGTAGTTTAAAAGTATATTCCATTCATCTACCTGCATGACTCCGGCCTATTTAAACCTGAAGAAGCCACCAGACTTGCAATTAAGAAAAAAACTAATTAATGAGGACGGCTTCAAGAAGAGGCAAGGACTCTCTGTTTGTAGTTTGTGACTTTCAAATTCTGGATTTGACCTTGCTCCTCTCATGACCAAATACTCTACAACCTCATTGTGCCATTCAATAAACGTGATGATTAGTCACCAAAAAATGGTGTGGATGCTGCTATTAGTGCTAGGAAGTGGCAATGCGTTGTAGGAACAATGCATTAAAAAAATGTTAAAAGAAATAATAGGCAACTGAGCTGACACTCCCTTGAAAACACCCCGCGTTTATACACTGGCGTGGAAATTTAAAAGCATGATGTATGCATGTGTAGAGACCAGTACACACGACTAAATTAGACTACCGCCGCACTTGTGCAATTTATCTTAAGGAATCACATACTTAAGGCATGCATAACATCATATGTTCCAGAACCATCGAGACTGTTGCCTTGAAAAAGAACGCATCTTTGTGAATGCTGTGTGTGGTGGTTCGTTATATTTGCTTGCTTCAAAGAGGGTCTAAGTAGGATAGGGTTTTTCGCCGTTTGTAGTTCACTGAGGTCAGGTCAGAGCATTCTACTAACAAACACGAGTCTCCCTTACCGACTATAGCTTCTCTATTCCTTCTTCTAGATTACTCCATCAGTCTCTAAGGATCGTTCATTAAGAATGTCGTCATCGCTCTAACAAAACACGGCAAATATCAGCAATTACAATTTAGAAAGTATATGCAATCCTGTAGGTGTTTAAACGAGCCCCTTTACCACTCTGTTTACCTGAATGCTCTGTTACTGAAGAAAGGGGAGGTGATTAACGCCGCTTCTGGTTCCTTCCTATGAAGTTAGAAATAAAGAGACAGAAAACGCCACCCTTAGATATAAAAACGCAACAGGTCTAGTCGTTCTCTTCGTTTGCTTTGTTATTGGGTTGAAAACAAAATCATCATAGCGCTACTTGTCATGAAGAAATCACCTGATCGAGCTTATCACATATTTTCTGTTTTCACTAGTTCAATAAACCCTATGGTTCTCGTAAACAGACCATGTGTCCCAGGGGGTACAGCGGAGGTCGGAGGGGGGTGAAGGAGGGGGGGAGGTGTTCGAGGGTAATTATTAGATACAATAAAAAGAAATAAACGAAACTTACCCGGGTGAGGCATCTCCTTCGCCGGTCCCGTGTCACATCACGTATTCCTGGACAAATCATAGGACTGGATGTGCGACAGGGGGAGGCTACTCGGCGGTATACTGCTATTTTACAGGGCATAGGGCGACTGTACGTCACCGCCCGAGCAGGAGCCTATCTGCACACTCCTGCACTACACTACGCATGCGCAGCATGCCTAATGTAGAGCAATGGAGTGGCCGTGCTGAATAAAAAGCGCCCCTGGGTCGCAGATGCGCAGTAGGAGTCCACTGACTGCTCTGGACTCCTACTGCTCTCTCCTGTTGCATGCGCTGTGAGTTATTGTTTAATGACGCATGCGCATTTGAGACCATGAAGCACCTGCTGCCAGCACAGGCCAGAAATGTAAACAGACGATGAGACGAATTAATTGCGTCTACCGTCTGCTTACATTTCTTGCTGCCTGCAAACAGTTTTTCTTGATTGTGACAAGGGGGGTGCTGCCCCGACGCCCCTATGGACCAGCCGCCCCTGCACCGCATTCCTTCGGCAGTTTATTTGGAGACCCTGAAAAAAGAGACATTACTTTAAAACTCATTTGGCAATTATACCCAGGTAAGTGTGAGATGACACTCAACCAATATATAAAGTAATAGAGAGTGTTTAAATTTCCCAATCTATGTTTTCTTATTGTATCTTTTATTTCTTTAACTAGCGAACCCGCCCTGTCCTGGAATCACCTCCTTGGAAGTCATTTGATGTATGAGGAAATACATCAGTTTTTGGGTCTCTTCATTTACGAGGGCTACTTTCAACCTGTTAGTTATTTGTTTTAGCAGAGAGGGGGTAGTTCTTGAAAAGGTAAGACCACAGCTTCGCTCCTGGGGAATTCCACCTTCTGCCTGGGATATCTACAATACCCGACATACCCAAGGGTCACGTTTGCGCTATATAAAACTCTTTAAATAAATAAATACATTAAATAAAAACGTAAGTGTCCCGATTCACAGAACTAACTTAAGGCAAAATCCTAAACTTACTACTTTTGGTATTCAAAGAAGGCATTTAGTAGTAGTAAAGTTAGGATTTTGTCTTAAGTTTGACTTAGGACAGACTTAGGACAGACTTAGGACAGACTTAGGACAGACTTAGGACAGACTTAGGACAGACTTTGGACAGACTTAGGACAGACTTAGGACAGACTTTGGACAGACTTTGGACAGACTTTGGACAGACTTTGGACAGACTTTGGACAGACTTTGGACAGACTTAAGACAGACTTCAGTTAGGATTTTGTCTTCAGTCTGTCTTCAGTCTGTCTTCAGTCTGTCTCAGGTCTTTAGTTTGGTAAGACCTGGCCACCAGCGATGTTGTTTGAGCAATTAAAATTGCAGTGATAACTGCATGTGCTTAGCCCAGACCCTCGTGTGCAGCTAGTATTAAACATAATCTGCAATCCATGTTGGGTATTCCTCTATCCCCACTCCTGGAATTTGAGCATAGGGTATGTTTTGTGCATTTAACTTATAGGAGTACTTGAGTGGAAAACCTTTTGGCAAGGCTACCATTTATCTGTATGTCTATCCTCATGCTAGAAAGAGTGATTGCAGTAACTGCAGCTGTTGACTTGGTGGCTTTATCGGCCAATAAATTTCCTTTAACGTGCACGCCGACATGCTGATTGCTCAGTGTATGAATCATGTGAGCCTGTGCCAAGCCTTTTTCCAGCTCTGCCACTTGTTCCCAGAGTAATTAGGGCTTTATTGTGCAACCTTTTGAATCTTTAAACCCATTCTGGCCCCAGTAGTGAAGATATTCATTGTAAGACTGGATATAATAAAATGAATTGCACCAATAAGTGTGGCGAATTCTCAATCTGTATTTTTTAGTGCCAGTTGTGCTGTGCAATTTCCTAGAGACTGCGTCTGCGTAGTGTTAGGACGGAGTTTACTGTCCCGCATATGCCCCTTTACAATTGCACAAGCGGCTCTATATTGCTGTTTATTTCCTATGGCTGGCTGAGCTGAGCCATCAGTATAAATGATGTATTCATACTGATCTAGAGGCATTATTTCATTCAGAAGAGGATTTTCTTGTTTGTACCGCAAAAATGCTTGTGTTTTTAATGTAGAATCAAATTTGTAGTCAAGGATGCAGTGCTTTTGCGTTCCGAATGCTTACTTTTGTAACAGCCTCTAAAGTTCGTACCAAAGTTACAACAATTATTCGTTTCCCCTAAACCAGTGCTCTTTCTCTCACTACAGCAGTATTTTTTCTGTGGATGCAAAACGTATCTAAGCATTCATGTACAAGTGTGATTTGTATGCAATGGGTACAGTTTTGCCTTCATTGAAGGTTAGGTAAGTGTACCCGGATTGACCTGCGATTACACAGATCACCAAATTTGTAGTATTTACACATGTATGATAAATGTTTGGAAACTATCATGTCAGCTTGTAGGGAACAAAGAATTTCTGAATGTTCGTGTCAAATGTCGAACTGAGAATCAGGTCCAATTAAGTATTAGAAAGGTTTTACTTTTTCTGCATAATCTAAAATGTGTGTTCTGCCAAAATTTGGGAATCCTAAAATGGATTGTAAGTTTTTTAGGGTCTTTGGAGGTTAGAGCAGCGTACACTTTTCTAAAAAATAAGCTGCTAAGCTTTTTACTTCACTTTAGAGTTTATATCCTAAAAGGAGGACATTGAGGTGGGCAATTTTTTTTTTTAAAGTTAGATTTATAGCACTATGAGACGAATCCCAAAATTATGTTGTTCACTCTGTTCAAATGATCCAATAGTTCATCGGCCATCAGATAAATATGATCTACATAGGGCAATGCCCCCTCATCACAATTTTGAAGTAGCTCGGATACTCTTGCTGAGAATAACCCGGGGCTATTCTTATACCCTTGGGGCAATCAAAAGAATTGGATTGAGAGCTGAAGGCCGAAAATGCTATTAAATATCTGCATTCAGGTGCTATAATTGGGCAAAAAAATCCATTTGAGATATCTATTGTTGTTTTCTATTTTTTCCTCACAATATTATTAATTAATGCGGCACAGTGTGAATTTTGTACTGCAAATGTTTTCGTGCATGTGTTCAGATGCCTGTAGTCTAAAACGAGGTGATATGAATTGTTTGGTTTCATTACAGGAAACAAGAATTATTCATGGAAGAGGTGCAGTTCTCGATTACACCCTGGTATTCAAGTTGATCTAAGATCTCACTGACTTGTTTTTTCGCATCTTGTTTTATTGAATACTGTCTCTGTGGAGTTGGAGTAGTTTTTTCTCGGCTTACATGGTGAGGTGACTCAGCATCCCATCGCACATGATTGCAGTATAATGCAGGAGCTAGTGATATGACCCACTCCTGCACGTATGAATGTTTTAATGTTTTAATGAGTTTGGAACAAAGTTGGAGAAAGCTGGTAAAATAACTGTTTCTCCTTTTGGAGAGTTCATAATGAACTCAGGTGGCCAATCTTTTTCAGCCAAAAGGATTTCATATTTATTTAACACTTGTATGGCGCAATGAATCATCCCCAGGGGGATCTGTCAGCCCCTTGGCATGACACTAGCAGGGACCATGATCAAAGAAAACCCCTAAAACATCCAGGTTTTTAGGCTTTTCTTGAAGTGTGCCAGAGAGGTACAGTGGCATATCTCTTCTGGTAACCTGTTCCAGTGAAAGGGGGCAAGATAAGAAAATGCACGCCCTCTCATTCTAGATTTATTAATCTTGCATGGCACTGGAAGGTTTTGATTGCTTGACCTGAGGAGGCGACCGGGGACGTAAGGCCTCACCTTCTGCCTTAAGTATGCTGGCCCCAAGCCTCGACTTGCCTTAAACACCAGTGTAAGAAGTTTAAAGACTGCTCTTTTTTTAATGGGCAGCCAGTGTTGAGCTTGGAGCAAAGGTCGCAAGGGGGAACATCTAGGTTTATTCAAGACCATTCTAGCAGCGGTATTTTGCAGTACTTGGAGCCTAGTGAACAGCTTTCTCTGGCTCCTATCAGAAATGCGTTGCCATAATCCAACCTGCTCACAACAAGCGCCTGAATCAGGGTTCTTCTTGCATCCAGGGGGATCCAAGGAAACGCCTTTCTTAGCATCTTCAGGATTCCGAAACAGGTGCCCGAAAGTGCTTTTACATGATCTTCGGATGATAGTTTGTTGTCTAACAGAATTCCCAGATTCCTGACCTGCTTTGTAGGGGAAGGAGGCTCCCCGAGTGCAGTGGGCCACCAGTCTGGCATCTAAAGTTCCTCCGCCTTCCCAAACAGGAGAATCTCCATTTTATTTGAGTTAAGCTGGAGAAAATTGTCCCCTATACAGGCTGCTATGTTCAACATACAGGTCTTTTTACTTGGTCCTATTTACAGCAGGATCTAATTCAAATGGAATAATCACCTGCGTGACATCAGCATAAGAAATCGTCTCAAAGCTGCTAGCTCTTATAATGGCGGACAAAGGGGCCACATATATGTTAAACAGAGTAGGGCTTAAGATGGACCCCCGAGGCACACCTTTGTCAAGTGGGGTGGTTGCTGACACATATGAGTCCAGCTTGACACATTGTGATCTGTCTGCCAGGAAACTTTGCAGCCAAGCCAGTGCTAGACCTCCGACACCTATCTCCTGTAGTCTGCAAAGAAGGATATTATGCAAGATGGTGTCGAAGGCCGCAGAGAGATCAAGAAGCACTAACATAGTGGGAGTCCCTTTGTCTAAGGAAATCCTAATACTGTCAGTGACTTCGATTAGGGCCGCCTCCATGCTGTGACCTGCTCGAAAACCCGATTGGGCAGGGTCCAGGAATTGATGTTGTTCCAGATAATCTGTTAGTTGTTGATTGATCATCTTCTCCATGACTGTCTAACAACATTGAAGAAGGGAGATTGGCCTGTAATTTTTCATCTCTGATGGGTCTCCATATGTTTTCTTTAAGAGAGGTTTGATCGATTCTCTCTTCCACTTGTTCGGGAAGTTGGGCGTATCCAGGGAGATGTTATAAATTGACGAGAGTGAGACAGCTAAAACCAAGGCCAAATCTGCCATGATGAAAGGAGGGGCACAGTCTGACTCTGACCCTGACTTTGTTGCTGCAAGTGCAACCCCTACTTGCTCCATAGTAATGGTGGCAAAGGAGTTGAGTTCAGGTAGTGAGCGGTCTCTCGTCTGCAGGGTAGGCATACTAAGGGTCTCTCCTCCCCCCAGTGAGTTGTATATGTTGTTTATATTTTCTTTAAAGTGTGTGGTCAGGTTATCACATAGTTCTTGAGTGTGGGGGGCTGCAACATTACTCACTATCGGGTTGGTGAACTCTTTTAGTATCTTAAAAAGTTCCAGTGACTAATTCTTTGCCTCCCTTATCCGCAGACTCAGATGGTCTCTTCTGGCAATTTTACATTGGCCTAGATAGGCTCTGTGTGCCGCAACATAGGCTGACTTATCGTCGGGACATTTAGTTTTCCTCCTCTTTCTTTCCAGACCTCTGCACCTGCCTCTCTCCACTTTGAGCTCTTCCGAGTACCAAGGCGCAGACACCCGTTTTCCTATTACTTTCAGCGGGACGAAACTGTCCAGGGCATTCCCGACTGCTCCCTCCCATTTTTCCAGGGCCCTACTGCTATCCAGCTCCCCCTTCCAGCAAGGGGGCTGAAAAAGCCATGCCAAAGGCTTCCGGTGTGACCTTCCTCCATGTCCTCCGAAGACCCTCACTGACTAGGGGCTTCATTACACCATCTGGCTGGCTGAAAGAAAATCTTAAGGCCCAGTGATCGGTCCATGTAAGGTCCTGGGGTGAGTTTACGGAGAGAAAAGGGACGTTTGAGAATATGGAGTCTAGTGTATGACCTGAGATGTGAGTAGGTTCGTACATTCTGGGGAGAAGCCCCAGTGATTCCATTGCTGCCAGAAGGGACTTGGAGTCTAGATTCGAGGTGTCTTCCAGATGGTGATTAAAGTCTCCTGTAAACACGAAGTAGTCAGATTGTAGTATATAAGGGGCAAGTGTTTCCAAAAGAGTAGAGCAAAACAATTGCTTACTCTCTCCCGGAGGATGATACACTACCGCTCCCCTCCATTTAGACCCCTTCAAAGACTCTATCGAAAAAACCAAGTGCTCTATATATGAGGTTAGAAGAGTGTCCAGTACTTTTATGTGGTGGGGGCCCGGGTTGCTACTGCAAGCCCACCTCCCCGCTTACCTATCCTGTCTAATCTTGTCACAATATAGTCTTCAGGGAATGCAACCGCTAGCACAAGGGTTGAATGGTTTTGAAGCCAGGTTTCAGCAGACATAGGTCTAGTTTTTCATCCTCCAGAAGGTCCCATAACTCCCCTGAGTGCTTAGAGATCAACCTGGTGTTGATACACAACCCCTGGAAAGATCCTTCTGGTGATTGGTTATGTGACTGAGGTTGCCCCCCATTTGACTGCTTCACCCCCTGTTCTCTTAGTGGCTGAAGGGTTGGAAGATTATTTGCGGGCCCAACACGGTCCCCCGCCCACCCGCAGCTCATACAGTAGCCTTCAAGGGCCACCTCCCTCCTAGCTGACAAACCCCCGTAACATCTCTGCTTTATTCCCAGCAGTTGCTCTCTCGGTTCTCCCATAGAATCCTTTCACTTTCCTGGGTATGTCCCTCTTCATATGTAGTGCTATTTCATATAACTGATGTGGGACACTTACCCTAGTGTCAGGTGTCTCCACGGTGATATGCTCATTCAAAGCTGCTGTCACCTAAAATTCTATCAGGTTCAGGTGAGCTAGTGTTACTTCTGCTGCACTGTCTAGAATCGTCAGAGCTAAAGCTCCTTCAAAAGTTGAGTCTTCAGTATCCTGGGCATTTCCTGTTTTAAGGCCAGCTACTTTCTTCTTTTTAAATTGGGGTTGATAATGTAGTCTGAAGTGCGATGTGTGTTCCTTGGTATGATTTGCTCTTCTGATCTGTGTTCTGACCGTCCTTCCCTCTCAGAGCTTTTGAGGAGCCCTGAAAGGAATGAGAGGAACCTGTACCAGTTTCCTGATACATGTCAGGTTTTTTAAAGTTATCCCGGGTTCTAAGGTTCTACCTCCTGTCCTAGGGCTCCTGTTGAGGAGAACCACCCTGTCATTGTGATGCATTCTGCCTCTTTTTTTGTTGTTTATTATCCCTTTCATTAGAAGAAGAAACAGGTGCTTGCTTGGAGTTATCCTTTTCAGGATTACTCATTAATTGTGGTTTCATAGGTCTAGCTCCCAAATGATCTCTACCCAATGAAGCTTAAGTTTCTTTGAAACTTTTGGGTATTTTCTCGCTGTTGAGCAGGAGTTTATTCCCTCAGGAGTTGATGTATAGCCACCGCTGCTGCCTTCCCTTTTATGTTTGCTTACATAATTTTTAGATACCTGGGAAAAATTGCCTATTAATTTCATGCCTAAGTTCAGGGCAGGTTCTGCCCTGTACTCATTCTGTATTTTTTTCAAACTTCTGGTATTACAGCTATTGAAGGAGTGCCGTGAGTCCTGGTATAGATGGTAGTGAAAACTGTACCCCAATTGGTACAATCCTCTATCTGAGGGGGCTATCCCCATTGGCAAGCAGACCATTAGTATTCTGAGTTTTTCTAGTGGGCATGTGTGTGGTAACACTGCCTCTAGCTGTGCTATTTTCTGTGCTATTCAGAATGGCCTTTGCTCACGTTTAGTGGGCATTTTTCCCATAACCACGTTCAGTGGGATGATTTTAGTTGTGGTCCCTTGTAGTTGACCTGCTGGTGTAACCCTTGTAGGTTGAACTGTAAGTGTTCTCATAATGAGGTGTCGGGTTTCTGTAAAGTTTTATTATTTCTTTGTGAAGTGGGCGTAAGTCTGCTACTGGCAATGTGTCAATTTCTGGATGCGTTGTGTAGGCAGCTAAGACCGGCCAAGTCGCTCATCTATGCTGAGTGGACCGAGTCTCACATTTTATGTGGTGTGTGAGAGTTTATATGTTCCTGGTATGTTAACGGGACCTCCTTGTCCTCATATGGATTGTATCTTTGTGGTATTTCAAATGCTACGTAAGAAGGAAATGTATGTGTATGTGCATCTGCAGGTGGGAATTTGACCGAAAAAAAGAACACCTCTGCCCTGTATGCCTTGTGTGCCTCAGTGACAAAGGTAACAGTCCCACCTTATGCTGAGACTCCAAAATGCAGGCTAGAGTTTATCATATCATATCATATCTTTGGCACCTAACTAGGTAAAAGGTCTGTGCCAGAAGCGTTATGTAGTGCAAGGTAGGACAAATGTAGGTAAAAGATTGTGCAACTACCTAGGCCTGTATTGGGGTACATTGGGATTCATAACAAGACATGACACATGACCCTTCTTAGGGGGATTTCCCTAAACCTTTTTGCTTTTTGTCCTCCTGGTTTTTGCCGATTCTCTTTTAATGACCTTCCGACTCTTCGCACTTTCCCAATATACTGCAATGGGAAAGTGGGTGCACCTGTCCTACACATGCCAGGAAAGGGTGCTTACTTGATTGGTTTAGGTGTTGTACCTGTGAGGGCCCTATAAAATGGTACGCCACATACCTAGTGCTGATACTGCACAGGTTAGCAGTGGGAAGCAGCACTGATTGTGCCACCTACCAGAATAGCCTGTTAAACATGTATCATGCTTAGGTTGGCATTTCTCACTCATTAGCCAATCCTGAGGTCGCCTTTCACTACCAACGGAGCAGCCCTAGAGTAAACCTTGAAGGGTGAAGTTCAGGGTAGGTAAGTGGCAGGGTAGGTACACCTGTGTGTTCACTGCCCGGGTAGGAAAGAACCCCATGTGGGTTTTCTCCACCTAGGTGGTCAGCTATCCCCATGGGTCACCTCCCAGGTGTTGCTGATTTTCTTGTTGTGACCTTAGGACCTGGGGCACATTCCCACTGTAAATTCAGGGAGAAGGTGTGGACACCTGTCCTACCCATGTTAGGAAGTAGTGCTCACCTGATATTTTTGAAACCGGTCACCAGCCTGCCACTCCAGGCAGGTCTGTGCACTTGCACCAGGAGTGTGCTTAAAGTGGAGAAGTGTGGCTCACCGGTTAGAGGAGGCAGACCCAGAAGCAGAGGTCGGCCCGGGACCAGGGTTCAATTCCCGACGCGGCAGGGTTTGGAGAAAATGTCCACGGACCTGATAATTCTCGCTTCGGTGCCTACTTGAATCAGGGGTTCACGCTCTGAAACTCTGGGCAATAGCTTGCTCAATATCCACTACGGCCCCCGCGGCGGGATGCCTGGCTTTCACCTTGGGGGTGCCCAGCTGGGCTATCCCACAGGGAAAAACCAGGACGGGTTCTCAAAGCAAGTGCCGAGATACCCTTTGTGGTGATACGTGCGCTATATAAGAAACTACATTACCATTACCATTTAAACATGTGTCCAGCCTGCCATTGGAGGTCGGTGTGTGCACCTGCATCTATGACGTTTTGAAACATGTGTTCAGCCTGCCATTGCAGGCCAATCTGCCTACTTTCATCTATAGTGGGTTTAACCCCTTCGCTGCTGATGATGAGCTCAGCTCGTCATCAGCCATGGGTGGCGTGTGCTGATGACGAGCTGAGCTCGTCATGTAACGCGGTATTTTTAAAAATGCCGCACAGCGCAAAAATCTCTGCAGCAGCGATGCGGTTAAAGATGTGTGCAGCATGAAATCACAGCTCTGTGTATGCACAATTGTGGTACTACTCAGGCTAGACTTTCTAAGTGACTGGTTATTCTGAGAGGACCTTTTACTACCACTAGAGCACCCAAGGGTACGTCTTAAGGGTTGAAGTGAGTGGTAGGTGAAAGGCAGGGCAGGTACACATGTGCATCCCCAGCCCAGGTAGTGAGTAATACCCATGGGTTTTTTCACTACCTAGAAGGGTTTCTCTTCCCATAGGCTAACAGGAAGAAATGGTTGAAAATACTTCATGCTGCAATTGTGAATTGCAGTGGAGCAGCATAATAATGTTTCCTATCATTGGATTCGCAATGACAAACCCTTTCCAGTGGTAAAGGTGTTTTTGTCCTTATTAGCTTAGGTATGCCCCTTCTAGGAAATGGGCATTTCTCTGCTTCAAAATGCTTTGTGTTCCATTTTACTTGGCTCCAGTCCACACTGGAGGCTTGGGAGCGCATCTGGGCATTTTCCAGTGTCCGCTATAAAACCAACTGAAATGACAGACCTTTCCCATTTGAGAGACTGGCTGGGTAGTTTGGAGGAAGAGGTTGTGGCACTTGGCCTCTGGAGCCAGATAGCGGTCCAATAAAGGTTAAGATATGCCTTCCATGGCCTAATGGCAGTCCACTGAAAATTACGGGAGACATCTGTGGTTCAAAGAGAAAGACTTTGATCCACCCCACTTCAAAGACACACTACACTGTAACTACTGGTGCCATACTTCAGCATGGCAGAGAGACACTTGTGGGGAGGTGGAACCAAAGAACCTGGAACTGTGTGTTGCACACTGACAGAGGAATCTGTTGTGCATAAGGAGTATTACTGCCATTGAAATGGACTGTGCGCCCTTCCTGAATAGTGGTTGGCCTGGGCTGACTACCTGCAGCTGTGTGGCACCCTGATGTGTGCTCTCAAAGGCTTGTTGACTTGCCTCCTGGTCTTTCAGAGGTCTCAGGGACATCAAAAATCTCCTATGAGGGTTCCCACACCATCTACTTGTGACAGCGGGAGAGCGTTACCCTTTTAAGTGCCCACATTGTCTCCTGGATCCCAAATGGTAGCTAAGGGTGAGCAGTAAACTTAGCTCCGCTGGTGGAGTTCACAAAATTTTGCAGACTTTGCACTCCGCTTGGATTGAGAATTTTGGCACAAACTCCGCTACCCCCACAAAGCAGAGTTTTATGCCCATCCCAGTTGTTAGATTTAAATTGCCATGTTTTTTAAATGTGCTGTATGGTTTTAATTCTGAAAAAGGGAGACATGTTTTCATCTCCAGTAATTTTGGAAAGTAGAATTGCACTGTGTTCTGTAAAGTGGATGCTACAGGTCCACCACATGTTTCGACTCTGTAACGTCACTCGAGGCAGGGGGTCCAGTGCTCCTATCGGCCACTTTGATGAGGAGATGCAAATGACCCGGTGATGACGGCCTTGCCTATGCTTTGTCACTGATCTGGGCTGGAAAGAGGGGGCTGCGTAACTTGACCTGTCTTTTGAGGAGAATGTGGTGAATCTGGAGCAGCAGATACTCCCAGGCCAGGGTGTAGGGGAGGCTGTGAGGCATATCTAGAAGATTCATTAACAGTCACACCTACCCAGGAGTTGGAAGTCTCGGCCGGGCCCGGCCGGTACACATTGGCTACGAATCTCCCAGCTGCCCTGTGGAGCTGCAAGTATCCACACTTCCTACCGCTTGGGCAGCAGTATCAACAGCATGTCGGACCCTTCCTCCCGCGAGAATGACTCGGAGCTAGATGGCAGGCTTCCACCATCGGGCTTGGTGCTGCAGCCTCAGCCCCGTGCGCAGTGAGGCGATACAAAAGGGGTAGTGATGGACGGAGCATCTGAACCAATCAAAAACTCACACCCAGTTAACAGATCTGGGTTTAATCCATCACCGTTATTTAGCCCACTCTGCCACCCCAGTTCAGACCTGGCCATATGCAAATCAGTCTGACCCTGTGCCTCATGGGAAGAGTCCAGCCCGAACTGCCAAGCCATGCCTTCCCTGGACCGGAAACAAGCTTCCTAGGACCGCTTTCTGGCTTTACAGCCGTATTCAGCCAGGCTTGCTTGAATCCAGTGGCCAAGTGAGCAAGGGACTCACGTCTGAGCATACCCTGACAACTTATGGCGAACAAAGCGGTACAAAAGGGGGTGGTGATGGACGGAGCATCTGAACCAATCAAACACACCCAGTCAACAGATCTGGGTTTAATCCTGTTGTATTTCCATCTAGGACCCTAATTCGATATTCCCGATTCATGTCCTTGTGTGGTTATAATAAATAGTATCCTTATAAAGGCATAAGAATCAGATCCATATTTAGTAAACAGCCCATGCAGTCCAAAGCACGGCAAGGCTACTCCCATAGACTCCTAGAAAGCACAACACATTCTTTAAACAAACCAAGCCTTCAGCAGCCCGGCAAATCCCCTCCTGCTTTTGTTTTGATTTACACAAGAACTCCTGGAGTCCAGAAAGAACTGTTAGTTCTTAGTGACGTCTTATGTCCAACCTTACATCAAACCCGGCACCTTTCAGGTATAAATATACCAACGTTGCCTTAAGCAAACACACGGTGGTGTGGAGCAGAGCGGTTATCTACTTATCCGGAGCCCAGCTGATGCGAGAGCCGAAGGAAACCGCCCCTCCCCTTTTGACGCACTGGAGAAGCTGCCTTTTCTCACACCGAGAAAATCCAGTGTCATATAGCTACTTCATTTCTGCATACTGTGTTAAGTTAGCATGAGTTTATTAAATGTTTGCACGCAATTTTCATTCTTGCTTCACTTTTGCACACAACACATAATTGTTGTTTTAGCTTTCAACCCAGAAGAGATTCGTGATTTACTAGAGAAATAATATGTTATTGCTCTGATATCAGTTTTGTTCTGCACTCTGTCTGCACAGTGAGTGCTGAAGGCTACACGAATAACTTAAACCAGTGTTGTTGTAAGGTCTGATCTTCGCACCCCTATAGACATAACACACATGCTGCCGCCAAAATCTGGCGTTAGGCAAGTTTTATATTGTTGTGCTGAACGCTCAAAAACACACTTGATGTGCTTCGCATGCAGAGAGCTGGTGGAAGATGATGTGATCCTCCTGCCACTGAGATTTTGAGGTATGGGCCCTCCCTGCTAAAACCCAAATGAGACCTTCATAGATATAAAATACTATGCTAAATAGGGAGGGTGTGAATTAGAAGTTGTTAATTCCTATTCATTTTAGCATCTTAGTATGCTGTCACCATTCGCCTTTTATGGACTGATAACTATGCTGATAACTTTGTTGCTTATAATATGTTTGCTAGTATTGTACAAGATACTGCGTTTGAGAACCATGCATTAGTAAATAAATATTTCAAACATGCACGTGTCCTCATTTACTCCATGTTCTGGTTTGCAATGATTCTATAACGAAAGAGTTTTCATGTGTTCCACTATACCTGAGGTATTCTAAGTTCATGTTCTGTTCTGTCTAAGCATTGGGAGTTTGATATGACCAATGAGACACTGTAGCTAGCTCGGTAAGGGGATTTTGGGTACTGAGGTGAGTTTTGGGCCATCCTAATTCACTGAGGTTCCAGGTCTCTATGCACAGTTCTGTAGGAGAACGGAATTCCCGCTACATGGCGCCCATACGTTGTTGGCCTTGTATCATGACACTCGAGTAGTATATCATTCAATCCTTAACCCCTTCACTGACATTTCCGGTAAACGGTGGTGTTGGAAAACCTACCTATTTTTGAGAGAGGTCCTTTCAAGCTTGATTCTTACTAAAACGGTTTCTTTGAATTACTACCAGTTGTGCTACAAAGTTGGCTTTGTTTTTTCTCATTCCTGTGCTATCATGGCCCAAGCTGTGGACATTCCGCAGCATAGTCGCATTGCGGTGCGAGATCATTTGCGGGCTTACAATGTTCCTGTTGAGGGCTTGGCTGTGATCATGGTGGTGAGTGCTGAACATGCTTACCCTTACAAACTCTTTTATTCGTGGGTGACATTCCCGGCGGTGGACGCAAATTCAGGCGTATTCCACACGTACACTCCAACGGTTGTACCTAATGAGTATACTCCGTACAGAGCACAGGAAGTACCTATTGATGTTTGACAGCATGGAGTTTGGTTTGGTGGCGCCCTACCCCATTCTTTAACTGCTCCGAGGTTGGGTCCTTTGTCCATTCCAGGCGCTAGTTGGCCTATTTTGGCTGGATTTACTCCTCATCCTCTACACAGCAATTGTAACTTGGGTGAACTGTGTCGACTACATGTAGTCGCGATTGCCGTGATTAGAGCCTTAGTGCATTACATGGGCCGTAATCTTCCGGGTCGAGCCCCGGGGGGTGAGCGCTTCCGGCAGGGCAGGGTGGTTTGAAAATCAGTCCTGTCATGGTCAATGCCGTTATGGGCAAGAAGCCCCAGGAAAAGGTTGATTTTCCTTTCTGGCTTGCCGAGAAATTTGACCAGCTGGAAGCTGTATTTCCTAATACGACTCCTGGTGAAAAACACCGGATTCTTACGCTTAGTTTGCCGAAGGATTTGGCCCCTGAGCTCGTTGACTATGAGACCTGGGGTAAGACTTTTGCGGCGGTCTATGCTCCGTGCTACGGCACCCCGTCTATGTCCGTGCTGTCTTCTGTCCTTAAACGTGTTCAAGATGATCACGGACCGGAATCTGCGGTCGAGTTGGGCAGGCGCCTGTGTGGCACCTTTGATGTAGTTTGCGATCTGATCCTTGCTAATGTCAAGGGGGATGCAGTGAACTTTCAGGTTGCTAACGTGTTAGCGGCGCTTCCCGAGGCCGAGAAACCCCGACAGTTAGCGAAGATTATTGTAGCGGCTTATAAAACCGTGGGTCACAATAGTAAGGGTGTTAAGCCTTTTTCTGTTAAAGATAAAAAGCAGCCCCAGGGACAAACTTCGGAGACGGAAGTTCAGCCCAAGTCCAAAAAACAAAATTGGCCTAAAAAACAGAAACAGGGAAAGCAACCTCAACAACAACAAACACAGGTTTCTCGTCCTGCGTCTCCGTTGCCTACGCAGTCAGAACGTGTTTATGACTTGCGCGACCGCGCGACGATTAAGACTCCTGATCGTTTTCAGGCTTCTGACCAACGCTCTCCTCGTTCCTTTCAGGACTCATCTGCTCCGACGACCGGTGGTGGAGGGGGCGGCAGGGGTCGGGGTGGCCAGCAAGGACGTGACCAACCCCGCCCAAGGAAAGGTGCAGAAAAGCAGGAAGGCTCTACGCCTAGGAGACCACAGTTCGCCAAGAAGAAAGTCACAGCCTTAACAGCACATCGATATGCCCCAGATAGTGAGAACGCGGCTTCGGAATCTGACTTGGGCTCTGACCTTGCTGGACAGCGCTGCGGAGATTACCATAGTGAGAGAGGCGCTCCGTCCACTACTGAAGGTGACAGCGACTGATACTTATGTTGCCATTGAAACAGCTGACACCAGAGTTGCTCCCCCTGATAGACTTTTTGAAATTGTCCTGTTAATTGAAGGTGACATACAACAAACTATAAAAGGGGTATTTGGGGAAAATCTTTTGTCTACATATGACATTTTGCTTTCGGAGGCTGACTGGCCCCCACCTTTTGTGCTCGCAGCTCCGCGAGGGGAGGAGGTGATCCTCCCCAGTTTCGCGAACACAGTCTCGAAAGAGGATGCGCTGCATTTTGCAGAAGAGTGGGCTCTAGCTCTGGCGCCGGCTGTGTACCACAATCAGTGTAGTTGGGATAAATTGTCCCCGAGCCACGAGATTCCTTTACGGTCTCAGCCGCAGCCTCAACCTCAATATCCTATACAACGTGAAGCGAAAGCTTCCGTCGCGGCAATCCTTGAACTATTGGAATATCCAGGTGTAATTCAAACGTGTGTGTCACCGATGAATAACCCACTTTTTACTGTAAACAAGCCTGATGGTTCGTATCGTTTGGTTTTGGATTATCGGCATTTAAACTCGCATTGCCGTAATTGTGCAGTACAGAATACTCACGGCTCTGCTCTTGTGAATAGTCTTGTGCGTAAGCGGTTTACGACCACGCTTGACATTTCTAATGGTTTCTATGCCCACCAATTGGATTCTATGAGTTCCCAATGGACCAGCTTTACTTGCGGCGGTGTCGAAAAACACTTTAGGCGTTTGCCTAGGGGCTACAGGAATAGTCCTGGTATTTTTTCTGCCCGCATAGTCTCTCTTTTGGAGAGAATCGACCCAGATGCTTGTTCGTATGTGGATGACATATATCTCACAGACGACGAACTTTGGGAGCATCTGTGTCATGTAAACGGGATTATTTGTACCTTTGCAAACTTAGGTTACAAATTCAACTTTGCAAAATCGCACATTGCAGAGTACACGGTGTTGTTTCTGGGCTACGAGTTTAACAATGAACGAAAGGGATTGGCTCCTCACTTCCTGGAGAAATGCGCACAATTGCGCGCTCCGACAACACTGAAAAAATTACAATCTTTACTGGGCTTTTTGAATTTCGGGAGAACTTACATTCCGGAATATGCCCAGCGTATCAAGCCTTTGTATGCTTTGATACAACCATCATTTTCCAAATCATGCTGGCTGCTTGAGCTTCCGGCTATTCTGCAGTCTTTGCAAGCTTATCTGCTCGCTTCTAAATTCTTAGTAACTTGTGATAACCAAACTAACCTGGTGATAAGGCTTATCCCTGGGATGGTGGGTTTCACGTACCTGACTTTTAATGAAGGAGAAATAGTACCTATTGCTTACAAGTCACACTTGTACACTTCGGCTGAATTGCGCTTTTCCACTGTGGAGAAAGTTTTGACGGCTGTGCAGATGGCTATTCTTAAGGAACGTGCCCTGTCACAGGGAAAGCGCATGTTGGTTGTTACCCCGTGTCCTGCCTTGGAGGCAGTCACAAAAGCCAGTGTACCTAATTCTAAAGCTTTGCACCCTTGGTGGATTCAATGGGCTGCGTCCTTGACATCTCAGGATGTCACGTTTATCTTTGACGCCACATTACGGTCGCAGGAGTACTTACAGTATGAATTCGTTCATCCAGCTCCTTTAGCAATGCGAACCCTGGAGGATTTCCATTGCATCATTTACACCTGATGGTTCGGCGCAGGTTGCGCATGGCTCTAAACATGCCTACGTTTCCGCATGCGCCATTGTGGTCGGTGCCATGGTGAACGATGAGTTCAAGTCCAGTGTCGTGCACACGCAGACACTTGGAGACTGCACTGCACAATTAGCAGAGCTTCGTGCTCTGATGCTTGCATTGGAGTACGCAGATCCTAGGGTGACTACTCTTATCGTAAGTGATTCTTACTACTGTGTCCAGTCTTACAATGAGAACTTGATCTTTTGGATTCAGAATGAATTTCGGGATTTCAAAGGTGGCACATAAACACCTTGGCTGCTAGGCGTTTTCCCCCCCTGTGCTGGAAATTGCTCTTACTATGTATTCATGACGAGCTCAGCTCGTCATCAGCACAGCTCAACTGTGCATCATGACGAGCTGAGCTCGTCATCAGCATCGAAAGGGTTAAAACATAAAATGATCTGGGTCCGAGTGGCTGAGCTTAAAGAGCAGTTGCCGCTTGTGTTTGTGATTCATACTCTCGGACATGGACTAATGGGTCATTGGGATATACTCGCAGCGGCGCATGAGTTCTTGGCACAGAGCTTTCTTGAGAACCCACTGAGTTGTCCTCTGATGATGCTAGAGGATCCAGTGCTGGAGCAGCAAGTATGTTCCTTCCCACTGCTTGATTGGATGGCTGAACTGTTTTCGAATGATGAGTGATTTCATGTTGGAGGCTGTGGCTGCATATTTTGCATATTCAGTTCTTTCGTGAGATGCCATGGAGTTTTTTACTTATTTTGGCACGTGCATGTTTATAATTTATGGACAGTGCCTTTTTTCTTACGTGAAATTTTTTATACGTCCCAGACCTATTGACTTATATTTTCAAAGGTTGGAACAATCGCGCTTGTCCCCTATAGGCCTTCCTATATACGTTTGGAGAACAGATTAGCTTATTATTATTGAACTCTGTTTTCAGGTTACACCCCTTTCTGGTTCTGACTTTACATGATTTCTGACAGTGCTCTGATCATTGGGGGGTGTCATATAGCTACTTCGTTTCTACATACTGTGTTAAGTTAGCATGAGTTTATTAAATGTTTGCACACAGTTTTCATTCTTGCTTCACTTTTGCACACGACACATAATTGTTGTTTTAGCTTTCAACCCAGAAGAGCTTCGTGATTTACTAGAGAAATAATATGTTATTGCTCTGATATCAGTTTTGTTCTGCACTCTGTCTGCACAGTGAGTGCTGAAGGCTACATGGATAACTTACC
This sequence comes from Lissotriton vulgaris, assembly GCF_964263255.1. Taxonomy (NCBI): domain Eukaryota; kingdom Metazoa; phylum Chordata; class Amphibia; order Caudata; family Salamandridae; genus Lissotriton; species Lissotriton vulgaris. The sequence continues at coordinate 1,718,874,485 of NC_141689.1, read as the reverse complement.
CCAGTGTTGTTGTGAGGTCTGATCTTCGCACCCCTATAGACATAACACACATGCTGCTGCCAAAATCTGGCGCTAGGCGAGTTTTATATTGTTGTGCTGAACGCTCAAAAACACACTTGATGTGCTTCGCATGCAGAGAGCTGGTGGAAGATGATGTGATCCTCCTGCCACTGAGATTTTGAGGTGTGGGCCCACCCTGCTAAAACCCAAATGAGACCTTCATAGATATAAAATACTATGCTAAATAGGGAGGGTGTGAATTAGACGTTGTTAATTCCTATTCATTTCAGCATCTTAGTATGCTGTCACCATTCACCTTTTATGGACTGATAACTATGCTGATAACTTTGTTGCTTATAATATGTTTTCTAGTATTGTACAAGATACTGCGTTTGAGAACCATGCATTAGTAAATAAATATTTCAAACATGCACGTGTCCTCATTTACTCCATGTTCTGGTTTGGAATGATTATATAACGAAAGAGTGTTCATGTGTTCCTCGATACCTGAGGTATTCTAAGTTCATTTTCTGGTCTGTCTAAGCATTGGGAGTTTGTTATGACCAATGAGACACTGTAGCTAGCTCGGTAAGGGGATTTGGGGTACTGAGGTGAGTTTTGGGCCATCCTAATTCACCGAGGTTCCAGGTCTCTATGCACAGTTCTGTAGGAGAACGGAATTCCCGCTCCCAAGTCGCCCTCGCGGGTTGCTGGGAGATCGAGTCCTGAAACACGAGATACAAGACCTCCTTCATTCTAGAACCAAGGTTCGGAACTGATTAAGGTTGTAATTCTTGATTCCCCCACTGATTCCTATACTTGGCTAAAAACCCAACTTAACTTAGAAACTGCAACTTACTTACACCTTCCCACGTATTAGGCTTAGGTCAGGTACACTGGGGTAGGCGTATCTTAGAAGCACCAGTTGAGTTTGTTAGTCAATGTTTTTATGTATGTATATATTTAATCCGTTTTAAAGTATCATATGGCTAAGAAACCATATCAATGCTTTTACAGTATTATTTCATAATACTACTTTTACTGTACGCAATTTACTTTATGAGTATTGCAATTTTGGCAATTCATTTCTCTTGCATGAGAAAGAAGACTGCTCAATAAAATAACACCTTTTTATTGAAAATGCCCGTCTCTCTATTTGTCTGCACTCTGGTGAAACAAAGTTGTCATGTTTATACCGTTGTCAGAAACTGAATCCCTTCTTGTCTAATCAGGGAAGTTCACTCCTCCCTGTTCATTCAAGAAAGTTTCTAGTGACCTCTGAGCTAGCTGGCAAACCTAAATTAAGTTTAACATAGTCAGTAGAGACCTAGATGACCTAAGTCCTACGTCTACACTGCTCACTTTGCCCTGGATTCAAGCAAGCCGGGCTGAAGACGGCTGGAATGCCAGAAACCGGTCCTCGGAAGCTTGTTTCCGGTCCAAGGAAGACATGGCTTGGCCGTTCGGGCTGGACTGTTCCCATGAGGCACAGGGTCAGACTGATTTTGCCTATAGCCATGTCTGAACTGGGGTGGCAGAGTGGGCTAAAGAACGTTGTTGGATTAAACCCAGATCTTTTGACTGGGTGTGAGTGTTTGTTTCAGGTGCTCCGTCCATCACCACCCCCTTTTGTACCGCTTTTGGCCGCCATAAGTGTGGCAGGGTATGCTCAGACGTGAGTCCCTTGCTCACTTTGCCACTGGATTCAAGTGAGCCGGGCTGAAGACGGCTGGAATGCCAGAAACCGGTCCTCGGAAGCTTGTTTCCGGTCCAGGAAAGACCTGCTTGGCAGTTCGGGCTGGACTGTTCCCATGAGGCACAGGGTCAGACTGATTTGCATATAGCCATGTCTGAACTGAGGTGGCAGAGTGGGCTAAAGAATGGTGATGGATTAAACCCAGATCATTTGACTGGGTGAGAGTGTTTGATTGATTCAGGTGCTCCGTCCATCACCACCCCCTTTTGGACCGTAGAAAGTTGCAAAGCGCTCCACTGCAGTGACCCCCCACCTACCTTTTGCTGCCGCCGGGCCATGTTGGTGGCATTGAAGGCATGCACAATCCCTCAGATGGTAAAGAGCAGAGCTGCAGGTCATGCTGCAGTCCCTTCCCTCGTGCTGCAACCATTCCTGCTCCTCATGGCCCTCACTGCTCATGGAACAGGAGCTGCAGCACGAAGTCTGACATTTGGGAGCCCTCCACTCCATGAGCTGCAATCACTCCTTCTCCTCATGACCCTGACTGCCACTGGATTCAAGCAAGACCGGCTGAAGACGGCTGGAATGCCAGAAACTAGGAAGCTTGTTTCCGGTCCAGGATAGGCATGGCTTGGCAGTTCGGGCTGGACTGTTCTCATGAGGCACAGGGTCAGACTGATTTGCATATAGCCATGTCTGAACAGGGGTGGCAGAGTGGGCTAAAGAACGGTGATGGATTAAACCCAGATCTTTTGACTGGGTGTGAGTGTTTGATTGATTCAGATGCTCCGTCCATCACCACCCCCTTTTGTACTTGCAACTTACTACAGCACAAGTGGAGCCTTCCACTGACTACTGTACTACTTAATGGTGAACCATTGTCTGTGCCCAGCCTTGTCTTCAGCATAAAATACTGTTTGCTGCTGAGCACTATACCGCCATTGCGTTTTATTCTTCTGGTTACTTATTGACTGTCCTACTCTTGCTTTGATACTGTGTTGCCCTTGTCCATCCACTGCTCACCTGCCACTCATTACTCAGCTAATGTGCTGCCACTGACTACTGTAAAAGTCCCACTCTATGCCATCTGCTGCACTGCCCCTGTGTATGCCTCTTGTAGGTAGATAGAACCAGTTTAGTGACTCTATAAGCTTACAGGGAGCTATTGTGCACATTTATCAGCATGACAGACCAGATGTCTGCGGGTAGACATGCCTCGGCGCCTTGGTTCACTCCTCTTCTAGGTAAGATGCGCCAAGATTGTAAGAGGGCTGAAAGAGCTTGGCGGCGCATGTATGACCCGGAAGACAAAATAAAATATAGGGATGTAATTTGACTGTACCACAAACATATTGTGGATGAAAAAAAAGTCTATCTAGAGCGCAGAATCGAAGCAGCGGAAAATACGAGCAAAGAAATTTTTAGAATTGTAAAAGAGTTTATCTCCTCTTCCTCGAGTACGCCCATCCATTCTCACACTGAAGTTTGGATTAGCCAGCTCAGTGAGTTCCTTATTAATAAAATCAAATCTATTCAGGGCTCTTTTCCTGATGTGGGCCTTATTCCAGCTGCCGGTCATTTGACCACTGTGCCACCATCCTTGAAGGAGAAAGGCCCTTTTCTTTCGGTCTTCCCCCCCATTTCTCCTGCTTCCTCCCTCGACTTCCTGTCTCGGCTTCAATCGGGTTCGCCGCTTGATCCTTGCCCAGCAAAATGCCTAGGGAGAGTGGCGCCGGCAGTTAACATCTTGCTCAACCCACTGCTTAATTCTTCCCTGACAACGGGAGAGGTTCCTATGGCTTGGAAGCACGCCTTGATTCTGCTGCTGCTTAAAAAACCATCTCTAGATCCCCTTGTTCACGCCAATTACAGACCAATCTCCCTCCTTCCTTCTCTGGCTAAGGTGATTGAGAAGCATGTGCATCTCTCCATTTTCAGCTTTATCGAGAGCAATAATATCTTGCATGATTTTCAATCGGGCTTCCGTGCGAATTTCAGCACGGAGACAGCTCTTCTTGAGATCACCGATGCCATAAGGGATACTCAGGATGGTGGGGGTAAAGCCATCTTGGTCATGTTGGATTTGTCGGCGGCTTTCGACGCCGTTCCCTACGACGGTCTCCTTTTAAGACTGGGAGATCGGCTTTCGTGGGACGGTGTGGAATTGGTTTAAGTCTTTTCTAACCAACCGCCGACAAGTGGTCTGGGCAACCCCATTTTCCGCCGAAATGCCGCCGCTGGAGGTTGGAGTTCCTCAAGGGTCCATTCTGAGCCCCACCCTTTTTAACATCTACATGGCCCCTCTAGCGGCGGTGGCGGAATCTTTTGGTGCCCGGATCATATCCTATGCTGACGACACCACCCAGCTCCTTTTTACGTGTAACAAGGGTGAGGATTTTGACGGCGGCCGGATCAAGGAATGCTTGGGCGCTGTATTTGACTGGTTTCAGAGGCATAGTCTGAAGTGCAACTCCAATAAATCGGAGCTGCTTTTTTTCGGATGCCCGCCAGATCCCTGTTGGAAGACATGGTGGCCCCACGATATGTTTCCGCCTGATGCTGCCTCGTCAAAAGCCAAAAATCTAGGTGTCCTGTGTGATGATGCTCTTTCCTTTAGACCCCAGATCATAGGGCTGACAGGGAAATGTTTTGGCATCCTGAAAATGTTGCGGAAGTTTCTTCCACTACTGTCTCTGCAACATAAAAAAATTACTGTCCAGGCCTTGATAGGCTCGCGTCTTGATTACGCGAACGCTCTCTACCTTGGCCTTCCCAAATACCTGATGGCACGCTTGCAGGTCGTGCAGAATTCGGCTGCCAGAGCCATTTTTGGACTACACCGAAGGGCAAGAGCTTCGGAGCTACTCAAGAGACTGCATTGGCTCCCAGTCTCTAAGAGAATTACTTTTAAGGTCTTGACCCTTGCCTTTCAGGCCCTCCATTCGATTGGCCCAAAATACCTTGGGAAGCATATGGCTTTCTATGCCCCCAGGAGGACTTTAAGGTCTGCTTTGCTGGCTAAAGCCGTTGTCCCCACCATCAGACGCACTCGCATTGGAGGTCGTTCCTTCCGGTACCTGGCACCTCGATGCTGGAATGAGCTTCCCTTTTCCTTGAGAATAGCCAACAGTTTGCTCTCTTTTAGAAAGAAACTGAAGACTTGGCTTTTCTCCCAGTAACTCTCTGTCGGCCTGCAGTCGGTGTTGTGTTGTGCACTTTTTCTTGCTGTTCTCTTTGCCAAAGCGCCGGGACACTCCATGGAGTTGCCGTGTGCTATAGAAGAGACCTTTATAACATAACATAACATAACATGTCTGCCATGCACAGAACGCTGCTGAATTTTACAGAGTTTTTAGGTGACTCCCTGGCATTCCGTGGGGTACAACTGGGCAAACTCTGCCCTCCCTTACTGGTAGAGCGGTGTGTGCCTGGAACTAAGAATTGTGCCTGCAGACTAGATTGCCTGGTGTGGAGCCCCAGAGGTCTTGTCCTCATTTAAGGCACATGGCCTGTGCATAGTGGGGAACTCAGTATGCATAAGTCTCTTGTTGGTGGTGAGTGGAATCCCTGGTTGCGTGATCCAGCGTGAACTGCTTTATTGATTGTGCCGCATCTCTCTCGTGTGACATGCCGACTGCATGCTCTTTGTGTGTGGTGTTCAAATCATAGTTTGCAATCCTTGGAGGTGAGGGCTTAAACGTAGCAGTGCCTCATTCACCTTATGAAGCATTGCAAAACTTGCATCTCGGTGTGTTGAGGATTAGCTGGTGCAACCAACATCAATGCACACCTCTTCGTTTGCACCTGAACTTACCTTGTGAAGCCACATCACCGCTGATTTTACCAGTGCTATGGGGGACTTCAGGGACTACCACTTCTTACCCGAAGCTCCCGCCAGGAGGCAGCCAAGCGGTAACCTTCAATCTAGAGTGACAAGCATTTCAGCTGCCAGGCAATTCTGCAACATGAGATGCGTCTAAACTCAACTTGTGCAGTGACATCATCCCTGATGTTGCCGTTGCTTTGGAAGACTTTAGGGACCAGCAGCCCTTACCGCACACTCCTGCCAGGAGGCGTCAAGGTGATAACCTTCGATCCCTAGGACCCGATTCACAGAACTAACTTAGGACAAAATCCTAAACTTACTACCATTTTGGTATTCACAGAAGGTACTTACTCATTTTGGTATTCACAGAAGGCACTTACTCATTTGGGTATTCACAGAAGTTAGGACTCCTAACTTTGGGACTCCTAAATGCCTTCTGTGAATACCGAAAGTCTTAAAGTTAGGATTTTTCTCAGTTTAGGAGTTGTAAAGTTAGTCCTAACTTTACTACTCCTAAACTGAGAAAAATCCTAACTTTAAGACTTTTGGCCTTCACATAAGGCATTTAGGAGTCCTAAAGTTAGGACTCCCAACTTCTGTGACTACCCAAATGAGTAAGTGCCTTCTGTGAATACCAAAATGGTAGTAAGTTTAGGATTTTGTCTTAAGTTAGTTCAGTGAATCGGGTCCCTCGTGATGAGCATTTCAGCGGACAGGCACTTCTGCAGCGCAGGCTACCCCTAAACTCACTTTGTGCAGCCACATCAACCCTTGTTATGCCAGTGCTTTGGGGGATTTCAGGGACCAGCAGTGCTTACCCCATGTTCCCCCCAGTAGGTGGCCAGGCGGTAAAGTTCAACCCCTAGTGATGAGCATTTAAGTGGCCGGGGACTCCCGCAGCACAGGAGACACATGGATTTGCCCAAGTCAAAGGCAGGTTATTCCATGCATTTCAGAGCCCGTCACAGTCTGGGCCCCCCTCTTCCATCTTCTACACTGTACCAGATTCCCAGTGACAAATTGATATACTTCTGACACTGGCAGTATATGCTAGTCACAGAACAAAAGGTACTGTGATGTGGTACTCTATTGAACCAGGCAGACAAAATGTTTTGATCTTCGTTTATCTGAAGCAAAGTTAAAATACATATGTTAATGTGGCCAAGTCTATATAAATTGAGTATTTTATATTTTCTTAGTAATTGATACTGTTTGTCCATTCCAATATATTTTTTTAAAAAATCTTTATTTTCATGCAGGCATATTAAGCATTTATCTTGTAACATTCCAACATATAGTCTGTTATACATAGTAGTATCTTCGTATTGTTTGACATGTATTATACATTTTCTATCTATGATTTAACCTACCTACAGTAAGTCTAACATAATCATTCTTATATGATCAGATATTATACACCGGAGTTTATCAAATTGTCTTCCGTTGTGCCTTGCTTAACTTGAATCCCCCTTTTGTTAATCCTAAGAAAACTCCCCCCCTAAACAAACATAAGTCATAATTTTTAAGTATACTTCCATATCATTCTCTCCATCAGCAAGCCCCTATGCCACCTCCGTCACTGCTCAGTTACATTGTGATAGCGTGCCGTTATATTGAACCCATTCAGGCCGCCATTTCCAGCCCAGTTCGTTACTCATCCTCTCCCTCGGAGTCCAGTTCATCCCCCTCCGGCAGAGGTTCACATATCTCTCCTCTATAGACATTCCATGCTGCCCAAACCTTGTTCCACTTACAGGGAGCAGCTCGAAGGACATACACCGCCCTCTCCGTAACCATCAGTATATCCATATTTTTAGCCCATCTGTTCATCGTGGGTAGTTCCGGAGCCCCCCACTTCTGCGCGATATCTCGCTTAGCCACTGTCATGGCCAATGTAGCCCAAATGAGTCCATGTCTGTCTAGGTCGTGGGGATCCCAGATGTTTAGGAGGCATTTGCGTGGTTCAGGCTGAACAGAGATTTTAAGTGTTTGGGAGATTGTACGCATTATTTGCCTCCAGAATTCCTATATGCGTGGGCCGTCCCATAGTGTATGTAATAGTGTACCCTCCTCCCCGCAGCCCCGCAAGCAAAAGAGATGTGGTGTTCTATGTATTTTGTGGAGCAATGTTCTCGTATAGTAGATGCGGTGTAAGATTTTGAGTTGCACTAATCTGAACTTTGCCGAGATTCCCACTTCTCTCGGGGAGGCTAACGCCTCATTCCATTCCGATTCGTCCGCCTCACCTACCTCCCCCTCCCATTTTTCTTTGAGTTTCTGTGTAGGGTCTTCCAAGTTGTTTAGTAGTTTTTGTATGTGAGGGAGGTCGCTCTATGTTGCATAAAATCTGTCAGTAGTCTATCCTCTAGTGGTGAGGATTCCCGTATGGCAGTGCCTGCTGGAATTGCCCGGAGCAGTGCATGTCTGATTTGTACGTATCTATATGTTTCAGTGGATCTAGGGCCATATTGCTGCTGGAGCTGTGGAAATGGTATTACCGTGTCTTTGTCCCAAAGGTCCCCTACCGTGGAAATGCCTATTTGGTCCCACTGCGCAAATCCTTTACACAATCTGAGGGCTCCCAGTGACTTTGTGTCCCACAGTGGTGTCATTTTAGTGATTTTCCCTTTCCAGCCCAGACGTGCCTGTGCTATATGCCACAGGGCCACTGTGTGCCGCGTTGGACCGATCAGATGTTTAAGTTGCGGTTTATTATATAACACTGAGACCATACAGTCCGTCCCCAGCTGTGACCAATCTGCCCGATATGCCGGGTCGTCTCTCGGGGCATGGAGCCATTGGTTGATTATTTTAAGCTGAGCTGCCCAGTAATATAGCTGTATGTTGGGCAGCTCAACCCCCCCCTCGTACCAACTTTTTACCAGTTTATCGTATGATATACGTGCCGGGCCATTATTCCAGAGCAGATTGGAGACCAATGCCGCAATTCGTTTGAAATATCGCGGTGGGACGAGATGTGGGGTGTTTTCCAATACATAGAGGAACCTGGGGAGAGCCATCATTTTATATAAGGCTGCCCTCCCTAGGAGGGTCAGGGGTAAAGATGCCCAGTGCTTAACGTCTGCACGTAGGCGTTCCATAGGTGGTTTTAAGTTATTAGTAAAGAAGGCTGTTTCATCCTGTGTGACGACAATGCCCAGGTATTTAAAGGAGGTCGTCGCCGTTGTCAAAGGGCAGTCCACTTGTAGCGTTGGCGCCGGGCCCTTCAGTGTGTATATCACTGATTTCGACCAATTCAGGGTATAGCCTGAGGACCTCCCGTGCGTATTGCAGAGTTCCAGTAGGGCTGGAATTCCGACATCCGGGTCGACCATATATACAAGCATGTCGTCCGCATACAATGATATTTTATCTTCCCATCCTTCCTCCCATTTAATGCCTCTGAATAAGGGTGTCGTCCGAAGCAGGATAGCCAGGGGTTCGAGTACTAACGCAAAGAGTAAGGGTGACAAGGGGCATCCCTGCCTAGTCCCCCTGCCCAGCGGGAATGTCAGCAAGATGTGGCCATTGGCCACCACCTGCACAACCGGTTTCGTGTATAGTAGTCGTATCCAGGCTATGTATTTTGGCCCAAAGCCCATACGTGCAAGTACTACAAAGAGATATTCCCATTCTACTAGGTCAAAGGCCATTTTGGCGTCGAGGGAGAGAATTACCGCCCTTTCCGAGAGGAGGTGTGAACGGGCCAGTACCCCATGAACCCTCCGGAGATTCAAAGCTATACTTCTGTGGGGCATAAAACCCGATTGGTCAGGGTGGATCAGGGTGTGTAAATGTGGCATCAAACGGTTGGCCAGAAGTTTGGCTAGTACCTTGGCCTCTATATTCAGCAGTTGTTAATAAGACAGGATGATATGAAGAAATAATCTAGCCTGACAAGAGTGTGGTGAGGGGCAGTGTAGAAAGTGTAGCAGGGGTTGGAGGGTTTCAAGCTGGCCCAAGCGTCTTTCAGGCCATGCGTCTCTACCAGATTAGTCAGAGCCTGAAAGACCAGTGGTTTTCTGCCCTTATACTTCCAGGTACTATCGGTAGCCCAATCACTGGGTAAGTGTAGGTTGAGGTCGCCACAGAGAATTATTGGGATAGGCCAGTGTGCTAATTCCCCTGACACTAAGTTGAGGACCCCTGGGTCATCCGTGTTACTACCATAAATAGAACAGAGTGTGAAAGAGGGACTGCCAGGAAGAAGACATTCCGTTATGACCCACCTACCGAGAGGGTCTGCTTTGGACCTGGGAGTGTTAAGAAGGAGTCTTTTTTCAGCAAGGATTCCCACCCCCCTGGTTTTTGATCCTTGAGAGGTAGCCCCCAGGATTTTGAATCCTAGAGAGTCAAGTAGGTATTTCTGTGAGCCTTCAACATGTGTTTCCTGCAAACAGTAGATGTCTCCCCTCAAGGTTCTGAGGCCCTGCGAGACACTTTCTTTTGGAACGGTCATTTAGCCCGCAGATGTTTAAGCAAATGATTCTTAGAGTATCAAGGTTAGCCATTTAAAAAAGAGTGTTGTTCGTCATTCAGTGCCATGAAGTATACAGTCTGCTTGTGTGTGTCTTCAATAATTGAGTAGTGAATTAAACCAAACAAAGTATAGTTCCCATTCTTCCAATAGAAGTGCAAGTACCTCCCTCTTCCCCCCCCCCCACCCCCCCCTTTTCTGAGCAATCAGGTAAACCCTGAATGATGGTAATCTACATGAGCCCTAGCCGCTAGCCACGCCGGAATGACAGAAAAAAACAAAGCACAAATAAGATGTCTCCTCTAGAAGGTCAGATGCCAGGAATTCTTATACAGTTGCAATGTGTGGATTGACAAATATAGGAGAAGAAACTAAAGAAAAAGATAAGATTATAGCTTAAGGGCATAAGGTATGAAGGCATCACTATGTGTGGCAGGAGGGCCAGACATGATCAATAGTCAATAGACCATAGTCAGTGATGGCTTATAATGGGCGCCTTGCCAGGATTCTTGCCGGGTGGATAGCGTCGGGTGAAGATAGAGCTAAAGCTATAGTTTGATTCATCTGTTGTTTTTCTTGGACTTCAGTTCTTCTAGGTATTCCCCGGCTTTTATTTCAGATAAAAAGATTTTGGTTGTTCCATTGCGTATAACCTTTAGTCTGGCGGGATTCATGAGAAACACGTCTGCCCCTTGTTGCTGAAAAGGCAAGATTAATTGTCTTAGGCGCCATCTGCAGGTAAAAGTCTGGCTTTGCGAAGAAGTTTAAACCATTGGCGCCTTTTTTAGAGATGAAACGGGCTTTATCGTAAATCATCTCTCTAAGAAGAAAGTTTCCGAAATAGACCAGGAACACCCTCGGGTGTCCTCCAGCTGAATTATGTTGTCGTTTTAGATGAAAGGGGAAACAGTGCGCCCTCTGTACCTCACGGTCCCAGTCCCAGCCAGATTCTTCAGGGAAGGATTCTTGAAGTAGCTTAACGATGAAACGTCTTGGATCTTCCCCCTCCTTCCCTTCTGGAATACCAAGTAAGCGTAGATTGTTTTGACGCTGGCGATTTTCCTGGTCCTCCATCTTTGTCATTAGATCGATCATGCAGGCTGTATTGGACTCCCCCTGTTGTTTGGTGGTCAGGGCCTCTGTTTCCAGGTGTTCCGTTCGGGCTTCCACCATGGCGACCCGTTCGCTGATATCGGAGCAGGTCTTATTCAATCGCCTTAGCCCGCCCTGCAATTTTTTAGCTTTTTAGGGTGAAAGGAGTTAGGTCCTTAGATAATGGGGAAGGCTGGACCTTATAAATATTTTGACACAAAAAATTGCCACCCCACTTGTTCCGTTGGCCCTTAGTTATAGGCAACACATCAACTTTAGTTGGATATGTTAGGTATATTTATTTACCTTTGTTTTCAAGTCTTTTTAAGAAAATCATGGATTCACATGACAGAGAAGGAACACTGCACGTGTAACATATATGTACATCAACTGAAATACAACATTTATCAAATGAAAAAATCACAAATAAGACAGAAGTGACAAGGCCCTGAAGAGAACCCATAACTACTGTTGGGGTTCGAAACGCGTCGGCATGAAAGGAGATAAAAATTATCACCATTGAGAGCTTTTGATTCACATCATTTGTGCATTGTGATGTCTCCTTGTAAATGTGACTTTGTCCAATACTGTTCTTAAGATTTCATTCATTGATGGTTATTGAGGCTTGAAAATCTGACTTGCCTTTTTTGAACAGTTTGAAACTGGCATAGATGTTTTGTTGTGTATAGCCAATGTATGTTTCACCTTGTGATTTTTTCATTTGATAAATGTTGTATTTCAGTTGATGTACATATATGTTACACGTGCAGTGTTCCTTCTCTGTCATGTGAATCCATGATTTTCTTAAAAAGACTTGAAAACAAAGGTAAATAAATATACCTAACATATCCAACTAAAGTTGATGTGTTGCCTATAACTAAGGGCCAACGGAACAAGTGGGGTGGCAATTTTTTGTGTCAAAAAACTGCAACTTTTTAGCGGCATTCTTAGCAATGCGATTATCTGCCCGCACTTCTTCCTGAAAGTCCTTAATGGAGGCCAGAATGGATGCTAAAGAAGGTTCGGAGGGGTCTGTTCGCAGGTTCTTTGTGTTTCCCCACTGAGTAGAACTTGAATCTTCTTCATCCGGGGGGTAGGACACTTGAGAATCTGAATAGTCCCATTTAAGCTTGAAGAAAAGTGGAAAATGACTCACTCTCCCCACCAGGGATCTATCCAGCAGTTTGCATAATAAAGCAGCAAAGGAAATTGACAGCCAATCTGTAAAATTAAAAGACATCTTTATTATAATTAATTATGAGGCTTCGTCGTCCAACCGTAGTTTTACAATTGAAAGAGGGAGCCTGCCTGAGCTTTCTCAGGCAGGCCTTTTATACAAAAAGTTTGGCCCTAGGCTCACATTCTTGCTGACGAACACATCATTGTAGGTCGCTCCCATGGTACCATAACAAAGCAGGCTATAATTAGGAATTCCATTCTACTTGCCCAAACTGACCAACCCATCTTCCATCATGAACATATGTCAAACTTCACATATTTTCCTGTGCAGGCCGGAGGAGCTCACCATAGAACTGGTTTCCTCCCCATCATATAAACAGTCACCTCCCCATTGTAAAAGCCCAGAAGCAGAGAAACAGAGCCAGGTGTGGAAGATAGAAATGTAGGATAAGGGATGCTTGTGGGTCATAAACAGGCATGGCTACTGTATTCGGCCTTCTAATCTTGCTCAGGCCAATGTACACAACAAGTTGCTCAGATCTTTAATATAGATTGACTAGAGGGCATGGACTGGTTTGGTGAGGCCAACATCACGTAGGCAGATTCAGCCTGTTCAGGTCAAATGGGAGTCAGGAAGAACTCAAGCTAAGGAATACGTGTCCTTTAAGAATCATTGGCTCATGTATATGCCTATGTAAAGGGCAACAACTAAAATGGACGCTTGTTCACAACCTAGAGCCTGTGGGCTCAGAATGAATTTGCCAATAACTCCTGCATGCATCATTGTATCGTGATGAAAATACACAGGCATAATGTCCTGATCATTACCGGTCTATTGATACCAAATTCGTCATGGTATGATGATATTTTCTGCACGAGTGTTTAGGCCTTGGTACACCATTATGGCAGGGTCCGGAATTTTCAGAACCACAGACGCCCCTTTTGCCCTTATATAGGCAATAACCTAAACCCATGTATGGCTGAATCTAGGTCTATACTTATCAGATCATCAAAGGGGTTGCTGTAGTATTATCTTACTACTTAGCAACTCTCTCGGGACAAGTCTTCTTACACACGTAGTGGTACAAAGGCCATATATGGCAGGACCAAATAGTGAACACCTCTATCTGTAGTACGTGGTATAAGATCACCCACCCAACAATTATTGATGTTCTAGTGTTGATGTAGAAGCTGTACAGAAGGGTCTATCAGTAAACTCTGGCCTAACCAATGTATGTTCAGGTAAAATATGAAAGTCATGTGAAGAAACAGTAAAGAAAGAGTAGGTTGAGAAGTTGGTGCAGACGTAATATAATAACTAATAGAATACATAAAAGTATTAAAATAGAGAAAGTTATACCACCCTTAGAGAACAACATTCTATAATTTCGGTTTTTCATCTCTTGCTTTTCATCGTCATTCCTCAATACAATCTCCATTTTCTAATGTCGCTCACGCGATCTTGATAGAGTACTTCAGCTGTGATTATTAGCAGGTCATAGGGACACTGCAAGTCCTGCAGGCCTACTGCCACTACTCAGGTCACAAACTGAACCGTTGGTACTCCTACGTGACCCTGCAACTGGCAAATGGTAACCAATCAAAAATTTAACAAAAAACCATAATACAATTTCAGAAAAAGCAAGAGAAAAAGAAAAACAAAAGTCAAATGCAAAATACTTGCACAATCCTAAACAAAAAGCAAATCCTAGAATTTAATAACATTTTATATAGCTTCCTATGCATTTCAGTAATCTATTATATGTTCAAGTGAAACAGTGGCGTTCCTGATCAATGCTCTCAGATGAAAAAGGGATACACTTCCACAGAGAGACTTCATTCTGCTTTTACTAAACAGAATAGTACTTTAAAACAAATGCCAGCAAAGCAGCAAAAATTAGTTTCCAAACTCCAATTCTATGCAAGCCCACAGAAAATACCCAGAGTCCGCCAAAGCCTCTCATTGCAGGCTTCTATTGTCCATCAAATCCGCTTCCAGTGTCTTCTTCGCGTTGGGCCTCTTCAATTCAGGCTTTTTCATGAGAAGACAATACTGTTTAGTACGAGTGCCCTCCGGGCAAACACTCACAGCTCACTCGAAAGTCTCAATGTCTTAAAACAATGCACCAGTGTCTCTTCTTTGTGGCAGACACTACAAATGATGCGCTCTTCATTAATCAAGGGCACAAAGCATCTCGTGCAGATCCAAGCACCACTTAGCAACAAACCTAGCAAGGTCAGCAGCACTTTCAGACTCCAACACTCATCATTTAGTGTCAGAGGACGCTCAAGCTGCTCTCTTATGGGCACCAGAATGTAGTGCCGTTTTCCAAACGTGGATGCTTGGGTGCACCGCCGTTCCGCTGGTGCAAAGCAAAAGAGGTGTGGGTGAGGCCAAAACTCGGGCCAAGGGGTCAGGGGACCGCGCGCTGTCAGAGGTTCAAGCACATGACAGTTTGAACAAATTGCACAAAGTGGATGACAGTCCTGCCATCAAAAGCAGGGATCCTTCGCATCTTTGCACTGAACTTCTGAGGCAAAACAGAAAATCAGCTCCTTTTTTCTTTTCTTTTCACAACGCCTTCTGATGAAACAAATGGCTTGCTTAGGAGGTACCACTGGAGGCACGCTGATGATCGCTGTCCATGCTGATGACCGCTGCCCACGCTGCTGATTGCTGTTCATGCTGCTGATTGCTGTCAGGAATTGCAAGGCCAAGAAGTCTGTAGTCGTCTGCCATGTTTACTGATGGGGACCAGGCTTTTTCTTGATCACCGGTCTGCAGGGTAACATTCTTCCTTTTTGACTCTGGAAGATTCCCGCAGAACCTAGTGGTATAGGAAGTGTAACACAATTGTTAGTTTCCTTCAAGTCAGATATAAAAACAGTTCATGGGTTGGCTTTTTGACAAGAGAGCTGCAAGCAAGTGGCCTGCAATCTGCAAAGGAGTGGCAATTCGTCATGGGAACCTAAATGGATGCCCTCACACAGTGGCATTATCTAATGGGATACATTATTTAATGGGGTAAATACATATGCTCCTTAATGATGAAGCCTAGGTGTTCCTAAACTCCTTATCTAGAACATCTCAAATAGAGCAATGGCATAATACACATTATCAAGGACATGAAGAAAAGTCCCTTTTTAAAACAATGTGCATCAAGTGCGCTATGTAATACAAAGGCTAATGATCAACTGTGCAGACAAGAGGACAAGAACTAGAGAGTCCTGGTATCTGCATGATTAGAACACATCTTATTAAAAAATTGAAACAGCAGAAACAGAAGGGAACTGAAAAATTAAAAATAGACATTAAAAATATGTCGTACTAAAAAAAATGTAAACTTGAGATATCTCCTATTGAGATGGAAAACTTGTATTGGGTCATTTAACCAGGCTATCACTATCCTGACAGTCAGTCTGAAAAAGACATTTGAAGTGGGCCTAAAGTAAATTCTTGAAAATTAGTCTCATCAATCAAAAGGGAATGTATGTGGAACATGAACAATACACCCATAATAATAAATGGGTTGACTGGTGAAAGGAAGATGGAGAAGGGAAAATGGAAGTAGGACACAACTAAAAATCTTCAATAACTAAACATGATGCAACATTGGTCAGGTAAGGAGCAAAAAGAAAAATCCATAGGAAGGACAAGAGTTTGCTTGGGTGGCCTAAGGCATGTGACACATGAAAAGACCAATGTTACAGAATTTTAACTCTACCGCTGACAATCTATACCCTACACTGTAATTCTAACTAATGTTCAGTTGTCTCTTCAGGGAAAAAAATGAATCCATAAACTTATTCAGGAATCAAAAAATGCGATAAAAAAAAAAAAATGCGATATCAAAATTTGGCCACCTTTAGTCACGGATCTATAATTCCATCCTTAGGCCCAATCAAGGATACATAAATGCAGAGCTGCCTGTCCTTAAGGAAAAAGGCAGTTAAGTGACTAACAACGGATGGCAATCTATGATCCAGTATATCATTTTAGTTTTCTTAAAAAAATTATTACAGCCAAATTTAGGCGTGTACTGGAAAAACTGCTGCCTTACTGCTCACAGTATGAGATCCATATCTGTGAAATTTATCTTAATACAAATTCATCCAAATTATTGTGAAACAATGCATATCGTCATAGCTATCAGATATACTTGCTGTATATAAAACACAAAGAAAAACAGCCCAGACAAACAAACAGCATATATGAATAAACGGTCATGCATAATACCATGGCACATGCCCTTCTTTTGACAGCAGGGCATCAGGTAATTGATACTCTGCTGTAAAATATAGTGTCGCTGTATCAAATAACGCGTTTCAGTGGACCAAATGTATAAATGAAACATAAACACACACATTTTTTCTTAAAGAAATTACGCAAAAAAAACATTTCTCTTCAACCAGCCAACTCACGTGTCTTGTGAATTAATCCATGAATTATCTGTAGGAAGAAGCAGAAAAGATACACAACACACACATTTCTCATAATATAACATCAATTATAACCCTTTTTATCAGACTACAAAACATGACACAATGTGACATACAAAAAACTTTTCATTACTTACCTGTAACCTATTTTCCATGTACCTTGCAAAAACGCCCGTTCTCACTCAGGCCTAAGGCCTTTAAGTTGCAGAATTTTGGGGAAGGGCTTCTACTTATTGCCTATCTAAAACTCAATGTAACACTTCGTTTTTCATTTTGTCAAATAAACTTAACTAAAAAAAATTCGTTCCTAGCATGGAGACACACATATACCAGTTCTACAGATCATTTAGCAGAATGTTTGATATTTGTTTTCTCAAAGAAATCACTTTTGCATTTGCCCTTTTTAAATCATGTTCCTTCATTTTACACAGTGCTTAATTTGTAAGACATGAAGTGCAGGTGCTACAATTTTGCATGAGGAATACCTTTCCTATTTGTTTATTATCTCAGATGTGCGCTTTTAACGCAGATGTAATGTGAATGCGGCAAATGAGAACAAGCCAGCCTGTAATGAATGAAGGTTACAGATTTAAATCATATACAATCAACTACATCTCATATAAAGCGCTTGTGTGCAGCATTTTGAAAGCAACTGGGAGCTATGCAAACCACGTGTGGGCTGTACAATCCTTCAGGGTACTGACAAATGAGGCTGCAGTTTTACAAATTAAATAGTGTTCCTTTTATTATTATCAGCGGGATGCAATGCTGTGTCAACCCTGCCGTATTTCTAATTTGAGATAAATGTGTTGATGACATAATTTACCGAACAACAAGCGTTTTGTGGGAACATGCTAGAGCTATTATTTATTCTTTGGCTAAAATGCAATCATCATTGCTGTACATGTGCCCTGCATCCTTTGCTCATTTTAGTTCCCAAAAACAAAAACCCCATCCCAGCTAATGTCAAATTTGTAACACTTTAAGAAGACACTTTTAAACAAGTCAGGCTATTCAAGTGACCTCAGGTCAGGACCGTGGCATGGGCAGGGATTTAAACACAAAGAGGCAGCTGAAGTTAGCACCAGATGCACGTTTAACCATGTCATGCTGCATTCCACAGGCGAGGCCCTAATTAAAAGGTCACAAATGTCAACAAGACAGCCTTACAAGATAACATCTCAGCCGCTACTGCTGGAAACACGTTATACAGGTTCTGCCAGTCCCCTGCTCCTGGTAACTGAAGCTGACAAGGCCAGTAGGTTTAACCACTTCCACATAACCTGCAATATTTCACTATATTTAAAACAATTTCTATGACGCATTGACTCGCTGAATCATAAGAAGGCACAACCTGCAAACATATATATTAAGATCTAAATGTATGTATTTACTAAAGAGACACTTTAAACAGGGGCCCTGAAACCATTTAAAACAGTCTATTTATGTGAAAATCGACTTTTGTATTCTGGATACTAAGAAAAAAATATTCTATATTTTATTGCATAATGGGTATTACTAGAATGTCTAATACCCAATTTATGAGTCATACTTTTGAAAATACTAAGTTATACCTTATAGAAATGAGCTTGTTTGCGCCTAGGGTAAGGGAAATTGCGCACAGAAGTGTTTGGTCATTTTCGTGGTACAACATAACTTAAATCAAACATTTTAATGCTAGGGGGTCATAGTATGAGTGTTAAGCTTCACAAATATTAAAAAACGATTTTTGTAGCACTTTGTTTTTAATAATTATTTTTCATAATTAATAAAAAAATTCTAATGAAGCCTAATTATTGCTATTTGTGACTGTTCTACATATAAAATGCTCACTACATCCCTTGCCTATTATTTAGATACATATTAACACACAAGCCTAGGCGCAGCTGCCTAACTGGGAATGCGTGAGATGATTGCGCCAGATTCATTTAAAAAGGACTGTTTGCAAAATTCCACCACCCGTGTTTAACTAGAGAGGTGCTGGCTGAATGATTAGATATACTGCAGCTGAAAAGACTTGGCTGTGAACATCTAACACTGTGCGTCTAAAGAACAGGCAATTTCGTTTTTTTCATTTTTTTTTTCTTTTTTTTTTTGGAGCCTTATTTACATCTATTGAAGGTGACCCATACACATACATACATTGAGCTCATTCCAGACACAAAACAGAAGGGGGGTCAAACACTCAGGACACACAAAGCAGCGCGCTCTAAACATTTCTTGTAAATCGCGCAGTCGCAATTTACAACAAAACCCACAAACAACATAGACATTTAAACACACATTTTAACCCATAGGTCAACACTTAGGACAGGAACAAGGAACAGCCTACGGACTGTCTTCAAAAATAACCTGCCAAAACTAGTTGTAAACCATATTTACAACAAAAACGTTTTAGTTCCTATTTTTTTTAATTCTTCAACAGATTTCCAGAAGGCTGCAAAAGAGACAGCCTCACAGACCTTTAAAGAGAGCTCATAAATTGGAGTTCCAACTGGAGGTATCAGACGCGAATCCTCCAACCGGGAATCCTTTGTTGCAACCTAGTCAATACTAATACCAAACAAAATACCGCGACCAGGCATCTGCGCTCACTAGTCGGGTTTCAAACTTCATGGGGCTATCTCCAACGATATACACGCAAATGTACGTGACCCACGGTTTTTGAATACTGCAGTGTTCAAATAAAACCAAGGAACCAATACTGAGGAAGATTATCCAACGATAATCTGAACCACAGCAACCAAAAGGCCTACCAACTGAACCAAATGTACCGGTACCCAAACCAAAACGTCACATTTCTGCGACCAATAAATAACCAAGGACTGCGTCACATTTCTGCGACCAATAAATAACCAAGGACTGCGTCACATTTCTGCGACCAATAAATAACCAAGGACTGGGAGCGACCCATTTTTATTCTTCAACTAAAACAGATGGAGAAAATATCTCTTCAACTGCCTATACAAATTGCAATTTGCATATACACAAATATTTGTCCAGATTATAACTGTCAATTCCCCACTGCACTAACAGTCTGTTAAAAAATACTTACAGCAAAAAAAGAATGGGTTCCTTAGTCAGGAGTGACATCTTTAGGAGAGTTTTAAGTCAGAAAAATCAAAAAAACGTACTGTGCCACAGAGACAGATAATCCCCCAGAAAACCCTGTGCCCAGAGTACCTCTTTTTGGTAGAATTCTGTCCTGCCTCCAGTAGTTTTTCCATCCTCTGACAAAACACTCCTGCAGATAACCACTCCATGATAAGGCCCCACGTTGGGCGCCAACTGAAGAAAAGTGGAAAATGACTCACTCTCCCCACCAGGGATCTATCCAGCAGTTTGCATAATAAAGCAGCAAAGGAAATTGACAGCCAATCTGTAAAATTAAAAGACATCTTTATTATAATTAATTATGAGGCTTCGTCGTCCAACCGTAGTTTTACAATTGAAAGAGGGAGCCTGCCTGAGCTTTCTCAGGCAGGCCTTTTATACAAAAAGTTTGGCCCTAGGCTCACATTCTTGCTGACGAACACATCATTGTAGGTCGCTCCCATGGTACCATAACAAAGCAGGCTATAATTATGAATTCCATTCTACTTGCCCAAACTGACCAACCCATCTTCCATCATGAACATATGTCAAACTTCACATATTTTCCTGTGCAGGCCGGAGGAGCTCACCATAGAACTGGTTTCCTCCCCATCATATAAACAGTCACCTCCCCATTGTAAAAGCCCAGAAGCAGAGAAACAGAGCCAGGTGTGGAAGATAGAAATGTAGGATAAGGGATGCTTGTGGGTCATAAACAGGCATGGCTACTGTATTCGGCCTTCTAATCTTGCTCAGGCCAATGTACACAACAAGTTGCTCAGATCTTTAATATAGATTGACTAGAGGGCATGGACTGGTTTGGTGAGGCCAACATCACGTAGGCAGATTCAGCCTGTTCAGGTCAAATGGGAGTCAGGAAGAACTCAAGCTAAGGAATACGTGTCCTTTAAGAATCATTGGCTCATGTATATGCCTATGAAAAGGGCAACAACTAAAATGGACGCTTGTTCACAACCTAGAGCCTGTGGGCTCAGAATGAATTTGCCAATAACTCCTGCATGCATCATTGTATCGTGATGAAAATACACAGGCATAATGTCCTGATCATTACCGGTCTATTGATACCAAATTCGTCGTGGTATGATGATATTTTCTGCACGAGTGTTTAGGCCTTGGTACACCATTATGGCAGGGTCCGGAATTTTCAGAACCACAAGCTGACTGCGGCGCTTATTTTTGTTAATGGGTTTTTTGGGACGCTGGACTGTGCCTGTGTCTTTGTTTGAGACCTCACTGTCCCTTTCGCTGTCTTCCTCGGAGCCATCCTCGATAGAAGAGGTTGGGGTACTGTCTGACACCGAGTAAAAATCTTCAGCTCCTGCTTCAGGAGTCCAGGATGTTTGGGAACCGGAGGGCACCACCAGGCTTTGAATGACATTGTTGGTCCCTGCTTCGCCAAATTCGCAGGAATTCAGTGGTCTTTCATGTACTTCAAGTACTTCAGGGATGTAAAGTCTCAGTGATTTTTGTGTCTCTGGGAGGAGCCCCCCCACCTGGTTTGCCCTGCGGTACCCCCCCCGCTTTCTTGTCCCCACTGACCTCTGGTTTTGTTTTGGGTGCTCCTTCAATGGCAGCAGAAGCAGCATGGCCGGTAGCGTCCTGGGCAGTTGGTGTTTTCGTTTTGGCACCTCTGCGGGCCCCTCGGGCGCTCATGATGACCCAGCCAAGTTCAGGAGGTCCTTCCACGAAGCAGATCCAAAGGGCCCTAAATCCGCTGTCTTTCCCCCCGTTGAAGGCTGCGCGCGATGCGGAGTAAAAAGATGCTGCTGCCGCGGCAAATTTCCAAAAGGACAGTGTTCGAAACAGAACAGCCCTTTGAGTCCTTTGTGCAATGCGGGCACCATGTGTGGGCTTGGGGCTTCCAGGCGCCTCCGTAGAGAGGCCCCCACCCGAGAAAAGCTGCCTCGAGTTTCCTGCTGCACTGTGGAGCTGGCGTGAGAAATGAGTCAGGATCCCGATGACAGGCGCAGGACAGCTAGTCGAGTGATTACGCTTCCGGCGTGAGCGGCCAGGCAGCGTGAGCTCAGGCAGATTCCATCTTGCTCCGGCCTCTATATTCAGAAAAGATATCGGACGATAGGAGGCACAGTCAGTTGGAGGCTTTCCCGGCTTTGGTATGGCTATTATCGTGGCTGTGCGCTGATCAAGCGGTAATTCCGCCCTTTCTCGGCTCTCCATATACATGTCCAATAGGGGTCTACTGAGCTCCGAGGCCATTGCTTTGTACCATTCCAAGGGTAGTCCATTGGGACCCAGCGCTTTGCCAGATTGCAATGCCTGAATCGACAACTGAATTTCCTCCTCTGTCGGGTCCACCTCTAGGTCCTGCATAGCCTCGTGCGGTATGCTGGGGATGTCCATTTCAGCTAGGAGACCTTTGCCATCTGTGCAGTGACGGCATGGTCCGGGGTGTATATATCCTGGAAGTGACTTGCTAAAGTGTGCACAATTTCTTCTGGGTGTGTCAGTACCTGGCCGTCAGTGGTGTGAAGCCTCTGAATACCCCTCACTCCTCCCTTTCTCTTATCCAACCATGCCAGCATTCTCCCCGCTTTGTCGCCCACATCATTAATTCTGTGCGCAGTGTTTGCTATGTAACCTTGAACTGTCGTTTTGAGATGGGCCTGGTATTGTTGCTGCCTTAAGTGTAATGTGTGTGCTGTGGTCGTGGTGGGATTCGCCATGTGAGCGGTGTTTGCGTCGTGAAGTGTCAGTTCCAGCTCTGTGAGTTCTCGCCGGGAATCCCGTTTGTGTCCCGTTATTGCTGCTATCGCAGCGCCCCTGAGGACCGTTTTATATGCCTTCCACTGGACTGATGGCGAGGTTAGCGTGCCAGCATTTTCTTCGAAATAATGTGTTGTTGCTAGTTTGAGTTTCCTCCGGATCTTGGGGATTTTTAAGTAATTCGGGTACAGTGGGTAGATCCTAGCGCATTTCCTTTCTCTGGTGGTGAGGGACTTAGTGACTGGTGAATGGTCAGATATACCTCTGGGCAGGATATCTATTTTGTCCACAGATCCCAGCCCGACCCCCAGGAACAAAAAGTAGTCTATGCGTGAGAGGTGATTGTGCACTGTGGAGTAAAAAGTGTATTGTGTCGCCGCCGGGTGTAGGTGCTGCCATACGTCCGTAATGCCCAAGGCTTCTAAGAAGTCAGGCAGTGATACACTTCCCCTTTTCGGTCTCTGGTGGGAAAGGTATCTAACATAGGGTCCATTATTGCATTCAGGTCACCCCCTATGATCGTATCCCCTTCAGGGAGGTCTAGGAGGAATTGACCCAGGGCAGGCAATGCTACGGAGTGGAGTGCTGGGGGTATGTATACGGAGACTATATTTAGTGGCCTACCCTCCCATTGGCCGTGAATTGCTGCGAAACGACCCTGATCGTCCTTCGTGTGGTGTGTAAGATAAAGGGTGACGTCTTTTTCATTAGGATCCCCGTCCCCCTGGACCCGGTGGTGAGTTCCGCTTGTATTGCCATCTCATAGCCACGCCTATCAAGCGCTTTACATGTTGTCCCTGCTAGGTGCGTTTCTTGAAGTAGCACTAAATCTGGGCTCTGACGCTTAATGGCTTGTAGGACCAATCCCCTTTTTATTTTGTCCCCCAGGCCTCTGACGTTCCAGGTTAACATGCGCAGTGGGGGCACCCCCACAGTCACAGGGTTACTGTCAGCGGGTGTAGCATGAAGTGGTCGGGCCATTAAATCGTCGACATAGTGACACTCGTATCGTGCCGCCAGGTTCAATGCAGACGGTGCGTGTCATGGTGGTGCATCGGATTGTGCCGATACCTGGAGTGGTAGTGTAGCTTGTGGACTGAATGATGACCTGAAACAGAAACGTGAACAACAAAACTTCATTCCCATCCCCCCTCCCTGCTCCCCTGCTCCACGGACAAACCCCCGCCCGTGTCGCCAACACTGCAGAGTGCTTTAGTCCTTCCCCAACTATCTTACTTGCTCGTGGGGTTGGTGAGCTCCTTACAGGCACTAACTGTGCCCACCCTACTCAGCCGCAACAGGACCAGGGCCTGACATGGTTTCTTCCGTGTCCCCTTGATGCGCCGGTTGGCTGGCCTGGCTGTTCA
Source organism: Lissotriton vulgaris (assembly GCF_964263255.1). Classification (NCBI taxonomy): domain Eukaryota; kingdom Metazoa; phylum Chordata; class Amphibia; order Caudata; family Salamandridae; genus Lissotriton; species Lissotriton vulgaris. The sequence goes on along the minus strand of NC_141689.1, from coordinate 1,718,850,570 downwards.
GTTGCTTGCCGTTGCGCTGATTAGGCCGCTCTCTGTGCGGACGGTGCTGTTGCCCCACCTGTCTCCATCCATCAAGCCAGTCTTGTGCCGCTTCCGGTTTGTCGAAAAATCACGCTTTCCCGTTTGCAACAATCCGTAACTTGACAGGAAACAACACAGAGTACGGCAATTCCCTGTCCCGCAGTGCTTTTTTCACCTCTGTGAACGATTTGCGGCGTCTGGCCACTTCCGCTGTGTAGTCCGGGAAGAATGCCAGAGTAGCGTTTTGAATTTTAACGGGTGGAGAGACTCTCGCTGCTTGTAGGATGGCATCCCTGTCCCTAAAATTGAAGAGTCTGGCCAATACAGGCCGTGGTGTGGCTCCCGGTTTGGGTGCTCCGCCCGGGACCCTGTGCGCTCTTTCTACTGAAAAGAAGTGGGATAGTCCTTTTGGTTGCAGTTTGGTCTTTATGAGATCCTCAACATAGAGGTCCATTGCTCCCTTCCCCTCTGTTTCCGGAAGTCCGAGGATGCGTACATTATTTCTTCGAGAACGCCCCTCCTGATCGTCCAGCTTATCCTGTAGAAGTCTGGTGACCTTCTCCATACGTTCCATGGCTATTTGTAGTTCCGATGTGTCCTCCACAAGAGATTTCGTGACCACCTCTACCTGGGATACTCTTTCAGTCATTTTTTGGAAGTCCGCTCGTAGCAGCGTGACCTCAGAGGAGATGGAGCCTACTGTGGTTTTTACTTCCGAGAGGGTCCTCATAATGTCTTCCAATGTTACTTTCTTGGTTCCCTCTGTGTCCTGGGAAGCACCCGTGGAATTTCGCCCACTGGTTTGCGATTGTGCGTGTTGGCTGTAGGCAAACTTGTCCAACTTGGCCTGCGTGAACCCACTCCTAGTACCTTTGCCCGCCATGTCTTTGGGCTCGTGGGGATCAGCTTCGTCCCTTATTGCTTCGCGGCTGGCTATTGCGTTGTTTTTGTCCGGTGCGTGTGGGTCGGGGTACAGTGGGTCGATGTATGTCTCACGATGTCGAGTGTCCGTGGGAAGCTTTCCTCGCTTCCACCTCCCGCTGTGTCACCCACCTCTTAACCGTCTTGCTGCGCCCCAGCGCTAGGCATTCTTCGAGGCGGTTCTATCCGGCGTGTCACCAAAGTGGTCTTATTGCGTGTTGTTCTGTATACCGCCAAGCAGTTGTGCTCAGTTTGTCATATCGCTGCCCACCTTCGAGAGTGCCTTGAGTGGGGAGAATGTTATGAGTCCTTTCGCTGGGCCCACCGGGACGGATCAGGGTAGATGCTGCTTTGCCTGGCCGGGAGCCTTGCTGGGTGTCTGTAGCACTACCGACGGGCCATGTGCTTTACTAGCGTCATTAGATCTTCCAGGGTCCCCTCAGGATTCTTTTCGCTGGGTGACTCAATCTCTGCACCCCCACTATGTCCGGACTGCAGTGTCTAGTGAAGCAGGATAGCCTTTACCAGCCCCTCCGGTGGTATTACGCAGGTCAGCGCTGTGTTTGCCGGGCCCCCGGGGGTCTTTGCTTCTACCGCCACTGGCCGGGTCTAATTGCGCGCAGCCGTACCGTTACAGGGGGTGAATGAAGTCTCTCTCCGTTCGTCTCGGCCGTGCTTCACCAGCCGCTGCCGCTCCGAGCAGGTCGCTGTCTCTCCTGCAACGCGCCGCCGACCTCTCCGTCTTCCGCCCGCCTCTGTAATCGCCGCCTCCCTTCGGTAGCAACGAGCAGTTGTCGGTAGGTGTATCTGGTGTCTGCACTCCCGGGGAGCGCCTCAGGAGGTTTTCTTTCAGTGCCGGTCTCTCCAAGGAGTGGTTCTGTGCTGTAGGCTGGGCACCGGGGAGCGCCTCCACAATCAGTCCGGCCCGGTCTCACTTCCGCAGGGGCCATCAGTTCACGCCAGTCCGCTGCTTTTCTCCCGGGCACAGGCCCAAGTACGCCAGTATGTAGTGTGGCAGTTTCCAGTCTTCGTTTCGCCTCCAAATTGGATCGGGTGGTGCCGCTTCGAACCCGGACCCGATCGCCGCCGCTTCGGGTTAGCAATGTGCCGGATTAATATGCTGGATTATTGATTAGGCCACATTGCCCTCAGGAGCTCTTACGCTATGCTGCCGCCATGTTCGGCCGCTAGCCATGCCCCTGTCCATTCCAATATTTGAAAATCTTCCATTTTGTTATCCACCCTTGCTCAATTTACAAGACAAGAGTTGGCAGTGTTGGTGAGAATTGAAATTTAAATCCAATGGGAAAACAGCAAAGATGATGAGGAATGCTGGAGATAATTGCACAATGGCAGAAATAGATGAATAGAGGAGGTCGAATCCATGTTGGGTGACCAGGTACAATATGTTAAAACACAGAAAAAGAAAGTAACCTTCTATTATATCTTGAAAGGAAGGGTATAACGGAAGGGGAAATTGGGCAACAAACCCACAGAAACTAGCATGATTGGGAAATATGAATCTTTGCCATGGGCAGTACGACCCATTGAGGCAAATTTTGTAGTGTTAAACCAGACACATGAGCAACTGGCAAAAGAGACTCAGCCTAATGCAGAAAAGAGCGAAGAGCGGGAGGGGTTGGCTATGTCAATTACCTGTACAAATAGATTTGCACCGTTATTAAAGGAAGTACAAGACCCTGAAACATCAAAACAAAGTTTAAAAAGTCATGATTATTCAGACAAAGAGCCAGTAATACCCAAGGGAGTACCAGTAGAACTAGATCCGACACATCCTCAAGAACTGATTGCTGCATATGTAGTGTTTGTCAAGTGAGCATACATTTAGCAAACATTAGCGCTCTAACAAATGAAGTGATGTGCTTAAAAGAGTTAATAAAATCATTGACAACATAAGTGAAGTACAGTAAAAAAAAGTCACACCAAGGAGCAGTAACGATATCCTGAATTTACCTTAATATCCAAGGCCAAAACCTCAACCCGTACAAGTGAGATTGTTGTTGATTACCACACAAACAGATTCAAACACTCTCAATTCATCTATCTGGAGTAAGAAATGTGCTACTGAGAATATTTATAATATACATAGACTGGATAGAGTGGCAAACAGAGGCCATTTGTACATCAATAGTAAGATATCCCCAGTTACCACCTTGGTTCTCACCCTACCAAGCTCTGCATTGCCAACAGAAGAAGACAGACATACACCGCGACATTTGATTCAGTGGAGGGGAGAACATAATATAAGAAATCACATAGAATTTATTTAATTAATGTTCCAAAACTAGCCAGATGGAGTAGTGAGAATGGGGAAGCCCTTAAAAATAAAGTTGTCTACTAATCAGGCATGATTGACATGTGTGACATGAGTGATATGTTCAAATACAGTGGGTGCGGAACGTTTGAAGAGTTGGGGGAGAACCATGCTACTATTTCAACACCAGTTGTAGATAAGAAGATTGTGGATGGATTGATTGCTATAGACTTGAGTACAAAGCCAGGGTCAAAATCAATAATAAGGTTAAAGCTTCATAAGCCATGTCTTGATGGGTTACAAGATTTGCAAAATCTTGATGCAGTAGTTTGACTAGCACCACATAGAATACTGGGACAGAGTAGTACAAATCTAACTTTAGAACATGGTGAAAAATTGAGATAGTATGAGCTGGTAACTTATTTAGGTGAGGAGTAACAACAAATACAAGTGGGTGATAGTGGGGAGGAAAATAACTTTAGAAATGTAGAGATAGGGTAGGAACAAAAGTTGTATGTCTCCCCTAACCCTAGTGTAATGGTTGAGGAAATCGTAGCACTGACTTAGCAAGATGTAGCAAGACTAGAAAATATGCATTTAGATCCTAATTGGCACACATATGCAGAGCAGTTCCAGGGGTCATGGCTTCTACAGCCTCCCCACTTATAGGCTTGGACTCGATTTACTGAGGATGTGGAAATGGTAAGAGGTATCCCTCAACTGGAAGCAGGCAAGCGTGTACCTTGCACTAGTGTAGCTATGCAATCGGCACATTTTACAACAGAGCATGACCTAAGAGCATGCCACGGAAGGGACAAGAATGGCAACTAAAGTGAAACCACTTTGTACACATTTAGAAGGGGAAATTCTAGCTCAAGAATCGATTATCCCGGAGGAGGAGCTTCGCGGGCAACCAAGATGGCCGCGTGAGCTCGGAGCTCGGAGCTCCGAAGACCCTCCGATCCTCCGTATTAATCCTGTCACATATCCTCTCAGAGTTTCGCGATATACTGAAGATGAACTGACGCTGACACGGATCCCGTTGCCCGATTCCAAATCCGACGTTCCTGGGTGCAGTTACACCGTGTGGAAGTTTGCGGACTGCAGGGGACCGTACCACAAGCTAGGGCCTGTGATTGCGACAGTGCCAGACGGAGGTGGCGAGGCACGGATCTGGCTGCTCCGGCCCCCAACAGAGCTGGCGCAGTGGCGGAGTGAGCACATACTGGATGGAGTGCGGGTTAGATCATCCCAAACGCAGGTGAACTAGTGAGGCCCGTTGTGTTGACTGGCGAGGTGGCCCAGAGATCAACAATGGCTGGCAAGCGTGGCGCTGACAAAGCACAGCCTCGGGTCAGCAGGAAGACTACGTACTCGCAGTTGAACAATATGGAGCGCTACACTCAGCCGAGGGGCTCGCCTGGTGCCTCAACGAGACCCAAGGACCTGCATCGGGAGGTGTCGCCTGAGGTTCAAGACCCCACGCTCCGCGACATAATGGGCGCCATTGAAGGCATGAAGGCCGAGATGCACCAGCAGCATGAAGTGATGGCGCACAAGGTGGACACTCTGGCGATTGACGTCAACCTGATCAGAGCGGACCTGGGCAAAACGAACGAGCGGGTCAAGTCGCTCGACATTAAGACCTCCAGCCTAACCACGGACGTCTCGGATTTGCAAACTGAGGTCTGCAACTTGAAGTCGACCAACAAACTTTTTGCGAGGAGGCTCGAGGATTATGAGGGTCGGGCTAGGCGGCAGAACGTCCGCATTATTGGTGTGCCGGAGGGGGCCGAAGACTCGGCAGTGGACCTCTTCGTTGAAGACCTGGTCCAGAACCATCTAGCCCCTAAGGGACTTAGTAAGTTCTTTTCCGTGGAGCGGGCGCACAGGATGCCTGGGGGTCGGCCGAAGGAAGGTGCCCCCCCGAGGCCTATCATCGCCCGCGTGTTTACCTTTTGGGACCGTGACTCCATTTTACAGGCCTCGAGGAGTGGCGGGCCTCTGCAGTTCCAGAACGCTGCCATCAACTTCTTTCCGGACTTTACCCAGTCCGTGCAGAAACGGAGACAACGTTTCATGGGAGTGAAACGAAGGCTGCGGGACATGGGTATGAAGTACGCTATGTTGTTTCCTGCTAAACTACGGATCGAACATGGTGGCAGGGCTTTGTTCTTTGACTAGCCGGAGGTGGTTTCGGACTGGCTTGACACTTTGCCCCAGCGACGTGAAGACACTGTGGAATGATCGGAAGAAGCCACTGGCAGTCAAGACCGGCAGGAATGAGGATTTGCTACAGGACTCTTTTTGGACAATGGGTTTACCATCAGCTGTTTGGTTCGGTAATCCCGTACTCATAAGGGGGCTTCCCCTGTACTTTTCTATTTGGAGGATGGGGGGGGGATAGGGTTACCTCCTTTCTCCTCGGGGGCTTTTCGTAGATTAGTTTTCTAGGGGCGACAGGCACACTGCGAGTTGGGTGGGCTATTTAGTCTGATGCAGGGGTGCAGGGTGGGGGGTGGATGGGTTCTTTGTTTTTGTTCATGGGTTGACTTTTCTTATTCTCTGTTTCCCTTTTGGCAAGGCAATTGGTTGTATGTTTCTGTTCACGTAATGGCAGTGCCCTTCGAGGGCGGGATGGGTGGAGATTTCGATGATGGGGGGGTAGGAAATTGAAAGTTCTAAGCTGGAATGTCAATGGACTGGGGGACCGTATTAAGAGGGGTATTGTACTGCAAATGTTTAAGAGATGTGTGCCGGATGTAATACTGTTGCAAGAAACGCATTTGGTGGGGAACACGTGCTACGCACTTAATAGGAAGGGTTTCAAGATGGTGGCACACTCGGGGTTCTCCTCGGGGTCCCGGGGGGTGGGGATTATGGTGCGCTCGACCCTCCCCCTGGAGATTGACTCGAAGGTGGTCGATGAGCGAGGACGTTACGTCGCAGTCACGGGGAGGTGGGAGGGGCGTAACTTGGCTCTAGTTTCGATTTATGTCCCCCCTGGGTTACAGACGGACACCTTCAGAGATCTTGGGGGTGCCATTTTGGGTCTTCCCGAGGGATTGCTTCTTTTGGGGGGCGACTTCAATGCGGTGGGTTCGGGGACATTGGATCGGCACCCATTCAGAGACCTTCGAAGGGCGCAGACCTGGCTTCCTGACTTCATTGACACCCTAGGACTTGTTGACTGCTGGAGACTGCGACATCCCACCCAGCGCCAATACTCGTTCCATTCAGGGGCTCACGGTAGCCTCTCCAGGATTGACTATGTTCTTACATTAGCGGCCCACGCATTGGCGGTCTCGGAGGCCAGATTGATGGCGCGGGGCATCTCGGACCACTCTCCGGTCTGGGTGTCCTTCGATTTTGATGTTGGGTCGGCTGAGAGGGTGGCTCCGATAAACCTGTGGTACTTTCGTGATCTCAAGACTCGTGGACTCCTGGCCAAAGCCATGGAGCTAACTTCTCAGAAAACACAGGCTCGGTTGCCTCCACTGTCTCCTTATGGGAGGCATTCAAGACTGTCCTGAGGGGGGAGGCGTTCTCCCTTATTGCCGAAGTGCAGAGACGCAGGGACGTGGATGTGGTGACTATCGAGTCTGACATAGCGGCGATTGATACTCAGTTGGAGGCCGGCCCGATGCCGGATCTCCTTCACGCGCTCTCGCTCAAACAGTCGGAGTATCGCGCCACTGTTACGGAGGCGGCAAAGGCCATGGGTAGGGAGCAGCAGGGGCGAATCTATGAGGTCGGGGACAAAGCCGGCAAACTTATTGCCTGGCTAGACAAGAAGGAGAGGGCTAGCTGCGTTGTCCCGGAGGTGTTGGGGGAAGGTGGCGTGGCTGTCACCGACCCCAGCGCTATTGCCCTTGCCTTCGCGGACTACTTCTCGTCCATTTATGCCTCAACCTCCGAGATGTTGAAAGATGACTCTGATGTCTTATTGCGAGACATAGAGGTCCCGTGCCTATCGGATACTGAGAAGGAAGACATGGATAGAGACATCGCGGTGGATGAGATCGCTCAGGCGATACGCTCCCTGCGATCCGGCAAGGCTCCTGGCCCCAACGGTATCCCAGTGGAGCTGTACAAGATAAAGCCGGACCTTGTCGCTTCGCCTTTGCGGTCTATGTTCCTTAAGGCGCGGGAGTCGGGTGCCCTTCCCCCTGACCAGAGGCTGGCCACCATTGTGGTCATTCACAAAGAAGGAAAGCCCAGAGATTTGTGTTGGTCGTACCGTCCTATCTCGCTACTGAATGCTGAGCCCAAGATCCTGGCTAAAGTGCTAGCTAACTGGCTGCTTGGAGCAATAGCCGATTTGGTGCACCCGGACCAGTCGGGTTTCATTCCACACCGTAACACCGCCCTCAATCTGAGAAGACTTCACGGAGCCCTCGCGAGGGTCCGCACCCTCCGGGAGCTGGCCATCTTGGCGTCCCTTGACGCCACAATGGCCTTCGACTCCCTTGAGTGGCCATACTTGTGGGCGGTGCTGGAGAAGTTTGGGTTTAGTCCGGGGTTCATTGGATGGGTTAAGCTCCTGTATGCCAACCCGCTTGCCAAGGTGGCGGTTAACGGCCGCGCATCGGCTCATTTTGCCCTTAGAGGCACCAGGCAGGGGTGCCCCCTGTCCCCTCTTTTGTTTGCACTGGCACTGGAACCTTTGGCGGCGTGGTTGAGAGGGCATCCGGACATTAGGGGAATCAAGTGGTCCCCGGGCTTTGAGGACAGGGTGTCTCTGTATGCAGATGACATCCTCCTGTACCTCACTTCGCCGTGTATGTCCCTTATTGTTGTGTGTGACGTCCTGGGTACCTTTGGTAGACACTCTGGACTCGTTATTAACTGGTCGAAGTCCCATTTATATGTCCTGAGGGGTGAGGTCCCGAGACTCCCGTGGGACTGTAACATACAGGTTGCGAGACAGGGGTTCAAATACCTGGGCATCTACATCTCTGCTGACCCCACGGTGCGCTACACGAACAATTTGCTCCCCCCTCTTGTGCGCCTTCGGCGTGATGTGGAAGGATGCTCGGACGGGCGGCATTGTTTAAAATGATGTCCCTACCCCGGTTTCTGTATGTACTTCAGAATACCCAGGATCTGGTCCCGTCGGGATACTTCAGAGAGGTTGAAGGCCTCCAGCGGGCCCTGCTCTGGGGTGGCAGGCCACGCATCGCTATTACCAAACTGACTCTCCCGTGGTACGACGGAGGGATTGCACTGCCTGACATCCGCAGGTATTATTGGGTGTCGCAATTGGTGGCCATTAATCACGGATTCTATGGGCCAGCAGTAAATCCGGGCTTTACCATGGACCGGTGGCTCCTGGGTGATGGGAAATACTACAGGGCTCTGTACTCTAGGTCTCTGGATGGGAGAATGACAGGTCCAACTAAAACGTTGGTCCACATTTGGAGGGCGGTGACGAAGGCACAGGGATGGAAAGGCAAACTCACAATGGTGACTCCACTCTATGACTCAGACCTGTTGGGCAACTTGTGGCACACAAAGGGGTTTGACCGCTGGGACATGATAGGCATCTCCAGGGTGGAAGACATGATGACCAGGGGTCAAATTAAGACTGAGGCACTTCAGAGAGAATTTCAGCTGGGGGAAAGGGAGTTCTTCAGGTACGCTCAGTTAAAACATGCCCTCCTGGCGGCTACACCGGAAGGTGAAAAGATTCCAGAATCTTCCCCACTGGAGGACTGGTTGCTGGACGGCTACATGCCCGACAGCGCTATCTCCCTGACCTATAAGAAACTTATTAACGTTCGTATGGACCTTCTGTTAGGGGTGCGAGATCAATGGACCCGGGATGGGATTGAGCTGGACGACGAGGATTGGCAGTGTGCGGTCTCGTCCCCGAAGGAGGTGGCGATCCCGGCCAGAATGCGACTTGTGCAACTGAAAATCTTGCATAGGGTTTACGTCACTGGCCCCCGACTGATTCACATGGGTCACTCTGAGGATGGTCTCTGTCGACGGGGGTGTGGTTCCCTAGCGACATTCATGCACATTATATGGGAATGCAGGGCGGTGGCTGCATATTGGAGGCGTATACACACAGTGATGGGTGAAGTGACAGGAGTTGACTTGCCTGCGGAAGCCCGGCGCTGTATATTGAATGTATGGGGCCCTACAGACTACACCAGTTCACAAACCCAATGGGTCACCCTGGGCAACATGGTGGCTAAAAGGGACATTGGGCAGAAATGGGGAGCGGCTCTGCCCCCTACGGTAGAGATGTGGAAGGCTAACATGGACTGGTGCATGTTCCGGGAAAAAACTGTGTATGTTGCCAGGGGTAGGCCCAAAAAGTGGAATAAGGTTTCGGGGCCCTGGAATGAATATAGAGGTGATATTTGCCTCCCGCCGGACGCAGCGCCCTTGGAGGAGCGAATGTCCCCTTAGCCCCTGACTCCGGTTGCTTAGCTATACACAATGTCCTGACTCCTCCCTCCCATCGATACCCAAGCATGTGACCTGTTCATATATCCTATTTTTTATATAGGCCCATCCTGCCCTGAAACAGGGCGATGCCGTACTCATTTCTTTTGCCTTGCCATTCGCACCGTTATAGGTGCTTTTCCGTTGTTATACTGTTTCCTTTCTTTATTTCATGATATAAAATAAACCTCAGGTGATTCTGTATTGTATTCTGTGTGCACCACTTTACACCGCATACAGTCTTGCTGCCAAGCCTTCGGGATGTATGGCTGAATAGCTGTGTACTATTGTGTTGTAAATAAAGGTTTTCCAAAAAAATAAATAAAAAAAAAAGAATCGATTATCCCTTGTGCCTAGAATAGATAAGGTGCAATAACAAAGTACAATCAACTGGTTTAGACCCCATTCTTAACCAACATGCAATAGGAAACAACCGTAGAACACTCAAATGGCCATGCATTGTGAATAATGTAGGGATCATGACTATCATCTATAAAACCTTTTCTGAGATACTAGAGAAATACCATAAGAGTACTCCCCATGAGCCTTGGTGATTGCTACTCACCAAACTCTTGTTTTAGAACTAAGACCATTTCTAACAAAAGCGCCTGATAGCAAAATAAAGCAGTAAGCAAGAATAGGGGACTCCTCCATCTCACAGTACACAGAAAAGCGTAAAATAGCCAAGAAAACTTTACATCATAGTTTCAAGAGCGAGAATGCACTAATGGTAAGGGAGACATTTGCTAATTATAAAAAAAAGGAATTATTAAATGCAAAAAAAAATTGGAAGGATGCAAACTGGTTTGACCTACGCCAAGCAGCCAACATAAAGGGTTCTGTTTTATTCTGGAAAATAGTTGCACATGGTAATAAGGATTCAGTTTCCCAATATAGAGCTTTACGTGGACCCAGATACTTGGACTCAGTTCTTAATTAATCTTTACTCAACCCCTAACCATCTTGATCATAATGAGCAAATGTTCTTGAGTATTGGGGAAAATGGAAGTGAGGAACAGGTACTTCACTTTAGATTAGCTGAAACACAGTGGCCCATCAATACTGTAAAATTGGGTAAAGGTCCTAGGCTAGATAGGATCTTTGGGGACCTGCTGAAACATGAAAAGGAAGTGTGGTTACCCTATGTAAACTTGGGGCCATATTATCAAGAACGGCGCAAACAATATCGCTGCATTACCGGCAGGAAACTGCTGCTAAAGCGACGATAGGAGGCTTGATAATATGCCCTCAAGAATTCCAATAGAAGCCTAGGTTTGATGTCCTTGACACCAGCACCTGGGACTCTATTGGAATTCTCTAGGGCATATTATCAAGCCCCTTGTCGCCGCTTTAACTGCAGTTCCCTGCCTGTAAAGCGACGATTCTTGATAATATGGCCCTTGATAAGTAATGCAATTGTTTCAATGGCACCCATCCCCCAACATGGAACGGGCAGAAATTATCCCGATTTATAATAAAGGCAATAAATGTGAGCCTTAGAATTATGGATCAATAATAAGTCTTAAAGATTTGATGCAAAATTCCGAACAGACTGAATGATTGGATCTGTGATAACGATATATTTACACCTTTCCAAGATGGGTTTAGGAACCGTACTAGCACCATTATACAGGTATTTAGGCTCAGGTGCATTTTATGGAAATATATCAAAATCAAGGAAGAACATGCTGATATCTCGTTTGTTGACTTAAAGGTGGCATTTAACTACGTCCAGAGAGGACTTCTGTGGGCCACATTAAGGACCGAAGGAGCCCCAGAAGAAATCTTGACCCAGAAAATTACACTACAACAAAAACATTTCGCTAGAGTGAGCTGGGGCGAACAAGGTAACCTCACCGAACAAATACTAATAAGGAGAGGAGTTAGACAGGGCTGCGTGATGGCAGCAACCCCGTTCCCCCTATATACTAATGAAGTTGTTGACCATCTAAAGCACTGCAACTATGACTACCCGCAGTTCTGCAGAAACCAGGTTCCACATTGCCTTTTTTGGAAGATACTATTCTGATTTCACATTCATCAAGTGTACTCCAAAATCCACTTAACTTTTTCACACCTACTGACAAGAACTTGAAATAAATATAAATAAGACTAAATATCAGACAGTGAACTGCACATGTGCTTTAAGAAACATATCACAGCGGCGAAGCAAAAATTGTAGCATGTGACCAACTTGAATTATTACTGTGCAATACTATACTTCAGATTATCGTGGGAACCCCAGATAAAAAGTCATGCAAAGATGGCTCTTACACAAAGTTCAAGCCAAACATGAAAAAAATATAATGAGTGATTTACTAAGGAAGTAACACCCGCCCTGGAGGTTTATTGACACAAGGCCTAGGCAACAGCATTATACAGAGCCGAATTATTGGGCACGGATAAAGTAACATCGCTTGACACAACAGAAAATAAGTTTATGAAAGGGAGCCTATGTCTCCCAGTGGGAGCACTGTTGATGCCAATGTACTAAATAGTATATAAATAGAACATATCGCAGTACTAAGACCTATCCTCTAGTGGATCAGAGTCTGTACAACAGAGGAATTGAGTCACTAGGAGGAAGGTCTTAAGGAGATTGTGGAACACGACAGAAGTCAAACTATCCCTTGGTTACAAAATGTAAAAACATGACTAAATAAAGTTGGCCTGCCCTTATATTGGAGTGAGCCACAAATCTTACAAACTACCTCAAAGAAACATCTCAAGCTAGTATACTAGGAGTCTGTTGTAAATACTTACCATTGTAATTCAAACCTTGGTCGACTAACATCTTGGTATTTTACCATTAAGCCAGATCCTGTATTTGATGATTTTTTGGATGTAATCCAACGCTATCTAGCAAAGATATTCGGCCACATGTACGACCCTTTTTTGCGCTTGCAAACAGGAGATCGGCCTGTTTACGACCGCAAAAAAGGGTAATGGCATGTACAAACGCTATTTTGCGAGTCACTGACTCGTAAAATAGGGTTTGCGACTCTCGCTATTAGCAAGCGGCGTCCATTCCTAAAAGCGAGACTCACTGCCATGTACTATTGTTTTAGGACAACATTTGCGGACGCAAAACACTTGCAGTTCACCACCTACTTCAAGTAGGAGGTGGAACCCTTCCCCTTTGTGAGTGTGTGAGAAAATATTTTTTGTGCAGGCAGTAGTCCTGGGGACCACTGCCTGCCCTAAAAAATGAAACTGAAAAGTTAAATTTTTCTTTTTTAATGCATCCCGTCTGCATTTAAAAAAAAAACTACTTTTTTAAAAAGCAGTCCCAGACATGGTGGTCAGCTGACCCCAGCAGGCCAAAATTTCTGGGAGTGCTAGCTATTCCCAATGGGGTCGCAAATTTTGTTTGCCTCAGGAATATTGATGAGAAATGCAATTTGCGACCCCATTGGGAATTGCTAGCAATGTCTGTGACACTAATGTACATTGCATTTTGTGAGTCTGAATTGTGAGTCGCAAAGCGACTCAATTTGCGAGAAGCAAAATGTAAGGGTCGGACATCTGACCCCTTGTATATAAAATTTAGGTAGAAAATTCTCCAAATTAGAACATATACTTTCAAATGAAAATGAGTGCCATTGTTGAGAATGAGACTTGCACTTTATTCACTTTAGGTCAGATAGAAAATACTGATCATATTTCGTTCTTTTGTAAAGCCTACAACAAGAATAGGCAAAATGGATTTTCCCAATCAGCAAGAAGTTGGGCTTCAGAAAATGTTAGGCAGTCCTAAGAGTATTGAAAAGTGACACCTCATCATATACTTTTTGCTCTTAGCAAGTATTTTCTTGAAGTTGGATTCATACTCAAGAAGATGGGGATAGCATTCTAACAGCCCAGAGGTGTTGTAAACTGTCAGGATGGATATTTAATCCTTTTTACTGATTATTTTAAATGTATACATATTCAATAGACTGTTAAAATAAAGTTTGATAGGAGCTTAAGGGCATTTAATGTAAAAAAAATAATAAAATTTTAGAACTAAGTGTATCAAATATTTTAATAATTTTTTGAAAAATTAGTTTTATTGATTTGTAGTTTCTATTTTTAGCACTGTAAGGACTATAAGTGCTAAACTTTAGGTGTAGATTACTATAAAAATAGATTTTCATTTCAGAATATTTTTTGTCAGAGAATTTCTGTGTTTTATTCTTTGGCAATTTTGCTCATTTTAAACAGATTGTGCATAGGTAATGAAATGGATTTTTTATGTAAGTTGTTCCTGTAACTTTTATGGCCTATGGCTGAAATAAAGTTTATATTGAACGATTGATACTAACTCTTTGTTGTGTGTGACCGGAACGGTCTGGTGCGACCCCCAGATGTTGTACCCGGATTTCCTGGGTGTGACTCTGATTGACTTGTACCTGACAGGGTGCCTCCTTCTTCCGAGAGGCTCCCCTGCTTTATTCTCTATTCATCGATTTTTCCCTTTTGACCATTAGTGCGGCAGATCAACTTCTCTCTCTTCATCTGGATCCTGATGGCATCATGTTACCAGGTAGTATTGCCTGGTTCAGGCCTAGGTGGTGAGAGTTTTTGACTGGGCTGGAGGAATGCTTCCGAGAACAATTGGAAGCGGGTCAAGTGACGGCGTCACCCCCCTGTTCTACACATAATTGGGCTTGGTGTTGAAAGGCACTAGTGGAACCGTTTTAAGTGACCTACTATTGCCCTCAGCCTGCTTCTGCTCCGCATCCTGTGGGTGAACTTTCCGATTGGTGGCCAAACCATCATTTGATGACTACCTCCTAACTAGTCCTGCTACCTACCTCCCCACCTGATTCCTTGGAAACCCTGATTAAGTGTGACTTTGCCATGTGTGGCCTAGTGTTCGGGGTGGGAACGGGTTATCTCCTACTTGTGGGTGTAGGATAGTTGGGTGAATTGGAAGGTGGAGGGATCCTTGGGCCATGGGTTCTGCAGTGTGTTATCAATTGACCTGCTGGGTATCAGTAACACTGAATTAGGATGCTAAGTGAGTATATGAGCGAGTGCGTTCTGAATAAACCTGCCTGATATCCATTGCACTGCAGATTGGTGTGAAATGAGTGTGAGTGTGGAAGTGATCATCTGTGGACTGCCTGTGTTTGCCGACACTGGCCGGAGGTATTGCCTTATAGGTAGATTTTTTTGCTAGAAGAGCATTACATTTGACATTTGTTTTAACTGTGCAACCAAAAAGTGTTATGATTCTTTGTATGTACATATTTCTGATATTGTTGTGACCTGGGATTCACCCTATAGTTGTATGATATTGAATTATATGAATTGCTGGGGTAAACCTAGGGTAGAAAATGAGTTCCATTACATAAAGATGCGGGGGTAAGTATAGAATAGTAACTTCCCAAGTGTGCATATTACTGGTGTCATTTTAACACTGTTAGTAATAATTCCAAGTGTGATTTATGGCCAAAAATACATGATGTTCATGTTGAGTTGATTATTGTGTGTGTCGAATACAAATGTTTAAGTACATCACGTGAAGTCTCTTTTGTGACGTTCAGTGTATTTATCGTGAGTGAGTGCTGTGTCAATGCTTTACACATTGCCTCTGTGATAAGCCTGACTGCTCCGTGCAAAGTTTCCCAAGTGTGAGCGCAGGTTATACAGTATGTGTCATCACACGCCTAGGTTCTGCCTGGCTGGGTCATTCTGTCAGACAACAAGAAAGCGTGAGCTCCAACAATGCCTAACCTTTTTTTGTGTTCTAGCTGTTAATAATGAGTCACAGCATCCTCTCCTATGGCCTTCTTTCTATTCTCCAAAGTACTTTTATACGCTATTCTACAGGAGTGCACAACTTCCATGTCCTTTGGCGATGTTTTGAGTTCCTTTAACAAATATCTATGAATTTTAGAGCAACGTTAATCAAACCAACTAATTGCCTTAGGTCTATGATATGATAGAGGTAAGATTTGAAATTCCTTAATAACCTCACATAAGGTCCTTTATTATTAATATTATTATTAATTAGCATTTGATAGAGCGCATTACTACCCTTAGGCACCAGAGCGCTTATGACAGCAGGCAGTCAAGTACAGTTCACGCTCATGTCTGGCACAGCTCATTTTTAGATGTTTCCAAAACATTAGGTGGTGGGTCATTGACCGGAGGTCAATGGGCAGCATATACCAAAGCGTTGCCACGTTGTAGGCAAACATTCGGACTCCAGCACATGCTCTCTTTATTTTCGGCACGGTCGCCAGGAACAAATTTGCTGAGCGCAGACTTCTTGAGAGGCGATGGAAGGCTAAAAGTGCGAGGTTGATTTTAGGGTCCCTACCCCAGAGTGTTTGTGTGCTATACATAATGTCTTAACATGATGCGTTCCTTGATTGGTAGCCAGTGTAGCTCTTTTTTAAGGAAAAAGTTTCCTAACTTTCCTCTGTTGCCCATACAACAGCAGGAGTACACATCTAAGGCCTCCAGAACCTCTGGGTATTTTAAAGTTAAAGTACTAGTTCTCCGTAAAACTTCAATAAAAACGCCCCAAACAATGAATTAAAAATCAAGGGGCATATTACCAAGCAATAGCGATAATTATCGCTATTGCTTGGTTAGCGGGAAAAAAATATCGCCGAGCACCAAGGATTTTTACTGCTGAGATACCTTGATATTATCAAGGTTTTTCTCAAAAGCGGTAAAAATCCTGCGAAATGCATGAATTATTGTGACAATGCTCTTAGCCATGTTATCCACCTTCAATTGGATAACATGGCTAAGAACTGCTTTTAGCAGGCGTTAGCTTTTGGAGATATTCGCGCTTAGCGCGAATATTTCCAAAAGTTGGTAATAGGAGTTAGAGATGTTAGCGACAGTTTTTAGTCGCTAACATCTTGGCACGCCCACTTTACATGTCATTAGCGATAATTATCGCTGACATGCAAAGTGGGCCCCTAAATGCCTGCTATCGCCTACAAGCTGTCGCTGACTGGTGTAAGCTTGATAATAGGGCGATAAAATTATCGCCGCATTAGCGGAAAAAAGTCCCGATAACGCCCTTGGTAATATGCCCCCAAGTGCTTTGTGCTCAGGACACGTGTGCACTGTGCAATGAGCAGCGTAACTACCCTTCAGCTTGTTTGTCGCTTTAACCGGTAGCAATGTGTCTTGCATCTGCCTTTTCATCCAAACAACTAAAAAACGTTTTGGGATGTCAACGGAACAGTCAGCAAGAGTCTTTCAGCAATATGTTCCAACCTAATCAAAATTCCTGTCTTTTTATCAACCACCAAATGAAGTGGAGTGCATTAAATAAGCGTAGGAGGGAAAAAGCACATAAGACAATCAACAGTAGGTTGTGATCACAGAAGCTGTTGTCAAGTACTTAAATCTGAAAAGCACCCCTCCCTCTCAGATAAGAACAACATGAAATCAATGGTGTTAGAGTATCTCCTGCGGTGAAGGTTGGTCATAATGCAGATGGGTTTGGTGAAAAGTCTGAAGCAAATAATAGGCGATGTTTAATTAAAAGTAATTTAAAAACTTCACCATAATTGGTGTGCCCACGATGTGTTATAGTCTCTACTAAAGAATCCAAGCTCCCACATCATGTGGGAGCTTGGATCCTTTAGGGGAGGCTATAACACATTGTGGGCATACCAATTGTAGCGAGTTTTAAAATTACTTTTAATTAAATATTGCCTATTATTTGCTTGACAAATAGAAAAATTTGATGTTAAAATCCCCATCTAAACAATTGACACAGGACCAGCTCGGGACTCTTCAAGACTAT
This sequence comes from Lissotriton vulgaris, assembly GCF_964263255.1. NCBI lineage: Eukaryota > Metazoa > Chordata > Amphibia > Caudata > Salamandridae > Lissotriton > Lissotriton vulgaris. The sequence goes on along the minus strand of NC_141689.1, from coordinate 1,718,833,135 downwards.
CAATCTCACCCTTTGGTAATGTTGATGATAGTACCATTATTGTGGTCAAAATTATTACTAAAGAGGTGAATTTAAAATACCTCCTTAGATTCACAATCAAATCAAAACGTTAAAAATGTGTTGAGTCCACGTTAGACCACGTGATTCTACCTGGCCATTAAAGGGATACCAGGGCCAAACGCCTGTCCTTACCTCAGCCCGATGTGGCAGCCATTGCCCCAGTGAACTATGATTTATACCCATCAAAGTAAACAGGACTAGTGGCCCAGATATTCTGGCCGCAGATCACGTCATAGCCGTTTAAAAGGCTGAACCATTCTCGTTAATCTACCTTTGACCCCAAATCCTTCAGGAAACAAGTTGACAAACGACAGGGGACGAGGTAATTGTAGCAGCCTTACCAGCTTCCCGGAACATGCCACCAACGAGGCATCTGTCTCAGTACATCCCAATCAATCAATCAATCAATCAATCAATCAATCAATCAATCTTTATTTGGATTTAAAATATCCATAAAAGCACATGTCAAAAATATCAGCAACAGTACAGATTACTATGCCAAAACGCAATACGAAAACAATGAGTACAGGAAGACTTTCAAATTGCATCAGGGACCCTCGATAAAATACATATGTTAAAAATCATATGGGCATATTACCAAGCAATAGCGATAATTATCGCTATTGCTTGGTTAGCGGGAAAAATTTACCGCTGAGCTGCGGCAATTAGTACCGCAAATAAACCTTGGTATTACCAAGGTTTATCGCAAATGCGATAAAAATCGCCGCAATGCATGAATATCGCCGAAAAGTCAGCGATATTCATGCATTTCCGAGCTAATGCTCTTAGCCATGTTATCCACCTCCCATTGGATAACATGGCTAAGAACTGCTCAGGGCAGGTGATAGCTTTTGGAGATATTCGCGCTTAGCGCGAACATCTCCAAAAGTTGGTAATAGGAGATAGCGATGTTAGCGACTGTTTTCAGTCGCTAACATCTTGGCACGCCCACTTTGCATGTCATTAGTGATAAATATCACTGACATGCAAAGTGGGGCCCAAGATGGTCGATATCTCCTACTAGCTGTCGCTAACTGGTGTTAGCGACTGCTAGGTAATAGGGAGCTAATTTATCTCCGCTTTCTTGGCTTTTAAAGCCAAAAAAGCGGAGATAAACACCCTTGATAATATGCCCCATAATGTGCAAAACAACAGTATCAAGAATAAGACCTCTAATCATTCCATTAAAATGTAGGAAGTTCATAGTCCTGACAAATAGCAACGTTGTGCTTTTAAGTACAATTAAATGTTCAGCAAACAGCAGCATATTTTAATAAAGTGCAATCAGATGTAAACAGTTTTAGCAGTATAATGTAAAGTGCAATGAAGTATAAACTATAAAATGTAATCTGGCATGCGTACAGCCCTTACTTTCAATACTCCATGTCATAAAATCATTTATCGATCCTTACAACTAACAACATAACGACAGCCCTTTCTTTCAATACTCCATGACATTACATTATTTATTGGTCCGTACAGCTAACAACATAGTGGGTTCAGTCGTGCTACAGTATGTTACGGAGTGTTGAAGAAGGCACGAGAGTGTACTGCCACTCTTAGGAAGGAGCTTACATGAAAGATCAGATCGTCCCTCTCAAGCTTAAGAATTTCCAGATACGCTGTTCTATAATCGATGTTGGCAGTTGCCTTGAAATAGGGGATCAGATAATGTTTAGTGTATTTTTTATAACAATTGCAAATGAATAAGAAATGTAACATTGTTTGATTGCTACATGTACCACAAGGGCAGGACATTTTCTCAAGATGGATGTTAAAGCCCAAAGGTAAGCAAAGTAAATATTTTAAAGTGCCGGCCCTAGGGCGAAAGAGCAAGCTTCTCTCCCAATGACCTATGGGGCATATTATCAAGGGGGTTTATCTCCGCTTTTTTGGCTTTAAAAGCCAAGAAAGCGGAGATAAAATGATCTCCCTATTACCTAGCTGTCGCTAACACTAGTTAGCGACAGCTAGTAGGAGATAGCGACCATCTTGGGCCCCGCTTTGCATGACAGTGAAATTTATCGCTAATGACATGCAAATGGGCGTGCAAAGATGTTAGCGACTGGAAACAGTCACTAACTTCGCTATCTCATATTACCAATGTTTGGAGATATTCGCGCTAAGCACGATTATCTCCAAAAGCTAACACCTGCCCCTGAGCAGTTCTTAGCCATGTTATCCAATGGTAGGTGGATAACATGGCTAAGAGCATTAGCTCGGTAATGCATGAATATCGCTGACTTTACAGTGATATTCATGCATTTCGGCCGATTTTTATCGCTTAGGAGATAACCCTTGATAATAGCAAGGTTCCTAAGCGATAAAAATCACCGCAGCTCGGCGATAAAAATATTGCCGCTAAGCCAACATAGCGATAATTATCGCTAGTTGTTGGTAATATGCCCCTATGTTCTTCAAAAGATACTTGGATGGTATATGGGATCGGGGGTTATTAGCATCCACTAAAGAAATGTACCTGGCAACTGATGATTTTGAAAGCTCTGTAGCATATCTTGCGTTATAATATAATTTATACAGGGCGTATTGGACGATCTTTTTATTTATTCCTTCTAGATCAGTTGGATTTAGGAAGATATGTTCTAGGTTCACGCTGCTCTGGCTTTTTCTGACAGCTGCAAACCAGGGTATGCTCCCTCCCCTGTCACATTTAAAACAGTCTGCTATTATATCCCTCGTCAAGGTTGCTGCTGGATTTTGCCAAACCTTTAACCAAAATATGGCAGGGCGAGACCTGATATAGTCTTCTATATAATACATATTTGGTTCTTTATGACATACAAAATGTGAGGAGGAAATTGGGGCCCCAAGAAGTTTCAGGCAGAATCTATTTTCCTCACCCTGGATTCCACTGCAGTTTGTAAAACCCCAGACTTCTGCACTATATGTGTCAGTGGGAATGCACTGTGTTTTATAAATTTTGATTATGGATAATACTACTTCGGATTGTTTGGGTTGCGGGAGGCTCAAAATCGAATTAGTGGCTTTCAAGAATTTACTTCTATTATGGGCAGCATGAGCTGCCCAAGAGCCATTGTCAGAGAATACTAACCCCAAATATGGGAAAGTGCATGTGCGTAACAAATGTTCAGGGCCTGAGGTTATTGAATTAATAAGGTGCTTTTTTGGGCCACAAGTCATAATAAAAGTCTTTTTAAAATTAGTGCAAAGGTCCAAATCAGCCATAAAAACTACAAAACCCCTAACTAAAGTGAGTAGTGTGTTCGGTGTGTGGCCCATTAGGACCGCATCGCCCGCGTATAGTAGGACGGGGAGTGCATTACTATTGATTCTCTGGACATCATTAGAAAGTTCTGACAATACATTATGTAATTCATTAATATAGAGGATAAATAGGAGCGGGGTCAGTATGCACCCTTGCCTGACCCCTCTGCCAATGTTGATGTCCCTCCAAAACCTCCCCGTCGTTGCTGATCCTGACTCATGCCTTCAGATCCCTTTGCAAATAGGCTAAAAAGTGGACTAGGCCCTCATCCAGCCCATATTTTAAAAGAACCGACCACAAGCGTGACCTGTTAACAAAGTCGAAGGCTGAGGTAAGGTCCATAAAAGCCAGGTAAATGGGCGACTTCCGGTCTATACAGTACATTCCAATGGGGTTTTAAATGACAATAATAATAATCTATATTTGTGCAGAGCGAACATATCACCCCTTAAGGTTTCAAGGTGCCGTCGGGGAGACTTTGGGCCATATGTATCATTTAAAATTGCGATCGCAAACGCCAAAATTCGCAGAATGAAGGTAAAACTGCCTCGCAAAATAAGGAATCGCATAATTTGCGATTCCTTATTTTATGATTGCATTTAAGGAATCACAATTTACCACCAACTTCAAATTGGGGGTAAATTGCGATTTCTCTAAAAAAATACCTTTTTTGCATTTTTCAAAGTGCCATGTGACGCACATACATGCCCTCAGGGCATGTATGTGTGCCACATGTGCACACATGCACATTTCAGGGATGCAACAGGGTGTCCTTTTGACACCCTGGCACCCTCGAAATTGAATTCTCAATTTGCGATTCTCTAATTGAGAATCGCAAATTGAGAATGTCTTCCCATTCATTCCAATAGGCCTCTAGGCCCATCTAAATGAATGAGGAGGTATTCCTTAGTTGTGAATCACAATTTGCAATTCGCAATTAAGGAATATGTAGGATTCGCAAAATTATTGGCAAATCCTACATACATAGCGTTTTGCGATTCTCAAATAGCGATTCCCCAAAAATCGCTATTTGAGAATCGCAAAACCAAACTTTCATACATATGGCCCTAAGTGAGCTATTGCCCAGAGTCACATGGTGCTGAGCTGCCGACGGGGAGCGAAGAGTGAGCCCCATGCTCTGGAGTCAGCCACTCTGGCCAAACAATTTTCACCGGCAGCTGCTACCCCACATATACAAACTGGGCTAGTTCTACTCTCTAGGATAATTTAATTTCAGGGGTGGCTCCTCTGCCATGGCAGAGGAACGTCATCCCACTTCCCGCACAGGCAAACAAAAAATAAAATTATCTAAGTGCAGATAATTTTATTTGTCATCCTGTGGCTGTCTTGGGGGTGGGGCCACAGCACTGCAGCAGGGCGAGGAGGAGTGGCGGGTCCTGCTGTCCCGGTGACTGAACCGCCATGCGCACTGACATCTCTCCAACACAGCTGTATTGCTGGATGGAGAGATCAGCAGGAACAAAGTCCCATGTCCTGATGGAGTGACAAACCAGTGTGCTCCGCCCCTAATGGTGAGAGCAGCATTGTGATTTGCCGCAGGGAAAGCTGGGAGCTTCAGCCTGCGACAGAGGAGAAGCCCGGGCAGCAGCGCAGTGATCAGAAGACCAGCAGGTACATGTTTTTAATTAAACCCCTTCGTGCTGACCCTCCCGATGCCCCCGCGATGCCCTTCCCATGCTGCCTTTTCTGAGCTCCCCCTGCCCATCACAGTTTCCTTTTATCAGCCTCTACTGTGTTATTTGATTGTCAATCTATTCTATCATTGTGGACCAATGCTGCATACCTATTTGGGACTAGTGGAGAGAAAGTGCGTGCAAACCCCATGCGTAGGTTTGCAGCAGATTAAGAAAGAATAGGGGGACAGGGCCTGTAAAAATAGCCCAAGAGCAATGCCTATATCTTACTGTCACCTGATGGAGAGGTAATTAAGCCTTGGGATAAGGTTTGGTACATCATACTGTTTCCTGAAATTGATACAATGCAGTCATTGGCATTAGGCTTTGGACGATTTTCATCCCAGGGAGTTCTCTGAACCATATTAATTTGATTATCAGAAGTGTGTCTGTCACCTAAACTCCCCTTCATCCACTTTTTAACTTCATTCAGAAGTTCTCATGCTGTTCAGTCTGATGGTTAAAACACCTTTGAGTACGATGACACATGAGCCCAGATTCTCAAAGGTGTCACGAAACCCAGTGCAGCAGCCAAAAATGCTGCACTGCATTGCATGACAGGGAGAAAGCATGAGAGTGCCATATTCAACAAGATATGGGCCTGTCCTCCACTCTTCCTAGCACTAGTGATAATTTCAGCTGCTGGGCGCCAAGCACACACCTTACATGCCATAGTGCTAGAGTGCGTGCCTGAGTCTACCATAGGTTTTGTACAGGAAGGGGACCAGGGCCAGATTGGGAACCAAAACCGGCCATGGCAAAGTGGTCGTATGCCCCCCCCACCCCCCCCCCCCCCGGGAGTTGGGGGTGCCGCCGAGCTCTTTGCCAGGGTTGGTTTTGCAGCCATGCTGCAAAAAAGTCCCTGTAACAATATTGGCCCCCAGGGGCCCAAAACCGGCCCCCACCTGTGCAGCGCACTGGGGGATTGCCTGGTGGCTGCTACGGCCGGTCGGGCCCTGAAGGGGACCCTTCCTGTATAAAATACTATGGCTAGACACACTTTAAAGCTTTTCCTACTTTGTATGTATACTGCAGAGTGTAGCATGCATGCAAAGTCAGTAAAAAAGGAGAAATTGACACATTTCTTCTTTTAACTCCTACTTTATAGTGGTGTTAATTTTTAGTGCTAAACCCTGTCTACTCATGTTAATAGGTAGGGTTTAGCATAAAAAAGCATAGGTGGTTGCATGGAAACGTCGAATGTGCCACCCATGTGAAACACCCTTGATGCAAAGTAATGCAAAGCAGCATTTTGCGCTACTTTGCGTTATTTTCCGATACAAACCAACGCTAATACTAATTAGTGTTGGTTTGTTAATCTCCCAAAAGCTATAGCGTTAGGTTACTTCTGTTAGCATTAAAAAGGTAACGCTAAACCATTCTGTATCAGGGCCATGGGGTTTGTTCCAGGGGTGGTTGGAGAGTAGAAAGTTTATTTAAAAATGGTGTAGACAAAGGGCCAGATGTTTGAAAAACACGTTTTGCGATTTCTGAATTGTGAATCCTTACAATTCCCAATCAGGAAATCACAAATTGGCATGCATGAAAGTGTGTTGAACACTTTCTGCGATTTCTAGGGGATCACAAATGACCTATCTCATGAATATTAATGAGGTAGGTTGCAATTTGCGACCGCCTTGGATTTTCAAAAATCACATGGATGGTGGCCGGCTGGGGTCAGCAGACTACCATGTCCGTGATTGCTTTTGAATAAAGCAATCTTTTTATTTTCCGAAAAATGTAACAAAAATAAAAATGAAAAGTTTTCTTTTCATTTTTAAGAGCAGACAGTGGTCTGTGGGACTACTGCCTGCTCTTAGAAAAAGGCTTTTACAAACATTCACAACGGGGAAAGGGTCCCTTTGTTCATAAATTCATACATACAGATGCGATTCAATATTAGGAAGGGGCGCCCTAAACACGCTCCTTCCTATACCGAATCGCAAACCCATTTTGTGATTCGGTAACAGGTTACGGAATCGCAAAATAGGGTTTGCTACATAGCAAAAGCATTTTTTGCATTCGCAAATGAGCCGATTTGCAGAATCGGCCTGTTTGCGAACTCAAAAAGGCTTGATACATCTGCCCCAAAGTGACAGCATTGTTGTTTCCCTGTGCAGTGAAAGCAAAGGAAGAGTGTATAGTAACATTGCTTGACTGAATTTTAGCAAGTGAGGCAGTTGCTGCAGTACTCAGGCCAGGTTTCAACCAGTGCTCTAGAGTGGACATGTATGCATCCTTAATGTATATTACAGTATTTAAAACACCACTACCTTGGAAACCCGATATGCCTTCCTGAATTGCTTTAAGCCACCTGATGATAGAATACATAAATATGGTAAACTGAATAACTAGATCACCTAATAAGGTGGAACTCATTAAGAGTTAATTGGCTGCCCTAACTCCTTCATCCCTCTTTAGTATTAGTTAGTATTGAGTTGGGTTTGTGTACTCTGTTCCCCTTACCACATGGGGACGTGCAGAGCAAAAGGAACCTTTTTTTGTTTTCTTTGGGTAGACATATACAAAGAATCAGCACTCAGTTTGGGGCCTGTGTGGTGCACCAATTCAATTGAAAGTGATCTCTGCATTCCAAAGGGTTAGTTCTTTGCTCATCACCCAACAGCAATAAGTTAGGGTGGTGAATTAGCATTACATTGACGTTATCAACATTATCAGTAATGTGGTGGGCTTCAAGCCGAACCTTACTTACAATGCTGAACCTTTCTTCAACAAACCATAGCATTTGTAAGGAAGTTAGGAATAGTATTAGTTGTAGGGTACTGCTTACCCAATGTGGTCACAATTTTCCAGGTCAATGAGAACAGATGGCGAAGTCTGTTTGTGATTGAATCAACAAAACAACCTTGAATAATCCTTTACGGGTATGATCAATGATTCTTGGTTTCAGAATCTAGGAAACATTGTGCAACAAAAAGAGGAAGAACTTATCAACAATTGTAAAATTTGTATTGCACAGCTTCTGGATTGTCAGCTGAAAACAATGCTGTTTGTTGTGCAAGATTGCTATTGTGAGAGGTTCATGTGAGAGACATTGGCTATAATTTGTCAGGGTCATGCTCCAATCATTTCATAGCAAAGATGTGGTTGGGGTGAAGCATGAAGTGACAATAAGGCAGTGGTGAAGTTTTAACAGGCATAAGTCGAGGGCCCTAGTCAGGCGGCAAATGCAGCTTGCACCACTAATTGGCCCGTCCAGCACTACCAATGACAGTACCAACACAACTACTAAGCATCACACACCTATAAGTGTGACATTTAAGACTATACCAGGCCCCATAACTATAGGAATGGCTTGGGCAGAAGGTATTAGCCTATTTTTAAAGTTCACTGAATTAATAAACAACTGTTCTTGCCATTATTTCTAAATTAAACAATCAGCACCGCCACGTGACAGACTATCATAAGTGCTAGTGTTGACAATTAAGTGCTGATGGGGAGCCCTGGAAACTACCAGCTCAAATGAAGCACTGCAGCAAGGACTATAAATGATTAAACACTAAACAATTTAAAATACAATCAAAGTATTCAATTAATGGAAATAGGCACACATTTTGTGAGTAGCCATCATTGTACTGCTGTATAAAAGGTGCTTAGTGCTCATTGTAGCGTCTTGCGAGTTTTATGATGGACCACTTTTGTCTCCTATCTGATTCTGTAGAGCTATGACATAGGTATCAGAGTGGAATGAAACAAAAGCCTGTTTTATGATATGGAGTTGGGAGTCACATTGAGATAAATAAAGACGTGTAATACTAAGCTCCGTGTGTGATGTAGTCATTGGTGGGTACCCAGGCTGGGGAAGTCGTTACACATGGTGATGATATTGGGGAGAAGTAACCCAAAGAATGACCATGCTCTCCCAGTGAGTTTGCTGTGTTTCGACAAATGGCTCATGCATGCCACATGTGTCACTGTCGAAGTACGGAATCGACAATTCATGCATGTGCAGTCCAAGTGCAGTGCAGTCCAAGTGCAGCTCCAGCAGCTGTAATAGAGTTGAAGACAATGAAAGAGTTGCAAAGAATATTCATGTCGATGGATGAGAGCCTGCTGGTCAGGACATAGATAAAGGTACTGCGCTGCCATGTAAGAAAAATTTAAACATTATATGGAGCAATGCTGAAAAGGTGGTTATGTATTGATACAGGAAAAAGTGCAAAAGAACTGCAGTATTCAAATACTCTCAAAATGCAAAAATACTGGCTGGCAGAAAAAGTAAGAAAGTATATTATCATTACACTCACCAGAACATCTTTAAGCTGAGCTTAACGACCTCAGTGCCAGTCAAGAAGACCCAAGAAGAAACATATGGGTGTGCTTACTGGGTTGTCCGATACCTGAAGTGGCACACCACCAAAGCTGCCAGGTGATGGCTCAGAACAACACCAGAGGTCTGCAACAAGTGAAAGGGCTGTGATGGAGACCAAGGAGGAGGTCACAATTCCCCCGATTGTCCATGATGACTCTGAGGCCAGTCCATCAAAAGGCTTCAGCAATAGAACAAATGACACAGTCTCTAATGGACAGCCAAGCGCCTGCTTCCCTGGCGCCTCGTGAGCGCTCAGACTTCTACTTGCCAGGAGAGAGAGGGGCTGGTGCCTGCAGTGTGCTGCTGCCGAGATTGCTGGGGGAATCCCGTCGTCGGGATTCCCCCGAGTTCCCTCCATCCGCTGGTGCCCACCCCGCATTTATGCGCACTTTTGCTTATTTGAAATAAGCAGGTGCCCACCCCACATTTTACCGAAGGGAGCGGATGCCCACCTCGCATTGGTGTATTTCTACAGCGGGAGCCCACCCCGCAAATTAACGTTGCAGCCCGAGACGCCCAAAGGCACTGAGAACCAAAGCTGGCGCCTGCGCCTGGTTGTGGGCGGGTCCGGAAGGAGCATTGCAGGGAGCCAGGCGGATAGGTGGGAAGGAAGGCGGGGCACCTGTGTGCCAGTGGGAGGTCGCATGTCACGGCCAGGAGAGCCCTGCACCGTTTCCGATTTTTAACCGGCACAGAAGCCCACCCCGCTAGTCCGTGCCTACGCATTCAAGGGAAGCCGCTAGAGAGGTGCTGCTGTTGGCGGGGCTCCCGTGAGCTGAGGGGAGCCCCGCATACTGCGCCTGCTGGTGAGAGGTCGCCAATGACGGAAGGAGCCCTGGAGCAGTGCGAGAGGACTGCCGGTGAATAGGGCCTGGTGTGGCACTAGAGGTGCCCGTGTTGGTTCCTCCGTACAACTGTGCTGCACAAGCGTGGGCAGCTGCAATGAGGGGGAGCGTACTTGTGCTGAGAGCCCCTGAGAGGGGGGCTCTACCGAGGCACATTAGTGCCAGTACTGGGTCACTCTGCACAGCGGCACCGCAGTTGCGGGCTGTTGCAAAGTTTTTCTTTTGGGCACACTTTTTCCAGTGACCCAGGATGGGGCTCACATTGGTCACAGCAGCACAACAGGAGCGGCAGCTGCAATGTTTGGAGCATTTCTTGTGTGGCACAGTTGCTGTGGCTGCATCCGCAGTCCAGGAGGTCAGGGTGGAAGTCTTGTGTGGGCCAGTGGGCTCTAGGGGACATGGTGGAATTTGGTGCCCATGAACAGCGACAGTGACCCCCAGGAAGGATAACGAGCTGTGTGCACCCTCACAGTGATACTGTGGTGCACAGGGGCTAATTCAGAGTTTAGGCCTAAGGTGTTCATGCCTAATGGTGTGGTGCATAATGTGTTAATGCCCATGGTCATTTTACATAATGTAGCTATGACACGGGCCACTGGGGTGCACTGTTAATGCCGGATATATGTTGAGGAGGATGCCAAGTATTTATGATGCTTAGAAGATGGCTAAAGCATATGAATGCCTAACGTTTTACACTAATGATTATGCCTAATGTCATCCTATGAAGCTTAGAGGATGCCTGATGCATATGTTCATGCCTAATGAGATGCCTCATATTATGCCTAATGTATTAATGAATTATGTGTTTTACGCCTAATGGGATGCATCATGGTTATCATGCCTAAAGGGATTTATGCCTATTGAGGGTATGCCTAATGATGTTGCCTTTATGCTTGATCTAAATGTGATTTATGCCTATTGTGATATAGTGCTAGGTTATCCATTTATCAGTAGTTACTGGCAGGTATTACTGGTTGTTTTATACTTATTACATGTAGTTTTTTCATGGTTCTGGCAGCGACCCGATTGGCCCTTCCCAGTACATAATCCCCTGTAAATAATATCCTGGTGCCTGTAGGCACAGAGTATATGTCTGTGATTCTAATGTGTTTTTTTTAATACAACGGCTATTTTATATAACCTTGTGTGGAGTCTCTTTTGTAGTGTTCCTAGTGTATCGCCACTGCGAGTGTGTTGCGCAAACTCTTTACAGATTGCCTCTGGGATAAGCCTGACTACTCGTGCCAAGCTACCAAGGGGGTGAGCAGGATTTATCTTCAGGGTTTAGCTCCCTCGCTCTGACTAGAATGGGGTGTTCTTGCCTGGTCCTGGCGCACGCCCTAGCCCACTGGAAACCCCGTTTCTAACAAACAGAATGGCAAAATTGGGTGTAAACGAAGCCACCAGAGAAGAGCCTTTCATCAGTAGGTTTTCCCATCAATTAAAAAATATTTATTTTGAGAGACAATTCAAGAAGGAACACAATGAATTTGGTTGGAACTTCGATGATGATGTATGTCCAGGAGATCGGAAATCACTATAACATCTTCAGTTTGAGGCATGTTTGTATATAGTGATTCTATGTTATGTGTATTTGTAAAGCACACTACTACCTGCAAGGGTATGCTTGCACTGAGCAGATGTGTGTGCCTAGCCCTACATATGGCAGGTTAGTTAATTGAAAAGCCAGGTCTCAGCTTCTTGCAGGCAGATTTCAAGCAGAGAGGAGGGGGCTCTCATTTGGAGTGGGAGACCATTCCACGCTTTAGGAGCAACAGTTTTTCTAGTGTTGCTTGGAAGCCATTTGAGGCTTTTCCTCAGCATCTTCAAGGTGCAGAATCAGGATGCAGTGACACCATTTACTTGTGTGATCATGTCCAGTTTGATGTTGATGATTATTCTGGGGTTCCTGGTTGGGGGTTCTGAATGTGGATGTTGGATAAGTCTAGGCGGTGACCTCCTCTCCGCTCGCAGAGTTTGCTGAGTCTTCCGCACTCCACGTTACGCCGACTCACTGAGTTCTAGAAAATGCCTCTCCACGGAGTGGAGTTTTTTTCCTTGCTCGCACTTGTCAACATCAAGTTGGTGAGCACAAGCAAGGAGAATCCACTTCACAGCAAGATTTTCCTTATTCGCGATTGTCAACGTCAAGTTGGTGAGCGAGAGCATGGAAAAGCAACCTCCCTGTGAGATTTCTCAATGCGAGCGGTCAGATTACTCATGGCGAGTGGTCTTGTATGCTTGTGACTGGTCATGTTAAGAAACTGTTTCGTTCGCGTTGTGGAAGCTTACACTTGAGTAAAAAATCTACTTGAGCGGCAGAAAGAAAGCAGCACCTGCTTGCACTATGTATGGTGTCATTCGTGAGGATTGCACATTGCGGACAAACACCCAGCGCTGAAAATCACTGCTAACAGCATTTATCTAATGCAAACTGCAGCTCGCGTAGCTCCACGTAGCATAAAGGAGGTTTTTTTGCATTCTGCAGAAATCTGCAAACTCCGCCCAGGCTTAATGTCGGCCTGAGTCCGGCCAGCAACCAGTTGGAGTCACACAGCGAGGTGTCCTTGCGGAAGATCACTACCTTTGTCTTGTTAGTGTTGAGCTTGAGACAGTTGACTTTCATCCATTTAGCAACTTTGGCCATGCAGGCAGTATATTTGTTTCATGTGTTGGGGGACTTTTCCATGTATAAGTAGCATGTTTTCTGCACAGAAGAGGATATTGATGTTGTGTATGTAGATGATGCTGGCCAGAGGGATTATGTATGTGTTGAAGAGGTTGGGACTGTGCGATGAGTCTTGTGACACTGTGCAGATGAGTTTGTGGACTTCTAAGGAGTAAGGTGCCAGGCTGACAGTTTGTATTCTCTTCATTTGGAAGGAGCAGATTCATCAGAGAGCAAGTCCTTGGCTGCCAATCTCGTGCAGGTGCCTGCTGACTAAGACTGTGTCAAATGCTGCAAAGACGTCCAGGAGAATGAGGGCTGCTGTGTTTCTTCTGTCAAGGATCATGTGGATATTATCTGTGTCGTGGCAATGAGTCCTTTCGCTGGTCTGTATATACATAAAGACTGTTTTTGGTCTCTTTGTCCATACCAACCAGAATTTTCTAATTCCCAGCTTAATTTAAAGACCTCTCTGTTGCCTGCTATCTCTGTATCATTGTCTACCTCTAAAATACCTACCTACTGTATTTATAAAATGTATCTGACCAAACCTGGACATTGTCTTTAGTGTATTTCATGCTTACCATTATGCAAATGTATGGTAATCACCACATCTCTATCAACTTTGGCTACACCAATGACAAGAAGGCACCTACTGCTCCTTGGGCTAGCAAAGGGAGAACTATGACTCTGGTGCCATACTTGAGGAAAAGTCACCTGAGCCTCAGACTGAAGTGACTCCAGAGTCAGTTGGCTAACTTCCTACTACCTCACATGGCCACAGAGGCTGAATAAACCTGCCTTGGTGAGCTGGTAGCCTAGAGCGCCTGATAGCTGCTGACCGCTGTAGTGCATTATATATATAATATATATCAGAAACAGTGGTTCCAGGGGTGCATTTGATGTATGATTGATAATCAATACAACATATGTTAATCAATAACACTTTAAGGGTTTTCAGGGGATGTCGGAGGGAAAAACAAAACTCTTCACACTTATATTTCAACCATCATTGGTATTATATTTTATCAGCAATAGATAAATATTTCTATACATGTAGTGTTCCAAGGAAAGGTGCAGAAGTGTCCCAAGTGTAAAGTGAGAACCAAGAAAGTACATAAGAATACAGTCAGGTGACAACAAGTGCAATATACACAATTTCTTCAGGGAATATTATACAAGGGAAAGAAAACGACAATTGAGGCAATAATTATGACAGCAATCAATGGCACAGTGACTATTTAGGATCATAGGCACTGTTTGTAGGGTTTATTTTCAAGGGGGCGTCGACGGCGTTTCGACCCTGGAAAGGATGTAAGGTCTCGTCGGGACTGGGGGGAATGTGGGACGTCTGGTTGTTGACGAGCTCAAACACAATTTACAAGTCCCCACCATGCGTGAATAACGGAAGTAAAAACACTTACAGTGGACCCGGCCGGGTACACTGTAGCGGTGCGATCGGTGACAGGTGGGTCTGTACGGGGGCGGGATGCCGGATTCAGAGGCAGGATGTGCCTTTAAGATTGTAAATCTGCACAATGGCAAGCTGGGATGATATCCGGGAAGATTAGCGCGATCGCTCCTGTAGTTTCTCTCGGTCCGACTGCAGGGATGGGACTGAATCTACCGCCAAAGTGCAGTCTGGGAGACGAAGACTCAAACCTTGAAAAGTTGAACCCCGGTTTGCTGGGCCGGTAGAGTCAACAGAGTGCAGTTTGGTTACCCAGCAAAGAGGTTATCACCAGTTTAAGGAAACTGCTGCTTTCACTATAACCAGAGACCAGGGGACCAGGGCCAACTGGATTTTTGCACCATTTCCCTCAATTTATAGGTACATGGACCCCTGTGGTCAAAGTCCCCCCACTGTGTTCGGTGATCGATGGATGGCACAATGACGACTCATCACTAGATCAGCATCCTCAGCATCCTTTAACCTTTTATTAATATCCCTTATCCCTTGCATCAAGACCACTTGATGTCATTGTCCAACTGGACCTCTTTGCTCCCTGTGGCTCACTCCCTGCTGGTGTTGTTCACCAAAAGTGGGTTGTAGTAGTAGTTTACAACTGTATAAAAGTTTTACAAAGTTTACCACTAGCGTGGCCCATTACAACGATGTTCTAGTGTAAAGGCAGTGAATTAATTTTGCTTTGAAAATTCATATCTCCTGAATCATTCATTGGATTTTTGTTGGTGAGATGTCTCGGTAAAAATACTATCTATTTTCATAAATTGGTTTTAGGATTGAGTCTTGTTTCTTTCCTATTCATTGGTTTTGGTACTTCTTAATGCTTTGCCTTTGTTTCTTTAATAAAGCCTGACTCCTCAAAGCCGGAGGTATCCATAGTTGAGCAAAGGTTTTTCAAATGACTCTGACTGAACCCCCCAGTACATGTAGCAAGTTTATTACAAAGTGAGGTTGCGCAACCACACTATGGAATAAACTGCTTTCGTCACAGGCAACAAATAGGTTTTGAAACTAAGGTGAAATAATTGAATACTTCCACGTTATTGAGTCCATTGATAATTCTGTCACATTTGAAAATTCATCTGCATTCAATTTTATTCAACAGAGTTTGATTATTTCACCTCCTCGTGTTTTTTTACTGTTTTAATAACCTACCAATGAAGGCCCTCCTCTGTGTGACTGAGTTCTTCAAAGTGACTTACAAGATGGGCCATGAGGTTTTCATTCTGGATGAGACTCCAATTTTGCACAATCTGATCTTTACTTTTTGAGTGGTCTGGCTGATATAAATCAGTTTGCAGGGACACCAGATAGCATAGGTGACATTGTGTTTGCGACCTTTTAATTTAGTCTCCTTGTTTTAAACATTTATTGAGTGTGAGCAGCAAACATCTGAGTAAGTATCCTTCTGTGTTTTCACAAATTTGTGACAGACACACTTGGATTATACCATTGATTGATTTATTGCGCTTTTTCGATTTTATTCTGGATTTACATCACTGCACTGCTTCAGTAAGTAGCCCACTGGCATGCATACCTTTAAAGGGGACACTCCTTTTTGCATTATATTCCTCCCTACATGTACTTCTTTGTACATGCTTTGCTGCTATGCAAGAATCTCAGCAGTCCTAATGATGACCCATTACACGGTAGAAACATCATCAAAGTAAGAGGCAATGGAACTCATGCAGATATATGCATTGGTTGATATATGCAGTATCATCAATGGCCTTCTCAGTCTTTTAATTCCTTTGTGGGACCGTTTTTTAGTACACGCTACATTTTCTTACCAGTCCTTTATGACTACCCATGAGCCGCAAGCAGCTTTTAAGCCTCAGTAAAATGAAGGACACTCACAAAATGTGCATCTCTTTTCATTAATTGAATATTTTGACTGCATAATAAATTGTTTAATGGTTCATCACATGGAGCCCTTGTTGCATGTTTGTTGATTGACCCTGGTTCCATGTGTCTTCATACTGTGGGCATAGAATTATGAGCAAACATATTCATATTAAATAGCCTTATTTAAATTTGGTCGGCATTTTGCATTGGTCCAATGTCTGCGAGAAACCTCTTATGGAACAAAAGATCAGAACACAAGATTCAATGAACGGCAACATAACTTAAGATATTGTCCATCCCCATGTTTATGTTAGTAAAAAGAAAGTAAGTGCTTAAATCTCACAGGAGAATTAAATATTGCACAGCTCAAATAGGTATATAGTTACTGGGTAGTAATCTCATCTACAAATCTCAGCAAAGCACTACAGTCCCTTCAGCCTCCACTTCCTGTTCAAAGAGTTCTTCCAATGTGTAAGGTCCCTGATATGAAGAATGGGCGTAGTCATTAATTGACTGGAGAATGACTAGATGAGCAGTTCAACAGTGTGTGCTGCTATGAGTACGCACAGGCAAATTCAATAGTCCTAAATAGCAAATTTGCTTCTGCATGTTCTCTCAGCCTTTTCATGGCTAGCCCCATTTTACCACCTCTGCAAAGATGCGACAGTTATGGTGTTGGTGGGTGGAATCTGCCAACCCACTTCTGCAACAGAGACTTAGATGATGCCGGACCACGTAGGCAGTGTGGTGATGTGCCATGTAACACGGGGGCCTCAGCTCTAATAGTAAATGACTGACAGACACTCTGTGATCAGGTTGCCGGGAAGACCACGAGCGGTCTTTACCGGGTTTATTTATACCCTCGGGGCGTGCCCGCCCTGAGGGGTGATTGGATGCTTGAGTGTTGCTACCTTATATGGTAGAGCCTACCTGGCTCTCTACATCCCTCCTTCATTTCAGTCTGCTTCATCACCAGTTCTTGGTCTTCAGGGGGAGGTACACACAAAGTCCCGCAACTTGTGGCTTGGGCCAGGGTTTGGCCGAAGGTTATATCTTTGGCTTCGGCCCTTTGGTGATTGAGTGTCCCCAGCCGGGGACACGTCTCCTTGCGCTCTGCAGGTCGGGGAATTGTCGGCCAATGCGCACGGCAACGGCAACGGGTCTTGGCTTCTCCTCTGGTCTCCGACCGACGTTTGATCATCAGACCCTCTCGCTGATGATGAAACTGTTGGAGACAGCCCGGCTTGTCGTGGCCCGACCTCTTCTTCCTCGCCTTGGTCCTCTGTTCCTCCCCTCGCTGGTTTAAAGCATGACACATTTCGCGTGACTCTTTGTTCACCTTTCTTGACAGTCACCATGGTTCCTTTGATCCTTTCAACGGTCCACAAATCCGGTTCATAGGAGGTCCTATACTTCCATCCGGGGTGTCGGTCATGGACCACTACTGTGTCTCCTTCCTGTAGATTTGATGTCTTCGCACGTCTGGCCGCACTAGCCTTTTGGTTGGTTACATCTCTTCTGGACTGAATGGCGTCCCCATCTCGCTCAGGTGGTGTCCACGAACTTGCGGATGGGATAATGTCCCTGGGGGCCTTTTTGAACAGTAAATGGGCCGGGGCACACTTGGTTGTGCAGTGGGGCGTTTGTCGGTAGGCTCCCAGGAATCGGTCTAGAGCGGATTCCGGATCTTCTCCTTGACTTACGGCAATCCTCAGGGCTCTGTTAATGGTCCTCATAAGCCTCTCCACCTCTCCATTGGCCTGCGGCCACACGGGGGTGATTTTCCGATGTTTGATTTGGAGGGCTTCCAAGTAGGCTTGGAAGTCTCGGCCTTGAAAGGGAGGACCGTTGTCTGTTTTAATTTCCTCCGGCAATCCCATGGTCGCGAAGATCTTGTCTAGATTCCGTTTGACTTGGGGAAAAGCTGTGGAGGGGATTACCTCCACCACCGGGAACTTGGAGAACGAGTCCACTAGTACCAGGGTATGGCGACCATCCGGGAAACTCCCGAAGTCCAGGCTCAGGTTGGTCCAGGGCAGCGTCGGGGAGGGCTCCGTCATGACAGGGGCCGGGGCGGGATCTCCTCCGGTGATTAGACACGCGTGGCAGGCCCTCACCATCTCTTCTACTTTGAGGTCCATCGCCGGGAACCAGACCCGGCACCGCAGCCTGGCCTTTGTTTTGGCCATTCCCTGATGCCCGACGTGAGCGAGGGACAGAATCCTTGGATGGAGGTCTTCCGGTATCACTATTAGATGCCCTCGAAGGACCACACCTTCATCCCCGTACTCAGTTCATTCCTAATCTGCCACATTTGCTGGCGGGCGTGACTGACTTCAGGCCTGAGCCCATGTATTCCATCCAGGAAGTGCGCCCATTGGTTCCCCCTGAGCGCGTGCTTGACTCGGCATAGTGTTTCATCTCTTTCTGTCGCTTCCCCAATTTCTTTCAGTGTCATTGTCTCTGGACACGCGTTTTCTGAGATCCACTGCACAAAGGCGTCCGCTTCTTGACTTTCCTCTAGTCTAGTGGCTGATTTGGTGCAGTCCGGGTATCTCGACAGGTAGTCCGCTGGGTTGTTGACCCCCGGGCGGAAGATGACTTGGTAGTTGTAGCCCTGTAGCTGGACGGCCCACCTCTCGATCCTTGGAGGGGCCAGCCTCGTTGATCCTGCAAATAGGGGCACAAGGGGCTTGTGGTCCGTTACCACCCGGAATTCCTGACCGCATAGGTACAAGTGAAAGTGCTGACACGCCCATTTTATTGCCAGGGCTTCTCTTTCGATCTGTGCATAGCGGGTCTCGGTGTCCGAGAGAGCCTTGCTGGCGTACGCCACCGGTTTCCAGACATCAGCTCCGTATTCTTGAAGGAGCACCGCTCCCAGGCCCACCGGGCTTGCGTCGACCACTAGTTCAGTCTTCCTCTTTGGCTGGAAATACGCCATCACTGTGGTGTCCAGGAGGCTGTTCTTGATAGCTTGGAACGCCGTGTTCGCCGCCACTGTCCAGTCCCACTTATGGTCATGGCGGGTGAGTAGCCTCAGTGGCTCGGCCAGGTCTGCAAGGTTGGGGATGAACCTCCCGCAATACGTTGCCATCCCAAGGAAACTCCTGACTTCCGTGGGGTTTCGCGGGGTGCTGGCAGCCCGGATGGCTTCGGCCTTCCTGGGGTCAACCTTCAGGCCTTCTCGGGTGAAGATGTAACCGAAGAAGTCCACTGAGTCCTGGTAGAAGGCACATTTGGATTTGTGAAGTGTCAGGCCTTGTTCGGATAGCCTTTTGAGGGTCGCTCTCAGGTGTACGTGATGCTCTTCAAGCGATCCAGAGTACACCAGGATGTCATCACTCAAGTTGATGACCCCACTCAGTCCGGATAGCACCTCTCCGATGGCATTTTGAAAGACTTCAGCTGCCGAGGACACTCCGAAGCTTAGTCGTTTGTACCTCCTCAGCCCAACGTGTGTGGAGAAGGTTGTAATGTAGCGGCTGTCTGGCTCAAGCTCCAGCTGATGGTAACCTGCGTTTAAATCGAGTTTGGAGAACCATTTGGCACCGTTGAGGTCCGCTATGATGTCATCCATGGTAGGGGTGATATGCCTTTCCCTCTTCACCGCTACATTTGGCAGACGCATATCCACACACAGCCGTATAGCTCCGGGTTGCTTGGGCTTGGGCGCCACGACAAGTGGAGAGACCCACGGTGTGGGCCCGGTCACCTTCTCGATCACACCGAGTTCTTCAAGCTTCCTCAGCTCATCCTCCACCTGCGGCCGCAGATTGAACGGGACACGCCGGTGCCTTTGGGCTGTCGGTCGCACAGACTTGTCTATGTGTAGTTTAAACTTCTTGTTCTTAAGTTTCCCTAGTCCTCTGAACAGTTCTGGAAACTCCTCCATCAAGAACTCTGCATGTGACTGGTGCACTTGATTAGCGAAAAATACTAATCCGAGGTCCTCGGCGGTGTGGCAGCTTAGTAGCGTACCTTTCCTTCCTTCCGTGACGTGGAACTTAGCTACAGTGGAGTATTCCCCTTGTCTGATTGTTGTCGTGATCACTCCGCACAGCGGCATGGGCTCTGTTCCTCCATACGTGTATATTCTCGCTTGGGACGGTACCAGTTCAGGCCTCGGCATCATCTGGTTGTACTGCTCGGAGTCCATAACATTCACAGATGCCCCAGTTTCTATGAGTGCTTGTACTGTTGTGCCATCCACCTTGACTGAACACATCGGTGGGGGTCTTCTCCTTGTGGACGCTGCGGATGCTCTGCCTACGTATGAGACGACGTAGACTTCGTCGTCTTCATCATCCTCGTACCACTGAGGCCGTTCTTGAGCATGGCTGTCTGGTGGCGGGTCGGCATCCTCTTCAAGCGACATTTGATGAACTCTCCTCTGTATGTTTCTCTGCCTTGTCACTGCCGGCCTGTACTTTCCCCCTCGGCATACCTTCGCAAAATGGTTCATCCTGCCGCATTTGGAGCACGTGCGCCCTTTTGCTGCACACGCTGCGGTGGCGGAGTGGGCCTCTCCACAGTACCCGCACTGATTCCTTGTCGTAGTCACTTGATGCGGCCGACTCGCCGCAGGTTTCCGGTGAATTGCTTCCACTCTCTCCGTTTTGATCTGCACTGGCTTGGTCTGTGCGGGGGTAGCTACCGGGGTGTGTAGCGCCGCCTCCATTTCCTCAGCCCTCACTTCTGACAGCTCATGTGACCTTGCGAGAATCAAGATCTCATCGAGCGAAATCCCTGGTTGGCGCAGGATTAGTTTCCTTAGCAGCTTTGAACGGCACCCCACAATGATTTGATCCCGAATTTCCTCACGCGGGTCCGTGAACGGGCAGGTGTTCGCCAGCCGGCGTAGCCTTGCGTAGAACATGTCTACCGACTCGGAGCCTGTTTGCCACGCCCGTTTGAATTTAAACTTTTCGAAATCGTTGTTCAGCTGGGGGTCAAAGTGTGTGTTTAGTGCGGCCACCGCGGCCTCATAGTCGCTGTCACCTCCTGTGTTGGGGAGCGTCTCAAAGAGCTCATCTATCTCTGCTCCGCCGTATAGGATCAAAAGGGACCTCTTGACCTCGCCATCTGTCTCCCTGGTGCCCTTGAAATAATGGTTCAGCCTGCGAACCCACGCCTTCCATCTCACTGCTGCAGTGGCCGGGTCAGACGCTTCACTGAACGGCGGCAACGGCGCCGCGCCTGAATGGGTATGATGGCTAGTCTGCGGGCCGGGTGTTGCGGCTTGAGCCTGTGCTGGGATGTGTCCTGCTTGGACAGGTGGGGAAGGCTGTGCAGCCGGTGCTGGTGCCTCATCCTGCAACGCTGGGGCTCCCTCCTCCAGGGACATGGTGTGGCCTTTATCTATTTTTATTATTGTCTTTTTTCAATTTATTTCCTCTTTTTTTTTCTTTCCACTTTATTTAGCTCAGTAAACACCTGGTGTGGGGTAGACAAGCACTGTCACGCTCCTCGCGCCGGTCCTTAGTGATATTGACGCGTGCAGTACCACTGGCAGCCACCGGGGGCCGCCTCACGCTCGTTCGCGCTCTTCGCGCTAGGCAGCTGACAAGAAGAGCGACTCCTGAGGAGAGCGTCGTCTGAGGGAGATGCTCAGGAGCGTGGTGATCGTCGCCTGACGCACTTACAGGTGCGTGGTGCGCATAAGGCGGGTCAGAGACGTGGCGCGGAGCCTCACCGGCCTCAGCAGCCGGATTCTCGGTCCGGCGTATGCCTCGACACAGGCAGCCGTCGCCCGGACAAACAGCCAGGTAGGCTAAGAGGCGCTCGCAGGGGGAGCAATGATCGCGCACTCACCCTAGGCGCTCTGCGGTCCCGGCCCTGCCAGCTGAAAGCGCTTCCGACGGGAAGGCGCGTGGGCAGGCCACTGACCGGAGCAGAGCGGGAGCGGGCTCCGTGATGCGCCGTCACTTCTCTTCGTGTTCAGCACGCGCAGGGCAATCCCACCCTCGTCGCCAATGTGGTGATGTGCCATGTAACACGGGGGCCTCAGCTCTAATAGTAAATGACTGACAGACACTCTGTGATCAGGTTGCCGGGAAGACCACGAGCGGTCTTTACCGGGTTTATTTATACCCTCGGGGCGTGCCCGCCCTGAGGGGTGATTGGATGCTTGAGTGTTGCTACCTTATATGGTAGAGCCTACCTGGCTCTCTACAGGCAGGTTCGCTCTTCACCTGCCTTAAAAGGTGGAAATTATCGAAACAGACCTGCATGACAGGGGCTCATCTTTTGCAGGTATTGACTTCTAAATTGGATGTAGGCGAGTGCTTGGGTTGAGCAGTTGCAGCACTCAGGCTGGAACTCTAGTGGATGTTGATCTTCAGCAGTTACAGCCTCCCAGGTCGGAACAGGGCAATGGCTCCTCTTGCATGGCAGACCCAATGTCAGACTCTTAGCACCTGGCATGGATGCTGCACCGCATGATGTTGCTCTATAGTTGAATGTCCTGGTGCAGTTCACTACAGGAAGTCCTCAGTGAAACTGGGAGAGCTCTCATGGACCCTGGTCAACTAGTCCTTCGCTTCCTCTAGCAGTCAGCTTTTTTCTGCGTCCTTCTCACACCGGAAACCTTCTGGACATTCTATCCTCATAGGTTGTTGAGATTGACTTCTGCATGCAGAACAGCAGTGTCAGAAGGTTGAAAAGGGAGTCAACCCTAATTCAAGTCCAGGCTATGTAAGGGATGCCATAGAGTACCCCAGTACCATTCAAGTAAACCGTCTTTCTCTAAAGGCCTTTGCCAGTGACGGTGGGACTGTCTAAGAGAAGGTTGAATGTCAGTAATAAAGGAGGGAGGGGGGTGCTAGGAGCAGCTCTTTTGGTAAATCACCCAATCGTTATCCTGGGGATGTTAGGGCCATTCTCCCTATCTGGAACTCCACAATAGGGAAAAGGAAGGGATGGGCTACCCCTGAACCTGGTAGATCTTCACGCTAATATGTAGGAGAGAGAAAGACATGGTAAAGTGGTGAAGATTCAGACTTCATCTGAGCTATGACCACTGCCTCTTTTTTCGCCTCGGTAGGAATCTCCTGAAGAATAAAATGAGGTTATTTCGGGGGGGCGTGGCTTTGACGCCACTCAGGATGGCTGCCTAGTTTCGGAGCTCCGCCGAACGGGGGATGATTTCCTATCCCTTTCTGCACTTTCCATCACGGCATTTTCCTTCTGCTGTGGGGTGAGGACGTCGGAACCTTCGGAGTGAGTCCTATGCAAGTCTGGCTTTCAGCGCTGCCATCCTTGAGTTATTACGAGTCTTCAGCTGCTGTGCGTCATGAGAGCTCTGCGCGGCCGCCATTTCAGCTCCCCCCACGGCTGACTGGAAAGCCGTGTTCTTAGCGACTTTTGATATCGGCTGGCCCCACACCTCTCCTGACGCCTTCCTGGCAGTTCTCTGCTACAGCGCTATGTGCCCTCACATTTCCCTGCAGTACTGACATCAAAAGGGTGAGCCTGCCTTCTTATTTTTCCTCATGACGCTTCTCCTCAGATGCAAACTGCAGCCATTTTGAGATTACCATTCTCAACCTTTCCTGCCTCCTGTTGTGAAGTATGCTCTATTTGCACCACATGGCTGATTTTTCAAGTGCTCTATAAAGCCCCTGCAGGAACTTGGTGGTATTGCTGCTGCATTTTCATTTCTTCAATGCCTGTTTCTATACATGTATAGCCAAATGCTCTATGTAGCCTCTGCTGTACCTTGGCGATAATGATGCCTTATTTTACTATCTTCAATGCTCGCTTTTCTATGCGCCAAGCCAACTGATTTATGGAGGTTCTGCTGTGCCCTGGTGATACTTTTACCTCAACTCAATAGCCTCAATGCCTGCTTCTACTTGTGTCACGCCAACTGCTTTCTGAGGTCCTTGTTGTGATTTGATGATTTTGCTGCCTCTTCCCAACATCTCCAAAGCTTACCTTTTTGTTGTTGAACCATCTGCTTTATAACCTCCCTGCTGTGACTTGCTGATACTGCTACCGTTTTTCAATATCTTTATTGCCTACATCATTAAGTGTTGAGCCATATTTGACTGCTCCTCTCCTCTGGGCCACTGGGCTGGCTCCATCATCCTTCATCATATTTGCCATGCAGTATTCAGAATTCAATTTTTGTGGCTATCTTTCCTCTTCATGAACCTGCTGTGTAACCTCGCCTCCCCCAGTTCCCTTTTACTGTGACTCTGGCTATTTGTGTCATTTTCTACTCCTACTTCTATGGGCAGGTTGCGTAAACCTAACTTCATCTTTCCCTCCCAGAAGACTGCACAGCGCACAACCTCTTCACACTCTTCCTGTTCGAGTCCTCCTGCATTTCCGATGGCGGACGTTACCCCCAATCGCTCTTCCTCAACACAGGTGATGTCCTCCAAATCCTCAACCTCTATTGTTGTCTCACCGAAGCGCCCCAAAAATGATCCTCCATCTCCGGACACATCAACATCTTCTATTTCTATGGAGCTTATTCTGGAGGAGATTCGCGCCTTGCGCCCTTTCATTGAGAATACCAACAATGACATGCAGATTTTGAAGGAGAAGTGGTCTTCCATGGACAGTAGAATTTCTTCTGTTGAACAACAGGTAGTAGAACTTCCATCTCACGCTCAGCGCATTTCTTCGCTGGAAAAGTCAGTCTTAGCTTTGCGTCAACACGCTGAGGATTTGGAAAATAGGAATAGAAGGAACAACCTTCGTATTTACGGACTTCGGGAATCCTTGGAAGGAGGTGACCCTGTTGAGTTCTTTACTTCCTTTCTTCCAAAGCTTTTGGATATGCCTGCTTCTACCTCTCTCTCCATTCAGAGAGCTCATAGACTGGGCCCCAGAGACTCTACTTCGTCCAAACCACGCAGAGTTATTATTTTGTTTCTGAAGTTCACAGATCTTTTCTCAGTCCTCTCTGCAGCCCGTGCTAAGCGCAATGTCTCCTGGTTGGGTTCCAGAGTATTCCTGGCTCAAGATGTCTCCACTGCTACTGCTGCAAGACGTAAAGAATTTCAGAATCTCGGTGCTCCTCTACGCTCTATGGGCGCCCGATATGGCTTATTTCATCCTTGTCTCTTTAAAGTTATCCACCAAAATCAGACTTGGACCTTTCAGGATCCTAATGAACTTAAGAACTTCATCCTCATGCATTCTGCTGGTGGCATGGATACATATTATCCCCCAACGGGCTGATGGAATTCTCTCTTCTGTTTGTGGATGACTTCTTGTTCCTTGGTGTCACTCTGATGCCCTTTGTTATCATCTTGTGCGTTATCAATTTGTGTGTTATTCTGTTCTATATTATAGTCTCTTCCATATTGTGCTTTTGGTGATCATCAACCTAATGTGTTCCCTGTCACTTTGTTCCCTGTAGTGGTAGTCACTTCCTTCCCCTAATAATGTTCTTCCTAATGCAGTATTCTGTTTTCATTTCCCATCTACAGGTCCTGTTGTTCTCCTCTTCATTTGTGCAGTTGTGTATCTTTCTCATACATCTCCTTCCCCTGATCTGGTGGAGTTTCCCTTCCCTCGTGCGGCTCGTCTTGTTCGGTGTTGCCATCGCCCCGCCTCCTGTTTGTTTGTCCCCCCTCAGGTACGCTTTCTTCAGTCGTCCTTATGGATTTGTACTGTTTCTTCTACTCTTTCCTTCTTCCTTCCCCTCCTTTCCTTTCTTCTTCTTTCCTTTTTCTCTATCTTTGCTTTTCCTAGGTCTCATCACTCAGTTCTGTATGCTCTATCTTCTTCTTTTGAATTCTTCAAGTCTTTCCTTCTGGCTTTTCTCTTTTACTGCTTTTCTCTTTCATTTTTTGTCACTGTTCCTCTCTCTTGCTCTGATGTTTTTTACATATTTTTTGCCTAGGTCTATTACTGCTGTGTTATTACTGTTTTCAGGTTTTTGCTATACTATGTATTTTTATTTGACAATTTAGAGTTATCACATGGAATGTGAAAGGTTTTGTTAACCCCGTCAAGAGACAAAGAATTCTTTCCCATTTGTCTCCTTACAACCCGGATATCGTCCTTTTACAGGAAACCCACCTTAATGATGTGGAATCCCTTAAATTGTAGTGGAATTGGGTGGGCACTGTTTTCTTTTCACCATCCCTGGACAAGAAAAATGGGGTTGCTATTTTGATTCATAAGAAGTTGAAGTGTACAGTTTTACTTGAAGAGAAGGATGATGCGGGGAGGTGGGTTTTGGTCAAATTGTTGCTTGATTCAGTTCCGCTCACCATTTTTAATGTTTATGGTCACACTCAACCTGATTGTCTTTTTTGGCCCTCCATTACCAGCAAATGTATACAACATAAGGATGACTTTTCTCTTCTAGGTGGGGATTGTAACCAAGTGGTTGATCCGTTTCTTGACCGTAAATCTAAAGTGTGTTTTGTACCTCACAAGCCTCACAAGCAATTTTTAGATACTCTCTCTCAGGCTGCTTTATCGGATTCCTGGAGACTCACCCACCCAGATATGCTTGATTATTCTTTTTTCTCTCATCCTCACGCCTCTTCCTCTAGATTAGATTAAATATTACTCTCCCATTCCCTTACTCAAACCCTTCTCTCTTCCTCTATTGAACCCATCGTAATTTCTGACCATGCACCTGTTGTCACAGACTTTGATCTCCTCCCCCCTCGACTTAAGTCCTCCCGTTGGCGTTTCAACTCCTCACTTCTCACTGATCCTGTCTTTTCTTCCTCCTTCTGAACTTTCTTTGACGAGTTTTTTCTTATTAACTCTACCCCTGATATTCCTTTTCACACTCTTTGGGACACTTTCAAAGCTTCTGCAAGAGGATTCATTATTGATTTCGTTTCCCGGAAAAAGAAACAGTTTCTTCAGAAACGCAAAAATTCCCTCGCACATATCAAAAAATTAGAGCATCAATTTTATACCTCTTCTGCTTCATGTATGTCCCCTGAACTTCTCCGGGCGAAAATTGCCTTTAATAAACTATCTCTGGATAATGCCTCTTCCGTGCTCCTACGCAGTAGCGCGTGCTATTATGGTAGCCGGAATAAATCTGGTAAACTCCTAGCTAATTACCTTAAGTCTCGCAAAGAACGCACGTCCATTGAGGCTATCTTTTCTTCCGACAATACTCTTCTTCACTCAACCGAACAGATCCTCACTCAGTTTCAGCTCTTTTACCAGCAACTCTATACTCCGGAATCTCCTCCCTCTGCTTCTTTGCTTCAGTCTTATTTTGATAATCTTCCTAAACCCTCTTTTCCGGATCTTAATTTCTCTTCCCTTGATATAGTTCTTACTCTTCAGGAACTATCCACTGCCTTATCTTCCTTGACCAAGGGTAAGACTCCTCGACCTGACGGCTTCCCTGTGGAATTTTATTTACATTTTTCAGACCTCCTTCTTCCTAAGCTGTTAACTCTTTTTCGATCTTTTGTTGCCTCTGGCTCGGCTGCAGGTTCCTTCCAAGATGCCACCATTTGTCTGATTCCGAAGGACGGCCGTGATCCCAAATTTTGTAAGAATTACTGCCCCATATCACTTGATAATGTTGATTACACATTGTTTGCCAAATTGCTTGCATTACGTCTGGATTCCTTTATGCCCTATATTATTGGTAAAGAACAGTGTGGTTTCATTAAAGGTCGGTTGACTTCAGATAACTCGCGCCTCTTTCTTAATGTTTTAAATAAAGCTTCCTCCCTTTCTTTTGCTTTGGCCGCTATCTCAGTTGATGCTGAGAAGGCATTTGATCGTGTGGATTGGTCCTTTCTCTACGCAGCCCTCACTTGGCATGGCTTTAGTCCCAAATTTATCTCGCTTGTTTCTTTATTGTATTCTTCCCCTAAGGCCTCAGTTCTTGTCAATGGCCAACTTTCCTCCTCTTTTACCCTGCGCCAAGGGGTCCGTCAAGGATGTCCTCTTTCTCCTCTCCTTTTTGTTTTAGCTCTGGAGCCTTTCTTGACTTCCATTCGCCGAAATTCCTCTATCTCTGGATTCCCCTATGGTGACCAGCAATTGAAACTCTCAGCGTATGCTGATGATATTCTTTTATTTGTCTCACATCCTGATTCATCTATTCCTCCTTTATTAGCTGAATTTGAAGCCTTCTCCATTGTCTCGGGTTACAAGATTAATTCGGATAAGACCGAAATTCTCCCACTTAACAAATTCTGTCTCCCTCACCATTTTTCGGCCACTGGTTTTGCCTGGAATAATTCTAAAATTAAATATCTTGGGATCTGGTTCTCCAATTCCATTACTTCTTCTGTTAAATTAAATATGTCTGCTGTTCTTGCTCGCATTGATAAGTCTTTCTCCTCTTGGAATCTTCTTTTTCTCTCATGGTGGGGTAGACTGGACTCTATTAAAATGATGATTGCCCCTATTCTCATTTACACTTTTTCCATGTTACCCGTCCACATTCCTGCCCTACACTTCAAACGTCTCGATTCCTCTCTTTCCAAATTTTTGTGGAAGAATAAAAAAGCTAGAATCTCTCTTTATTTTCTTCGCAAATCTAAGGCGAATGGTGGAGTTAATTTTCCAGATCTTCGCTTGTATTATAAATCCTTTTCTCTGCGTCAGGCCTCTCGCTGGTTGTCGACAGAAGCTTCCCCTTTCGCTCCCTTATGGCTCTCCATTGAAAAAGCTTTACTATCTCCTTTTTGGTTTGAGGAGTTCCTTCGTTTTTCCTCCAAATCCCCATTCTCTTCCCTTCCGCTTTTCAAACACTCTTCTTCTCTTCTTCGTCCCCTCTGTTCTCCTTCTACTTGTTCGCGTGATTCGTTTTTACAACAACCCATTTGGTATAACTCCCTTCTTCTCATTAATAACAGACCAATTTAATAGTCTCTTTGGCGGCAAAAGGGCATTATTTGGATTCATCAGCTCTTTGATGGACTAGTTCCCTGCTCCTTCCCTCGATTTCAAATTCAGTTCTCTTGTCCTCGCTCCTTCCTGCATAAGTATGGTCTTTTGCTGGAGGCTATTCTTGATCGTTATTACTCGTTACCTTCGTCGCCTCCTAGTCTTCCTTCCTCTTCTCCTCCTTCCTCTTCTCTATTGCTGGTACTCTCTTCTGTTCCCAAACCTTCCGTCATTTATAAACAATTTTCTGCCCCTAAACCAGAACGTCCCAAATCTAAAATTGAGCTCTCCTGGGAATCTGATTTGAGCTGTGTTTGGTCTATCTCCCTTTGGGACAAAATTTGGCTCAAGTCCTTGAAAGTCTCTCGCTCTGCTTCACTTACACAGTCTCTCTTCTTTCTATATAACAGGCTTTACCTTTCTCCTCTTGCTCTTTCCCGTTTCTCTCCATCTCTCTCTTCTGCTTGTTGGACATGTAATGCCCCTGCAGCTGATCTTTTGCACATGTTCTTCCACTGTCCTCCGGTTTCTGCTCTATGGGCCCAGGTCTGGTCTTGTATATCTCGTATTTTCTCACTCTCTCTCCCTTTTTCTCCCCCTCTTCTATTCTCAGGTAGCCTGTCTGATACCCTTACTCTTCCCTCTCACTCTTCTGGCCTCTTTGACCTTATGCTTGCACTTGTCTTTCAACACATTTCCTCTAATTGGAAATACCTTACATCTGTTTCTATGCAACACTGGTGGAACTCTCTGTGTCATTTTCACAGACTAGATGTTTCCTTCGCTTCCTCCTGCAAATCTACTCGCAATGTGGAGCTCTATTGGCTCCCACTCACTGTGTACCTGGATCGATCTGCTGTTAAGAACCGTCCAGCATCCAATACTTCGGAGAACTTTAAACCTCTTTGAATATTTTCTCCTTCTTTACGTGTTTAGTTAGTTATAATATCTATGCCTCCCTTGATCTGTTAATACCCCTTCAAGTTGTAGATCTACTATGTGCGCTTCATTGTTTTTGATTTTTTATTTTCAAAACCCTTTTTATTAGGAGGTCGATCAGGTTTAAGCACAGCCCTCCACAATCAGTAGGAGACTGTCAACAGTAGATACAAAAAGACACATCATTGTCATAGCATCGAACCCAGTGCATAAAGCGGATTTTGCCAAGCAACTCCCACCCACCTACCCCAAAACCCCCAACAACCCCATCCACTACCCACCCCTTATCCCGCCCTAACCCGGTGCACGTGATCATAAGTCAACCATAAGAGAAGGGGTACAAAGGTGGAGCCGGCCAACGGCCTAGGGTGCGGGGTCAACATCCTGTGGCAGTGCATCGTCCATGTCCATAGGGGGGTCAAGAGTCAGGCCCCTATAGTCTGCCCATCGTTTCCATATTTTGAAATGTTTGCGGGGACATCCCCGAGCCTCAAAGACTGGCTGTTCCAAGCCCATGATGAAGTCCAGGCCCGCTCTCCAGGCACTGAGGGGGGGGGCTCGCTCGCTCTTCCAGGCCTGCGCCAGGTCCCTCTTCGCTACCACCAATCCCAGCAACAATAAATGGCGCTTGTAGATGTTGCCCCCAACATTTTCTAAGACATGAAGAAGGCCCAACCTAGGCGTACGGGGCAGATCCCACCCCAACACCTCAGACAGACAGTCCCAGACCCCGGCCCAGAACCGAGTCAGCCGCACACAGGACCACACAGTGTGAAAGAAGGTGCCTCTCTCCGAGCCACATCTCAGGCATTCCGGGGTTGCAATCAGGCCCGCCCGCCACAAACGGTCCCTTGTGAAATACACTCGATGTAGGTACTTGAACTGAATAAAGCGGAGGCGGACTGCGATAGCAGCCCCGCGGGGGGATTCAAGGGCCTCTCGCCAATCATCGTCGTCCAAGGGACCGACATCGGCCTCCCACAGGGCCTTCAAGGTCGAGAGCGAGGGGGAGCAGTGTGTGACCAAGGAGCGGTAAATCTGGGAAACTTTTTTGTCACCCAAATCTCCCATGAACAGTTTTGCCTCTATGGGACTGAAGTCCGGGAGCTGGTCCAGCCCCACCAGGCTAGGAGTAAGAGCGTGGCGAAATTGGAGGGAGCGAAAAAATTGAGACCTGGGCATGTTGAATTCAGCACTAAGATCCTGAAAGGATTTAAGAGTGGCGCCGGAGAGGACATGCCCCAAGGACGAGACCCCTATAGCGTCCCAGCCGTCGAAGCCCTGCAGCGACGCCAGCGCCGGCAGCAAGCCATTACGCCACAACGGAGTCTCCACCGTCAGTTTACCCCACCAGCCCATGCGGTGCAGAGCCCTCCGCCAGACAGCAAAAACCACCTGAGTGACTCGCGGAAGCAGCCGCCTCCTCCTGGCCGAATACAACAGCGTATGAAGGGAGGCGTCGCCCATTAGTGAGTGTTCCAAGGCATAGGCCGGGTCACAGCGGTCCCCATACCACCACTCGTTGAGCACCAGGAGATGGGAGGCCTGATAGTAGGACAACATATCCGCGGTAGCCAAGCCGCCGCAGTAAGTAGAGAGGAAGCACGTACGAAGCGCCACCCTGGAGGCACCCCCAGCCCATAGGAACCTGTCCAACGCGGAGTCAACACTGCGAAACCACTGTGGATCAATCGGGTAGGGATGATTCTGCAGTTGGTATAGGAGACAGGGCAGGGCCACCATCTTAAAGATGGCCGATCGACCGTAAATGTTAAGAGGCATACGCGTCCACGTCTTGATGTCCAGCTGGACCCGGTCCCAAACCGGTTGAATGTTCCGGCTCCACACCTCCGCGGGCGAGGCAGATAGGAAAACTCCCAGATACTTCACTCCCTCCACCGCGATCCGAAGGGACTCAGCCCACGGGAATTCCACCGCTCCACCACCCAGCACCCATAGGGTCGACTTGCGTGGGTTAAGAAAGAGCCCCGACGCCAGACCAAAGCCCTGCATCAAGTCCAGAACCCGCGGGCCCGTACGCTGCAGGTCGATCATAAAGAACAGCACATCGTCCGCATACAAAGCAATACGGTCTGTATGACCCGCGCTCCAGACAAAGCCGCGATAAAGCGCATCACCGCGGACCCTGGCGGCCAGCGGCTCCATGGCCAGCGCAAAGAGGTACGGGGAAAGCGGACACTCCTGACGCGTGCCCCGAGTCACTGGGAACCGAGCCGAGGCCGCCCCCGAGACCCGCACCGAGGCCGTGACCTCAGTGCGGACGTAAGAGAGCCGAGGCCGCCCCCGAGACCCGGACCGAGGTTCAGCAGGGGCAGAAGGGTGAAGAGGAAAGTCCAGCTGACTGAATCGAAGGCACTATCGATATCAGCTAGTAACAACGCCGCCTGATCCTCCGAAGCCCCGATCGCATCAATCGCCGCCTGTGCCCGCCGTATATTGTGCCGTGTTGCCCGGCGTGGCATAAAGCCAGCCTGATCGGGATGAACAAGGGCAGAGATATGAGGAAGCAAGCGATTCGCGAGCGCCTTGGCCAGAAGCTTGGCCTCGAAGTTAATAAGGGAGATGGGGCGATAAGAGTCGTGGCGGTCCGGTGGCCTTCCCGGCTTCTGGAACACAACGATCTCGGCATGACGCCAGTCTGGTGGGAGGCGGCCCTGCTCGCGCGCCAGCTCCAGGGCACGCAGGTAGTGCGGCCCGAGCAGTAGATGGAACTTCTTATAGAATTCACTGGGAAAGCCGCTCGGTCCCGGTGCCTTACCCACATTCAGCTGACCCAGCGCTTCCCCAAGTTCTTCAGCCGTCAGGGGGAGATCCAGGGCGTCACGCACCTCATCAGACACAGCAGCGGGGGGACCAATGCGAGGTATTCCGCAATAGCAGCGGGGGAGAGAGTCTCACGGGAGGCATATTGACGCCCATAATAGTGTGCGAAGCTCGCGGCCAGAGTGGCCGGGTCAGTAATTGCCACCCCTGCGGCATCAACGAGACCCGGGAGCGTGAGGGGCTGCAATGTCTGTTGACAGAGCCGATGGAGCATTGTGCATGACTTGTCGCCCCACTGGTAAATCCGGCTACGGGTGGCCAGCCACGCCTGGCGAGCCTCGTTCAATAAGACCGAAGAGTATGTTAGCTGTGCCTGCAGGAGCCGCCGCAGGGCAACTTCATCCGCCGCATCTCTGTGGCGAGCCTCTAGTTCATCCACCCGCCCCGCCACCGCGGCAATGCCCTCCAGCCGAGTCCGACGAGCCGAAGCACACCAGGCGAGAACACCCCGCAGAGTGGGCTTCATGGCCTCCCAGACAGTCACCGCATCTACACCCACGGCAAGGTTGTCTTGCCAGTATTGGGCGATCGCGCCACGAAGATGCTGGGAATAGTAAGGTCGTTGCAGATGCCACGTGGACATCCGCCATCTGAAGGGCTGGCGCGGTCTATGTAGGTCTATCTGGACTGCCACCGGGGAATGGTCAGAGAGCCCGCGAGGCCGAATCGCCGCCCCCTTAACTCTAGCAAGGAAGGCCCTCGGGACGAACACATAGTCCAGGCGCGAAAGGGAGCCATGGACCGCTGAGACATAGGTGTATTCGCGGCGCTCCGCATGTAGATGCCTCCAGACATCTGCCCACCCCAGCACATCTATCATAGCCCCCAGCCGCGTAGGGGAAGGAACAGGTGCCACCCCAGGCCTCCGCTGCCGATCCACAGCCACATCCACCACATCGTTCCAGTCGCCACCAATCACCGCCAGGGAGTCGGGAAGGTCAGTCCACAAAGCAAATAACCGCTCAGCCAAGGCCCACTGCAGGGGGGGGGGAGCATATACACATCCAAACACCACAGGTTCCCCACCAATCTTCCCTTGGACAAACACAAAACGCCCCTGAGGGTCAAGCCACTGTCGCTCGTGGGTATATGCCAGCCGCCTATGAATAAGAATGGCTACCCCCCTGGAACCCCTGGCAAACCCAGCATGGAACACCTGGTGGAAGCCAAAGCGCTGGAAACTCAGGGCCTTCGTGCCCAGCATGTGTGTTTCCTGAAGCATGAGCACATCTGCCTGATCCCTCTTGGCCCAGCGAAGTACCGCCCCCCGTTTAATCTTGTCCTAGAGACCCCGGACATTCCAGCTAAGAACATGCATGGAGGCACCAAAAGGCGCTAAGCGAGGGACATCAACCATCATCACGATTCACCCAGCCCCACATTCCCCGGCCCCACATCCCAAAGTAGCATAGGTCAGAAAGATCACGTGCACCCCAGAGAACAGTACCCCAACACCCACACCCCCCACAACGCCACCCCCCCCCACATGCCACCAAACAGCCCCAAACCCCCCACCCCAATACCTCAAGAAACAATGAAGTATCTGTCGCGGCATACGGTACGTCAGGCACAAAACAGAGCGCCCAAAGTCAGGCATGCCAATGGATCCCACACAACCCCCTAGCACCAACCAAGCACACACCCAAACACCTCCCCCAACCCCAACAGGAGGAAGCAGCCCTCAAAACATGCCCCGTCCTCCCCCCCATCAATAAGCACAATCAATAACAATGCAAAATATAGTGCATATGAACACCGGAGTCCCAGCAAGGCACATAAGAGTCAGATAATACTGCACCGGATGAGGTCCGAACCGTCGTGCAGCAGGTTGCCGCCGCAGCAGGCGGCCACAATAGAGATGTAACAGTCAAGGGTCGGTGAACCAAATTCACGACCCCCCGCCAGAGTGATCCGTCTCCGGCTGCGTGTCCCCCAAAAGGGGGTCCCTGGATAGGGACCTCCGCCTCGAACGGGACTTGCGGTGCCGCTTCCCCTTGGCCTGTGGATCGCTCCGCTCCTGAGATGAACTGCGGGAGGAGCCGGAGTGCAGCCCCGGCTGGACGTGCGGCCGAAGCCGGACCGCCTCGTCTGTCCAGGCAAAGACAGCCTCCGGAGAATCAAAGAAGTGAGTCCTCGAGTTGTAGATGACACGGAGGCAGGCCGGGTATAGCAATGAATATTGAAGTTTCAGGCCCCGGAGCTTGGCCTTGGCCGCCAGAAAGGAATGCCGCTGCTGTTGAACCAACTTGGTATAGTCTGGGAAGATCATAATTTTGCAATTATCAAACAGCAGGGTGGCCTTGAGTCTCGCCTCCCGGAGGATGGCATCCCTGTCGTGGTAATTCAGGATCCGAGCAATGATCGGGCGAGGCCGCTCCCCAGCCGGCGGCTTCTGTGTCAGGGCACGGTGGGCGCGTTCGACCACAAAACAGCGTGACAGGGTGTCCGGGGGTAACCAGCTCTCCAGCCACTGGGAAAGGAACACATTCATAGGCCCCTTCTCGCATCCCTCCGGAAAGCCCACAAAGCGCAGATTGTTCCGCCGTGCCCGCCCTTCGGCATCCTCCACACGGAGCGCCAGGCCCCGCTGCGTCTGCTCCAGGTCGGCCACTCTCTTCTTCAGGGCATCGACATCGCCTTCCACCGTCGTGACCCTTGTTTCGGCCTCCGTGATGCGAGCAACTGCGTTGCGGAGGTCCTGGCGCAGCAGCATCACGTCGGCGCCCACCGCGCCGATCTTCGCATCCAACATATCACGGGATTGCGTGATGGCCGTTAACAGCGCTGCATTGTCCGGGCCCGCCGCCTGACTCCCACCGGCAGCCCCGGCGCCATACCCGGGGCCGGTGAACTTGTCGATGGGTCCCGTAGTGGCCGTATTGTGACCGCCTTTGCCCTTCGTCATGGCCGCCGGCGGGGTAGGTCGACGATAGACACTAGCTATGGGTCACCCCACGGGAGCAGGTAGCAGATGGGACTTCCACGGCGCCACCGTCCCTCGAGTACAGCTTGCCCCAGTTTGTCATGGGATAGGCCAGGCCCAGGGGGGGGGCACACTCTGCCAAGACGCAGGGACCACAAGGCAAGGGCCCGAGGCTGAATCGCCGGATTGGCGCCACCAGATCGTCCGCCCCAGAGAGCGCCGCTGCCCCACGAGAGCGTCCGGGCCGGCTGTCCAGGATACACTGCTGGTCCACACCACCAACACGTCGGGATCCAACTCCGCTGGGTATGGTCACGAGCCCCTTGTCTTTCGGCTCCAGCAACTCTGCTCCGGCGATGCGGACCAAGATGGATGACTCCCAGCCGGCGTCAGGGCCCCCCGACGGGCAGGAGGAAAATCGAGGCCCCGGCTCACCACGCGGCAGGTAGGCCCAGTATGGACGGCCCCCGAAGATCGCGCCAGCGGGGTTCCGGGGCTCCAGCAACCACACCACCGGGATCCACTAGACTCCAGCAAACTCCTGCACTAGTAGAGACGGGGGAAGAGGGTGTAGGGCAAGGATAAATTAGCGGATAAGGATCGGGCCGGCAGGAGCTCTACAGAGCCGCGTCCGCCATCTTCGCCCTCGAAGCCAACGGCCTAGGGTGCGGGGTCAACATCCTGTGGCAGTGCATCGTCCATGTCCATAGGGGGGTCAAGAGTCAGGCCCCTATAGTCTGCCCATCGTTTCCATATTTTGAAATGTTTGCGGGGACATCCCCGAGCCTCAAAGACTGGCTGTTCCAAGCCCATGATGAAGTCCAGGCCCGCTCTCCAGGCACTGAGGGGGGGGGGCTCGCTCGCTCTTCCAGGCCTGCGCCAGGTCCCTCTTCGCTACCACCAATCCCAGCAACAATAAATGGCGCTTGTAGATGTTGCCCCCAACATTTTCTAAGACATGAAGAAGGCCCAACCTAGGCGTACGGGGCAGATCCCACCCCAACACCTCAGACAGACAGTCCCAGACCCCGGCCCAGAACCGAGTCAGCCGCACACAGGACCACACAGTGTGAAAGAAGGTGCCTCTCTCCGAGCCACATCTCAGGCATTCCGGGGTTGCAATCAGGCCCGCCCGCCACAAACGGTCCCTTGTGAAATACACTCGATGTAGGTACTTGAACTGAATAAAGCGGAGGCGGACTGCGATAGCAGCCCCGCGGGGGGATTCAAGGGCCTCTCGCCAATCATCGTCGTCCAAGGGACCGACATCGGCCTCCCACAGGGCCTTCAAGGTCGAGAGCGAGGGGGAGCAGTGTGTGACCAAGGAGCGGTAAATCTGGGAAACTTTTTTGTCACCCAAATCTCCCATGAACAGTTTTGCCTCTATGGGACTGAAGTCCGGGAGCTGGTCCAGCCCCACCAGGCTAGGAGTAAGAGCGTGGCGAAATTGGAGGGAGCGAAAAAATTGAGACCTGGGCATGTTGAATTCAGCACTAAGATCCTGAAAGGATTTAAGAGTGGCGCCGGAGAGGACATGCCCCAAGGACGAGACCCCTATAGCGTCCCAGCCGTCGAAGCCCTGCAGCGACGCCAGCGCCGGCAGCAAGCCATTACGCCACAACGGAGTCTCCACCGTCAGTTTACCCCACCAGCCCATGCGGTGCAGAGCCCTCCGCCAGACAGCAAAAACCACCTGAGTGACTCGCGGAAGCAGCCGCCTCCTCCTGGCCGAATACAACAGCGTATGAAGGGAGGCGTCGCCCATTAGTGAGTGTTCCAAGGCATAGGCCGGGTCACAGCGGTCCCCATACCACCACTCGTTGAGCACCAGGAGATGGGAGGCCTGATAGTAGGACAACATATCCGCGGTAGCCAAGCCGCCGCAGTAAGTAGAGAGGAAGCACGTACGAAGCGCCACCCTGGAGGCACCCCCAGCCCATAGGAACCTGTCCAACGCGGAGTCAACACTGCGAAACCACTGTGGATCAATCGGGTAGGGATGATTCTGCAGTTGGTATAGGAGACGGGGCAGGGCCACCATCTTAAAGATGGCCGATCGACCGTAAATGTTAAGAGGCATACGCGTCCACGTCTTGATGTCCAGCTGGACCCGGTCCCAAACCGGTTGAATGTTCCGGCTCCACGCCTCCGCGGGCGAGGCAGATAGGAAAACTCCCAGATACTTCACTCCCTCCACCGCGATCCGAAGGGACTCAGCCCACGGGAATTCCACCGCTCCACCACCCAGCACCCATAGGGTCGACTTGCGTGGGTTAAGAAAGAGCCCCGACGCCAGACCAAAGCCCTGCATCAAGTCCAGAACCCGCGGGCCCGTACGCTGCAGGTCGATCATAAAGAACAGCACATCGTCCGCATACAAAGCAATACGGTCTGTATGACCCGCGCTCCAGACAAAGCCGCGATAAAGCGCATCACCGCGGACCCTGGCGGCCAGCGGCTCCATGGCCAGCGCAAAGAGGTACGGGGAAAGCGGACACCCCTGATGCGTGCCCCGAGTCACTGGGAACCGAGCCGAGGCCGCCCCCGAGACCCGCACCGAGGCCGTGACCTCAGTGCGGACGTAAGAGATAAAGACCGGACCGAGGTTCAGCAGGGGCAGAAGGGTGAAGAGGAAAGTCCAGCTGACTGAATCGAAGGCACTATCGATATCAGCTAGTAACAACGCCGCCTGATCCTCCGAAGCCCCGATCGCATCAATCGCCGCCTGTGCCCGCCGTATATTGTGCCGTGTTGCCCGGCGTGGCATAAAGCCAGCCTGATCGGGATGAACAAGGGCAGAGATATGAGGAAGCAAGCGATTCGCGAGCGCCTTGGCCAGAAGCTTGGCCTCGAAGTTAATAAGGGAGATGGGGCGATAAGAGTCGTGGCGGTCCGGTGGCCTTCCCGGCTTCTGGAACACAACGATCTCGGCATGACGCCAGTCTGGTGGGAGGCGGCCCTGCTCGCGCGCCAGCTCCAGGGCACGCAGGTAGTGCGGCCCGAGCAGTAGATGGAACTTCTTATAGAATTCACTGGGAAAGCCGCTCGGTCCCGGTGCCTTACCCACATTCAGCTGACCCAGCGCTTCCCCAAGTTCTTCAGCCGTCAGGGGGAGATCCAGGGCGTCACGCACCTCATCAGACACAGCAGCGGGGGGACCAATGCGAGGTATTCCGCAATAGCAGCGGGGGAGAGAGTCTCACGGGAGGCATATTGACGCCCATAATAGTGTGCGAAGCTCGCGGCCAGAGTGGCCGGGTCAGTAATTGCCACCCCTGCGGCATCAACGAGACCCGGGAGCGTGAGGGGCTGCAATGTCTGTTGACAGAGCCGATGGAGCATTGTGCATGACTTGTCGCCCCACTGGTAAATCCGGCTACGGGTGGCCAGCCACGCCTGGCGAGCCTCGTTCAATAAGACCGAAGAGTATGTTAGCTGTGCCTGCAGGAGCCGCCGCAGGGCAACTTCATCCGCCGCATCTCTGTGGCGAGCCTCTAGTTCATCCACCCGCCCCGCCACCGCGGCAATGCCCTCCAGCCGAGTCCGACGAGCCGAAGCACACCAGGCGAGAACACCCCGCAGAGTGGGCTTCATGGCCTCCCAGACAGTCACCGCATCTACACCTACGGCAAGGTTGTCTTGCCAGTATTGGGCGATCGCGCCACGAAGATGCTGGGAATAGTAAGGTCGTTGCAGATGCCACGTGGACATCCGCCATCTGAAGGGCTGGCGCGGTCTATGTAGGTCTATCTGGACTGCCACCGGGGAATGGTCAGAGAGCCCGCGAGGCCGAATCGCCGCCCCCTTAACTCTAGCAAGGAAGGCCCTCGGGACGAACACATAGTCCAGGCGCGAAAGGGAGCCATGGACCGCTGAGACATAGGTGTATTCGCGGCGCTCCGCATGTAGATGCCTCCAGACATCTGCCCACCCCAGCACATCTATCATAGCCCCCAGCCGCGTAGGGGAAGGAACAGGTGCCACCCCAGGCCTCCGCTGCCGATCCA
The DNA here is from genome assembly GCF_964263255.1 of Lissotriton vulgaris. Taxonomy (NCBI): domain Eukaryota; kingdom Metazoa; phylum Chordata; class Amphibia; order Caudata; family Salamandridae; genus Lissotriton; species Lissotriton vulgaris. The sequence continues at coordinate 1,718,793,416 of NC_141689.1, read as the reverse complement.
CAGCCACATCCACCACATCGTTCCAGTCGCCACCAATCACCGCCAGGGAGTCGGGAAGGTCAGTCCACAAAGCAAATAACCGCTCAGCCAAGGCCCACTGCAGGGGGGGGGGAGCATATACACATCCAAACACCACAGGTTCCCCACCAATCTTCCCTTGGACAAACACAAAACGCCCCTGAGGGTCAAGCCACTGTCGCTCGTGGGTATATGCCAGCCGCCTATGAATAAGAATGGCTACCCCCCTGGAACCCCTGGCAAACCCAGCATGGAACACCTGGTGGAAGCCAAAGCGCTGGAAACTCAGGGCCTTCGTGCCCAGCATGTGCGTTTCCTGAAGCATGAGCACATCTGCCTGATCCCTCTTGGCCCAGCGAAGTACCGCCCCCCGTTTAATCTTGTCCTAGAGACCCCGGACATTCCAGCTAAGAACATGCATGGAGGCACCAAAAGGCGCTAAGCGAGGGACATCAACCATCATCACGATTCACCCAGCCCCACATTCCCCGGCCCCCGGCCCAGGCCCCACATCCCAAAGTAGCATAGGTCAGAAAGATCACGTGCACCCCAGAGAACAGTACCCCAACACCCACACCCCCCACAACGCCAACCCCCCCCACATGCCACCAAACAGCCCCAAACCCCCCACCCCAATACCTCAAGAAACAATGAAATATCTGTCGCGGCATACGGTACGTCAGGCACAAAACAGAGCGCCCAAAGTCAGGCATGCCAATGGATCCCACACAACCCCCTAGCACCAACCAAGCACACACCCAAACACCTCCCCCAACCCCAACAGAAGGAAGCAGCCCTCAAAACATGCCCCGTCCTCCCCCCCATCAATAAGCACAATCAATAACAATGCAAAATATAGTGCATATGAACACCGGAGTCCCAGCAAGGCACATAAGAGTCAGATAATACTGCACCGGATGAGGTCCGAACCGTCGTGCAGCAGGTTGCCGCCGCAGCAGGCGGCCACAATAGAGATGTAACAGTCAAGGGTCGGTGAACCAAATTCACGACCCCCCGCCAGAGTGATCCGTCTCCGGCTGCGTGTCCCCCAAAAGGGGGTCCCTGGATAGGGACCTCCGCCTCGAACGGGACTTGCGGTGCCGCTTCCCCTTGGCCTGTGGATCGCTCCGCTCCTGAGATGAACTGCGGGAGGAGCCGGAGTGCAGCCCCGGCTGGACGTGCGGCCGAAGCCGGACCGCCTCGTCTGTCCAGGCAAAGACAGCCTCCGGAGAATCAAAGAAGTGAGTCCTCGAGTTGTAGATGACACGGAGGCGGGCCGGGTATAGCAATGAATATTGAAGTTTCAGGCCCCGGAGCTTGGCCTTGGCCGCCAGAAAGGAATGCCGCTGCTGTTGAACCAACTTGGTATAGTCTGGGAAGATCATAATTTTGCAATTATCAAACAGCAGGGTGGCCTTGAGTCTCGCCTCCCGGAGGATGGCATCCCTGTCGTGGTAATTCAGGATCCGAGCAATGATCGGGCGAGGCCGCTCCCCAGCCGGCGGCTTCTGTGTCAGGGCACGGTGGGCGCGTTCGACCACAAAACAGCGTGACAGGGTGTCCGGGGGTAACCAGCTCTCCAGCCACTGGGAAAGGAACACATCCATAGGCCCCTTCTCGCATCCCTCCGGAAAGCCCACAAAGCGCAGATTGTTCCGCCGTGCCCGCCCTTCGGCATCCTCCACACGGAGCGCCAGGCCCCGCTGCGTCTGCTCCAGGTCGGCCACTCTCTTCTTCAGGGCATCGACATCGCCTTCCACCGTCGTGACCCTTGTTTCGGCCTCCGTGATGCGAGCAACTGCGTTGCGGAGGTCCTGGCGCAGCAGCATCACGTCGGCGCCCACCGCGCCGATCTTCGCATCCAACATATCACGGGATTGCGTGATGGCCGTTAACAGCGCTGCATTGTCCGGGCCCGCCGCCTGACTCCCACCGGCAGCCCCGGCGCCATACCCGGGGCCGGTGAACTTGTCGATGGGTCCCGTAGTGGCCGTATTGTGACCGCCTTTGCCCCTCGTCATGGCCGCCGGCGGGGTAGGTCGACGATAGACACTAGCTATGGGTCACCCCACGGGAGCAGGTAGCAGATGGGACTTCCACGGCGCCACCGTCCCTCGAGTACAGCTCGCCCCAGTTTGTCATGGGATAGGCCAGGCCCAGGGGGGGGCACACTCTGCCAAGACGCAGGGACCACAAGGCAAGGGCCCGAGGCTGAATCGCCGGATTGGCGCCACCAGATCGTCCGCCCCAGAGAGCGCCGCTGCCCCACGAGAGCGTCCGGGCCGGCTGTCCAGGATACACTGCTGGTCCACACCACCAACACGTCGGGATCCAACTCCGCTGGGTATGGTCACGAGCCCCTTGTCTTTCGGCTCCAGCAACTCTGCTCCGGCGATGCGGACCAAGATGGATGACTCCCAGCCGGCGTCAGGGCCCCCCGACGGGCAGGAGGAAAATCGAGGCCCCGGCTCACCACGCGGCAGGTAGGCCCAGTATGGACGGCCCCCGAAGATCGCGCCAGCGGGGTTCCGGGGCTCCAGCAACCACACCACCGGGATCCACTAGACTCCAGCAAACTCCTGCACTAGTAGAGACGGGGGAAGAGGGTGTAGGGCAAGGATAAATTAGCGGATAAGGATCGGGCCGGCAGGAGCTCTACAGAGCCGCGTCCGCCATCTTCGCCCTCGAAGCCACGCCCCCATTGTTTTTGATTTTGATATATGATATATAGTATACAGTTCTGTTCGAATTGTTTTTCCTACTTCTCTCATCTTTCATTTCTCTCTAGCTTCTCTATCTTTTCTCTCTCTCTTTTCTTTCTTTTCTTCCCTGTCCCCCTTTTTCAACCCTTTGAAAATTTATAAAATGCTTTCTGTTTTATATTTGACTTTAGGAATATTATAGTTCTTTGTTGCTTACAGATCTTGTATACAATTCCTTTTGTCATTTGTTCAATTTATTTGCTAATAAAGCTTTCAAACTTAAAAAAATGAGGTTATTTCTAAAGGAGTGAGTTTTCAGACTGACTACCAGGGAAGATTACTTTTCTCAGGACATGGAAGAATTTCGTGAGAAGGGTAAAGAAGGGAAGGATCTGGATGTGTTATTTAATCTCCACCATATGTTAAACACATTGAAAATGTCCTCTACTTGCGAATAAATGGGACTATAACTAATTGAACAGAATGTCATTGAAATGTAAGGAACATTCACAGTAAATGAGTGAAAGACATATATGTGTAAAAGACATTGAACAAAGGCAACTATGACAAATATTTTATTCAGTGACTTTATGCAATTGTTAGAGGAAATAAGACCTGTGAATTAAAAGAGACTTTTTGTTAACTACATTTTTTGTAATAATTTTGTAATAATTTTACAGTCCCACTATCATACTCAATTTCCAGACAGGCAATGTGGATCCACTGTCTAAGGTTTCAGAAACGGTTTGTAGCGTTTCTCCTTCAACTGTCATTTTCTTGCTCTAGCTCAGATTCAGCCTTTGAACAACAAGATCACTCTCACAGCAGGTAGAAATGTTGCTGGCTCCAAGCAGGAGTATCCAAAACAAGGGAACAGTGAAGTATGAGATCGTTGCACCTGCTTGCTAACAACCTTCTTTAAACAGTCATCATGCACAGAAGGAAATGTCTGCTTAGAAACTTTCTCACCTTTAATAACAGAAATGTCTTACTCACCCTTAGTCCTACCATCCACGGAATGTCATTGCTCAGGAAGAACTAATAAGCAGTCCTTGGCTAAACCAGACCTCAGTTAATTTCTATGGGTTGCCCTTCCTCCATCCTCACTCACTTTATTCTCTAAGTCTCCACTCTCCAGCCACAAGAATACAGGCAAAAAGTAATATTTTCCTTTTTTTTTTATCTAGGGGGTGCGGCCAACCATCATGGCCTTGTGGACTTGATCCACTGAGACTCCACTGTATTTTTCAACAGAACCAAGCCAAATCACACCAATTACCCATGAGCAGCCCCATCTTGGCATTTTTGATCAGTGAGGAGAGACAGGGGCACTCAGGGGGCCACCTCTTAATCATAGAAGCGATGGAATGAGCGGGAGTGCTGTAACCCACTGGGAGAGGCGGTTATCTGTGTGACTGCCTGAACCACGAGCCTTTGGACTACCTTATGGCTGCACTGTATTGAGCTGCTATCAAGCTTGCCACTGCAGCCACACAAGCCACTCGCCTAGTTGCAGAGGTGATGTCCCTTTAGGCTAGGGGTGGTGCCTCGGAGGCTCCGAGACAGAGCCCGAGCCTGACTTTAAAATGGCTGCCATCTGCTAAGGTGGGCCTGCTGCAGGGAGAACCGGGCCCTTCACTACGCCACACCTGCAGAAGGGAGATGTGTGGTATGGAGGAATGCTTTGGCTAAAATGCTGATCACCATCAAGCGGAGATGGTGCAGTGAAAGGACTCCAGACTACCGGGCAAGAGTTTCCCAGCAATTGTATGTATGGCTCCCTGTCCCAGGCCCTGCTGCATCTTATGGTGCTGCGAGTGTGCTGAAATGCAGGGGGACCTCCTCTCCTAAGCTGGGCTCTCTACCCCATGTTGGATGCTTATACCTTAGGCTTGCTTCCTGGAAGACATCAACACAAGATGTGGGGGCTGACTTGCTCTCAGACCTTAGGATTTATCAATGAGCATCTGAAGCAGGGGCTTCTAACATCACAAGATCATCTGCAATGGAGGTGAAAAGCTTCCAGGCAGGGGGGCCTGTCCACTCTATGGCTATGACTTACCACAAGGTAAGCCCCATTAAAAAAGTCCGCCACCACAGAACACGTCCATCTGCGCCCTGGTACTCACAGGAGCTTAAAGACCAGAAACTTGTATGTAAACAGCTAGAAAGAAATTGGAGGAAGGGCTATAACGACAAAGATAAAAAAGAATATAAAATGAGCCAAGCACAATACAAACAATTGTTACAAAATACAAAACAAAAATATTATACAGACAAAATACAAGAGGCCAAAAATTCTCCAAAAACACTGTTCAAAACTGTAAAGGACCTGGCCCATCCCAAAGCCCCAGCTACTCCGACAAGCCAAGATCTTTGCAACAGAATAGCCAAGTGTTTTTCTGACAAAGTGAACATCATCTTTTCCACATTCTCAGACTTACCTAAGGAAAATTCAGTCAAACCTGATGCTAGCTCCAGCACTACCCCAAATATAATAGCCAAATCGGAATTCACTTTCTTTAGTCCTCTTGTGGAAGAGGACACATACAAATTGTTGACTAAAACTAAATCAGGCTCCCCCTATGACCCCAGTCCGTTAGAAGCACTAAAACTAGCTGGTGATACAGTGACGAGGAAACTCACTTCCATTTTTAACCTAATGTACAACCAAGGATATTTTCCTATGGAATGGAAGCAGGCCGCTATACTGCCGTTGTTGAAAAAATCGAATTTGAGCCCCGATGACTCAAACAATTTTAGGCGCATATCCAGACTTCCCCTCCCAGCCAAATTAATAGAAAAGAACATGAATAACCAAATTAACCAGTTCCTCAATCAGACTCAGGCTCTTGACCCCACCCAGCACGGCTTTAGAGAAGGTCACAGCACTGAGACGGCCCTTATTAAAATCACGGAGGAAATCAGAGCCACTCTGGATCAAGGAGGTCGGGCAGCCCTCATCATGTTGGACTTTTCGGCCACATTTGATACGGTACACCACACATTAATGATTGACCGATTAGTGGAGAAAGGAATAAAAGGTACTGCCCTAAAACTCCTAAAATCATTCCTCTTGGAAAGAATTCAAACAGTCAAACTCGATAAATACGAGGCAGAGGCCTTCTCATTGCCATGTGGAGTCCCGCAGGGATCTTCACTGAGCCCAACGCTATTTAATGTGTATGTCTCCTCTCTTGCGCCACTTATTGAATCCTACGGCTTCAGTTTAACACCTTATGCCGACGATCCTCAAATCGTTGTGGCCATTCAACCAGAAAGACTGCAGGACACAGCTACTAAATTCCATGAATGCATGTATGCAACAGGCAATTGGATGGCAAATAACTGTTTGAAGTTAAACTCCAGCAAGACTGAGGTGATACTATTTGGGAATAACCCAGTGTTTTGGTCACCTAACTGCTGGCCAAGTGCACTGGGACAATTGCCACTCCCAACCAGGAAAGTGACGAACCTGGGCATTTGGCTAGATGACGCTCTCAGCTTCAAGAACCAAGTAAATTCAATAGCATCATCCACTGCGTTTACTCTTAGAGCCTGTAAAAAAAAATCATGCCTCTAATCCCCAAAGAAGCACAACAAGCAGTAGTCACTGCATTAGTGTTGTCCATATTGGACTACTGTAACAGCCTCTACCTCAAGCTACAAGAAGGCCTAATGAACAAGCTGCAGATCCTGCAGAATGCAGCCGCTAGACTCATCTCAGGAACACCCAAGCATGCATCAAATAGCGGGGTAATCAAAGACCTTCATTGGCTGCCCATGAGGAAGCGGACCACATTCAAGGCCTTGTGTCTTGTTTTTAAAGCACTGCAGGGCATAGGACCAAAATTTCTGAAGCAACACTTTAATTGGTATATACCCAAAAGAACTCTCCGATCATCTGAGGCTAAACTGGTGGTCACTCATCGGATAAAAAAGGCTAATTGGGGCGGCAGAAGCTTCATCGCTAATGCAGCTATTGCCTGGAACTCCCTTCCCTCTCGACTAAGACACCAGAATAATATGATGGCTTTTAGAAAGGCTTTAAAAACCTGGCTTTTCATAAATTAGGTGCTAACTATGGAGTCGGTCTCTCTTTCCCAGTATTGATCAGTAGGTACTTTATCCCAGCGCCAGGACACCTCTTTTGGTAACAGCTGCGCTTTATAAATGCAATAAACATAAACATAAACATAAACAAGGGCCATAATCTCTAATGGCACACTAATAGTTTGGGGTTCCTATGAAGGTGGCGAGGAGCGACAATCTATTCACTCTTACATGGCTCGATAATTAGCGGTCATTAGCAATCAACCCCTGAATATCTCTACCTTACTCTTAACTACAGCCTTCATGCCTCCAAAAAAACACAAACAAAAAGGGTGTCTAATTGCCTTACCCCAGCTGAGGCAGGAGGTTTGCAAAACACACTACACCCACTGGTGAGGCTATGGCTTGAACAAAGGACAACCTCTTCTCATCCCTCCAACACTTCAGGTGTGAGATGCGGGAAAACTGAAGGCAGACTTCACCACCTTCTTTGATGATCTTATATTTGACATTAATTAGGAGCTCTGCTCCCTACAGCAAGACGTTGACTCAGTGGACCTCAGCTCTAAGTTCAAGGGATTGGAACAATGTGTTGGGTAGATGGGGGACTACTATGAACAACTTCTGGGTCAGTTACACACAACCCTTTTAAAATGCAAAGACCTAGAAAACCGCTTGCAGCGGAACAATATCTGGATTCGGAGTCTGGAGGAAGGGGTTGAGGGTCCAGACCTAGAGGCCTTAATGGCAGGATATTTTCCAAGCTTCTGGGAGAGAACCACTCTGAAGTCAAACTGGATTGAGTACATAGAGTTGGTCTATTGGTGCCTGGTGGGAGGAGATGTCCCCGCAATATTTTAGCAAAATGTTATTGCGTTAAAGTGAAGGACTGAATTCCACAAGCTGCCTGAAAAGCAGATACAGTCTCAATCCTGGGTGCAGCTCGCTCATTATTTCAGGACATTGCCCCAACCACAATGGCACGCTGATTACAATTTAAGCCCATCACAGATAAACTCCGCCTAAGCCGCATCAAGTACAGATGAGCCTAACCATTTGGACTTGCTTTTGACTCCCAGAACAAGTTTCCCCATTTTGTTGATCTGGATGAAGCTGCTGACCTATTGGGGGATTCGGTTCCCGAATGCCCAGGGCCTGATGGTGAACTCAGCCAATGACAATAGCAGCACCATATGAGGCAACAGGGGAAACTTAGGGCCTAGGCATGGGATACAAATGCTTGATGTTTCAATTCCTTGCCCAGAGAACATTGTGAGGACAGAGCACCTTGGATGGCCCTCTCCCCCCCTTCTTGCTTTTATTTTCCAACCTCTTCTCCAGGGAAGATTTTGAGGGAGATATAGACATTTCCTGGGAGCTGAAATCCTGAACTCTGAGATGGTGGGTACTTCTGCACACAGCAGAGGTGGACGTATGCTGCCAGTCTGCCTTATAATTTGATAGTTTACTCAAGAATACTCTAATGGATCTTTACATAAATGCCTGATACTAATATGCCAGATGTTACTGCATTTCACTGTTGGGGAAGTTGACTTCCAGGTTCTACTGTTTTAGTTTACTTGTTTATGTTACATGAGTCGAATATTTATAACATGAAGTGGGGAGGATGGAGGGTGGGTCTGGTGTGGCTTTTCGATTCTTGGGAAGAAGGGATGGGGGTGAGATTACGCTAAAACTCATGACTGGTCTGTTCCTACTGAGAACAAGGCGTAATATATCCACACTATAGTTTCAACGACCATGTCATGGAATGTTAAAGGTCTAGACACTTCAGCCAAATGACATAAACTTTGGAAATACATATGTGACCGGAGATAAGATATAGTAGCATTGCAGGAAACACACCTCAAATGGAGTGATGAACATAGACTACAATACAAAGCATATTCCCTGGTATACAAATCCTCAGCATCCACTAAACACTATGGGGTAGCTCTCCTCTTCCCCTCTTCTTTAAATGTCCAACCTGTAGAAAGGAAAGCTGATAAAGAGAGGAGAATTATGACGATTAAGGGCACCATTAGAGGACGGATGTGTACAGTAGCTTAAACATATGTGCCCAATTTTGTCCACTCTCTTATATGCCTCCTTGGGGAGTTAGTTTAAAGAGAGATTATTCTAGTGGGAGATTTTATTCTTGTGTGGGAAACCAATCTGGATAGTTCTCACTCACATAGATCCTACACTTGGGCCTTCTCCAAATCTCCTGAACAAGCTATATTAGACTTAGGCTTGGCAGATGCCTGGAGGGCCTCTCATCCTATTGCTCGAGGGTACACCTTCTTCTCCCACTACCATTGCACCTACTCTCAGCTCAATTACATGTTTATAAGCCAATCCATGATACACTCTATTATGGAGGCTAGATTTCACCCTAATACCCATTCAGAACATGCTCCTATAGAGATTATTTTAAAGTGGAACACGCAACACCCAAATTCCAAAAGTGTTTTTTTCCTTTGGCTCTCGATTCACATGGCCTCACCTGTGACAAACTCCATTGGGTATTAAATTAATTTTTTTAATGAATGACCCTGACACTACTTATTTTTCCACCACCTGCGGTGCCATTAAGGCAGCTATTAGGGGGCAATGTATCTCATTGATGTCTACTCTATCACTACAGAAGGAACGGGATAGAATAGCACTTGAGGCTGAACTCCAACTCACAGAGCAAGCTCACAAAGAAACCCCAACTCTGCCTTTACAGAAAAAGGTTGCAGTGCTATGGGGAAAGTTAAATGCAATTTATACAAATAGGGCAGATCTGACGCTACTTGCACCTTATGAAAACAACATATGACCACAGGAATAAGGTTGGCCACTACCGGGTGGGCACCTTCAGGTTAAACATAAGAGAGAAAACATGGACCAACTTCACCTGCAAACTGGTGAGTTTGCTACTACAGGGAAGGGTAAAACTTGGGCTTTCTGAGACTGTCCTAAACAACTATACACTTCTGAGGAGTCATCAGAAAAACTTCACAACTAGCCTAACCTAATGACTTGACATTACCCTAGGTAACAGCTGACTAAAACAAGGGCTTGGAGAGTCCCATTAGGAAGGATGAATTTCAATCAGCAATTGACGCTGTTAAGCTCCATAAACCACCCGGGCCAGTTGGGTTTACAGCTCAATTTGAAAAGACTTTTAACTCAGATGTGTTTTTTTAATTTGCCTACCCTATTTAACTACATAACTAATATCTTCTGAGTGACACAAACGATGGGTGAAGCCCTGATCTCGATCATCTTGAAACTGGGGAAAGATCCACATTATTGTGACTCCTACAACCCATCACATTACGGAATCTTGATGCCAAACTTTACACAAAGATATTGACTACTAGATTAGAAGACATCATGCCAAACCTTTTCCATCCAGACCAGTCCAGTTTCATCAAAGGCCGCCAAACACCTGATGCCAAAAAACCTTTTGATCAGGTGGACTGGTCCATCCTCTTCCACACACTTCGAGGATTTGGCTTCCGAGAAATGTTTATAGCCATGATTCAGAACAGCTACACTAACTCGCAATTGCAGCTATTGGTAAATGGGGCTCGCTCTGACTGATTTGCTTGGATTGAAGCACGAGGCAAGGGTGCCCACTATCCCCACTTTTATTTTCCCTTAGTATGAAACCGAGGCAGCTAGAGTGAGAGCTATAGAATTGATCTGAAGCCTTCCATTTGGTTCTATGGAGCATAATTTCCATGTTCGCAGATGATAATCTCCTATTCATTATATCTCCCCAAACATCCCTGAATGCTCTACAAGCTGAATTACAAAAATTTGAAAAGGACCAGGATTTCGGATTAATGTACACACATTTTTAGGGCTCGCCTGCTGATACGCTTGCGCATAGCTGGCAAAGCTCTATAGTGGCTTATCCAGAGTTCAACCACTGGCGATTCCACTGGAGATTCCATGCAGTGCATGTGCTTTTTAGGTCATTGCGCAAGCCCAAGCCCTAAAAAGCGCGTGCACAATGCCACCAGCCTGCCTGCCTCACATTACCACATCAAAGGCAGCCCAGCCTCCCTCACACAAGATTCTCAGCGTGCGCTCTGCATTTCTCCTCCCAGCGCCGGCCGTACTTTCAGTTTCAAGGCCGCCAGGCGTGTCTCCTTTTATGCTCCAATCGAAAATATCCAAACGTTAACATGAATAGAGAGTTTGAAATGTCCAAGTCTACTCACAAGGGCTTCGCCAGTTTGCCCCGAAGAGTCTTGATTTAGTCGAATTTAGTAACATTTTTTTTTTGTTTTAGCGCATTTTCACACGCGCATTCGCATTCCTTGTTTTCCTTTCATTGTGCCTGTGCTTGGCAATGTTAGCAGCAGACTGTGAACTGCTCACACCCACCCTCTTGTCTTATTCCAGAGCTCCAAGCAGATGAGGACAGCGAATGCCTCTTAATGTGTTTTACATCAAAGGCTGACGTTCGCCCCCAAGAGACTTGATTTAGTCGAATTTAGTAACATTTATTTTTTTAGTTTCAGCCCATTTTTACACGCACCTCTGCATTTCTCCTCTCAGCGCCGGCCGTACTTTCAGTTTCAAGGCCGCCAGGCCGTGCCTCCTTTTATGCTCCCATCGAAAATATACAAGCGCTAACATAAATAGAGAGTTTGAAATGTCCAAGTCTACTAACAAGGGCTTCGCCAGTTCGCCCCCAAGAGTCTTGATTTAGTCGAATTTAGTAACATTTATTTTTTTAGTTTCAGCACATTTTCACACGCGCATTCGCATTACTTGTTTTCCTTTCATTGTGCCTGTGCTTGGCAATGTTAGCAGCAGACCGTGAACTGCTCGCACCCACCCTCTTGTCTTATTCCAGAGCTCCAAGCAGATGAGGACAGCGAATGCCTCTTAATGTGTTTTACACCAAAGGCTGACGTTCGCCCCCAAGAGTCTTGATTTAGTCGAATTTAGTAACATTTATTTTTAACGTTTCAGCGCATTTTCACACGTGCATTCGCATTCCTTGTTTTCCTTTCATTGTGCCTGTGCTTGGCAATGTTAGCAGCAGACCGTGAACTACTCGCACTCACCCTCTTGTCTTATTCCAGAGCTCCAAGCAGATGAGGACAGCGAATGCCTCTTAATGTGTTTTACATCAAAGGCTGACGGGAGTTCTGACAGTCCGCATGTCCGTCTTGTTCTATTTCTTATTTCACCCGGCCGTCTCTCCAGGGCAGAAGACGCTGCCTCTGAGCCCTGCCAGGGCTGCAGCTGCTCGGCATGGTGTGCCCATGCAGACTCAACCCACCATACCCCGAGCTCTGGCTTTTCAAGCTAGTTTGCAGGAGAAACTCGCTTCTTGGTCTCCCTCTCCCCATCTCCCCCTCTGCCTGCTCTCCTCTCTCTCTACCTCCCTCTCCCCCTCCCCTCTCTCTCCCATCCGTCCTTTGCTCTTGTCCTCCCCCTCTCTTCTTCCCCTCCCTCTCTCCCTCTACCCTCTCTTCTTTTCCCTCTCTCCCTTCCCCTCACTTCCCTCTCTCCCTTTCCCTCTCTTCCCTCTCCTCTCTCCCCGTCTCCGTCTCTCTCTCCTCTCTCCCCCTCTCTCTCTCCTCTCCCCCTCTCTCTCCTCTCTCCCTCTCTTTACCCTCTCCCTCTCCCTGCTCTCCTCTCTCTCTCCCTCTCTCCCTCCCCTCTCTCTCCCCTCCATCCTTTGCTCTTGTCACCCCCCTCTCTTCTTCCCCTCCATCTTTCCCTCTACCCTCTCTCCTTTTCCCTCTCTCCCTTTCCCTCACTTCCCTCTCCCCGTCTCTGTCTCTCTCTCCTCTCTCCCCCTCTCTCTCCCCCTCTCTCTCACCTCTCTCCCCCTCAATACCCTCTCTCCATCTCTTTACCCTCTCCCTCTCCCTGCTCTCCTTGTTCTCCCTCTCCCCATCCCCCCCTCTGCCTGCTCTCCTCTCTCTCTCCCTCTCTCGCTCCCCTCTTTCTACCCTCCGTCCTTCGCTCTCGTCCTACTTCTCTCATCTTCCCCTCCCTCTCTCCCTCTACCCTCTCTCCTTTTCCCTCTCTCCCTTTCCCTCACTTCCCTTTCTCCCTTTCCCTCTCTTCCCTCTCCTCTCTCCCCGTCTCCGTCTCTCTCTCTCCCCTTCTCTCTCCCCCTCTCTCTCTCTCCTCTCCCCCCTCTCTCTCCTCTCTCCATCTCTTTACCCTCTCCCTCTCCCTGCTCTCCTTTTTCCTCCTCTCCCCATCTCCCCCTCTGCCTGCTCTCCTCTCTCTCTCTCTCTCCCTCCCCTCTCTCTCCCCTCCGTCCTTCGCTCTCATCCTCCTCTTCTCTACTTCCCCTCCCTCTCTCCCTCTACACTCTCTCCCTTTCCCTTACTTCCCTCTCTCCCTTTCCCTCTCTTCCCTCTCCTCTATCCCCGTCTCCGTCTCTCTCTCCCCCTCTCTCTCCCCCTCTCTCTCTCCTCTCTCCCCCCTCTCTCCTCTCTCCATCTCTTCACCCTCTCCCTCTCCCTGCTATCCTTTTTTTCCCTCTCCCCATCTCCCACTCAGCACCACCACAGCATCACTCAGCACCACCACAGCATCACTCAGCACCACCCCAGCATAACTCAGCGCCACCCCAGCATCACTCAGCGCCACCCCAGCCTCACTTAGCACCACCACCTCATCACTCAGCACCACCACAGCATCACTCAGTGCAACCACAGCATCACTCAGCGCAACCACAGCATTACTCAGCGCAACCACAGCATCACTCAGCGCAACCACCGCATCACTCAGCGCAACCACAGCATCACTCAGCGAAACCACAGCAACACTCAGCACCACCACAGCATCACTCGTTCAAATATATTATTTCAATGTTTCAAGCTGTTTTCAAGCTTTCAAGCTTTATTACAAATCACAAAAAGATGTTAATATTTCACAATAAAAAACACTTAACATAATCTTCCCAAAAGTTATTTACAAAAGTTTAAGCTATTGCCATTACAAATTAAATAAATTATTTAGGTATTAATTATTTAAAAAAATTAAAAGCAATTGTTATTTGTAATATCAATACATCTAAGTCCTGTAAATATAAAACATGTTGCATTACAAATGCTATAGGTGTCACATTTGCGAAAGTTAAAACTATTGGCATTGTAAATGACAAAGCTATTAATTTAGCTATTTAAAAAATAACACATAAATAATAAAAATTTCATTTATAAGACCAATAGCTCAAACTTTCCTAATGCGAGCCCTATTGCATTTCCAATGCTTGTTCCTCCTGAACTTGTCTCTCTCTGCAAGTGAGATGGAGGCAATCGCTGGATCCACTTCTTTTCACTGGGTAAAAAAGTTCTCACTTACCTGGCAATCAAGACCACCCCAAGAGTGCTGATCATTGTCGGGCAAACTATTCAATGTTATTGTGTCAATTAAAGCAGACATTAAATGCTGGTCATCCTTATACTTATCATGGCTCAGTCGCATTAATGTGATAAATCACTGTCTTATCGTAAACAAAGAGATACGCTATACACGATTAAAACATTGGGTACTCCAACCAGAGATGAACCTAGCAGTCTAAGGGAACTCTAAACAATAGAAAAGCTTGTAAGAAAGGCAGGTGGATCACAGGGCTGTACTTAATTTCTATACTCACTACTGATGACTACTACTCACACAACCAGGCCTCGCCATATGACCTTCTGGGCATGACTCCTTGGCGATACGATTACCGATGAGTAATTGAATAAGATATGGAGTGATATCCCTAGATTCAAACACTTAATGGGAATGAAGGTGTAGTGCGGTTTAAGGCCTACTTTTGTGGGCATGTTATGTTAGCATGGCTTATTAGAAGTTTAAACACCATTTTACCTTTTGCTGCTTTTTGCACACAACACTGCATAGTTCTTTTTGCAAGTTACCTTTCACGAAGGTCTATACAGGAGAAATGGTTTGTTTTTCGACATCTCTAGACATACATCGTGCCCCCAGTCTGTACAGTGAGTGCTGAGCCGTCAAGGTTATCATAACATGTGAGCCTGTTTATCAGCATGTCCGTGTAACACATTCTAGAAACAACATTTTGACAGGTATGAGCCAAGCAAGATTCTGGCGCCTTTATCATAGCACACTTGCCATAATTTCACACACTTAGAAGATTCCAGGGATGCAGAGAGCCTTGCTGATCCAGATGTAATTTACACTTACTGAGCCGAAAGGTAATGGGGTCCCCCAAAACAAGCTCAAGAGACCTTCTTTAGTTTATAATACGTAGTTCCTATATAGGGAGGGTGTTAAAACTAGGCGCTATATCACTTGTCTGCACTATCATTGTAATATGATTCCTCCTTTTGTTTTTTAAGGAGTTGTAATCATGCTGACCATATTATTTTTAATCATATGTCTGCTTATTTTGTCTAAAATATTGCGCATGAGATCACGTCATTAAAATGAATATTTTAACCTTACTGTGTCTCTTTTTTTACACTCCTGTTGTGGACTGGTATGAGAGTATAACAAAATAGTGTTCTCACTTCCCACCATTCCTGAGATGGTCCTAAGTTGCATGTTCTAGGTTGTCTAATTATTGGTTACTTTACTATAGGATGAAGAGCTAATGTGACACTGATTTCTAGCTGGTTGGGGTTTCTAGGTACTGAGGTGAGTTTCTGGTACACCCCAATTCACTAATGTCCTAGGTCTCTGTGCACAGTTATGTGTATGAGTAGCAATCCTTGCAGCAAAGGATGCACACACAAATTGCTTCAATAGACACTATTACCCTACCAAACTAGAAAAGATTTACCTGTCCTCATCTGATTTGTGTTGGAGGGGCTAAGGGCTATATGGGGACTTTATACACATTTGTTGGGAGTGTACTTTCATTTAGCCCTTCTGGTCCCAAATGTTAAATCAGTTTGAGGACATTCTACGATATCCAATACTGATCACTCCTGGCTTTGCCCTACTGGGGCCACAGGATGAGACCCTCAGATATCAGACCTCCGGAGATCGTTTGATCTTGTGGTTATGCATTGTAGCAGCCAAGACAGCATTGACTGCATCCTGGAAGAGGACTGAAGCTCCCTTGATGTGCCAGTGGAATGCATGGCTTTGGCAAGTCATAACCATAGACTTGATGGCAAGTGTACTTTCCAAAATCAAATAGAATTTGGAATGTACTTGGGGCCCCTTAGTGAAGTTTCTCTGGACTGGCCTTCCACTATTTACATGTCCCACCCAGTACTAGATGTCTCCACCTTTTCCAGATCTTAAGCCTGGAGGGAACATCAACCGCCTTATACAGACTTAGTCCTCTTCTCCAATTACCTTCCCAGTCTTGGAGGACTGTGGGGCATATTATCAAGAACGTCATTAAAAATTATTGTCGGTTTAGCAACAGAAAACTGCAGCTAAATCGGTGATAATGGGCTTGATAATATGGCCTTGAGAATTCAAATAGAAGTCCATGTTCTGGTGGTAACATGGGCTTCTATTGGAATTCTCCAGAGCATATTACCAAGCCCATTCTCGCCGCTTTAGCTGCAGTTTTCTGCCTCTAAACCGGCGAAAATGTTAACACCGTTCTTGATAATATGCCCCTACGTTCCTCCCATGTCACCCAGTGCTCCAGCACACACACTTATGTTAGTTCTTGCTGTATTATTTGGAAGGAGGGGAGAGTAAGTTGGGCAATGAATCTAATAGATTCAACTGCAGACTTTGACAGTGTTGGTTCACCTAAGTTGCTTTTTTTTATTAGTGAGAGACTACTATGTTGATGAAACTGTGTGTTATACTAGCATTCTCAAATGATTGTTTACGTGTCCATCAATTGAATTACTGTTAGTGTACTGGTACAAGCCTTGGTAAAGCTCAATAAAGAAAGGTTGAGGAAAAAAATGTATTGAGTATCCATCATCTACCATGCTAAACCAGGGGCCATCTAAAATACACATCCCACTGCATCCCCCTGACCCAAGTACTCAAACTTCCACCACACTCACAGGGCCAGATGTACCAACTTTCCATTTTGTGAGTCTCCAATTGCGATTTTATGCAATTTGCAATCAGAGAGTCGCAAAAAAAATTTACCAATTTGTCTCAGACACATTAGTGATTCCAAAATGGGTCACATGGGACCTGCTTTATCAATATTCATGAGGCAGATTGTAATTTGCGACCCATTGGGAATAGGCAAAAACACAGGGATGGTTTCCTGCGGGGCACAGCAGACCACCTTGTCTGTGTTTGCTTTTTAAATAAAGGAACTTTTTTTCAAATGCATCCTGTAAAGGAAAACAAGACACGTTTAACAGCTTTTTTTAAAAAGTTTCCTTTACATTTTTTAAGGGCAGACAGTGGTCCATTGGACAACTGCCTGCTCGGAAAAATGTTTGGCACCTCCATTCACCAAGGGGAAGGGGTACCTGGAGGACCCCTTCCCCATTGCAAATGGCTTACCACCAACTGCGGATGTTTTGCAACCGCATTTCCAGTTTGCAAAATATTCCTATATACCACTGCGACTGGCTATTAGGAAGGGACACCCTCAGCACATGTCTTCCTTATCGCGACTCGCAAACCCTATTTTGCGAGTCGGTAGTAGGTTACTGACTCGCAAAGTAGGGTTGGTACATGCCAAAAAGCATTTTAAAGATCGCAAATGAGCCGATGGGCCTTTTGCGACCAGTAAAAGGCTTCGGAAATCTGGCCCAACATCCGTAGCTGTATACATTTTTTACTACGTGGCAATCAGCATGTAAAGCAAGCTTTAGTCTCTAGTGTATTTAGTATGTCTTTGAAAAATGCACTGGGGATAACACGGCCAATAAACAGACATTCTAGGCTGCTGGTGATTGATGTCAGTTTACAGCTGCACTGATCTACCATTGTTAAGTGATATAGATAAGCTGTGCTAATGATTACCCAGGCAGACGAGGAATAGATTGCCAATGCTCTGTTATTGGAATCATTAGGTCTGTAGATGGAGCAGGCCTTTGTTTTCCAGTGTGCACACAAAGCGAGAGGTGCTTAGCTTCCCCCCACGTTTGAACTGCTGTCAGAATCCACAGAAAAGCGTACTGATTTCCCTTTGAACAGCCTGGCTTTTAAAACATCTGTTGTAAGTGTCTCGGGCAGATGAAACCCGAAAGAACACATAGCAAAGATTCACATCTATGATAGCAAGACCTTTGACAGAGCTGCACCACCAAAACATGCAACGTTGTTATACAGTATAAGCAATACATGTTCTTTGTAATGGAAATGTTGTATTCTTCCAAAAGGTTCTTCTCATCACACAGAAAAGCACAATCTCCTGTCATCTTCCTTTAATTCTTTGACCGGTGCAACACTTGTAGGTTGTTATTACCTCGTGCGGGCGAAAGGTGGCGATGCAGCACTTCCTAATGAGTCATGCTAAACAGAAGAAAAATGACAGTAATGGAAACTTTGGATTTTATGCATAAAATCACGTCCGCATTTGAATATTGCTAATAAATAAATACATTTATAACAATATTAATAAATAAATGTCGCCATGCCTTGTTATGCACCAGTATGCCAAGTCTGCATTACGGTATTCCATTTGAGACACTGGGTAATATCATGCTTGACAAATACCCCCACTTACCGTCTTACCAGTAAATACTTGTCACAGAGTGATGCTAATTATTTATTACTGTTGGATTTATGGTTATGATTGCATGTGCGGTGCATAAGTTCCTTGTTGTAGTTTTTGTTGCAATGGTTTTGATCGACTGCAAGGACTGTCATTTATGCTCGTCACTATCGGAGAAACGTCACATTTGTGATTTGTACTGTTATTTCATTCAGTGACGACTTCAGAATGTTCTTAATAAAGTGATTCACAACGGGCAGCGTCTAGCTGTAGTATTTTTCATTCATAGCTCGAGTTATGCGGTGGTTCCTACTGCTCAAAGTTTGCATGACAGAAAAGTACACCCTACGTTCAAAGGGGGCGTTTTGGTCACTTGGGCATTTTTAACTAAACTAGTTGGTGGGGTTACGAATTATCCCTGTAGTTGACAAATAAAGTGAATCCGTGGTGCAGGGAAGTGACGTTGATGCAAGTTATGTCAAGCCCGAGTAGAACTACATATGCACAATGCCCATTAATATTACACTACTTTTTGTTCATTTTCCTAGCCCTCGCTTCGGTTCAAGTCGTGGAGCGCCACCACCACCAAAAAAAATTGGCAATCCCGGAGAGCGATTGCGCAAAAAGACATCATTTGTGGAGCACCCCGACGTGGCCCGCATGATGCCTGTGTGTGTTTGCTTTACCATAGACGCTGGATGAGGGTAGCGTGCAGCCTTTTAAATGCCAACATAATAATAATAATAATAATTTTTATTCGGTTTTTTAGCAGTGTAAAACCATAAAAGTTATCACAACATACAAAATACACAAGTATTTATAAAAACAATTATTATACACAAATTTTTAAAACATATGACCAGATTCTGTGCAAATTGGGTTGGTAGTAGGGCAATAGTAACCTTCTGAGTTTTTTCTTCTGTTTCAAAGGTTATTCCTATGCCTCATGATACACTTTAGGAAATTAAGTACGTGATAGCAGGTACATTCAGAATCCAACATCTGTAGTGCTAACATGGCTGGGCGACATTGTCTATGACCCCATCTTTTTAATAAAGAGATTATCCAGATTTTTCGATGGGTGTGAAAAAATTTGCAAAACAAAATTGTGTGAATGGTAGACTGTTGGGACAAATCGTCACATGGACAAGGGTCCAAGTTAGAGTTCCAATTGTTCTTTTCGGGAAAAGTCACTAGTCTGTAAAAGAGATTCAGTCTGAACCTTGTTAGGAGCATCTTATCGTATGCTGTAAATTCCAGGGTCATATAGAGCTGGATTTTCGGGGAATGCTGTACCATATTCGCATGGATCACAGATTTTTTGGTCGTCAGCAAAGTCAGTCTCAAGGACTCTAGATGGCTCAGCGCGATTTGTTTCAGATCTTTCTTGGATATTTCATTTAATTTTTCTGGGGTGAAATAATACTTTTGTAATCCTAGGTCGGAAAAGAAATGTCTGATATAGGAGAGCCATGCTATTTTCTGTACATGGTCCAGTTCCATGGAGTCCTGTAAGATGTTTTTGGTCAGCCGGTTATTGTCCGACAGCCAGACGCGCCTCCAAAGTAAGAGTGGCTGGATCTTTATTAAGTCTTCGATATATGGGATTCCCAGTTCCATATGTGAGGCGTAGATGGAAGAGCCTCTTGGCGTTGACAAAAGGAATCTCATGAAGATATTTTCTTCTTTTTGCAGTGAACCAATGGCTGTGTGTCCCCAAATCCCTGCCCCGTATAGTGCGATGGCTTGGCATTTTGCAGCGTAAATCTGTAACAATTCTACTGGTGGTCTTTTTCCAAGTTTATTTGAGAAATTCATCAGTGCTAGAATTGCTCGTTTGAAAAGATGTCTCCTGGTCTCAACAGCTGCTTTCCAATTTAAGCTGTCATCAATCATGATGCCTAAGTATGGATATTGCGAGGTCTTTTCGATTTTTTGATCTTTTAAATAGATGGTCTTAGTGGCTTTTCGTTGTCCACCCGCTACCATGACAATTTTTTTTTTACATTAATATGTAAGTCCAGAGCACCCATGAAGTCAGCGTACTTGGATAAAGATTTCTGAAGCTCGATAGGAGTGTGTGCTAAAATAACTGCATCATCCGCATAGAGCAGAGCGGGGATCAGGCGATGTTTCAGTCTGGGCAGATCCTGCCCCCTCCTCAACATGGTCTCCTCTAGACCGTTGGTATACAGAGAGAAGAGGAAGGGGGCTAGGACGCATCCTTGCCTTACTCCTCGCTCTACCCTAAACGGTGCAGTTAGCTCTCCTTTTGTCCCATATCTCACTCTTGCAGAGGCTTCACCGTATAACTCCCTCAGAAAATCCAGGAGGGGAGGGTCGACCCCTAATGTACTCAGCAGTGACCAGAGCTTCGCATGCGACACGCAGTCAAACGCGGAGGACAAATCCACGCAGACCATGTAAATTGTCCCTGGCTTTGCGTGGATGTATTTCGAGACTAGCATGCTTAAGTTAAGGGCCTGTTCAACTGTTCCAAAGCCCTCCCTAAATCGAAACTGGAGATCCGAAAGGATATTTTTGTATCTTGTCCATTGCTGTAGTTTTTCTAGAACAACTCTGCCGACTACTTTACCTAGGGAGTCGAGCAACGATATCGGTCGATAACATTTCGTATCTTGGCGGTCCCCCTTTTTGAAGATAGGGACCATGATGGAACATGACCACGACTCCAACAGTCCGAGTTTCGCTGCTGCTGTGCAAACTCTTGTGAGTATTGGTGCCCAAAGATCAGGAAGATGTTTAAATAGATCCACTGGGACCCCGTCAGGGCCAGGTGCTTTGCCGCTCTTGCTCATCGATAGTGCCATTTCGACGTCATGTAGTTCGAAGTCTATCGGTATTGGAAATACTGCAGGTGGAAGGTTAAAATGACGTTCTTCTATTAATGATGTTAGTTCAAATATTTTTGAGAAATGGTTCACCCAGGTTTCCTCATCGATGGCAACGTCGATCTGTGGAATGTTAGAGTCCGATAACAGGGGCGACTTAACAATTCTCCAGAATGACTGACTATCTTTCAAGAGTGCACTTTTATGCAGGGCGTTCCACAAGGACAGTTTCAGCTCCTTTTTCCTTGCCTTTCTGGCATTATTATACTCTCGCCTGACGTGTTGGATCTCTATTTGATCTCTATTTGCTTTTCCAAGTGCTTTTCTCAGGTTTGTCTGTGCCTTCGTACAGTCATGATTAAACCAACCTGTGGTACTTGGTTTGTTTTGTTTGGGTAATCTGGTCAACAGTGCCAAATGCCAACATGATCAAGGCAATGTTTACTTTGTCTTGATAGTATGAAGTGGATGAATAGCGTCGAAAAAAGGAAATAAAGGTGGGAGGAATACCGTCACCTTAGTATCTACACCGTAAAAGCCCTCCCCCTTTTAGAAATCGCCCCTTAAGCATGCAAATGGTGCAAGTGGAATTGTAAAAACAATCCCAGAATCTCTCGCACTCAACGCGACGTCTGTCTGAAGATTTTAGAGTTTTTGCCTTATTTCTCCTTATAGAATATGTAATGAACACGTTGGTAGATCTGAACTTTACAGAGCCGACTCCTATTCAGTGCCAGGGGTTCCCAGTGGCCGAGTGGCCGAAACACGGTGGGCATTGGACCTGAATACCGGTGCCACTGCACCTGCTGCACCAATGGAAGCTGTGCGGTTTGCAGAGCGCCCTTTGCTTTTCATGCCTGCAGCCGTGGGTCACAGGTGCCCACTTTGCCAGTGAAATCCCTTCTGCACGCTATTTGACTACGCAGACAGTGCGTGCTCATCCACCGACGTCGCTTCCTTTTGGCGCCCAGGTCGGTCCACACACACGAGTGCGCCCGCACTGGTTTGGCCAACAGGCTTTGAGCGCTCTTACTAATTACATAGGGTCATCTGAGTTATTTTTAATACAAGCAAACAGACTTTGTATCGGAGTGACATTTTTGCCAGGTCTCCCCGTCACGCTGTGCTCCAGATATGCACTGTTTATTGACGTTCGTTGAGGTCCCCGGTCCTTAAAACCATGCCGCTCACAGATGGCTTTGTTTGGCACCGTCATAATATAATGAATTCTTCATGAAAAATACCTTGAGGTGGTCTCTCCCAGCATAGGTGCCATGTAGCTGGCCTTTTAATCACAGCACTTTGTATGCCTGGATATTTGAGTCCCTAATAAAAATAGGAAATGCAAAACTGCTAGTCCCAGAAAGCAATTTAATGGATTTGGTAAAGGTAACTTTGAAGTAAGTTCACTTGGGTATGCCCATGGGCACTCACGTTATGTGGCACAAGATCACTAAATTATGCGGTAGGGGTGACAAAATTATGTGGCAAGAAAAAGCACATTCAGCTTAATGCAGCACATTTATTTTATATAATTCCTTCATTATTTTACATTTTTACATTTGGTAATACTTCTGGGCCAAAATATTTCACTTCATTTGTACCAGTTTAATAACTAAGTACAGAAAAAGCAGCCGAAAGATGACCAGCCTTCCACTGCACGCGTATCTCACGTTGCCACATTTTTAGTTCATTTTGATCTGTTTGAGCTAAAAACTATTTTGGGTAAAAATGCAGATTTTATGACCAGACCGGAGGCTCCTATTATGCATTCTAATCTTGCATTTATTGCAATAGCAGCCAAATAAGTGAATAAACTACAGTTCCCAGAAGGCCAGGCGACAACTGGGCCATGGGAACGAGAAACAATAATACAGTAACCAATCAGCACCAAGTAAATAGATAAGAGGCTATACTGACTGCACAGCTTCCTCTTTTCTTGCTGCTCACAGTCAGATAAGTGCTCTTATCTTTGCTCCCAGTGTTATAATATTGTTCTTTCAATTATAATATTGCATTGTTGCTTATGCTTATTTCCCTTTGGTATTTTGATATTGCGCCGCAGCGCGCTCGCCTTTTCGCGTTTCACGCGCTATTATTTTCTTCGCCGTACAGCCTGTCAGCTGTTCCCCCCCCCCCCCCCCCCCCCCGCCCTCCTTTTCGAGTGCCGGTGGTTTCTTCCGGCTTTGCCCCTCGCGCTGCTCGAGCTCCTTCTGACCTTTGTCGTTTTTTCCCTCAGCGCTTCTCGAAGCCCCTGTCTCCTCGGCGTCTTGCTCCAGTTCTGACGCAGACAGCCTCTCTCTTCTCAGACCCGCCCTGCACACGCCCACAGAGCTGCTCGGCTTATTAACCCTTTCCTGCCACCTTTTTTCTGCTTTGTCTCGATTAACATTGAACGTGACAGTTCCTCTGAAGATGTGCCCTCCAAGGAGGATAGTGGGTCTTTTAAACAAGATTTGAGCAAGTTCATTAATAATTCTGTGGAACATGCTGTGGATTTATCCATGAAATGCATGTCAAAGACAATGGGAAACCCTATGCTCAGCATTATGTCCAAGGTTTTGGCCCAATCTGCGGGGGATAGCAGAAAACGTAAGGTGGACCACTCTGCTCCTGTGCATACTACTAAAAAAATCATCATTGTTGATGGGCGAGTCTTTCTCGCATTTGACGGTGGACTTAGTGCCTCCCAGGCCTCCTGCTAAGGAGGGGTTTGTCGGTACCGAGGGCAAAAAGAAGCAAAAGTCAAAGCACGCAGAGTCACCAATTAAAAAATTGGTAATTTCCACCGTCTTGGACACTGACGATGATATGGCTGATGCAGACGATTTGTTTGATGTATTTGATGTGGCTGACCCTCCTACCCCCCCTGCCAAAATTCCCAAATCTGACTCTTTTGCTTTTGAACCTGTTTTTGACTCTGATGGTCTCCCCATGTTCGACCCTGCCTCCATCCGTCACCCTAATTCCACGGAATGGCTCCCCTCTCACCATGTGGGCGAATATATTTTGGCCCGTTTACGCCTTCCTCTGGAGACTGCGGTGCGGTCTAGACTTAAATCCGAATGCCCTAAACCCTCCTTACCAGAAAAAATCACTCAAGTTCCCTCTATTGATCAGCCCCTTCTCACCTTTTTCTCCAAATTTGGCAAAGATCCACGCAAAGGAGTTGATAAGGCATGGTCCTCTGGCCAGGACAAGGTATTAGATGTGGTGGGTCCTCTGGACCGTATTCTAGACATGGCGGAATCCGCCCGCCTTGAAGGTGCTGACCTCTCTGGACATTTCTATGTGGGCTCAACGTGCTTTCTGTCTATTAGGCAATGCCAACTCTGCCATTACCCACGAACGTCGTAAGGGACTTTTGATCAAGTTGGATCCGAAACTTGCCAATCTCGCCCCTATGGATCCTGGTCCCAAGGCCAATGGCCTTCTTTTTGGCGATAACTTGGTCCGTGACCTCAGCAGGTTTGTCTCTACCTTTGCCTCCTTGGATAAGGCACAACAATCCATTAAAAAAGTTTTTGCTCCTCGTGTTTTTGGACGGGCCGGACGAGGCAGGGGTCGCTCTTCTGGCCGTCCCTACAATCAAGGCACCAGAGGCTCCTACAATACCTCCCAGGACTACAAGCCCCAATTTTACCCACAGCGGGGTCGTGGCTTCCGAGGTAGGGGACAAAAAACCTACCGCAATTCCAACTCCAACCAACAAGGTAAGCCCTTCTTCTTCCCCTCCTGTAGGGGTTCGTCTAAGATTGTTTCTGTCAAAATGGCACACCATAAGTTCAGACCCCTCAGTTCTCAACACTGTTCAGGGCTACCTCATAGATTTATCCTCTCCTCCTCTCCAAACCTCTTTTCCTCCCCCTCTAGTTTTCTCCACCCTTATGGCCACTCTAATCTCAAACAAGATTCAATCTCTCCTCCAGAAAGAGGCCATTCAGATTTTTCCCTTCGACTCCTCAGGCTTTCTAAGCTCCATTTTCCTAGTTCAAAAGAAAAACAAAAAACTACGTCCTGTCATCAACCTCGAGTGGTTCAACCAGTTTGTGATTTATCATCACTTCAAAATGGAGACTATTCTCCATTTACGAGACACCCTTCGCCCAAAAGATTGGATGGTGCGTTTAGACCTTCAGGATGCGTACCTCTCTGTTCCTATCCATCAGTCCCATTGGAAGTTTCTTCAATTTCAATGGTCAGGCGTGACCTATTGTTTTACCTCTCTCCCCTTTGGTCTCTCTTCCGCTCCATGGTGCTTCACAAAACTCTTGAAGCCAGTGGTTGCCTTCCTCCGTTCTCTCGGAATCCGACTTATCATCTACCTGGACGATATTCTGATTCTCAATTCCGACAGACTCTCTCTTCTGTCCGATCTTCAGACGACTCAGTCTCTTCTTCTGGACTTGGGTTTCCTCATCAACCCAGAGAAGTCCTCCTTGATTCCATCTCAGAACACGGACTTCCTGGGGTTCATTGTGGACTCGGTGGCCGCTTCTCTCCGCCTGCCCCTCTCCAAGGTTTCCAGAAACAAAGCGGAGATTGCCTCTGTCCTTCAGTCTTCACTTCTGTCCCTCAGGTCCTTGGCCAGGATCGTCAGTCTCCTTTCCTTCTCTATCCAGGCCATCTTCCCAGGCCCTGTCCACTACCGCGCTCTTCAGCGCCTAAAAATCAGACATCTTCGCGAAAGGCCTTGCCTACGCAGACCTCGTCGCCTTAGACTCAGAGACCCGCACAGAGCTTCAATAGTGAATAGACCATTTAGATGCTTGGAACGGGCGCACTATCTTCGCCACTGCCCCAGATCTTGTATTAGAATCCGATGCAAGCCTGTCGGGTTGGGGCGCCCGCTGTGGACCAATCTCGACTGGAGGTTCATGGTCGTCAGAGGAGTCAAGTTGCACTTCAACTGTTTAGAGATGCTTGCAGGTTCCTTTGTGATCCAAAGCCTTTCCAAAGACAGAATCAAATGTTCCATCCTTCTCCGCATGGACAATGTTTCTGCGGTTCGCTATATCAATCATCTTGGCGGGACCAAGCCCAAGCCTCTGGCGGATCTAGCGAAAAGTCTGTGGGAGTTCAGCCTCTCTCATCATTTTTCCTTAACAGCGGAATACCTTCCCGGAAATCACAACTCTGTAGCGGACTGGCACTCCAGGTTTCTCCACAATTCCAGCGATTGGAAGCTTTGTCCCTCCGTTTTCCGTTCTCTTTCTCACATATGGGGTCCCTTCTCCATAGATCTCTTTGCTTCCCGCCTCAATTGTCAATTACCCCAGTTCTTCAGTTGGCAGCCGGATCCTCTGGCCCTAGCTACAGATGCATTCCTGCAGGATTGGTCTCATCACCTCAATTATGCTTTTCCTCCTTTTCTTATGATCAGCAGAGTTCTGTCTCAAGTTCGTCGCCAGTCCACTTCTCTGGTACTGATTGCTCCTTTTTGGCAAGCTCAAATTTGGTTTCCCTCCTTGTTGGATTTTCCTATCCTTCTTCCATCTTTCGACGACCTGCTCATCAATCCCCAGGGCCTTCGTCACTGCCTCATTCTGGACAACTCCTTGACTCTGTCGGCCTGGAAAGTTTCCGGCCTTCCCCTCCTGACATCCTCATTTCGCAAGAGGCTTCTCTCTTCATCAACCAGGCCTGGGCCCCTGGGACTTCTAAAGCATACAAATCCGCCTGGTCTCTTTGGGCAAGCTGGTGTTTGGAAAGGACTATCGATCCCCTTTCAGCCCCTCTGAATTTTATAATCAATTTTCTGGCCTCTGAACCATTCTCAGATCGATGGCAAACCGGTTGGCGCTCATCCTCTGATCTGTCGCCTTCTCAAGGGTGTTTGATGTGCTAAACCTCCGTTGGCTAAGTGTAACTTTTTATTGGATTTTCAGTGGTTCTTAAACTGTTCATGAATTGGCCTGTTAACTCTGCCTTGTCTCTCAAAATATTATCTGCCAAGCTGACCATGTTACTTTGTTTGATCTCTATCAAAAGAATTTCAGATGTTAGAGCTTTAGATGTTTCTTCTCGACAATTTTCCCCTACAGGTGTTCTGTTCCAGATTCGCAGAAGAACAAAAACGAATTTGGATTCAGTGTTTTACCCTTATTTTCCTGACCAACCACAACTTTGTGTGGGACAATGCTTGAAAGTGTATGAACAAAAGACCGCTAATCTCAGAGCGTCCTCTTGTTCTCAACTTCTTATTTCCTTCCGCAAACCCCACCTTCCCGTCTCTTCCCCTACCCTCGCCAGGTGGGTTCGTTGGTTCATGTCTCTTGCCGGTAATGACGTCTCTGTTTTCGGAGCGCATTCGGCCAGGGGAGCCATGGCCTCTAAGGCCTTTTGGTCCGGCTCCCGTCTGGAGGACATTCTGAGATCAGCTGATTGGTCCAATGACAGTGTTTTCCGCATGCTCTATTGTAAACCTATTTATTCTGTTGCTTCTGATGTTATTATTATGCTTTGAACAAGCATAATAGGAGCCTCCGGTCTTGTCATAAAATGTAGATTTTCATAGTTAATATGACGGAAAGTCTTAATTTTATTAAAGACACGGAGGCGAGTATTAGCCAACCTCTACACTGCTAATTTGTGTTCTCCCTCCCTACAGCGAATCCGGCCTTGCCACCTGCTTCCTCATAAGAGGTCATCCCTCCATCGTCTTCGTGCTTCACCCTTGTAGACTTCTTCAGTTCTCCCAGCTCCTTCTCCAGATGCTCAAGTTGGACTTTGGCCTTGGCTCTCCGTGGTTCAAGATATCTGCTCCAGGACTTTGGCTGTTTCTATTGTTATGACTATTTTTCCTTTGTTCACCAATTTTATCTGACCTGCTCGTCAGTGAAAAGAGGAAGCTGCGCAGTCAGTATGGCCTCTTATCTATTTACTTAGGGCCCGATGTGGGTAAACTCCAATTTACCACTTCTTAAATACCGAATCATACCGATTCGGTATTTAAGAAGTGGTAAATTGGAGGGGGGGAGATGTGGGTATTTCAGAATCGGTAAATACCGAATCTGTAAGATTCGGTATTTACCGATTCTGTAAATACCGAATCGGTATCCCCCATTGATTCCTATGGGCCTTGAAGCCCATAGGAATCAATGTGCATTACCGAATCGGTATTTACCGATTCGGTAATTACCGATTTCTGCAAGGGTGCAGGGGGTATCACTTTGACACCCTCTAGCACCCCCAATACTGGCTTGTGTGCCATGTGGCACACAGACATGCCCTAAGGGCATGTCTGTCTGTCACATGGCATAGGTGTGCATGCACACATGTGCATGCACACCTGGATTCGGTATTTTAACACCCAATTGGATTGGGTGTTAAAATACCGAATCTGAAGGGCCTGTGGGACTGAAAGTAGTCCCACCTACATCCCGATTTTTAAAACTCGGTAAACTTACCGATTCGGTATTTTTCAAATTCGGTAATTTTACCAAATTGGTAAAATACCGAATCGGACAAAAAAAGGTCCCCCACATCTCAAAAGGCCAAATACCGGTCGGAAACGGCCGAATTCGGCCGTTTCCGCCCGGTATTGGCCACCTACATCGGGCCCTTGGTGCTGATTGGTTACTGTATTATTGTTTTTTCCCGTTCCCATGGCCCAGTTGTCGCCTGGCCCTCTGGGAACTGTAGTTTATTCACTTATTTGGCTGCTATTGCAGTAAATGCAAGATTAGAATGCATAATACTCGCCTCAGTTTCTTTAATAAAATTAAGACTTTCCGTCATAATAACTAGGAAAATCTACATTTTACAGCAGATAATGGATTATGTGGCGAATGCACCAAATCCATAATTATGCGCGAAAATCATCAGAATTGCATAATTCCAGTGGCTCAGGCTGTGCGTTAGATTCCTGCTTCTCGTGACATAACTCCTCAAAATTAACCTCACAAGTGTCTCAAATTCATAGATGAGATAGTGCAATTCAGCCTTGGGTGGTTCTAGTAAGGCAGGTATACCAAGCATCCCTGTGAAGTTTATCAAAGTCCACGCGTGACTCTGTGCTGGTCCAGGTATTTTCTTAGTATTATAGGACCTCTCTTGTTTAACCATTGAAAAACATTGACTACAAATCCCAGACTGAAAAGAACAAGCATTGGCATAGCCAATAGTTCTTGCCATTGGTAGTGTTTAGCCATGCAACAGTTGATGTTGCACCAAGGATATTGTGCTGCATGATTACATTTTATAAGGTCCCAAAGGCGAGACCTATTGGCTACATTTCCTAATGTGGTGCAAGCTAGGGAATCGGTTTTAGGGATGTGTGTGCTGTCGTCATAACTCCCGAGGCCATATTCTCGCGATAAGCAGCATCCATTATATGCAGTGTGCTTTCGAAGCCGGAACAACATGCAGATTATAAACCATGCTGCAGAGCATGTGTACAGAAGATTTAATTTTTGGGTGTTGCTTGTGTCTGAATCTGCATCCATACGCCGAGCAGCTGGCCCTCTACAAGAATGTTTATTGTTGTGTGCACATACATCAACATACATCAACCATCGTGTGAACTTCCACCTGCCCGTAAGACGCCTGCGCCAGTAGCAGTCAGTTGTGGGAGTGCTGTTGTGCGGTGACGTGGAGAGCGGGAGGTGCAGGGTGGGGGGTAGTAAACTATGGATTCCTCCAAATCCAGGTAAGTTAACATAAAAATAAATAAAACAAATGTTGTTGCGCTCACTGGATCGCGATGTAGTGTGCGCAACAAAATTCATTTTTTTTAATGTTTACTTACCTGTAATCAGCCGTAAACCATAGTTTACTACTCCACACCCTGCCCCTCCCCCTTCCCACGTCACTGCCCAGCAGCACTCCCACGACCGACCGCTACTGGCCTGCGCTCCACCTCACTCGCTCTAGCATATACCCTCCGCATCTATGGCAGTCGCAGCGGGGGTCGCCAAGACCCAGAACAACCTCCACATCCCAACTACACCCTTCCTGGTGGATTTCAGAAAGAGACTCCAGACCTGACTTTTCAACGCAGACGTGGCAATCTCAGCACCCAGATACCCTTACAGGGTGGTAGTGTTGCGCTATATAAATATTGATTGATTGACTGGTTGATTGGTACATCCAAATGCGTGCAGCCACAATCCCTAGTCATTTGCAGACAGGCCTCTGTGAATATGAGTATGAGTTGCATGCGCGTTAATTCACCAAGGAGACATCACAGAACTTCCCTTTGCTACAAAGATATCACAGGAAGTGACATTATATGATCTGACACTGAATCCTCCCAGGAAGTGATGTCACATGACCGTAATCCCGAAGACATCACAATAACTGATATTCTTGAAAAAAAGGATTCCTAAATGCAGAGCTTTATTTATAACTTAATTTACTACCACAGATAAATGAACATTTTTTATACCATTTACATTTTGAATAGGGTACTGACATTTTTGGGACACTAAATATTTTTTAAAATGTATTGGACGAATAGGGACCCTTGCTTCTAGTCAGGGTCAGGAGGAACCACTCTTTAGATAACCCCTGCTCACCCCTTTGGTAGCTTGGCATGAGCAGTCAGGCTTATCAAAGGCAATGTGATAAGTATTTGTACCAACCCTCACAGTAACACAGTGAAAACACCAAAAACGGACTCCACAACAGTTTAAAATAAAGGTATTTTAATCTAAACCACATAAGACCAAAATGACAAAAATCCAACATACACAATTCAAGAATAGGGTTTCAAATGAGTTCTTAAGGTTGCTTTAAAATAATCCACCGTTGTGTCACGTTTTAGTCAACAGTACCTTTAGATGCAACAAAAGTTCCAAGTGAAAGCTGTAGCGTTTAAAAGCAAGCGATGCGTCACTCCTGAGACCATGGAGAGGCGATGTGGCAATCCCGCTGGACAGAGCAGGCGTGTTGCGATGA
Organism: Lissotriton vulgaris; assembly: GCF_964263255.1. Classification (NCBI taxonomy): domain Eukaryota; kingdom Metazoa; phylum Chordata; class Amphibia; order Caudata; family Salamandridae; genus Lissotriton; species Lissotriton vulgaris. The sequence goes on along the minus strand of NC_141689.1, from coordinate 1,718,762,286 downwards.
CTCCGGTCTGTATGGGGAGGGATGCAGTACCTTGCATGGATTCCGGTGCACAGGTTTTGGTGGAAGCGGCTCGCAAAAGGTACGATGCGACGATCTTCGGGGCGGCGACATTCTCCGGTGCGATGAAGATGCGCGGCTCTGCGGCGATCTTCTCCTCTCAGGGCCCCTCGATGTGATGGCTCTGCGACGACTCTCGCAGCGACGTGATGCGGTCCGCAAGCAAGCGGTGCAACAATCTTGCCCAGTGACGACAGGCTCTGCGACAATACTCGCAGCGATGGTAATCTTCCCGCACCGAACTGGTGCGTCCCGCAAACAAAGGATGCAACGACTCTGGCAGCTGCAACAGACGCTGCGATGATCTCGGCCTTCGAACCTGCGGGATTGCGCTCCGCAAGCGAGCGATGCGTTAAACTTTGCAGAAAGTTCTTTAAAATCTTGGTTTCCAGCTTCCCAACACAGGTACAACTTCCAGAGGCACCACAACTGGCCCAAGCACTCTAGGAAGGACAGAACTCTCTCAGTGGAGTTCAGGGAAGCTGGGGGTGAAGTCCTTGTGTTCCAGGGCCTTCTTAACATGGAGCTCTTCTTTAGGCCCGTGGGGATTCCTTCAAGCAAGGGGACACAGCACAAAGCAAAGTCCTTCCCCTCTCCTTGGCAGCAAAGCAAGTGCAGGTCAGTCCACAAGCACACAGCAGGACAGTCTTCCTTCTTCAGTCTTCCAGCTTTCTCCTTGGCAGAGGTTCCTTCTTGATTTCAGGATGATCTAATTTTCTGTAGTCTTGGGTCCTGTACTTATACCCCTAAAAGTCTTTGTTCCCTTTCTGCAGGAGGGCTCTGAGCCCAGTCTGAACCAGTTCTGGGTGTTTCCTGAGCACTTTGTTTTCCAGGCCTCTCCTTTCCTTTCAGAGAGAGAGGCAGGGTCATAAGCCGCCCATCAGGAGGTGGAGCCAGCATTGTGGAAGGCAGGCACAGCCCTATTCAGACCCAGGTGCTACCCCCTCCCACCACTCTAGATGAAGATGGAGCTATTCAGCCCAGAGATGGCCCACTCAGCCTCTGGGAGCCACCCAGCCCCTGCCACTCCCAAACCAGACAGGCAATTCACAAACAGGCCAAGGCACACAGAAAGGTCAGACAAGAGAACAGCAACTTTCTAAAAGTGCTGTTCTCAAACACAGGATTTAAAAACCACCTTTCCTAAAAGATGTGTTATTCAATTTTGAGTTCAGGGATACCAGACTTTTATGTCCTACCTTGCTCCTATGGGAAGATATGGTGGTAGCCACTGTAGCCAGCATTCCCCATGATAGCCTATGGGCAAGGGAGCCTTACAATAGTGAAAAACGAAAATGGCTGTCATTCACTACCAGAGCATGTCACCTGCACTAATACATGCTCTACCTTCCACATACACTGCACCCTGCCCAAGGGAGGAAAGGGAGGGGTTAGGCCTGGTCAGTGGGTACATAGACCAGGAGGACATGGCAGTTCACAGACTGCACACAGGCACTGAGTTGGCAGGCCTGAGACATCATTTTAGGGCTACTCATGTGGGGGGCACAATCAATGCTGCAGGCCCACTGGTAGCATTTGTATCACCAGCCCTGGCACACTCAGTGCACTTTACTAGGGACTTCTTGGTGATACAAACATGCCAATCATGGATAACCAATTACAATAACAATTTACACAAGGAGCACTTGCACTTTGACACTGATCAGCAGTGGCAAAGTGCCCAAAGCATCTAAACCAGCAAAAACAAAATCCAGCACAGCATCAAAAATACAGGAGGTTGAGGCAAAAAGACAGGGGAAACAACGCCAAAGATGCCAGGTCTAACAGACGAAAAGTATGCTTGTTCATTTAGCACCATAGTTAAAGAAAACAAAGTCAAGTACATTGAGCTCCAGTGATCAGTGCTACCTTGGTCTACTAATTTCAATTAATATTTTGGGGCTGAAAAGCAAAAGCTGAAATAAATGAAGTTGAATGGCAAAGGTCACTATAGGGTCAGGGTACAACTGTCAGCAGTCGTCAACCTTAGCGAGTTCTCATTTATAATACAGTTCTCACTGTCAGTTCATATCAAACTGGAGCAGTCCAGACGTTGTATCTTTGTACCCCATGTTTTGATATAGGCATAAATAAATGTATGGTGCATTTAGGAGTCTGGCTCTGCTGGATCGCGTACACTTAAAGGTGTGACAGATCTGAAGGGTTTAGCCTGCATTCAAAGAGTCATTTAAAAAGGCTGTGACCTTTCTTTAATGTGCACACTTCCATCAGTAAGCCTTGGACTGCTCTGCCTGGCTTCCCTGCGAGTCAAATGCTAAAAGGAGTATTCAGGAGACCAGAAGTGGAAAAAAACAGTGTCCAAATTGGGGCCCAGTAATTCTGTTGATCTGGGATCCTCTGTTTCAGTTCCTTTTCTTAAGATTTAATGCAGACTTAGTCCAGTAGAAATAGGACCTCATTCTTACAAGTGCTGAAGGTCGGGCATCAAACCACTTAAAACACATTTCCACTCAAATTGTGCCCTGTCTTTACTTTGGGATACCATTTTGATGTTCAGCTTTCCCTGATGACTCTGAGTGATAATCATTGGAATCACTAAAGTGAGAGGCATGTTTGAAGAGAGAGGGGCTCACCAGGACCCAGACTGAATACAATATGGCATCAGGCCAACCATTTAAAAATACTCAGTTAAGCACTCCCTTCAGGACGAAGATCTGGAGTGGTCTGTGGTCCCAGATGTTGCTTTGATGGAAAGCAGTTATGAATCAACTAGGCCCAGGGGGAATTTCCTCTACTTACAGAAACCTTAAAAATAATATGCCCAATGGGCTCAACAATTTAAGATCGAATTTGGAGGAGGATGTAGGAGTTACGAAGACACAGACTGGGAAGCAGACAAGGTGCACCCTGGGGAAGTATCGATCAAAATGAGGCCACACCTGATTCAGCTAAAGATCCTCCATAAGGTACACCACAATAGGAGCAGAGGATACAAAATCGGTAGGCCCGACACCAAACTGCTGGAAGTGTGATAGAAGAGAGGGCATTTTCATACATAAAACCTTCCCTTGAACTCACCGTACCCCATGATGGAGATTCCAGGTGACATATGGTTGGGCAATTCTCATTTGGCAGGAATCTACGGCCAGATGGGCACCTTTTTTCAAGGTACGTGATTCCCTGTCCAACCTGAAGCTTAGTTCCCAAGAGGCCGATTTCAGGGATAGATTTCAACTGATGTGTGGATAAGGTAAATAAAACCGATTCGTCAAGTTCAAGAATATCAACTGCAGTTCTGAAATTTTTTACAATTGTTGAATATTCTTTGAGATTTCCAAGTAACTCAATTTTTACGATATATCTTAGGGTGCCTGGGTCCCCCTGTGCAATATTAAAAACCCAGCGCACTATTCCAGCTATACCTTGGACCCAACTGCTTCGTAGGCCGAATTCCAATCTGAGTGCAGCTGTAGAGCATGCGGTATTAACCATGATGAGTCTACGCAGAATTTTGCCTTCCGTAGATTTTAGGAAGCCCCAAGTTTTAATATTTACTATTTCCATGCCATATAATAAAGATGCAGAAATTTTTGCACGATATACTTCCAACAAGATAGCAAAATGCCGTCTACCAGTAGCCTTATATAAAGAGACCAGACTTTTACCTTGGATAATTGTTTTCCGAGTATTATTGGCTGTATGAGCTTTCTCGCTTAAATTACCCGTAACAATTTTTCCGAGTAAGACATAAGATTGTACCACTTCCAATCTCTGTCCCCCTACGGACCATGGGAAATTCGCATATTTCAACTTTTTTCTTCCTACCATGCACATTACTTTGCTTTTTGAAACATTTATCGTCAAGTGGTGTGCTTCGGCATATTTATGTAGAGCGTGCAGACGGTTATTTAGACCTTTAGGTGTTAAATCTAGAATCAGTATATCATCTGCATACATTAGACAAACAATTGGGACACCCCCCAACATTGGAGCAATTCCATCACTTACAGATAAAGCGTGAGGTAGATCGGTTATATAAAGGGAAAACAATAGAGGGGCCATTAAGCAGCCTTGTTTTAACCCACTTGCTATTTTGATTTCTGGGTGTGTCTGAAAACAGACGTAACCCCAGCAATGTGTCCTTTCACATGGGGCAAACCCCATGTAAAAGGGCCAGAGTCACCCTTACACCTGCCATGAGGCAGGTGTAAGGTTTTGACACAATGGCGTCCTAGAAATGGCACACTTGAATCTTATAGATTTCAATGCGCCACTTCTATGAGACTTTGATGTGGGGGAATGCCCACCCTGCATTCATTAAACCTGACGCAGGTATAATGTAGCACAGGGGTTTAACAAGTGACGCATCTGTCTAGGTGCGTCACTTCATAAATATGGTGCAACATGGTGCATTATTTACATCACCGCAGCGTCACAATAAGTGACGCAGTGGCAGCGTAAATGTGACGCTCGTTGCAGCTTCCTTAGGAGGTTACTGTGGCTAATTGTTGTGCTCAATAGACATTACAAAATGAGGTTTCACTGGGTAATGCATTAGTGGATTCGGAAGCCAAATCTGGTGCCCTAACTTTCAACTCCAGTCACCCTGTATGTGCACTGATGTTTCATCTGAAACCATCATGTCTATAATACCTGGCTTGGCTGTATTCCAGAAGGAAGTCTCTGAAACTGACAAACAAGTTAGGAGACTGCAAAGGTGCCTCTTGCATCAAGATAAATTGTAACGTGTTAAGGATGGAAGATTAGTGGCCTCTAAGACACTATTGCTTAACCTGCTTCACTTAAATGACGATGTGGAACAGATTAGCTGCCAAGCATGCAAAACTGGGAAAGGAGGATAGGTCATTTTGACTGCCGGAACTAAATTATGGAGGCCATTTGTAAATGTTCAAATAGAATTTATTCAACAATAGGTAACTCATATGGTGCCATATCCTATGACCTGGGGAGGATTTAAAGGGATCCAGCTATGTACATTGTTCACACCTAAGCTAGAAACCTCTTCTGTGCAAGGCTTTCCAGCTGACCATGCAATTGCGTCTCTTCGCTATGTGGCCTTGTGATGAAGCATACGACCCTGTGGTAAGCAGTAGCACTGAGTGAGTTGGAAGCCATGTCAATGTCTGTGTGGATGGGTGTCTGCTTGGTACGGGTTCAGTTTGTGGGAGTGTAACGGTGCTGGGTATTCACTGTTCTGGTATCATTGGCTTCATTGCACTGTGTTGGTGTATTTGCAATTGTGCATTGCAGACCATTGTGAGTAGCATGTTGTTAAAATGTCGTTCTACGGGGATAATGGCATGCATGTTGCCACATATGGTACATATGGGTATGTTTTTCTTTCAGTGTGCTCTAAATGGGGTGCCGTGTCCTGCGTTTCATGTCTCAGTAACCACTGGAACTTTGTTTTATTTTACAGATCTCCATATGTACGTCAGAAGGACTTTGTCATCTGGTTCCTTGCTGGATTGCCACACGCCATCTTTTGATTTCTATTTGACCACATTTTTTGTGAGTACTGTGTGTCTCTCAATCAGGCCCTGGGGTTCATTTTTCTTGAACACCTATCTCAAAAGCAACTACCTTCATTGTAAAATAAAGCAAGTATCAGGTATGGATCCTCAAGATAGGCCTACCACTCACTCAGACCAAAGGAAAGGTGACAATTATCAATCGATATTGATAGACTACAGCAGTACATCGAATCTTCCCACTCCCATTTACTGGTGCTCTACAGGGCTCTAAAAATACCAAACTCGTGAGGATGTACATCCTAAACAGAAGAATCTTAGCCACTGGCTCCCAGTTTTTGCGTCTGAGCTGGTCATGCAACCACAGGTCCAACCTAATTCTGCTAGTGAAGATCTAAATGTAATTAGCTGGAGTACCTCTTTTTCTGCTTCATCAGAACAATTATAGCTGAATGCAATAATAGATAGATAAAACATTATTATTATTATTACTTTTATTAGGAATAACATAAAAAAAATACCAGTGGAAAACCCTCCAATATATAACTTGTGGTGAGCTACTGCACACTTTACACAGTGGTCTATTGCCTTACCCATATCTTCAGTTGAGCCTCCATGACATACGAAAGGGTGTACCTAGTAAGGATATGCACATTTCTCACTGCACAGACTTCCAGTGTGCTTAAAAGAATGTTATTGATAATATATATGATAAAGTATCTACAATTATATATTTAAAATATATTGCAGATCACTGAGGAACTCCTTTGCCATACTCTTGCGTGAGTCTGCCAGATGAGTGCCTTTGCAAGGTCCTGTACCTTATCCTTATGGACCCTTGGGAATATAATAGTTCTTATAATACAACATGCCTGGCATTCACCTTCCCTTAGTGATGGCAGATAAATTAGGTAATATTTCTTGCATACCACTTCACTGTAAATTGAATAACTTCTGGGAGTTCACATATTTAATAATACTGATATAAAGGAGCAGAGGCACAGAGGGATATATTTACAAGAATTTGCACTCCGCTGTTTTGACGATGCAAAGCGACAAAAATTTTACAGCTGACGTACGACACTTCCTAACGCCATGTTAGCATCGTATTTACAATACAGTGCTACATAGCGTTAGGAAGATTTAGCGGCTGAAAAAATTGAGACTGAAGTGAGTGTCAAGTCGATAAAGAAATCCGGCTACGGTACAAAAGTGACATTCGGCCAATTAGCAGCGAATTGAGTTCTTTAGCCCCCTCGCCACCCCAGTTCAGACCGAGCCATATGCAAATCAGTCTTGACCCTGTGCCTCATGGGAACAGTCCAGTCCAACCTGCCAAGACAGGTCTTTCCTGGACCGTAAACAAGCATCCTGGGACCAATTTTGAGTTAACACTCCTCATCAGCCAGGTTAGCCTGAATTCAGTGGCAAAGTGAGCAAGGGACCCATGTCTGGGCATACCCTGCCAACTGATAATTTGCATATCGCTGGGTCTAAACTGGGGTGGCAAAGGGAGCTAAAGAATGATGACGGATTCAACCCAGATCAGTGACTTGGGGTGAGTGTCTGAAAAGTTTCTGCACTCTGTTTATCATCTCCTTGTGTTTACTTGGTTTGACCTAAGTTGGCAGGGTTTGCCCAGATATGGGTCCCTTGCTCAGTTTGCCATTGAATTCAAGCTAGCCTGGCTGATGAGGGGTGTTACCCCGAAACCGGTCCCAGTATGCATGTTTCCGGTCCAAGGAGGACCTGGCTTGGCAGTTGGGGTTGGACTGTTCCCATGAGGCACTGGGTCACTACTGATTTGCATATGGCTGGGTCTGAACTGCCGTGGCAAAGTGAGCTAAAGAGCGATGATGAGTTCAACCCAGATCTGTGACGGGGTGAGTGTATGAAAAGTTTTGGCGGTCCGTCCATCATCTCATTGTGTTTACTTTGTTCGCCCTAAGTTGGTAGGGTATGCTCTGACGTGGGTCCCAAGCTCACTTTGCCATTGGATTCAAGCTAGCCTGGCTGATGAGGGGTCGTACCCTGAAAGCGGCCCCAGGATGCTTGTTTCCAATCCACGGAGGTCCTGGTTTTGCAGTTCGGGTTGGACTGTTCCCATGAGGCACAGGGTCCATACTGATTTACATATGGCTGGGTCTGATCTGGGGTGGCGAATTTAGCTAAAGAACGATGATGGATTCAACCCAGGTCTGTGACTGGAGGTGAGTGTCTGAAAAGTTTTGGCACTCCGTCCATCATCTCCTTGTGTTTGCTTTGTTCACCCTAAGTTGGCAGGGTATGCCCAGATGTGGGTCCAATGCTCACTTTGCCACTTGATTCAAGCCAGCCTGGCTGATGAGGGGTGCTAACCGGAAACCGGTCCCAGGATGCTTGTTACCAGTCCACGGAGGACCTGGCTTTGCAGTTCGGCCTGGACTGTTCACATGAGGCACAGGGTCAATACTGATTTGCATATGGCTGGGTCTGTTCTGAGGAGGCGAAGTGAGCTAAAGAACGATGATGGATTCAACCCAGGTCTGAGACAGGGGGTGAGTGCCTGAAAAGTTTCAGCTCTCTGTCCATCAACTCCTTGTGTTTACTCAGTGCTACTTTCCATACCAGGAGTGGGGTGGGGTCGGAGCGGGGTAACATCTTAGGTTCCTCCTGTCTGACCAGTTTCAGTAATCTCCAATAAGAGGCAGGTGACCCATGGCTTTTTTCTGGGATGCTCAGTGCCTGCAGGCCAGGGCTTCAGTCACTGAGCGGAGATACCTAGCCTGCCCTGGGCAGAGTGAATCAGTACTGTGGAGGAGTCTGGGGCTTCTCTGGGCTGAACAATTCCAGCAATCCCCATAGAAGGAGTTTCAACCATTACTTTTGCCTGGGAGAACCAGTCTCCGTAGGGCAGGGTGTCAGCCACCGGGCAGAACCACCTAGCCTCTTTGGGATCTGGTGGTGCCCAACCCACAAGGGTTTGCCAAGTATCAAGACATCCACGTTGCTTGTCAGCTTTGAAATAATGTTGTGGCTATAATGGCACCATTGACTTTAATTCTTCGGGTGGATCCAACAGATGGGCAAGTATTGGTGTGCCAAATCAGAGAATCATGTAGTAACCACGTCACCAGCCAAGATGGTCTAATTACATTTTTCACCGCCCTTGCTTGAATATATAGGGGTCAAATGCTGGTAAATTAGGGGATTTGCAGGTTTTTAAGAGAAAGCACCAAAATCCATATTTTATGCCCCATTTTTTAGGGCCATGCTTAACTTAAGAAATATCCGCTGCTTAATGAGCTCATTAAATTCTAAACCTCAGAATATTAGATTTTTTATGGGTGGGATAACTAAATTCTAACACTGTGGGGCACTGGTTAAAAGTTCAACGAACATAACTAAGGGCATTTGTAATGTTCGAAAATTACATGGCGTCACTATCTTTGTTTCTTTTTGCTTTTGCCAATGCATTCCACATTCATACGTCCTTAAACCATTGTCAAAATTATTAGCACATACCATTTTTCTCTTTCAAGAACATTATAGCTAGTTTGACTACCTTGGATCCATATCAAATAGTTAACCTTTCAGCCCCTTTTAAATAGATTACGTTAATTATTATAGAATGAAAATTACAACATCAATATTGGCTTGCTGTCAGTGAAACAAACAGAAGGGAAGCATTACAAGGAGACTTTCCCATCCAGGGATTCAAAACAAGAAGCGTTAAGGTATTACCATTCGAACCATATTCTCTTATCATGTTGACTTACCATATTCGTGCCTCTAAAAATGTCAGAATTTACAAGCCTGCAGTTACAATGTGTAATGTAAGAATAAAGGCTGTGAACTTGTGACACTCCTTTCCTGGGCCTGTATTCTGTAACCGACTCACTGTCCCCATTAGCGTGCACCTTTAACCATGAGTGCTGAACACTGCACCCTATTGCAATAACTCTGCTACCCCATAGCAGGTGCAAACTCGAGACTTCCTTGGGGACAGCGCATTAGTGAAAACCACAGTGGCTGCTTGACGAAACCACTCCATATTTCTCTGTCCTGGCTGCACCTGCCTACATACCAAAAAGGTTAAGATATCACCCTACTGGCGTGAGCAGTGAGGGACTGCAAACACCTGCATTGGGATTAATGGGGATGCCCCTTCCCACTCCAGAAGGGTGCCCTGATTGTGTGGCCACTTTTTTGTAACACGCTTCATGATGCCAAATGAGTGAATAACAAACTGACAGTGAGATAGTCAATGGAAATGGTATATTCTTGCTGTATTTCAAAACAGTGGGGTGTGTGCTGCCTGGAGAGCTGCTCAGTGGGTTCCACGGCTGTTTCTATTCCCTCAACCTGTGACACTAATTTGAACTCCAGAGCTCTAATCACTTCATCGAACGAAAAATCATGCTCCTCCATCGTTGTTCTAACGTCCTATTTATTTAATCTGGAGACAATTCCTTCAACCATTGTAAACTTATTTCCTTACTCTTTTTGTCTAAAATCCTCTCAAATTGTTTTACTAGGTTATCAGGAGCATTAGAGGTGTGAGGAGGTGTCTGGACACACTGTTGTGGTAACCTCACATGATAAGTTTCTGGAGGGTGCGGAAGGGGGCAGGTGTCGCACCAATGGCCAGGCTGCTTGCTGCTGAAGCAAGTGGTCCATGGGGGGAGCTGGGGTTCTATTCATATCTACCTCTGCCCATGCCTCTGTCCCAAGCCCTTGCTCTTTTACCCTGCTGACTTTAGTTTGTTCATTGTTAGGCCATGTATTATCTGATCCAGTCTTGGCCAGTACTCTCCCCAGCAGCTTCGCATCACTGCAGTGCAGAGTCCTCCCCTGAGAAGGGTTTGCGCCGGCAGCCTGATTCCCGCCTCAGAGGCGCTCCCGTCCTAGCCTGCCTGGTGTCCCCCTCGCCCGCTGCATTTGACTTCTGCTTATTCCTTGTTGCGATATTTCTCCTTATTTATTTACTTATTAGTCAACCCTCCTGATTTATTTATTTATTGTATTTAGTCATTCGGTTTCCCATCGATTTTCAGCATCTGCTGCCCCTGCCGGCCCTAACCCCGACACAGCCCCCGCTCCCACCTCCCTACCTCTTGTCCTGCCCCCTCCCCTACTTAATGGCGGCCGCTGCCCAGTCGCTCAGCGGACGTGACGCTGGCATGTCGGAGGCACGCCTAAAGCAAGCCCGTCTGTGCCCATCCGTGACCCGACCTCATCCAGCGCCAGGAACCCTGGATCTACGACCACCCATCGCTACACCGCTGCCGTCCTCCTCGCACTCAATCCCGGGATAAACAACCACTGGCAGAGATCGACACCAAACACCACCACGGCCAGTTCTCCTGCCTACACTGCTGATTATCCTTCACCACCAACAGCCCCCCCATGACCACTGAACCCACGAAGGACGCCCGCACCCCCAAAGTGCTGACGTGCATCCTCCTCAACGTGCACTCCCTCCACATACACACCACAGAGATCTGGAACCTGCTCAACACCCTCTCACCAGTCATCACCTTCTTCACGGAAACATGGACCAACACCACCTCCGTCCCCAACATCGCCACTGCCATCCTCAACGGATACAAGATCCAAAGAAAGGACCACCCTCACCACCCAAGAGGAGGACTCGCTATCATGCACAAGAGCTCCCTCTGGCTCTCCACCTCCAGCACGTGCGACCCCCTCTCCAACACAGAGCACCTCCACTTCTAGATCCAGACCTGCCCCAGAACCACGCTGCACGAGACCCTCATCTACAGACCCCCTGGACCTCGCGTCTCTTCCGCCACCACCATTGCTGACCACGTCGCACCCCACGCCATTGCCTCCATGGACTACATTCTCATCGGCGAACTGAATTTCCACCTCGACAACCGCAGCGACCCTGACTACACAACCCTCCTTGACAACCTCGACAACCTTGGAATGAAACAGCTGGTCACCACCCCCACCCACAAAGACGGACACACCCTAGACCTCATCTTCGCAGGAGGGACAAACATCCACTACAACCACACCATGCAGCCCCTCCAGACAGACTATCACTGCGTACGCTTCACCTTCAACACCGCCTCTGCGCCTAAACCCGCGCCCGCCACGAAGTAACTGGAGAAAGATCACATAGAAACTCCTCAGCACCCCCTCCTCCATCACCCCCCCTCCGCCACGAACAACGCCAACTCCGCAGCCAAGGAACTACACCGCTGGAACGCCGGTTGCGCCCACAAGCTCGCACCCCTCCGCCACCCCGCCAAACAAAGCCCCCCGAGGCCGCCTGGTTCACCACTGACCTCCAAGAAGACAGGTGCTCCTGCAGGCACCTCGAGAAACTCTGGTGGAACAGAAAAAACACAGAGGATCAGAACAACTACAGGAACGCCATGACTGAATACCACCAGCATATACGAGCCACCAAGCGGACCTTTATCAAGAACAAAATCCACGCCAACGCCAGCAACACAAAAGAACCCTTCAACGTCATCCAGCAGTTCACCAGAACCCCCAGTGAAGCCACAGACGTCACACCCTCTCAGGACCTCAGCAAAAAGCTCAGCTCCTATTTTCACCTGAAAATCAAGGCCCTCTAAAGCAACTTCAGCGAACAGATGCCTCTCAACCACCGACAACCAGCCAACCATCACCACCTGGAAACCTGCCACCACTGAAGACACCACCACGACCATGAATAGCACCCACTCTGGAGCCCCCACGGACCCTTACCCACCGCACATCTACCACAGAGCAGCCGTCGCCATAGTACATGAACTAGGCCAGACCATCAACGCCTCCCTCGAATACGGCATCTTCCCTGACAACTGGAAGCAGGCAGAGGACAAGCTCCTCCTCAAGAAACCCTCGGCCGACCCGATGGACCTGAAAAACTACCAGCCCATCTCACTCCTTCCATTCGCAGCCAAAGTCACCGAGAGATTCATCAACGCCCAACTGGCCACCTTCATTGAAGAGAACGCCATCCTTGACCCCTACCAGTCTGGATATCGGGATTTCGGAGCAACCACAGCACTGAGACTGCTCTCCTTGCTGCCACCAATGACATCTGCATGCTACTCGACCAGGGCCACACTGCGGCCCTCATCTTACTAGACCACGCCGCAGCCTTCGACACCGTCTCCCAGTGCACTCTTTCAGCTGGAATCCACAATGGCAGTATACGGGGGACTGCCCTCAACTGGATCTGCTCCTTTCTCTCCCGCAGAACCCAAGGGACCAGACTCCCTCGATTCCCCTCCGAACCCACTGAGATCAACTGCGGAGTACACCAAGGATCCTCGCTCAGCCACATGCTCGTCAACATCTACATGCGCCCCCTCACAGCCATCGTCAGACAGCATGGACTCAGCATAGCATCTTACACCAACGACACCCAGCTCATCCTCTCTCTCATGAGGAACCCCAAAGACGCCAGACTCAGCTTCCAAGAAGGAATGAAAGACGTTGCAGCTTGGATGAGGGACAGCTGCCTAAAACTGAACTCCGAGAAGACAGAGGTCCTCGTCCTTGGACCCTCCACCACTGTGTAGGACAGATTCTGGTGTCCCCCTGCCATCGGAAACAAACCCACCCACCCGACGGACCGTGCCCGGAACCTAGGTATCATTCTCAACTCCTCCCTAACCTGCCATATCAACGCCGTCGCCTCCTCCTGCTTCAACTCCCTCTGCATACTCCACAAGACCTTCAAATGGATCCCCCTGAATGCAAAAGGACCGTCAACCATGCGCTCATAACCATCAGATTGGACTACGGCAATTCACTCTACACCGGAATCAACAAGAACCTGCTACACAAGCTCTAGATCATCCATAACACCGCAACCACACTCGTCATAGGAACCCCACGTCACAAGCACATGACCCAGCACCTATGAGACCACCACTGTCTCCCCATCGAGAAGAGAGTAACCTTCAAGCTACTCACCCATGCCTACAAATCCCTCCTCAACATCAGACCCAAATACCTCAATGAGAGAGTCTCCTTCCACGTGCCAAAGAGGAGCCTCCACTCTGCCGACCTCGCCCTGGCAGAGAGCCCACGCATCTGCAGAACCAGAGCAGGCAGGAGAGCCTTTTCCTACATTGCAGCAAAGACCTGCAACTGGCTCCCAGTCAGCATCAGGCGTTCCCCTACACTGGGCACCTTCAGGAAGAGCCTCAAGACCTGGCTTTTTGACTGATCCGAGCTGCCCCCTCCCCCCCCCCCCCCCCCACCCCTCCCCAAGCCGTGAGACCATCACGGGTGAGTAGCGCGCTTTATAAACCGCCTGACTGATTGATTGATTGAATTCTTGTTATACTGGTCCAATTCTATGTTCTTACTGTTCTGTAAATACTCCTGCCATCGTGTGAGCAGCTTTGTGCCATGCGTACAAATGCCTTGAGAAAAATTTATGGTGTCCTGTAAAAGAGATAGTACTGCATTCAGCCCTCTGCAATATTATTAGTAGGAAGCAAATGAGTGCTCAATCAAACGAACAGTCTGGAGACAAGACCTTGCAATACTAGTTCACCAGAAGGCATACATGATTACCACAAGGGTGAAGGTGTCGACAGAAACAAGGTAGTGCTGTAGGTGCTGGTTTACCAGCGTACGTGCAAACCGAAATAAAGGAAACTGTAAAGTCAGTATTAGTTTTGTGCACTAACTTACTTGCTTTCATCCAGAGGCTAAGATTGAGGCAGACGGGTGTGGCAGAATTCATACAGGAAAACCTCTGAAATTCATCATCGGTAGAATACACAGAAGGAAACACTTGCAAAAAAGGGTGTACCCTCTTTCAGTTACATACACCAGGAATCAGGGACTCTGATCCTAGTGGCCTGGGTGTGTCCTAACCACACTGCAGAATCTAGGGATGGGGACGAATTCTGTTCCGCCGGTGCAGTTCAGGAAGTTTTACCCACTCTGCGATTTGTACAGAGCTCCACAAAACTCTGCAAAGAAACGCTGAGCGGAGTTTTTTCTCTTGTGTGGTATGCCAACGTTAAGTTGGTGAGCGAGAAAAATCATACACCAGACCACCTCCCAATGAGATTTCCCAACGTGGCGTTCACGGCAGATCACTACCGCTGGCACTGAAAAACCTTCCGCTTGCATTGAGGAAGCTGTTGCTGTGGTAGAACATCGACTTGAGTGGCATGAAGAAGCACTCTGTCTTGCGCTACATGTGGTGCTGTTTGTGCTGATTTTACTGTGTGATCAAACTCCTGGACCTTAGAATCAGGCAAGCTGTGCAACTGTAACCGGGGTCCCCCAGGCACCAGGTGTCTGGAAACTAGTGAAAGACACTCAATTGCCAGGCGCACCCTTGGCACAAGTGAATTACAAGGTCGACGGAAGAGACAATTCAAAGCAGTGGAGCACTCACTGCTCCGGGCAATTCCAGAAGGACAGCCACCTTCCTTTAATGGCAAATGTAACTCCATAAACTCCTGGTATACCAAAATCCTAAAAATCATGCATAACCAACCATATGCATGCCTGTGCCTGGGATAGGCCAGCGCATACTCTTTGGGTGAAAATTGCAAAAAACACAGTTGATGGACAGAATGTAGAACAATGTCATACATTCACCCCAGTACAAGGATCTGGGCCTAAATCCATCGTTTTTTTGCACTCCACACCACCCTGGGTTAGACACTGGCTATATGCAAATTAGCTCTGACCCTGTGCCTCATGGGAACAGTCCAGTCCGAACTACCAAGCCATGTCTTTCCCAGACCGGAATCAAGCATCCAAGGACCGGTTTCTGGCTATCAGCCTTCCTCAGCCTGGATAGCTTGACTCCAGTGGTGTGGAGAGCCTGGGACTCACGTCTGAGTATACACAGCACACTCGGGGTGAAAATTGCAAAAAACACAGTTGATGGACAGAATGTAGAACAATGTCATACATTCACCCCAGTACAAGGATCTGGGCCTAAATCCATCGTTTTTTTGCACTCCACACCACCCTGGGTTAGACACTGGCTATATGCAAATCAGGTCTGACTCTGTGCCTCATGGGAACAGTCCAGTCCGAACTACCAAGCCATGTCTTTCCCAGACCGGAATCAAGCATCCAAGGACCGGTTCCTGGCTATCAGCCTTCATCAGCCTGGATAGCTTGACTCCAGTGGTGTGGAGAGCCTGGGACTCACGTCTGAGTATACCCAGCACACTCAGGGTGAAAATTGCAAAAAACACAGTTGATGGACAGAATGTAGAACAATGTCATACATTCACCCCAGTACAAGGATCTGGGCCTAAATCCATCGTTTTTTTGCACTCCACACCACCTTCGGTTAGACACTGGCTATATGCAAATCAGCTCTGACCCTGTGCCTCATTGGAACAGTCCAGTCCGAACTACCAAGCCATGTCTTTCCCAGACGGGAATCAAGCATCCAAGGACCGGTTTCTGGCTATCAGCCTTCATCAGCCTGGATAGCTTGACTCCAGTGGTGTGGAGAGCCTGGGACTCACGTCTGAGTATACCCAGCACACTTGGGGTGAAAATTGCAAAAAACACAGTTGATGGACAGAATGCTCTCCACACCACTGGAGTCAAGCTATCCAGGCTGATGAAGGCTGATAGCCAGAAACCGGTCCTTGGATGCTTGATTCCCGTCTGGGAAAGACATGGCTTGGTAGTTCGGACTGGATTGTTCCCATGAGGCACAGGGTCAGAGCTGATTTGCATATAGCCAGTGTCTAACCCAGGGTGGTGTGGAGTGCCAAAAAACGATGGATTTAGGCCCAGATCCTTGTACTGGGGTGAATGTATGACATTGTTCTACATTCTGTCCATCAACTGTGTTTTTAGCGCATACTCTTTGTCAATCGTCTGGGATAGGCCAACATGAAATTCAAATATTCTTAGTCAATTGCTTGGGATAGACCAGCATGAAATCGAAAACACCTTCCACTGAGGGCCAGGGGCTTACCCTTGAATAAATGGTAAGCAGTAACCATCCAGGCACCCAAGTGAATGACCTTCTTAGGACGAGGTGTGTCACATCGTTTCTGCACCAAGCGAGGGACACCTAACTGTACGGCACTGTCTCAGTACGAATTTTTGCACATGGTACATGTATGGTAGTGCATCAGGGAGTTCTCTCTTTTTCGCTGTTTTTCTGTTTTTTCTTCCTTCTCCTCTCCTCCATTTATGTTTTTCTCTCTCTTGCTCTGGTTTAAAGTCTGATGAGAAAAGTAAGTGCTAGCCCCAAAAATAAGCATGAGTGGGCCCCTTCCAGTAACAAATGGCTCAAATATAGCTCTGAATTAGGCCAAAATATTAGCTTTACTCCCTGTTTTCCCCTACTGCCTGGCTGCTTTCATGGTAGGACTCCATTGCAGTTCACTGTTTGAATTCTTCAATAGGTGTCTGAATACAGCATCCACGTCTCTTGTCAAGTAATTGCTGATATTTCCTACTGATGTCAAACGGTTGTATGATGTCACAACGAATTCCATTGCAACGCATGCCTTTACCATGCATTTGTAACAACGGAATTCCTTTCCCACGCATCTCCTTTACCACAAAAATGTCTTTAACACGCACACTTTTACAACCATTTTCGTTGTGAAACTATGCATGTTAATGGCATTTTTATGGTAAAGGATATCTCCTATCACTGTAAATTAACCCTTATATTTTTTCCCTGTGAAACCACCCCCTCTTTCCTCCTTACCTCTCAATTCCAAGCCCTTCCGCGGCGATGTTTCACGTCGTTAAGAGGAAACGGAAATGTATTTTTGTTTCCTCTAACGACGCTGATTGCCTCCACATTTCTTCTCCTCCGTTTCTTCATCTTTCTGAATCAGGTGAGTTTCTTTTTTTGGGGAGAGAGATCCTCCAACCCCCCTTCATTAAACCCACGTTGTTTTTTTGTGGTGGGGAAGACCCCCCCCCCCCCGTTTTTTTCACCTTTTGCACACATGCCTTTACTACGTATCTCATAGTAAAGGTATGCGTGGTAAAGGCTTTTCGTTTTAACCACACATGCGTTGTAATGCATGCGTGGTTATGGTTACTCGTGGAAACGGCTGCGTTGTAGTGGCCGTTTCCCATGTGGAACATCCTCCCCAAACATGCAAATTGCTCACATGTGCTTGGATGAGGCCAAGAGCATTCCTTTTCTTTCTGTTTTTCCCTCACCTGGGTGTGCGCTTATTGAAGACAAAACGCTATTGTATTTTAATATAGAGTGCAAAATATAAAAACTCGGAACATCGAAAGGTAAGTACGGTTAGATTTCTATACCTAACTCCTTACATACGTACCGTGACGATATATGTATCTTCAAGGTATGTAGATGTGGAATTAAGAATAGTAAATGTATACTTACTCTATCTGCTCATACATTTCGATATTTTGGTCCTCTGTTTTTTTGTCCATGATATTCTTATATCACGATATTTCTATGCTTAATATTCAGTAGTACAATCCCGTACTGCCCGTTTTTCAGGAGACAGAATAGCATTTTCATTGGTTTATTGCATTCTTAATTATTCGCACATCAGGTGATTTAAGACAAAATGCACAGGGTGTCGTGATGCAATCCGCGTTTCTCTCTCTCTAAACTAATCAAGATGAACAGCAGAAGGTCTGTCTGGTCAGGTGTTTAAACCGTCTTTAGCACTGCAAGGCTTTATGGCACTATTAATCTGAGGTGAGTGCAAACATGAAGACAGGGTATCAGCATTAGCAGTACACTTGCACGGGATAGATGGGGGGAAGGATCGCCTCAAACCTCACTAGCTATGAGGGTTCCTGCGTGTTCTGAAAAAAGCACAGAGGAATGTATGAGGCTGATGGGGCTTGTCACGTGACCACACGCAGCGCAGCGCAGCTGGGGGGGCGGGGGGGGGGGGGGGGGGCTTGTGGCCGTTACTATCGCAAAGTCAGACCCTCCAGGATATCGCGATTTCGCGATTTGCCGCGAAATCGGCAATTTTGTAAAAATGCCGCGATTTTTACAAAAGTGACCGCGAAATCGGCACTTTTGTAGAAATCGCTGCATTTTTACAAAAGCCGCTATATCCTCGCTATATCCTGGGGGGTCTGCTTGATCAGCTTGCCCAAGAAGTGTCCTTTGCTTGGATCCTCTGCCCACCTCGTATTGTCCGGCACCGAACTCGGTTATAGACCTCACAGATTTTAGCTGACAACCCAGTAACACATCTTATGGGGCTAACATAACGTGCGGCTCGGCTGAAAGGGGGCATTGTGGTGCCAGTGAGATGCGCGCGGGCGACCCTGCCGGCGCTGGGGAGGATGTTGCGCCATAGGAAGCCCCCTCCCTGCCGCCCTCCCAGCCCTGGAAGCATGCATCGCCCCCGTGCCAGCAGGGCTTCAAATGGGAAAAGAAATAAGTGCAGGTATTCCCCCAAATAAGCCGTGGAGTTAAAACGGGACTTCTAGTAAGGGCTTAAGATGGAAACATTGAATCGATCGAAATGAAGGAAACGGAGTACCATCAAAACTGGGCAATGGCCACAGCTGTTATTTAGAGTGATTATAGAAGGAAGAAGTGTGAATTTAAGCACTATACATCAAAAGCAAATTTAAAGTGCATCGTACGAAGTAAGGATTATGCCCACAATTGCGTCATATATCATACATGCTCAGCTAGGACATATGGCATTTATTTTTCATAGAATGCATTTACTATTGTTGCAGATCGCTTTCCCCAAATTGTTTTTAGAGGTGGCCAAGTCCATTACGTTCTGTAAAAGTATGAATGATAATGTGTTCGATTATAAACACACTTTTACCCAAGGATTTCCGTGATAGTCTCGCCTTTGTCGGTCTCTTCGCAAGCTCTTTTTTGTCTCTCTTGCACAATCTCTCCCCTTCCCATCGTCAACTGTGTGGTTAAAACGTGTCTCTCTATTTTTGCTCTCCCCTCTAATATCATATCCCCTGGCTTGGCCCCTATCTTTCACTTTCCATGTTTGTCCGGTGTCTCATTCTCCCTCCATTCACAGTCTCTTCTTGCTCTCTTCTCTCCGATGTCTCACCCTTCCCCTTCCAGCTTCCCTTTCTGATGCCTCTCTACTGTGCCTGCTTCTGTCGGCCAGTCTGCAGAAAGACGACGGAAGGGAGAACTGCTGGGGTCACCTCATCTGCTCGCAGCCCCTCTGGATTTGTCGGGACAGGCACGACTAGCTTTAAAATAAAACAACACAGTATCTGAGTGTACTGCTAATAGCTATCATTCATGAAACACAGCAGGTGGGCAGCAGACCCCTCAGTCCGGAATCAACTTTCTTGCGCTGGGCCTCACCTACCGCTGTTCTGCACTAAACACAAGTCAAGGCGACAGGATTCTTTTAGTCCAAACTGCGATGTTTTACACAGCAAGATAAAGTACTCAGCGAATGGGCGATTTCCCGGGCGTCATTGTGCTGGGTAAATCGGCTCCACTGCTATCTTTCACCTTTTAATGCCGCAGGTGGGAGGGACCTCTAGGTAAAATGTCTTTCAATCTGCTGTGTTGTCATTTTTAAAAGCGGCTCAGTTTTGTTTATTAAAATGGTCTCGAACTTAGAAAATGTATAACAGCTTCCAAACCGTTTCTAAAAACCTGTCATATTATTTGTGCATGGTTGTGCGCATATAGTCTTTGGTTGTGTAAAGAAACTTGATGTTTTTAAATTAATAGCTTTTGCATCTATTGATCTAAACATTTTAGAAATGGTTAATACAATCTGCGTCAGTGGCGTGCACCCTTGTACTCCTCCTTAGGTGCTCAAGGTCTCTTCTTAACAGCTCTAAAGTAAAAATGTTTTCAAAAAAGCAAAAACTACAACCCCAGCATGCTGTTGCTAGCAAAACGCCTAGACCGTTCTTTAAGGTGTCATATGTGGCATGGGCCTTTCTGGCAAGGTCTGTTAATTTGCATGTGCAGCAAGTAATCACAGTTTTTCAATCTGAGAGACCGTATTCTTGAGGAAACAAAGTGTCTACATTGTAGAGAAACCAAATATACATAGCTTCATGTTGTTAAATAACTAATAAAACTAAGATATCTGTGTTTGTTGTAGGAAAAATGGCCACATAAAATGCCGCAAAATTGCCGCTAAATTTCCATATTTGTGCCGCTAAATTTCCATTTTTGTGCCGCTAAATTTGCTAATCCATGCCGCTATATCCTGGGGGGTCTGCAAAGTGTCCACATTAATTCCTCCCTTCTGGGTCTGCTAACGTATCAATGCTTGTTCCACGATTTCCAGAAGGACATGTCCAGCCCTTCCAAGCGGCCCACAATTAATTCAAAGAATGAAGGAATTGGCCTGCATAAAGCTGCTTCTGAAGTCTTCTCTGCGCGCTAGGGAGGCGCATCTTTCTTAAGCCACAGTACGCATTAACTGAGCGCCAGTGTGTTTGCTGCTTTGACATAAATTCTGTGCACACAGAGCTTTAGAAAACGGACTGTACCGCCGCAGAAAGTAAACCCGGTAATTCTGCTCACAGCCCTGCTGCTGTGGTTCCGAGCATGTGAACGCCTGGCGCGCGCTCTTTCCACACGCCTCCAATGTTTGCGCTTGGATCAGTGACGTGAACACTAATCCCTCGCAGAGCGCAGGGCTTTAAAGAAAGCACACTCCTCCCATACAAATGCTGTCCTTTCTGCTTTCGAGACAGTTCTCTGTGATTGAGTCTCATTGTGCTCAGGCAGAAAAAAGGATGTTTTTTTTTATCCCCCAGCACAACCCGATTATTGTCTGCGAGCTCCCAATGTTTGAGAATGGCGTCGCGCATTGTGCACGGCGAGAACCGTCCCCTGAAATTGGAAGGGACCCGACCCTGCTTTCCTACTCGTGATGCCTGAATTTTCTTAAACTACCTTTCATAGTCATTTGTAGCTGCAGTGGAGATCTTTGAAAGTGCGTAATCCTTGCACTGCACTCCAGGGAGCACGACCTCTTCTGGGAGGATGCGGTGGTTATCCCCATAAGAAACATTTGAAACACATCGGTCAAATAGTCAATTTTAAAGCACAATTTTCACACGCTTATGCTGAAAAGCTAAAGTCTCTGGATGGTCAGCCATTAAATATTCATGCACTTTCAAAGTATGGCAAACCAATGCAGCTTGATGCTCCACATGAGTTTACCCCAGTCCTTTCCAAATGTCAGCAATTGCCTGCATGGTGCCATTGCCAGCATTTTCTCATGAACGATCCCCATATGCCAAGGGTACTCCCTAATGCCAAGAATTACCTACAATACGACAGTGACCGAATTTTGTGGTTATTGTCATTCATTTAACAGAGGTGACCCTTAGGTAAAATTACCTCTAGATTGTTAGAGCCAGCATTTTGGCATGGCTGCCCCCCCCCCTCCCATATGCCACAGTTATTCTCCTGAATGCCAAGAATGACTTCAACTATGCCAGTATTTTGTCACAGGTTCCTCATATGGCAAGAATCATCTCCAGCATTTTACCATGGATGCCCAATATGTAAAAATGATCTCTAGTATGCTTGCATTGTGTCACAGCCACTCCATATGGCAAGAAATACCTACAGTATGTCAGCACCATCATTGTACATGCCAGGGGTAATATTTAATGTGACAGGGCCAGTATTTTTTAATGGTTGCTGTATTGTCAAGAATTACCTCAAATTTGCCCTAGGTGCCCTGTATGTCAAAAATACCTATAGTAAGCTCAGGTCTGCATTTCACCACAGCAGCTATATGCTGAACATTGCCTCCAATATGCCAGCTGCAGCATTTTACTATGGATTCCTCCTTAAGCCAAGAATTACGTCCAGTATGCCAGGAACAATGGCAGACTTGCAAGAAGAACACCCATATACATTCCTTTTTAGTCTTGGTCACTTACATTTGTTCACTCACTAATACTCATCCTCACTCACTCATACTCACTCTTAATCCTTTCCATTCAATCTCACTCTTACACTCCTGGACTGTCGCTTACTCTAATTCAGCCTCCTCAGTTGTACTCTCTTTTGCTCATTGATTCACAATCATTCATTCTCACTCACTCTCTCTTGCACTAATTCTTACTCTCACTCACTTATCCTCATTTAGTCACTCTCACTTTCATTTGCTCTTACTCACACTTATTTGAACTTACTCTGACTCACTTTCCAAACTCAATGTCCCACTTTCAGTTTTACTTTCATTCTCACTCACTCATTCCCACCCAACCCCACTTATTCCCACTCTGACTCCCTCATTCTCACTTCCAGATCAGCTCATTCATTGCCACTCATGCTCATTCTTATGCATACTCTTTCTTTCTCACACTCCCTCACTCTCACTTCCTCATGATCTCGCACACTTATTTTCACTTATTCACTCTCACTCTCACTCACTTGCACTCACTTCGGCTGAGCCTTCACCAGCCCTGGGCAATCTGTCTGATGACTAGTAGCCTTGCACTAAGGGTGCTATGGGGTATAATACAAGCATGGAAAATAGACACCCGACCTAACACCAATACCTCTGGTGCTGATGGCTTTTTTGTTCAGGCCAGGGGTCATATCATGACAGACAGAGTGCCTGTTTTCAGCTTTTGCGGTGTCTAAAGTAAAAATATACCTGAGAATTTCTTAAAGTTTATATATGAAATTTAAACAGAACAGATTGGAAACAAAGAAGGAAAATCTGCACACCTCGCATAAAAAAAAGAACAAAAAATGAAAAAACAAAACTGAGACAAGAAAATGTATTTACATTTTGAAGCCTAAGATCATAGACACTTATTAAGATTAATCTTAAAAAATTCCCTCAAGTGGAGAAGGACGTCATGGGATGGATCTCAAAATATTTTTGACTTGCTTTATTTCCTGTCTTTGTTGATAAGTTTTGGCAATGCTTTCCCCAAACACCTTGCATCATTTCGCTACGAAAACAAGATTGTGGAGGGGGTAAAATGTGACAAAGATGTTGGCACACATTCATTGTGTGGCATTTTGATGTGAAGGTGATGTGTTCTATTGTTTTTAATGCTGCTATGTTTTTGTGCTGCAATCTGATTTATTCTGTTGTACTGGAATTAATATGTTGGGTTCTGATTTTCTGTAATGTGCCCAGTTATCTTTTAATTTTGCTGTAATTTTACTTTGTGTATGTTACTGTGTTATTGTTAGAAATGGGGGTCTCTAGTTGGCAGAGGTATATATCTTTGTTCAAATAGGGACGCTTCTGGTCGGAATAAGGGGGATTCACACTGTAGATAACCCCTGTTCATCCAGTGGGCTGCTTGGCACTACAAGACAGGCTTATCCCAAAGTCAATGTGTAAAGTATTTGTACTCAAAACACACAGTAATACAGTGATAACACTACAAATGGACACCACAGAGTTTAGGAAAAATAAAGTATCTTTATCTAAACTCAACAAGACCAAAACGACACAAATCCAACATACAGGTGATAATGACTTTAGAACAGTCATTGCAACAATAACTCTTGCAGAAAACAAATAGCTCCACCTGATATTATTACAACGCCCAGACAGCAATAAATCCAAAGTAGGGCACCGACCACGAGGAGCGCGGCCTCGGGCATGGAGTCACAAGGACCAGCAAAAAAACAGTCCCTTAGAAACTAAGTCTATGATGATGCATGGCTTCGTGGAGGTGAGGCGTCGGTGCTGAGGTCAAGGCCGGCTCCCTGGATGCCATGCGGGAGGTGAGGCATCAAATCTGCGAGGAGGCGACATGTCAAATCCAGGACAGAGGGAGTAGGTTGCGTTGGCAGTGGGGTGTCGATTCCGGTGACGATGCGAAGTTGGGCAGTTCAAGGACTCTCCCTCTGGGGTTATCGACTCCGCAATAACATTATGCGGGTGCTGGCAATGACATGATGGTGAATGCTGGCGTTGGGAAATGCCAATAACTGCAGTCGTCGGCAGGTGTCAAAGGGCGCCGGAGCAGCGGTGCAGGTCGGGCGGTGCATCGTGCACTTCATCAGCAATGCCCCTGGCCTCGGTGCAAGTCACAGCATCAAGGCGGCATCGCTGACAGCGTCAGTGACAGGTTTCCTTACTTCTCTTAGGTTTCTTCCAACTCCCCACAGCAGGAACAGACTCCAGAAGTCCAAAACTGGAGTAGGCACCTCCTAGCAGGTCAGAACTCTCAGCAATAGAGTTCAGTAGAGCTGGGGGTAAATTACTTGTGTCCCTGAGACTTCAGAACAGGAGGCCAGAATACTCAGGCCCTTGGAGCAGGTTCACAACAGAGTTCTATTCTTTGTCCTTTCCTTGACAGAAACAGCAAATAAATGCCAACCCCACACAGCACACAGCAAAGGGGCAGTACTCCTCCTTACAGCTCTCCAGCTCTTCCCCTTGGTAAAGGTTCTCTTGAGTCTAGAAGTGATCTAAAGTTCTGGGTTTCAAGGTCTACTACTTATATCCCATTCCGTCTTTGTTCTTCTTGTGCAAGGGTCTCTGACCCCAGTACAAACTAGTTCTGTCCTCATTGGTGCAGTATGACCACAGGGGTGGGAGACAGCATTGCACAAGGGAGATATGCTCTATTCAGGTGCAAGGAAATCTCCTCCCACTACTCTGAATGCAGCCAAGCCCCATTCAGCTCAGCTCTGAGTCATCCAGGAAGGGCCAGGCACACCTCAAACCCCCCCTCCCAGTGGCTGTCTACAATGAATGCACATACCCAACCCCTGTCACTCCAAAACCATACAGCCATTCCAAAAATAGGTGGAGGCCCCCATAATGGTTAAACGAGAAAATTCCTACTTTCTAAAAGTAAAAGACACACAATTGATGGACGGAATGCAGAACAAATCAAAGCATTCAACCTCAGTCAAGAGATATTGGTTAAATCCATCATTCTTTTGCTCACCATGCCACCCCAGTTTAGACCCGGCCATATGCAAATCAGTCTTGACCCTGTGCCTCATATGAACAGTCCGGTCTGAACTGCCAAGCCAGGTCCTCCATGGACTGGAAACAGGCATCCAAGGACCGGTTCCGAGTGGCTGTTTCTAAAAGTGGCATTTTCAAACACACAATTTAACAAGCATTTGCAATGCAATAGGTCTCGCATTAGGAAAGTGTGAGCTATTGGTATTGTGAATAACAATTTTTTTAAATATGTGTTGATTTTGAAAATATATAAATTAATAGCATTGTTATTCACAAAGCCAATAGCTTACGCTTTCCTAATGCGAGTCCTATTGGCTATAGCGATGCTTGTCGGTAGCAAGCAAGGACAGTGCTGTTGTGGTGCTGAGTGATGCTGTTGTGGTGCTGAGTGATGATGTGGTTGGGCTGAGTGATGTGGTGGTGCCCCTGAGTGATCTGGAGGTGCCCCTGAGTGATGTGGTGGTGCCCCTGAGTGGTGCCCCTGAGTGATGTGGTGGTGTCCTCGAGTGAGGTGGTGGTGTCCCCGAGTGATGCAGTGGTGTCCCCGAGTGATGTAGTGGTGCCCCTGAGTGATGTGGTGGTGCCCCTGAGTGATGTTGTGGTGTTCCTGAGTGATGTAGTGGTGTCCCCTAGTGATGTGGTGGTGTCCCCAAGTGATGTGGTGGTGTCCCAGAGTGATGTGGTGGTGTCCCCAAGTGATGTGGTGGTGTCCCATAGTAATGTGGTGGTGTCCCTGAGTGATGTAGTGGTGCCCCTGAGTGATGTAGTGGTGTTCCTGAGTGATGTGGTTGTGTCCCCGAGTGATGTGGTGGTGTCCCCGAGTGATGTGGTGGTGTCCCAGAGTGATGTGGTGGTGTCCCCTAGTGATGTGGTGGTGTCCCCGAGTGATGTGGTGGTGTCCCCGAGTAATGTGGTGGTGTCACAGAGTGATGTGGTGGTCTCCCCAAGTGATGTGGTGGTGTCCCATAGTAACATGGTGGTGTCCCTGAGTGATATGGTGGTGTTCCTGAGTGATGTGGTGTTGTCCCTGAGTCATGTGGTAGTGTCCCTGAGTGGTGCCCCTAAGTGATGTGCTGGTGCCCCTGAGTGATGTGGTGGTGTCCCTGAGTGATGTGGTGGTGTCTCTGAGTGATGTGTTGGTGTCCCTGAGTGATGTGGTGGTGTCCCTGAGTGATGTGTTGGTGTCCCTGAGTGATGTGTTGGTTTCCCTGAGTGATGTGGTGGTGTCCCTGAGTGATGTGGTGGTGTCCCTGAGTGATGTGGTGGTGTCCCTGAGTGATGTGGTGGTGTTCCTGAGTGATGTGGTGGTGTCCCTAAGTGATGTGGTGGTGTCTCTGAGTGATGTGTTGGTGTCCCTGAGTGATGTGGTGGTGTCCAGAATGATGTCTTGGTGCGCCTGAGTGATGTGGTGGTGCCCCTGAGTGATGTGGTGTTGTCCCTGAGTCATGTGGTAGTGTCCCTGAATGGTGCCCCTAAGTGATGTGCTGGTGCCCCTGAGTGATGTGGTGGTGCCCCTGAGTGATGTGGTGGTGTCCCTGAGTGATGTGGTGGTGTCTCAGAGCGATGTGTTGGTGTCCCTGAGTGATGTGGTGGTGTTCATGAGTGATGTGGTGGTGTCCCTGAGTGATGTGTTGGTGTCCCTGAGTGATGTGGTGTTGTCCCTGAGTGATGTGGTGGTGTCCCTGAGTGATGTGGTGGTGTCCCTGAGTGATGTGGTGGTGTTCCTGACAATTTTTTTTATTATGTGTTGGCTTTGAAAATATATAAATTAATAGCATTGGTATTCACAAAGCCAATAGCTTACGCTTTCCTAATGCGAGTCCTATAGGCTATAGCAATGCTTGTCGGTAGCAAGCAAGGACAGTGCTGCTGTGGTGCCGAGTGATGCTGTTGTGGTGCCGAGTGATGATGTGGTTGGGCTGAGTGATGTGGTGGTGTCCCTGAGTGATGTGGTGGTGCCCCTGAGTGATCTGGTGGTGCCCCTGAGTGATGTGGTGGTGCCCTTGAGTGGTGCCCTGAGTGATGTGGTGGTGTCCTCGAGTGAGGTGGTGGTGTCCCCGAGTGATGCAGTGGTGTCCCCGAGTGATGTAGTGGTGTCCCCGAGTGATGTAGTGGTGCCCCTGAGTGATGTGGTGGTGCCCCTGAGTGATGTGGTGGTGCCCCTGAGTGATGTTGTGGTGTCCCCGAGTGATGTGGTTGTGTCCCCGAGTGATGTGGTGGTGTCCCCGAGTGATGTGGTGGTGTCCCAGAGTGATGTGGTGGTGCCCCCAAGTGATGTGGTGGTGTCCCCGAGTGATGTGGTGGTGTCACAGAGTGATGTGGTGGTGTCCCCAAGTGATGTGGTGGTGTCCCATAGTAACGTGGTGGTGTCCCTGAGTGATGTGGTGGTGTTCCTGAGTGATGTGGTGTTGTCCCTGAGTCATGTGGTAGTGTCTCTGAGTGGTGCCCCTAAGTGATGTGCTGGTGCCCCTGAGTGATGTGGTGGTGTCCCTGAGTGATGTGGTGGTGTCTCTGAGTGATGTGGTGGTGTCCCTGAGTGATGTGTTGGTGTCCCTGAGTGATGTGTTGGTTTCCCTGAGTGATGTGGTGGTGTCCCTGAGTGATGTGGTGGTGTCCCTGAGTGATGTGGTGGTGTCCCTGAGTGATGTGTTGGTGTCCCTGAGTGATGTGTTGGTTTCCCTGAGTGATGTGGTGGTGTCCCTGAGTGATGTGGTGGTGTCCCTGAGTGATGTGGTGGTGTCCCTGAGTGATGTGGTGGTGTTCCTGAGTGATGTGGTGTTGTCCCTGAGTCATGTGGTAGTGTCTCTGAGTGGTGCCCCTAAGTGATGTGCTGGTGCCCCTGAGTGATGTGGTGGTGTCCCTGAGTGATGTGGTGGTGTCTCTGAGTGATGTGTTGGTGTCCCTGAGTGATGTGGTGGTGTCCCTGAGTGATGTGTTGGTGTCCCTGAGTGATGTGCTGGTTTCCCTGAGTGATGTGGTGGTGTCCCTGAGTGATGTTGTGGTGTCCCTGAGTGATGTGGTGGTGTTCCTGAGTGATGTGGTGGTGTCCCTGAGTGATGTGGTGGTGTCCCTGAGCGATGTGGTGGTGTCCCTGAGCGATGTGGTGGTGTCCCTGAGCGATGTGGTGGTGTCCCTGAGCGATGTGGTGGTGTCTCTGAGTGATGTGTTGGTGTCCCTGACTGATGTGGTGGTAACCAGAATGATGTCGTGGTGCCCCTGAGTGATGTGGTGGTGCCCCTGAGTGATGTGGTGATGTCCATGAGTGATGTGGTAGTGCCCCTGAGTGATGTGGTGGTGCCCCTGAGTGATGTGGTGGTGTTCATGAGTGATGTGGTGGTGTCCCTGAGTGATGTGGTGGTGTCCCTGAATGATGTGGTGGTGTCCCTGAGTGATGTGGTGGTGTCCCTGAGTGATGTGGTGGTGTCCCTGAGTGATATGGTGGTGTCCCTGAGTGATGTGGTGGTGTCCCTGAGTGATGTGGTGGTGCCCATGAGTGATGTGGTGGTGCCCCTGAGTGATGTGTTGGTGTCCCTGAGTGATGTGTTGGTGTCCCTGAGTGATGTGTTGGTGTCCCTGAGTGATGTGTTAGTGTCCCTGAGTGATGTGGTGGTGTCCCTGAGAGATTTGGTGGTGTCCATGAGTGATGTGGTGGTGTCCCTGAGTGATGTGTTGTTGTCCCTGAGTGATGTGGTTGTGTCTCTGAGTGATGTGTTGGTGTCCCTGAGTGATATGGTGGTGTCCAGAGTGATGTGGCGGTGTCTCCGAGTCATGTGGTGGTGCCCCTGAGTGATGTGGTGGTGCCCCTGAGTGATGTGGTGGTGTCCCTGAGTGATGTGGTGGTGTCCCTGAGTGATGTGGTGCTGATACTTCCCCTGCCAAGTAACCTTCTTCCGGAGCAGCTGCCCCCACAGTCTGGCACACTTGATAAGCTATACACGTTGTCTGGGAAGTGACCAGTTGCTGCTAGTTGTTTTGAGCTAACCCGGTATTCAATGACACAATATCAGTCTCTGGAAGGAGGAAGTTGGGCAGCCTGTCCGTAAAAAGATGCTGCCGTCCAGAACTGGAGCTCTATTTATTGCCTGTCTGTGTCTACGTTTATTAATTTTAAATCCCCATGACATGTAAAGTGCTTTGCACCTCGGGCCCATCCTCGCATCACTATTTGTGACGTGCAGCAGCAAGGACGCAATGACTGGAGGGGTTGGAGTGGAAGTTTTCAGCGGATTCCATGTCGCAATAGTAGTCCATGCTTAGTGCTCTGAGCAGCAAATCCGCTGGGTGAAGTCGCACCCCTACAGCATGACCAAGAGAGCTGTGCACAAGACATCTACGTCACTTTCTCGACTCTCAAAATATGTGCGTTATTCCAGTATGAGTGAAAAGCGGGAAACTGCAGGGTTTTTCTAGTAAAATCCTCTTAAGCAGAAGGGCACTCAAATTGAGTAAAGACAAGTAGCACATGTAAATAAATGGGTTTAAGTTGCACAAACTTAGTTGTGGAGTAACTGATCGCTGTTTAAAAAAAGGGGAATAGAGTGGATCAACAGCAGAGCACAAGTCCTAAACAAGCTCTCAGCATTGCTGTGGCGGGGGGGCGGGGGAGCGGGAGGCATTCCTTTGAAGTCAGACAAATAGTGGAATGGTGGTGTGCGAGCGGCTTCCTTTCAAGTCTGATGGGGGTGGGGGAGCAAATGGCAAGCACGGACCCGGCGGACATGCACTCACATGCTTCTTATATTTATTGGACAGTTTACCCAATTAGCTTGTAAGAGAAATAAATATTTTAATTATTTAAATAGGAGAGTCTGCGAGAGATCTATACAGACAGAGGCTTAATTAACAAGCAATGGGGGAAGAGGAGGCAGCTGAGAAATGAAGCAAAGGGCAGCTGTCCGAGTGCCTTGGTGGACTTCAAGCGCACTCTAAAGACGTACACGCAGGCAGACTTTGGCACTAGGATGGGATGAACACATACATTTGTGCGTGTTAATAGAGGAATAATTAAGGAGAGTAAAGCATGTGAAACCTCAACACACTCACACCGGCCGGCAGTGCAAGAATCCAACGCTGATACATGGAAAGTCAAGTGTGATGGTCACTAATTTTCACTTAAGAATGTCTGCTGCTTCCAGCCTTTCCAGTCAGTCTTGTGAATTCTGTTCAATCAATCAATCAATCACGGCATTTGTAAAGCGCGCTACTCACCCGGGAGGGTCTCAAGGCACTGGGGGAGAGGGGTATGTTACTGCTCGAACAGCCAGGTCTTGATCTGCTTCCTGAAGGAGAGATGGTCTTGAGTTCGCCGAAGGTGGGTGGGGAGGGAGTTCCAAGTCTTGGCTGCCAGGTAGGAGAAGGATCTTCCTCCGGCGGTGGCTCTGCGGATGCGTGGTACGGTGGCGAGGGCGTGCCTGGTCGATCGTAGCTGGCGGGTGGCCGTGTAGAAGGTCATGCGGTCATTGAGGTACTTGGGGCCCAGGTCGTGGAGAGCCTTGTGTGCATGGGTGAGGAGTCTGAACGTGATTCTCTTGCTGACGGGGAGCCAGTGCAGGTCTCTCAGGTGTCCGGTGATGTGGCTGTGTCGGGGGATGTCCAGGATGAGTCGGGCAGAGGCGTTCTGGATGCGTTGGAGTATTTTTTGAAGTTTGGCTGTGGTTCCGGCGTAGAGGGTGTTCCCGTAGTCCAGTCGGCTGGTGACGAGTGCCTGGGTGCCTGTTATGTACTTACTGCATTAGATTTCTACAGTTAGAGGAAGCGGCTTCGAATGAAGCAATGTCCGAGGAGCTTAGGAGTGGGGGAGGAGGCGGAAGAGCCTGGGAGGGCTGGGTGTTGAAAAAAAAAAGGGCAGATGGGGGTAAAAAGTTGCGAAGTTTGGCTATTGCTGCTTTAGGAACTGGGACAGAAGCGAGCAAATCTGCATCTGAAAGTGCTGGGGCGCAAACGAAACAAGTATGACCCGTGTACCTTACCTTTGAAAATTTGGAGGTGGGTTGGGCACAGTACCTCACAATAGTGCCCTCTCCCTTACCCCAGAATCCTACTAACAAGGTATGGAGCGATCAAGTTGCTTAGACAGGCTGTCACCCATCTTACCTTTTAGAACACACACGCCTTTGTCATTGGCAGGCGGCAGAAACATTGAGCACTGCTACTCCTACTTGGACTTCCGGAGTTTACTTCGTTTGACATGTGTGTTTAGTCTGCTGAATGCCTCGTGTGCATGCCTTGTGTGTGGGAAAACCCACGCTTATCAAATGGCGCTAATGAAATAGGGCGGGTCTTGCATGAAGGAGTTTGCGGCACCCAGGGGAAGTGAGGTCGACAGACCAGTCTTCCCCTGGGGAATTCGCTTGATATTGGGACAGGTAGGTCGGGATAGGCTGGGGGTGGGCTTAGGGGTGGGGATCTAGGGAGGGTGCAAAAGGGGACAGGGGAGGAAGTCCTTCCTCTTCCTGTCCCGGTGCCGTAGGGAGCAGATAGTTTGTGTTCAGATTAGTGTTCCCTTAGTCAGGGCCTGGTGTCTAGGTAGCAGCGGGGCGGTAAGGCTAGGGTTTGGGCGACGCTGGTGCCCCAGTGTGGCCTATAGCAGGAGCACTAAATTGCGCTGACTGAGCGAGGGGTTAAAATCGTTTGCCGAAGGACACGCTCTCCCAGGGGCTCCGTATACGCTTTACGGGTGAGGCGCGAGGCTGCCGCTTCACACGCATCTCGCGGGTGGGCCCTGGGTGCTAAGTCCCACGCATCCCGCAGGGTGTCAAACCTCACGCATCTCGCGGGCGTGCGCAGGTGCCATTTTACACGCATTTCACGGGCGCTGCTAGTGTAGGGGCTGCACAGGGTGGAAGAGCCTGGGGTCAAGAGGGAAATGGCGACACCGGATTCTGAGGCAGTGAAGAGGCTCTGCGGGTGTTGGGGAGGGCTGGTAGGTCGGACCTCTTGCGGCCAGGAGTGTTGGAGCAGGCGTGGGTCGGTATGACCCGGACGCCGAGGCCTGCGTCAGCGGGCGTGGCGGCGGTTGTGGTGGCTTGCATGGACAAGCCGACGCCGCCGAGACCAGGCGCAGGAGGGAAGGGTAAGGCCAAGAAGCAGCCGGAGGCGCCTATGCACGGTGGATGGCGTAAGAGCCTCCCTGCGTGGTTGGTGGATGTGTTGATGGGGCCGGGGGAGAGTTGGAGTTGTCGGCGGGGAGTGGCACCGAGGATTTAAGCAGCGCGCCGCCGGTTATGCACGTTGGCAGCCCAGCCCCCTCGGATTCGGAGGGGGAGGTGCTGGACCTGGAGGAGGCAGAGGGGGCCATGAGGGAGGACAGTGAGGACAGCGGCCGGGAGGGCAATGTTGGTTCTGAGGTGTCCGCGGGTGAGCAGTTCACGCTTGCGCTGTCGGAGAGGGAGTCGGAACCGGAGGCAGGGGGTGGCCCATCAGGGGACCAGCCGGAGGATTTGTCCTGCAGCAAGAAAGGGGTAGTGCAGTCGGCTGTCCACAAGAGGAAGGGCCCGGCCAAGGCATTGTACCAGCAGTCAGGGGGGGGCTCACCTGAAAGGGTGGCCCCCGGCCCCGCAGCTGGAGGCGGATGTGTGTAAGGAACCCCCTGGGCAGGACGCGTGGTACTCCAGGTGGGCGCACATGACCGAGGAAGAAAGGATTCGCAACCAACGTCTCATAATCGAGGAATCTGAGCAGGCATGTCAGCGTTTGTGTGCGGCCAGGGAGGCGCGGGCGGGTGGGGTGCATGGGGGCGAAGGGGCCCTGGCACCTGCGCGCAGGAGCAGGTAGAGGGCGTGGCGGGGCGCCCTCCGGGTCGAGGGGTGAGTGAGTCTGGGTAGAGGGGTCAGGGACTGCTTTGGCAGCACAGAGACCTGGCGGCACTGGGGCCTCCCCGAGTGCAAACAGCTCGGGGGGGCAAACAAGCCAGCAGTGAGTGCTGGCAGAGGCAAGAGTGGGCCGGCGGGGCGCAAAACGGCCTCCAAACGCCGGGACGAAGCAGCAGGGGGGTCCGCGGCGGCCTGCCCTCCAACGAGGGATCGCGCCACTGCAATGCTGGAGTGCGAGTTAATACCTGGAGTGCGAGGGAAAGGTGCGAAACGAGTTGTGAGTGAGGTGCGGAGAGTGGCAGCGGTTGAAGCGGATGAGGAGTGGTTCGATTATGAGGACAAGGATGAGGAGTTGGAAGATGGTGAAGTGCGTGACGATGAGTGTTGGGTGAGAGGGAGAGCATCAACAAGCAGGATTGGTGTCTTACAGGCGGCACCGGATGGAGCTGGCTCGGCGGCCAAAAGAAGTCAGATGCCGGCGGAGGCCAGGAGGACGGAGCATGGTGCTCCAGCGACTTTGGCAGGTGAGGGCGCATGGTGGGATGCTTGGGATGAAGGTCCCAGGGGGGGCTTAAGAAGGCTCTGTGCGGGATGTGGGGGCCATCGGGGACAAGAGGCCTTTTAAAAAGGATGGTAAGAAGCAGGTCGTGACGGCCAGCGCGCAGACAGACGCTGCGGAGGATCTGGGTGGGAAGGAAGATGGAGTGGATAATCTGAGGAAGAAGTTGCCGTACATGGGTTTGGCGATGCCACTCGGGTCACACTTGTCGGAAAAGACTAAGGGCAGGATTTGGAGACATGAGTATGTTGATGTTTTCAAACTTCTGCTTAGAGAAATTCAGGTGAAGGAGGGGTCTAAGGAAGAGGAGTGGGAGTTGACGAGGCGGCCGAGAGTGCCGGTGACAATGGAGAACTGGACGCCGGCGTTCTTGATATACGCGAGTATCTATCGTGAGAAGCATGGGGACAGGGCGATAGCACTGTTTAAATATATGGATGTGATACTGAAGGCCCAACTGCATTTTGGTGGTTTCGCCTGGCTGAGTTATGATGAGGAGTTTAGGGCGAGGATTAGTGTGAACCCGGACAAGCCATGGGGAGACATTGATCAGGAGCTTTGGGTTCAGTGGATGTCCTTTACTCAGGCAGCGGCATCTACTCATACGGCGAGTGGTCTCCCGATTGCGTATCAGTCTTTTCAGCCTCGTCCTGCCCAGTCTGGGGCAGGGGGTCAGGGAGTGTCCGGAGGGGCGGGAAGTCAAGGAACGTGGACAGGGGCTGCTGGACAGCAGTACAAACCTGGAACCACTGGGGCCTGCTGGAACTTTAATAAAGGTTTCTGCACACGACACCCATGTAAGTTTAAGCACGAGTGCTCCAAGTGTGGGGGGCGTCACCCGGTCACACAGTGCCTTACTCTTGACACACCTTCGGAACAGTGGAAGTTTACCAAGGGTAGGGGCCAATCTGGGCTGAAGGGCCCCTACTCCTGTTAAGGTGGAGGCCATGGGTCCATGGCTCTCCAGGTACCCTGATAGAGAGGCAGCGTTGAAACTTCATTGTGGGTTTGTGGAAGGATTTTGGATAGGCTATCAGGGTCCCAGGGAGAGGCGTTGGGCAGAGAACCTGCGTTCGGCGAAGGAATTACCTGAGGTGGTGGCGAGCAAGTTGCGGAAGGAGGTCTTGGAGGGTAAGATTGCTGGCCCGTTTGACATGTGGCCTATGCCAGACCTTATCATTTCGCCCCAGGGTGTGGTCCCCAAAAAGGAGCAAGGAGAGTTCAGATTGAGTCACCATCTGTCGTGGCCTGAAGGGAGTTCGGTGAATGACTTCATCGCGGAGGAGGATTCCAGGGTGTTGTATGCGTCGGTGGATGATGCTGTTGGCTTGGTGAGGGCTTGCGGGAGGGGAGCGGAGTTTGCAAAATGCGATATCAAGTCGGCCTTTCGCCTCTTTCCCATTCACCCAGCGGACTTTTCATTGCTGAGCATGCAATTCGATGGGGCCATCTTTGTGGATATGGTGTTGCCAATGGGATGTGCGATCTCTTGTGCGATGTTTGAAACCTTCAGTTCCTTTTTGCCGTGGGCGTTTGTGGAGAGGAGTGGGCACCGGCTGGTGTCGCACTACTTGGATGATTTCTTGTTCGTCGGGAAAGGGTTGTCGGGAGAGTGTGGTGAGGCTCTGGGGCAGTTCCAGTTGCTGGCGCAGGAGTTTGGGGTGCCGTTGGCACCAGAGAAGACTGCAGGGCCTAGTTGTTGCTTGACCTTCCTGGGTATTGAGTTGGATTAGGTTGCATGGCAGGCGCGGCTGCCGGTGCAGAAGGTGACGGAGATGCAGGAGGTTTTGACGCAGGTGATCGGTGTTCGCAAGATTGACTTGAGGTCGGTGCAGCGCTTGCTCGGTTTGCTGACTTTTGCGTGCCGGGCGGTGAGGGAAGGGAGAACATTCTGTAGGCGCCTCGGCATGGCCATGTCGGGGGCGGTGCTCCCTCACCACAGGGTCAGGGTCACAATGGGAATCCGATCAGACTTGCGTGTCTGGTTGGTTTTCCTGGAAGAATTCAATGGTGTGTCCTTGGATTTCGCATGTGACAAGATGGTTTGGCAGGTGCAGCTCTACTCTGATGCGGCGGGTGCGGCCAGTTTCGGAGTTTTCTGGGACGGACGTTGGTATGCAGATCAGTGGCCGGCTCATTGGCTGCGTCAGGGTAAGAGCATTGCTTTCCTTGAGTTCTTTCCCCTGCCGGTGGCGTTGGTGGTGTGGGGGCCGGAGTTCCGGAACAGGTCGGTTTTGTTTCATGTGGACAATATGACGGTGGTGGAACTGGTGAACAATCAGAGGGCAAAGGATTTGCGAGTGCTGCGCCTGCTGCGAAGTTTCATGTTGCTCTGCTTGCGTTTTAATGTGCTTTTTCGCGTGCAACATGTGCCCGGGGCGAGTAATGACATTGCGGATGCGTTATCTCGTTCGCAGTGGCAGCGCTTCAGGAGGCTGGCGCCGGGAGCAGAGGCTTGCAAGACCAAGGTGCCGGAGGGTATCTGGGCCTGGGGGGAGTAAGAGTGGTGGGTTTAGTGGAGAAATCTTTAGCTGAATCCACAAGGCGTGCGTACAGGTTTGCATGGTTTGAGTTTGGGGCCTTTCTGGGTTGGAACAGGGCTGCGTGGGGGTTGCCACAGAATGAATGTGAACGGGGAGTGGTGCGTTTTGTTTTGGAGTGCATGGATAAAGGGTTGTCACAAACTACGATAGCTGGCAAACTGGCTGGCATCTCTTTTTACAGCATGGTTTACTTGGGTTTTGATCCGGCTAGGACGGATTTGTTAAGTCGAATGTTGAAAGGTTGGGGTCGGATGAGGTTGGAAGGGGGAGGGGGGAGTTGCCGCGTGAGGCGATTGATTTTGAGCTATTGTTGAGAGTGTTGGGGGAATTGCCCCACTTCTGTTATGACGGTGGGGAGTTGGCGTTGTTTAGATTGTGCATGGTATGGATTTTCTTCGGCGCATTTCGGGTGTCGGAGTTGTTGGGCGTGCGTGGTGCACCGGGGCGAGTGTTTTGGGACGTGTAGTTGGATGGGGCCCGGCTGGGTATTTGGTTGGGTCGTTCAAAGATGGACCAGGTGGGTCGAGGCAAATTGGTGTGGCTGAAGGAGAGCGGGTGTGCGGGTGTGTGCCCGGTGCGTGAGTGGACGGCCTTTTTGGGACGTGTGCAGAGCGTTTTTGAAACGCTTGACGTCCTGTCAGTTGTTAGCAGAGTTGCGGATGGCTTTGCGGAGGATTGGCAAGGACCCAGCACGTTTTGGTACTCATTCATTCCGTATTGGTGAGGCCACGGCGGCATCTGGGTTGGGTTGGTCCTCGGAGGAGATTCGTAGGATTGGGCGCTGGAGGTCCCGCTGCTGCGAGCGCTATGTGCGTAAGTGAAGGAGGTCGGCGGCTGGGTAACAAGAGAGGGGCTGCTGCGGTGGTGTTACAGGTCTGTTTTGCTGTGGTGTTAATCTCTTTCACTTCGTAGGTTGCTTTCGGGGGCCAG
Source organism: Lissotriton vulgaris (assembly GCF_964263255.1). NCBI lineage: Eukaryota > Metazoa > Chordata > Amphibia > Caudata > Salamandridae > Lissotriton > Lissotriton vulgaris. Next base: position 1,718,725,062 of record NC_141689.1, on the reverse strand, counting down.
GGGCCAAGACGGTTACCTGGATTGTTGGACACTCCTTTGTACATTGGGCATCAAAATATGCAGACAGGCAGGTGTACGGTCGTAGCCTGGGCCTGCGGAGCAGTCAGCACAAAGTCCACTGGTGGGGTAAGAGCGGGATGCGTTGGGGTGACTTTTTGCCCTGGCTAACGAAGAAGGTCTCGCAATTGGGTTGCCCGGACATGCTGGTAATACACCTGGGAGAAAATGACTTAGTAAAACTGTCGGGAGTGTCCTTGTTACATCTGATGCAGAGGGATCTGCAAGCAATGAGGAGCAATCTGGCTGGCCCCTGTATTGTTTGGGCAGAGTTTGTGCCACAAAGGGTCTGGAGGGGGCACTTAAGCCTGCTGCCATTAAGAGGGCAAGGAGGAAACTGAATAGGGCGATGAGACTCTTTTGTGATGCTCATGGAATAAAGGTTCTTGCACATGTTGGGCTTCAGCTAGAGGAACCCCTTCTTTTCCGCGACGATGGTGTGCACCTTTCGCACATGGGAAACGCGTACTATTTAATGGAGATGCAGGATACCATCAGCTTGTTGTGGAATGAGTCTATCTGGTGTAGGAGAGAGTGAGTGCGAAAGGTGCACATGTGGTGGGGAAGGTAACCGCCCTCCGGGGGTTCCCTGGGTGGCAGAACTAGGGAGGGGTGGGGAGTCCATGATGGGCAGAATCACCCTTCCGGGGAGGGGGGTTACAGGTGCAGGATGGGGGTGTGGTAGTTGGAGGTGAGATGACAGGTGATGCTGGAGGAGGATGAAGGTGAAAGGGGAAAGTGAATGGTATGCGTGAAGAGGTCGTGGTGTGAATTGGAGTGAGTAGTGGAGTATGTGAATGGATGATGTTTTGAGGACATGATGTTGGGGGGATTGTTAACTGTTATTGATTTTATATTGAAACTTGGTTGTCATACCTGACCTAATAAATGGCCTTTTACGCTAAGACATGCATGGAGTGGTTATTTGCACGATGCGGCCCCCAGGGGAAGTGAGGTCGACAGACCAGTCTTCCCCTGGGGAATTTGCGTGATATCGGGACAGGTAGGTCGGGATAGGATGGGGGTGGGCTTAGGGGTGGGGATCTAGGAAGGGTACAAAAGGGGACAGGGGAGGAAGTCCTTCCTCTTCCTGTCCCCGGTGCCGTAGGGAACAGATAGTTTGTCCGCCCTCCCACCCTACAAAATTTTAGGAGTGGGGAAGTGGCGGTGTTACAGTTTTGCTATAAGTTATGTAGCGTGCCAGTTTAGGACGGGTTGACAGGGGGAGAGTGTTTGCAGAACTTGGTAGGGGTGGGGAGTCCATGACGGGCAGAATCACCCTTCCTGGGAGGGGGTTACAGGTGCAGGATGGGGGGTGTGGTAGATGGAGGTGAGATGACAGGTGATGCTGGAGGAGGATGAAGGTGAAAGGGGAAAGTGAATGGTATGCGTGAAGAGGTTGTGGTGTGAATTGGAGTGAGTAGTGGAGTATGTGAATGGATGATGTTTTGAGGTCATGATGTTGGGGGGATTGTTAACTGTTATTGATGTTATGTTGAAACTTGGTTGTCATACCTGTCCTAATAAATGGCCTTTTACGCTAAGACATGCGTGGAGTGGTTATTTGCGCGATGCAGTTTTTTCCCCTGCAGTTTTATATAGCGCGAACTCGACCTGAATGTATTGGAGCGCTTTACATGAGCACCAAGTCCATTACAAAACGGCACATTCATTTTTGTTTTTTAAGCACTGGGAGATTAATTGACTGGCCCAGAACCACTTTATTGTACATGGATTGATGCAACATCAGGGCATGACAGAGATGCAAACCTGAAGTACAAACATGTTTTACATGGACGTCATATGTGCTGCGTGTGCCAGGGTGTAAAACTAGAAAAGTAAACACATTGAAAAGAAAGACGGACGGCACCATGTTAAAAGCTGCACAGCCAGCAATGATGTAAAGGCATCGGGCGGGCGCCTTTCTTTTCTATTTAATCACGTTCAGACATGCATACAAGGGGATAAGGGGGGAGAGTGAAAAAGCACCTTTTGGCCTTGTTGTCACCCTGGCTGGCTGCTCGGAAGCTGAGCTATGCATGTTGCCCCCGCCTTACATGCAGCCTGCTGTGAACGCCCCCAGGACTGTTATGCGCTAAGTTGATGCCCCCGCTCTGAGCTCAGCTGGCTTCCGCATATGTGTTCATGTTTAGTTAGCAAATAACCAAACCCGCTGCCCCTTTCCGGATTAACTGCAGGGGATCTAGGGATGTCCACAAGAGAACAGCGTCAACATGACCATGTAGAGAAAGCGTCCGAAAATATTATGCATGGGCGCCATTGTTAAAGCACTGCATTTTGCCTCATTTGAAAAGGAAAAATAGTATTTTTAAAAGTTGATTTATGCGAGCAGCAAGCAGCATAAAAGACAGGCGTGCCATGTTAAGTCTAGTGCTGTCGCAGGGTTTCCGTTCTCTCACAGAACTGTGCACAGAGATCTAGAACCTGGGTGAGCCAGGGTGACCCACAACTCACCTATGTTTCAGAAATCCCCTTACCTAGCTAGCTACAGTATCGCATCGGTAGTATATACTTCCCAATGTCTTAGACAATCCAGAACATGAACTTAGAATACCTCAGGTATCGTGGAACACATGAACACTCTTTCGTTATATTATCATTCCAAACCAAAACTGGGAGGCAATGAAAACACGTGCAAGTTTGAAATGTTTATTTTTCAATGCAGCATTCTCAAACGCAGTATCTTGTATAATATCAACATACATATTATAATAATCAGAGTCAGCAGCATAGTCACTAATCCATAGTAAGCAAATTGTGATAACATATTATGATGCAAAATCTATAGAATTCTGAATCACCTATATTTCGCGCACCCTAATTAGCATATTATATTATATCTAAGAAGGTCTCATCTGGGCTCTTAACTGGGCGGACCCATACCTCGAATTCTCAGTAGGAGGAGATCACATCAACAGCTACCAGCTCTCAGCATGTCCAGCATCAAGTGTAACTTCTCATTCCCTGTAACTGTATCTTGAACTCACGTAAAGCAAAAAGTTGGCACAAACATTATTTGTGTTATGACTAACGTAGTGCGAGGATCAGGCCTGCAGCAACCTTGTGTTAGAGTGTGCAGTTCTCAGTGTGCAGACAGTTGTACCAAGTGTTCCAGGCACGACTGATACCAGTACAATAATATATTATTCTCAAATAAATCACATCTTTCGTCTAGGTTAAAAGCTGTAATAACAACTAGGTGTCGTGTGCAAACCGAAGCAGAAAGAAAATATGGCGTTTAAACATTTAATAAGCACATGCTAACTTAACACAATCTATGGAAACATAATAACCATATGACACCCCCCCCAATGATCCGAGGACGGTCAAAAGACAAAAATATAAGCCAATACTCTATGAGAGGCAAGACATGAAAGCAGAGTTCAATGATATTGAGCCAAGCTAAATGTATTTAATGTATGTAAAATTTTAAAATACAAAAAATATGTATGAATGCCTATAGTGGCCACACAAAATATAAAAAGTCGAACTTGAGGCCTAACCATAATTAATAGGCCTAGAACCTATGAAAAAATTGAATGTTCGTATTGAAACTGGCACCATTCAGAATTACTAAAAAGTCACGTGCCATAATGATGGAAGTATTCAGAGTCATTCCTCGTTGAATGAATATGCAAAATAGGTAGCAACAGCTTCCAACATGAAATCACTGCCATCATCCGAAAACAGTTCAGCCATCCAATTAAGCAATGGGAAAGAACATACGTGCTCTTCCAACACCGAATCCTCTAGCAACATCAGAGGACAACTCAGTGGGTTCTCGAGAACGCTCTGTGCCAGAAAGTCATGCGCCGCTGCGAATATGTCCCACTGACCCATTAGTCCATGCATCGCTGCCACAGCCATAACCCTTTCGCCAGAACAGACCAACTCATGAGCCACTACGGGGGACATCAGCTGATCAAAGTTGACGTCAGGAGAAGTCGGTAAACAGAGACACAAATCAATGGCCCAGTCGAAATCACAGCTCAGGCAATGAAACACAGGCTGGACACAGGTGAAATAGGAAAATCTGAAGGATAATCCAAAAGCCGTGCTTAAGGTCGCAAGCGGCAGGGATCCATAATAATCAAGCATCCGGTTGCGAAACTGCATCAGTAGGGGCTGTGCGTTTCCTTGCGCAGGATGGGCATCCATGTTTTATGAAATAAAATATCACCAGAACGCCTGCAGCCAAAGCCAGCAAAACAGGAAATCCGCCAAACAGACTAGCGAATATAGAATGAAAGAATGCAGGGATAATACCAAATACTTTTTCAAATGTAGTCACGAGACCACTGCTAACCATTTAAAAAAATGAGCGAGGCTGGATGTGGAGGAGGCATTGAAGATTTGATGAACCAGCTCGCAAAAATGAAACGGCAAATCAGTACTTAAAAGCGCTTGTACTTCTGTGCGTGTGTTTGCTATGTGAAGGACATAAGTTTCGCGGGCAGAGCTCAGGGCCACCTGTTTTTGAGACAAAAGGGCTCTTATACGGCCTAAACCATTGAACTCAGCTCTCAAGGTTGGTATCCTTGGCCAAATTAAAACTTCTGAATTCCCATGCGTGGGTGGATACAACACATTCTTGCAGCAAACCACTCTCTCTGACACGGTAACCACATATGCGATACCGGCCTCTAACCCACAACAAAACTCGTTATTCAAAAGTAAATAACTACCGTTGGACAACAACGTGAACGTGGGAACTATTGCAGGAACTGGTGTCCCTTTCAAAACACAGGCCAAATTTGGTTTGTCCTGATTACAAGAACCATGCAACTGGATGTGTCTGCAAATAAGTGAGCGGTCAGGCGACTGTGTACATTCTTCACCATTCAGATTCACTTCATTCCCCTCCTTAAGGCATCTGTAAGTGTATGGTAAAGACCATGTCTCATGGAGGAAAGCGCTGCCTAATGGTTCATATCGCCCAATGGCAATATATTTCATACAGTTTGTAAATTTATACAAAGCAAAAGGTAATGTTATAACACCATGAATAAGCCATGTTGCTGCAGTCACTTCAGCCACCGAAAATGGCAGGGATTCTAATTTTTCAATATGTAACATAGAAAATGTTGCATCTCTCATTGACAACATGCGCTGTTTTTCAGTCAAATTAAACGGGGCAAATAATGATGATACGTTCAAAAAAGTCCATGGCACTCGACCAGACTTAAGAGTCTGTAGTGTCCACGCAAACTGCATCACAGAACGCAATTGATTTTGACCATGATATAACACGGACACTTCATCATGTACAATGTCGACAACAGAAGACACAATATTATTCAACGTGTAAATTCGGGAAGAAAGCGTGTTAATGCTGTTATCAACCACTGCAAGCACTTTTTCTAAATTAGCTTGATCAATAGCCCTTAGGCGTTTAGCAGCCTCAACCTGGTTATCTTTCCAAATTTCATTGTAAATCGCATACAGCCATCGTTTAGATCTACCTTTAGCCGGGCCTTTTATAAAATCGTTCAAATCCACATTCTCATGTAATTGAGACAGATGTAGTTTAACTGCAGCTAAAGTGGAATGTTGTAACCAATTTTGACACAGCTTCCCCACAGAATAAGTCGTGACAGTATAGTCTTCTTCAAAACGTGGATCGGGCCTGAGTTTTGTGAACCCCTCAGCCAAACCCATAAAACGGCGCTGGCAAGAATCAGCACTCTTTTGCCATACTAGCCAACCCTTGGAATCCAAACTGGAAATGTTAAAGGACGAATTGTGTAAAAGAGTTTGCAACTCTTGAATGGAGGAACCAGTGAAATTACCCCAACCTGTATATTCATTTAAATTTGGGATGGTCGGTGTATTTAATTTTTTAGAAGTAGCCAATCCAAAGCATGTTGTCTGCAAAATGGTCGAATTTAAAAACAACATGTGATTCGGGATGAGACATGCACGGTGCAAAGCCTCAGTGCCTTGTACCTGCCAATCTTTGGTACCCCAAACCGATTTAAGGTCAATTGTTCCTTTCCAGAACTCGTAGCCATCTACAGCCAATCTGTCTAAAAAGGACTTCGAATACAGCAATTTTGTATCGGTAAGTCTAACTTTGGAAATGGGTTTTTGTGTCATTTTAAAATAAAATGACTCGGGATTAGACTGATCAAAGTCTGTAAAATAGGTATATTTTTTCAGAAATGTATTGGAACTGCCACTGAATGGAGCAGGGCAATGTTCCCATTGTGTATAATTTACAGCCACCCTCCTGGAATTTGTCTTATGTAAAAAATGATTACCATAGTGTTGAAAACAAAACAAATCACCATAATTAATAGAATCTGTATACAAATCCTCAGCATCGAAGGCAGCATAATACTTCAAATCCGAGACTAATGCTTTTACGGCCTGAATATCCCAATCATCAGAACGTATATTTTGTTTAATCACATCTCCCATGTTTACTCTAAGCACATTTGGAACATTAATCACTTCAGTAGGCCCGTGTATCTGAAATCTAACCGCATCCCACACAATCCCATCAAGGACAGGCTAAGCAGTAATGTTAACTGTATTTAAGTTTCGTTTCAGTCTGTGCGCAGAATGTGAAGAGGAAAGAGGGGCCAATGTTACATTAAGGTACCGAATTCCTGTTCTTTCTTTAACGTAGTGACCATCAATCAGGCGGAAAAAATAAAACACAAAACCAATTGACATAAAAAGATAAAATGAAAATAGGATCAACCAAATGTATGTCCAAGGCGGAATTAAAAAATGTTTTTTAAACAACGTGGCATATCTTGCAATGTTTGTGGGTTTCTTTGAAGTTTCCGAAACAGAGTCAAAAAGAATCTGGACTGGCCTGCCAAACGGGTCTGTAAATCAGGCATCGATAAATCAGCAGGATAAGTGTAGTTTAGCTCATCAGTGTTAGTATCAGGAATAGTATTTAATAAAGGACTGGATATGGCAGGCATCTCGAGGGACACCTCCTGTTCTGCACCAGATGTAATAGCCAGCACAGAGTGCCTGACCATGGAAGGACAGGATACAGCCGGTGTCATGCTATGAAGAATCGGCCACCCTGTGTGTTTTGACATTGTCAATAGAAATAAATCTGTTTTCCTTACGACCTGGAAGTGGTGGTAAAATGACTGTTCTTGTGCCCTTCACTCCAAGGACTCGAACTGGTGCTCGATATGAGGGACCAAACTCTTTCTTGTTATCGATCTTCTCTCGAACCATTTCTCCAACTTGGGGTAGCCAGCCAACTACCGGGATCTGCAACGCATCATCCGATGTGGAGGGCAAATGTTCCTTTGCAAGACTGTCTCTGGTCTTTTGTAGATTCTGTAAAACATTGCAATGTTCATCCACGTCAAAGGCCCCGGCCTGGGCCTTGTAGTCCGGCCCATCAAGGTCAGGTACATACATCTTGATACCAAAGAGCATTTCGTATGGGGTCCGCCCACCCAGAGACCTTCTAGGGAGATTATTAAGCGCACGCTGCACGCCTATGAGGTGGGCTAACCAGTTACTGCCAGTGCCTATAACTCGAGCTGTCAAAGATTGCTTTAAGTCGCGGTTCATTCATTCTACTACACTATTACCCTCGGGTCTGTAGGGACTCGAAAATTTGACTTGGACCCCCATCGAAACCATAGCATCCTTATACGCCTTAGAGGCAAACGCCGGACCCTGATCCGAATGGAAGGTACCACAGGCAAAAATTCCCACAAAGACTCGCAAATCCTTAATGACAGTACGTGAATCAGCGCTCCGATGCGGCCATACCCACACAAAGCGTGTGCATGAATCAACTGCTACTAAGATGTACTTATATGCAGTATCAGAAGAAAATGGACCGCAGTGATCCAAATAAACACAACCAAGCGGTTTATTCGAGATGTACAACTGTGTCTGAGGCGGACGCGCAGCAGTCGAAGGTTTAATCTGCTGGCAAATGTCACATTGAAGAACATATTCACGCGTCTGTTTGTACAGTCCCCGCCACCAGAATCTCTGTTGTAGCTGAGTTACAGTGGCCGAGACGCCCGCATGCGCAGACGCCACACCTTCATGTGCCGCTGTAATCAAAGCAGCTCTGCGATCCGAGTTGGGAACTAAACGCTCGCCAACTTCAGGGATTTTCACATAAGGAACCTTATCGGGACTTAAGTGGTATGTGTATTTAGAAGGGAATCCCGCAGGATATTTACCTCCCTTCTCCGTTGCAGCTATAGCTGCCAAGATGTCATCATCTATTTTGCTTTTGGACCTCGTGACTGCTGCAACTAAGTATTTTGATACAGCTGACTTCGCTGCTTCATCAGCAAGCGAGTTGCCAACAGCGTGGACCCCCACGCGCTGATGACCGAGAGTATGAATCACAAACACAAGTGGCAGCTTCTCTTTAAGTTCCGCCACTCGGACCCAGATCGTTTTATGTTTTATTGTGCTACCTTTGGAGTCATGAAAATCATTCTGAATCCAAAAGAACAAGTTTTCATTGTAAGACTGGACACAGTAGTAAGAATCACTTGCGATCAAAGTCGTCACACTAGGATCCGCGTATTCTAATGCAAGCATCAGAGCCCGAAGCTCTGCTAATTGTGCGGTGCAGTCACCAAGCGTCTGCGTGTGCATGACACTAGACTCGAACTCATCGTTCACCATGGCACCGACCACAATGGCGCAAGCGGAAACGTAGGCATGTTTAGAGCCATGCGCAACCTGCGCCAAACCATCAGTGTAAATGATGCAATGGAAATCCTCCAACGGCCGCATTGCTAATGGAGCAGGATGAACAAATTCATACTGTAAATACTCCTGCGACCGTAAAGTGGCGTCAAAAATAAACGTGACATCCTGGGACATCAAGGACGCAGCCCATTGAATCCACCGAGGGTGCAAAGCTTTGGAATTAGGTACACTGGCTTTCGTAACCGCCTCTAAGGCAGGACACGGGGTAACAACCAACATGCGCTTTCCTTGTGACAGGGCACGTTCTTTAAGAATTGCCATCTGCACTGCCGTTAAAACTTTCTCCACAGTGGAAAAACGCAATTCAGCCGAAGTGTACAAGTGTGACTTGTAAGCAATAGGTACTGTATCTCCTTCATTAAAAGTCAGGTACGTGAAACCCACCGCCCCAGGGATAATTCTTATCACCAGGTTGGTCTGGTTATCACGAGTCTGTAAGTATTCAGAAGCGAGCAAATCAGCCTGCAAAGACTGCAGAATGGCCGAATGCTCTGGCAGCCAGCATGATTTGGAAAAATTTGGTTGTATCAAAGCATACAAAGGCTTGATACGCTGGGCATATTCCGGAATGTAAGTCCTCCCGAAATTCAGAAAGCCCAGAAGAGATTGTAATTTTTTCAGTGTTGTCGGAGAGCACAAATGTGCGCATTTCTCCAGGAAATGGGGTGCTAAACCCTTCCCTTCATGGTTAAGCTCGTAACCTAGAAACAACACCGTGTACTCTGCAATGTGCGACTTTGCAAAGTTAAATTTGTAACCCATGTCAGCAAAGTTACAAATTATGCTATTTACTCGACACAGATGCTCGCAAAGATTGTCGTCTGTGAGATAAATGTCATCCACATACGAACAAGCAACTGGGTCGAAGCTCTCCAAAAGAGAGACTATGCGTGCGGAAAAAACTCCAGGACTGTTCTTGTAGCCCATTGGGAGTCGTTTAAACATTTTTTGCACACCGGCGCATGTAAAACTGGTCCATTGGGAACTTAGACCGTCTAATCTATGGGCATAAAAACCATTGGAAATGTCAAGCGTGGTTTTGAACTGTTTACGCTCAAGACTATTCACTAACGCAGAGCCGTGCGTATTCTGTACTGCACAGTTACGGCAATGCGAGTTCAAATGCCTATAATCCAAAACCAAACGATATGAGCCGTCCGGCTTGTTCACAATAAAAAGGGGGTTATTCATCGGTGACACACACGTTTCAATTACACCTTGATATTCCAATTGTTCAAGGATAGCTGCGACCGAAGCTTTCGCTTCACGCCGTATGGGATATTGTGGTTGAGGCTGTGGCTGTGACCGTAAAGGTATCTCGTGGCTTGGTGACAATTTATCCCAGCCACATTGATTGCGGTACACAGCCGGCGCAAGCGCCAGAGCCCACTCTTCTGCAAAATGCAGCGCCTCCACTCTCGGCACAGTGTGCGCGAAGCTGGGCAGGATTACCTCCTCCCCTCGCGGAGCTGCGAGAACAAAAGGTGGGGGCCAGTCAGCCTCCGAAAGCAAAATGTCATACGTAGACGAGAGATTTTCCCAAAATACCCCTTTTACAGTTCGCTGCATGTCACCTTCAATTAACAGGACAATTTCAAAAAGTCGTTCAGGGGGAGCAACATGCGTATCTGCTGTTTCTATCACAACATAAATGTCAGTCGCTGTCACCTTCAACAGTGGACGGAGGGCCTCTCTCACTATGGTAATCTCTGCTGCGCTGTCTAGCAAGGTTAGAGCCCACGTCAGATTCCGAAGCCGCGTTCTCACTATCTTCGGCATAATGATGCGCGGTCAGGGCAGCGACTTTCTTCGTGGCAAACTGTGGTCTCTTGGGCGTAGAGCCTTCCTGCTGATCTCCACTGGTACGCGGGCGGGGCTGACCACGTCCTTGTTGGCCACCCCGGCCCTTGCCGCCCCCTCCACCACCGGTTGACGGAGCCGATGAGTCCTGAAAGGAACGAGGAGAGCGTTGGTCAGAAGCCTGAAACCTCTCAGGCGATTTAATCATTGCGCGGTCGCGCAAATCATAAACACGTTCCGACTGCGCTGGCAATGGAGACGCAGGAGCAGAAACCTGTGTTTGTTGTTGTTGTTGCTTACCCTGATTCTGCTTTTTATGCCAATTTTGTTTCTTGGACTTCTGTTGACCACTAGTTTCCGATGTCTGACCCTGGGGCTGTTTCTTCTCCTTTTCAGGAAAAGATTTAACCCCCTTCGCATTGCGGCCCACCATTTGTTAAGCATTCACAATAATCTTTGCCAACTGTCGGGGTCGGTCGGCCTCGGGAACCAACGCTAATGCGTTAGCAACTTGAAAGTTCACTGCATCCCCCTTGACATTTGCAAGTATCAGATTGCAAACTACATCAAAGGAGCCACACAGGCGCATGCCCAATTCAACAGCCGCCTCCGGTCCGTGTTCGTCCTGAACACGTTTAAGGACCCCACCTAGATTGGTCACAGACGGGGAGCCATAGCACCTCGAATATACCGCTGCAAAAGTTTTTCCCCAGGTCTCACAGTCAGCAAGGTCAGGAGCCAGATCTTTCGGCAAACTCAGTGTAAGAATCCGGTGTTTATCACCCGGACTCGTATTGGGAAACACAGCTTCCAGCTGGCCGAATTTCTCAGCAAGCCAGAACGGAAAATCGTCCTTTTCCTGGGGCTTCTTACCCATCACGGAATTAACCATGACCGGGTTGATTTTCAGACCAGCATGTTCTGCTCGAAGCTGTGCGCCTCTAGGGGCCGCGTCCTGAACATTACGGCCAATGTAATGAACAAGCGCTCTAATCACTCCCACCGTGACTTCATGAAGCCGCCGCAGATCAGCCACGTTACAAGTTGCACGTTGAGGGTGAGGAGTAAATCCAGCTAAAGCGGGCCAAGGAGTGCCCGGAATGGACAAAGGACCTAACCTCGGAGCGGTTAAAGCGTGCGGTAGGGCGTCACCAAACCAAACTCCATGCTGCCAAGCGTCAATAGGAACCTCCAGTGCTCTGTACGGAGCGTACGCAGCCGGTACATCTGAAGCAGTGTATGTGTGGAACACACCAGAATTAGCGTCCACTGGCGGAAATGTCACCCACGAATAAAACAATTTGTACGGGTAAGCATGTTCCGCACTCACCACCAGAATCACAGCCAAGCCTTCCACAGGAACATCATACATCCGCAAATGGTCACGCACCGCAATGCGACTATGCTGCGGGATGTCCACGGCTTGAGCCATGTTAGCACAGGAACGAGAAAATACAAATTATACTTTGTAGCACAACTGGGTAGTAATTCAAGGAAACCGTTTTAGATAGATTCAAGCTTGAAAAGGACCTATTTCAAAAATAGGTAGGTTTTTCCGACACTGCCGCTTTCTGGAAACGGAAATGTAGGCGTTAAGGTTTGAATGATATACTACTCGAGTGTCATGTTATAAGGCCAACCAACGTATGGGCGCCATGTCGCAGGGTTTCCGTTCTCTCACAGAACTGTGCACAGAGATCTAGAACCTGGGTGAGCCAGGGTGACCCACAACTCACCTATGTTTCAGAAATCCCCTTACCTAGCTAGCTACAGTATCGCATCGGTAGTATATACTTCCCAATGTCTTAGACAATCCAGAACATGAATTTAGAATACCTCAGGTATCGTGGAACACATGAACACTCTTTCGTTATATTATCATTCCAAACCGAAACTGGGAGGCAATGAAAACACGTGCAAGTTTGAAATGTTTATTTTTCAATGCAGCATTCTCAAACGCAGTATCTTGTATAATATCAACATACATATTATAATAATCAGAGTCAGCAGCATAGTCACTAATCCATAGTAAGCAAATTGTGATAACATATTATGATGCAAAATCTATAGAATTCTGAATCGCCTATATTTCGCGCACCCTAATTAGCATATTATATTATATCTAAGAAGGTCTCATCTGGGCTCTTAACTGGGCGGACCCATACCTCGAATTCTCAGTAGGAGGAGATCACATCAACAGCTACCAGCTCTCAGCATGTCCAGCATCAAGTGTAACTTCTCATTCCCTGTAACTGTATCTTGAACTCACGTAAAGCCAAAAGTTGGCACAAACATTATTTGTGTTATGACTAACGTAGTGCGAGGATCAGGCCTGCAGCAACCTTGTGTTAGAGTGTGCAGTTCTCAGTGTGAAGACAGTTGTACCAAGTGTTCCAGGCACGACTGATACCAGTACAATAATATATTATTCTCAAATAAATCACATCTTTCGTCTAGGTTAAAAGCTGTAATAACAACTAGGTGTCGTGTGCAAACCGAAGCAGAAAGAAAATAGGGCGTTTAAACATTTAATAAGCACATGCTAACTTAACACAATCTATGGAAACGTAATAACCATATGACAGTGCAAAAAGTATTTAGGTACATTTTATATTTAAAAGGCAAAAGTAAAAGGAGGAGCACATTAGTATATAGGTACTGCTGTCTTTTTAAAATATGTTTTTTAAACAGTATTGTAAATTTTCAACAACCTTTATGGAACATCAAATATTGGGTCGCTCTTAGAAGGTTGTAAATGCAAAACATCCAATAGAACAGGCACATGCACCAAAGGCGCCTTCCAGTCTGGCTGTTTTTTTCCTGCTTGCAATTGTAATGGAAGCTTTTAAGGGGACGGGTGAAAGCGCAGCATGTGGTATACGAACCATAGCATCCAATTGACGAGGCAGAAAAGATGGTGTTGAAGATTAGCCTAAGGAATTTGCCTCCTAGCCAGTAAACAGGTTTGTAGGGCACAAGTGTGTTCTGTAAAAGTATGTTGCTAGATAAAGGTATATCAGTTGGTGCATTAGATATTAGGGGTACACCACATATAAGTATAAATAAAAACAAAAAAAGAAAATAACTGGCGTGCCACAAAGCAAAAGCTAACCACAATGTTTGATTTATTTAACTAGGGGGCGTACAATCGTTTATGCGAGACAAAAGATCCTACAATTAGGCTCGGAGACAGCAGAGAAATTTCTGACAGATATATGTGTGCTCTTACTGTATATAGCCATCTACACGGCGGCTAACATTAATGCACAACTAAAAAAGAAAGGACTGTAACAGTAATAGGCGGTGTTAGAAAAAGAAAATAAACAAGTGAGGAATATAAAAATTACAGTATGAAATAATAGCGGCATGTATTACAGTAGAAAGGGCCTGATAGAGACGAGCTGGGACGGAGCGTGTAAATAAAATGTGCAATGTAATAAGGTGTTTGACAAATTAGAGTGCAGAGCAAAAAAAAGCGTAATAAACAGTATGTGAGTAGACATGCAGTTATGGAAAAGCGAACACATAATAAAAGGAAACGAGGTCTGATGGAGTGGGAAAACACGCATTGCGGATGACAACTAGCAAATAAAAGCGGCACGTGATAAAAGAAAAGGGACGTTATAGAGACAGGGAGGAAATCAATGAACGAGTAGCAGTTTGGTGATAGCAAGACATCATTGTGATAAAATGTAAGTGCGGCGTGCCACACTGCTTAAAAAAAAAGCTCTCGGTCTTGCTGTAGCGGGGGGTGGGCAGAAAGCGGGGATTAAAAAAAACATTAGAGTAAGTGGCGGGTTAGCAGGGGAGCGGCGTTCTTTTGAAGTCGGAAGGGTGGGAGGGAATGAGCATATCAGGTGTGAGCGAGAAATGAGGCCGAACGCGCAATGGCGAAGCTTTGCGCTTGAATGCCTCCACATTCACTGGGCATGATCCGCACTCCAAAACCCTCTTGGTAGGATTGCTGGTGGCCCTCTATATCTCTCGCCAGCAATGCGCATGCACATTGGCAGGCGAGACCTAAAAACCATCTTTACTTAAAGATGTGTTATTAAATTCTGAGTTCAGAGAGCCTAAACGTTATTTCTCTATCTGGTCCCAATGGGAAGTTATACTTTCCCATTCTATCCCATGGGACAGATAGCCTTTCAATATTGAAAAAAGAAAATAGGAGGTATTTCACTATCAGAACATGTCACACACATAAGTACTTGTACTGCCTTTTAAATACACTGCAGCATGTCCATTGGCCTACCATAGGGGTGCCTTACATGTAAGAAAAGGGAATGTTAGGGACTGGCAAGTGGGTGCACTTGCGAGGTCAAAATGATAGTTTAAAACTGTGCACAGACACTGCAGTTGCAGATTTGAGATACCTTCCCGTTGCTACTCATGAGGGTGGCACAATCAGTGCTGCAGGCCCACTAGTAGTATTTGATTTACTGGCTCTGGTACACTCAGGGCACTTTACTAGGGGCTTACCAGTAAATTAAATATGGCAATCAGTGACAACCAATGGTAATAACAATTTACACAGGAAGCACTTACTCTTTGATACTGATGAGGAGTGGTAAAGTGCCCAAAGCAACTAAATCAGCAAAAACGAAATCCAGCACAGCATCAAAAATACAGGAGGTAGAGGAAAAAGTCAAAGGAAATCCAAGCCAAAGATGCCAAGTCTAACAGTTATGTTTAGTTCTCCACGTTAGATATGTCGACAAATGTTGCTATTTTTTCCACATAAAATAAGCACATACCTTGAACGTTCCCATGACAATCAACCATTTACCACTGTCTAAGGGCCCTGTTTAGAGTTTGGGGATGATACTGCGACAGAAATGTGAGAGATGTCCTGTCCTCTGTATTATAACTGCATTACATGATATGACAATTGTAGTTTGGTGGGCAGGATACCCTTCATGTTTTGCCAGAGTATCCTGTCTGCTAAACTCTGATTAAGGTCCTCAGTACAAGTGAGCTATTTTCTAATCCCTGTAGAAATACTGTTTGGACAGGAGTTGGAATTATAACTTTTGTGTTAGTTACCACTTGGTTTCAATATTTCACACCTGTATTTTGGCTGGTAAAACCTGTCTAATTTCACTGGAGGAAAAGGCCCGGTAAATACCGGTATATGCAAATATTGGTGAGCAAAGCACACAAATATGCACATTATGCCCTATTCTACATAGCACAACTTGTAATAGGCGATTATTATTGGACCTTTTAAATTCCAATCCCTGTGGTATCAGGTTTTAAAAGGTGTGATAATATTTACGTTTCCTGCTGCGCCTCACCTAATGAAGGCCTAAGGTAGTAAACCAGCTTTTTAAGTACTGAAGACACAAGTCTTCCCAAAAATGTGTCAGCAACTGTATCTTAACTTAGTGCTCTGAATGCCCACATTATGTGAGGTGAAACAAGCTGTCTGTTTTCACACAAAAAGGCAAACTGTAATATTATGAATAGGGCCTCTTGCAGCTTTTTAGCTATTCGTGGTGGCAATCATCTCCACTTTTTATCAACATCCCTTTTCCTTATCTACATACTGTCTCTCTATCTCAAATATATCAACTGATACAAGAATAGGAAATTAGGGAACTGGAAAATTAGTAATTACTTTTTGTTTTTTGATATGTTTATACATACAGTTACATGCATAGGTGCTAGACACACACTGCCATCAGTTTCATTACATTGTTGATACATAAGGTCTTACTATCACTCTCAACTGAAATATATTGTCAGCTAAGTTCACTATTCAGTTCTATCTCCTGGCAAGACAGCCCAGTGGGCTAATTAGGGAAATTGAAAATTCTGAATAACACCTCAATGTGACAGGTGGAATTATGGTAAAATAACTCACAGGAAAATGCAACTTTTGAAGAAATCTGTGTGTGCCCTTGGGCTTCAAGGGTACAGTGCTGATGCACCAACTTGTATGTAATCTGGAGGTCACAGGTTTCAATCCTGGTAAAATATTACTGATAATTAAAGTCTCTGCTGTAGTGAGCTCTCTGCTTTTGTCCCGGTTCAATTGTTGGAAAAGTCAAAGCACCATTGTAGATCTGCAGAGATTAAAGTGTAACTAGTAGGACAAACGATTGAATGAAAATATAACACACTCAATGAAGAGAATAAGGCACTAATTCTCCAGCAGTTGTCCAGAAGAGGTTTATAATATAAGAACATAAGCACAAGTGAAAAAGGACCAGATGATCATATAAGAAGAAGAAGAATAGTCGTGATTAATGTGTTTGGAGGTAATTATCAGTTAAATCCAAACAGCACACAGAAGCCTATTTCTAATATATATATGAATAGGTTGTATAAGGCTTTCTTCTCTCTTTACAAAATAAATAGGCCCAATATCGATAAAGGACCTTCGGCTCACAGAGATATCTGCCTTACAGACATCAGGAACCTGTCACTGTGGGCCCATTGGACTGTCTCTGCTGCTGCAGAGGTCTATGTGGCTGCAGTAGTCTGTCCCTGTGGGTGCAGAAGCCTGTTTCTGCGGGTACGGCTCTCTTTTCTGTGGGTGCAGCAGTCTCCTCTCTCTGGGTGCTGAAATCTGTCTCTACTTGTACCCTTCTCTGTCGCAAGTCGTGGCCATCGGTCATATGTCAAGGGACTTCCCGCTTTCGTGGGGTACGCGCGAGGGATGTCCGCTATCCCCACTTTTGTTTGCCTTGGTCCTTGAACCGCTTGCGGCGTGGATCAGATGGGAACCACAGATCCGTGGGCTCTGATGGACACAGAGTTGGGAAGACCGCATTTCCTTATATGCGGATGTTGGGCTGCTATACATCACATCCCCTAGACGGTACATTCTAGTACGTCTAGATGTATTCAAAAACTTTGGTCGGGTGTCAGGGTATACCATTAGTTGGTCTAAGTCAGTCCTGTATATCCTACAAGATCCGCCGCTATTGCTGCCCGGGGATTGCCCGCTGCGGATCACCACTGAGGCCTTTAAGTACTTGGGCATTTATGTAACACCTGACTTTGATTACTTTTATCAAAAAAATCTAAGGCCCCCGCTGGAACGGTTTAAGCGGGACACAACATATTGGAGCAACCTCCCGCTGACACTGCTGGGTAAGGCAGTGCTTTTTAAAATAATGACACTCCCCCGCTTTTTATATGTCTTGGAAAACACCCCGTTCGCCATCCCACTGACCTATTTTAAGGCAATAGCGGCTGAAGTCTTGAGCTTGTTATGAGGGAATAAGCCAGTGAGCATTGCACTAGATAAATTAGTACGAAGCTGGTATGATGGGGGGATAGCCCTCCCCAATATACAACTGTATTATTGGGCAGCTCACCTTAAAATAATTAATCAGTGGATACATGCCCCCAGACCGATCCAGCGTTTCAAGCAGATAGGCAGGGGCTGGGAGAAGTTGGCAAACTATTGGCATTATATATCAAGCGTAGACCCCCCTCCCGGACAGGCCCAACAGCACAAATGGGTTGATATATGGTACAGAGCGCAGGCCAGATTAAAATGCACAGGGATTATAACACAGAGGATGCCCCTCTGGGACTCGTGGCAGCTTGGGCGACTTAGAATAGTAAAGGGTTTATGACTTGGGACGTCATAGGTATATCCACAGTGGGCCATCTTTGGAAAAAGGGGGAGATGGTCAAATTTGAACATTTCAGGGCCCAATATGAACTGGTGCCGACAGAACAGTTTGTATATATGCAAATTCGGCAAGTGCTACAGACATTCTTATCACCTGGTGCCGTCATACCAGAGGCTACTCCTCTGGAGGATAGACTACTGACGGAACATATGTACAAAAGAGCCACATCTCCCACATGTCGTAAATTAGTTAATAACCTGCCAGACCCGATGACAATGCTACAACAAAAATGATCCTGGGACCGGGGAGACTTCAAGGATGCAGAATGGCAGGGGGCATTATCATTTAGTGCAGCTAAAGATGCTGCATCGTTCATATTACACCAGCTCCACCCTCCACAAAATAGGGAAGGCTCAACATCAGTTTTGTTTACGAAATTGTGGGGAGGAGGGTACATTTTTTCACACTCTGTGGCAATGTCCTCAAATAGCAGCCTTCTGGGCCAAGGTGATGCGCACCATATCACAGACGGTAGAAATATCATTGTTATCGTAACTAGGACGATGTCTGTTAGCGGTGTGGGAACCCAACGATCTTGCCCACCAGGTGCAGGATTGGGTGACATTAAGATTGACTTTTGCCAAATGCAATATCGCTGCGCTGTGGGGGTCAGGGGAACTTCCTACACTCCGGAATTGGTGCAAAGTTATGGATGAGGCCATGGTAGCGGAAAGGGTGGTCTATATCCAATGCGGCTGTCCTTGGAACTGGGAAAAAGTCTGGGGAGCGTGCAACAAGTTTAGAGGTTATATTTGCGATCCACCTGAACTGGAGGCGGACGATGTGTTTGACTAATAGACCAGAAAAGTGGGACGAAAAGGAGCAGTGGCCGGTTGCAGCATCTGTGCCAAATTGGGTGTTGTTGAAATGTGAAATGTTGTTGCATTCTAAAGCTATGCTTACAGCCATGTATGTGTATCATGTGAATGTATTTTGTCCTGATATTAATACCAATAAAAAAGTTCTTTTTTTAAAACTAGTCTTTTGCTAGGTGCTTTTTCCCTAAAACATTAAAATGCAGAACCTCTTGTTTTTCTTAGCCCTACACGTAGCCCTGACAATATTGGTGTCTTTTTGCTCTTGAAACCATCCTCCATTTGTCTAAAGTGGTTTGAGCAATTTATTGTGTTGTGTCCTTTACTTTAAAATGGTTGCTACTGCTTTCTTTAACCATGCACTTCTCCGGCCATTGCCCACTGATTGTGCTATTAATACCAGGAGATCAACAAAGATTTTCTCAGAACTGCATTTTGACCAAACCCAACTGAGTTTATTGTTGTACCCCTTCCTATAATATTGAAACCATTTCTGATAAAATGCATAAGCATTCCTTACAACTAACTTAAGCAACCTTATCTCTTGTTGCACAGGTGGTTACAACAGTTCAGTGACAAATATTGCACATGTCAACATAACTCCATTTAGACTTCTTTGGTCAGACACCTTGGATAAAAATGCCAGCTAGTTTCCCACCAGGAATGGGAAATGGGTGCTAAATTTCAGAAACTTCAAATGTTAGTGCGGTTTCATATCGGTTATCAACAAACTTGATAAACCTACAAGGTGCCAAAAACAAGCATACACGCAGAGCTTAATTTGTAACACAATAAGTGCCAGGGCCCTTGTCAGGAAGTTGCTGCAGCTTGCACCACCCATTACCCCTGCAAGCACTGCCAATGACAGAACCATTATAACTACAAGCCATCATACTCCTAGAAGTGTGACGGTTCAGTCTATTCCAGGCCCCCAAAGAATGGCTTGGGGGGGGGCAGGTATTAGTCATTTGTAATATATATTGAATTAAAAAACAACTGTTGTGCTCATCTCTAAATTAGACGGACAGCAACACCATGTGTCAGACTGTCATAAGTGCTGGTGTTGATAATTAAGTGCTGGTGCCCATCAATGGAAACCACCAGCTCAAATTAAGTACTGCCTGCAGGCATCCAACAACGACCGCACATCCAGGTCATTCATCATATCAAGACTTGACTCAACAAACATATGCTAGATCCATTAATGGCCAAGGTCTAATATCACCTAAATATGCATCAAAGAATGTGCCTTTCAGGTGGTCATACCACTCACCCATTCTATGTCCAAGATGTTTACAAGTATGCAATAAACTACAGACCTCAGTGTTACTTAATGGTCATACCATTGATGCTGTATGTCAATCTACTTCTAGTACTTTAGTCACACCTTAAAGGATGCTCATATTCCAACAGAGGAGTACAGGTTCCAACTGGGCAGTGTTGAGGGGTAAGCACATTGCAATCAACATTGAACATCAATGACTTATATATACATTATTCCTGCCAGTAACCAATATCCAAAAACATGACAACCAAATCTCCATATAATATTGTCTGATTTAAAGGCAACAAACTCCAGCCTTAAAGAAATATTTGCAAGTATCTAGGAATAAATCTTAAGAATATTTTCTTTGTTCTATCCAATGACAGGAATAGCCTTTATTTGCTGAAGCTCGTTTAAAATAAACAATTAAGGATTGAACCCATTATTGGTCCAAAATTTTACAGTGAGACACATTTGATTTTGCTTCACTCCATAACAATTCCTGCACCACAGAGACAGGCTTGTTATTATAAACTGTAATGGGATTGTTGAACCTGACATCCTTTACGTGGTGCTCCCCCAACCTTTTGCCTTCCAGCCTCTTGTTTTTGATGGCTTTAGGACTCTGCACACTTTACCCCTTCTAACTAGAGCTGAACTGCTTGTGCTCTCTTCTTTAAACATAGCAAGATTGATATACACCCTAATGACGCATTAAATATATGTGTAAGTCCCTAGTAAAGTGGTGCAACGTGTACCCAGGGCCTGTATATTAAATGCTACCAGTGCACCTACAGCACTCATTGTGCCATCCATTTTGACCTGACAAAATAAACCTTTTGTCATGCCTAATCCTTCCTTTTTTAAATTTCAGGAGTATCTTCTTGTGCATTTTTCATAAATAAATGAACAGGGAGAAAAAAACAATAATATGACACAAGGACCATTTTATAAAGCACAGTTCTGATTCATAGAACCCAGGAGGGTTGATTGTGACTGGAAGGTCTAGTATACAGTGCAAAATCCAGGTAACAGGTGACAAATGGCTAAACAGGCACATAAGAAATACGGTCTTAGGTACAATGAGTTGGTAGGACTACAATTAGAGAAAAAAGGAAGGAACCTTTTATTTGCAAATAAGTACCCCACAGAGAAGGCCCAAAGGGTAGGGTGCAGTGTATTTGAAACAGTTGAATATGTACCTTTAAGTGTTACATCTTCTGGTAGTGAAAAACTCCTAAATTCCCTTTTCACTACTGCAATGTCTACCCATCCCATATGATAACATGGGTTGCCTGATTACATTTAATAAGTGCTAACTTTCAATTGAAGGCCAGTAGGAATGTCAGGTTTAGTGTCCACAGAACTGGATTTTAAAACTCTTTTTTATGGTAAAGTCAGATTTTTAGTCACATTTCTGAAAATGGCACTTTTAGAAAGTTGGCACTTTCTTGTCCTAACCATTTGGTGTCTTCACCCTGTTTTGTGAGTCACATGACTAGGTTTAGCCGGCAGCTGGGCTTTGTGTATTGCTCCCAGACAGTGAGACAAAGTAGCACAGGTGTTGGCAGGATGGGCCATCTCTGACTTGATGAGGGGGAGGAGGTGTCACCTACCACACTTGCACATCACAAAGTCTCTGCCTGAGCACAAAGGGTTTCACACTAGTCTATTGTGGTCCCAGACAATAGGGGTCCAGGGCAGGGAGGCAGGGAATTCCAAGCACCTCTGGGGATGAAAACCTCCAGGACCTCTTCCTACTTCAAAGTGGACACCAGGTATACATATTAGGCCCACAGACCCAAATATTCAGTACACCTCTGGACTAAGCATGAGCGGATTTTGCGGATTGGCAATCCGCGAATTTTGCGGATTTGCGGATTCGCAATCCGCAAAATCCGCGAATTCCCGCGAATTTGCGGATTTTTTTTTTTTTTTGTGTTCGCCCGTGTTTCTGCCAGTTCGCGAGGGTTTTTACAATTTCGCAATTTGCGAACTTACCTGTCGGGTCGCAAGTTTTGCGAACTTGTTGTTTCTACGTGTCCAGCCTGTTTGGGACACTCTTCATCACTGCCACTCTCTGTCACCACTGCCACTCTCTGACTACTCATGCCACCCTCTGGCCCACCCATGCCACCCTCTGTTTCATCACCACACCCTCTGGTTGTTCAGTGTACATTATTTTCGGCAAAGCAAAGCACACCTTCCCTGCCTCAAGTGACCTGAATTAATTTGGGGCTGATTAATGTAAAACCGGCGGTGGGGTTGCCTTAATTTTCCGCAATAACCTTAGGTTTCAAACACTAGCATCCCCCTCCCTATCCACAACGGACTGCCTGATCGCACGCTCTACTGTACCTAAGTCCCCTGTGACCTGCGTGCTGGTATATCGACCCCCACATACCCCCTCCCAGTTCATCCCTGCTTTTTTGGAATTACTAGCCCCGCTTGTAGTCAACAATGCTTCTGTTATCGTGCTCGGAGATTTTAATTTCTGGCCTAATGACCCCTCAGAAGACCCTACATCCAAGGACTTCACCTCTTCATTACTAAGCTTGAACTTTGTCCAGCACGTCCGCTCCCCAACGCATGTCCGGGGCCATATATTAGACCAAATATGGACTCTCAACCTTCCCACTACCAACTTGTCTATCGCTCCTTGCGCGTGGTCTGATCATCACCAATTATCCTTTTCCTTGGATCTCCACGCACAAAATGTCCCAAGTGGCCCTAAGACCCTGTGGGTTCGTAGCTGGAATCGTGTGGATACCCCTGCTTTTTGTGAGTCCTTAGCTGCCACCTGTCCAGACTTTAACGACATTCCCCCTGAACAACAGCTGGCCACTCTGGACAACTGGATAATCCCCCTCCGGGATAATAAGGCCCCTTTAAAAAAGATCACTATAAATCACCACCACCATGCTAACAAGTGGTTCACTCCTGCCCTTAAAACACTTAAGCTAACTGTTCGTCAGGCTGAACGGGCTTGGAGGTTGAAATACTGTCCTACTAGCAAAAGTTATTATACCACCCTGCTAGCAGAATATAAAAAAGCCATTCTAGCAGCTAAGAAGGACTACTTTTCCCAACGCATTTTGACTGCTGAATGCCAGTCACGTGAAATTTTTGCTACAGTACACGAGTTAGCCCTATCAGACAGGCCTTCACCCACGATTACACCCTCCCAGACACTGTGCAACTCTCTAAATGACTTTTTTATTGACAAAGTTGCGCAAATA
This sequence comes from Lissotriton vulgaris, assembly GCF_964263255.1. Classification (NCBI taxonomy): domain Eukaryota; kingdom Metazoa; phylum Chordata; class Amphibia; order Caudata; family Salamandridae; genus Lissotriton; species Lissotriton vulgaris. The sequence goes on along the minus strand of NC_141689.1, from coordinate 1,718,701,490 downwards.
AAAGCTCGTATTCCCCCTCCATCTAACTTTTCATTAGACTGCTCCCCGCCACAGAACACCCAGCGCCTGACTTCCATCCCGGTGCTAACCAGCGAGTCCCTTTCTCCGCTCCTTAAGCGTGTAAAATCTGGATCTCCCTCTGACACGTGTCCAGCCCGTATTCTGGCCCAGGTGTTCTTGGCTTGTCCAGTCCCCGCTCTCACTGTTCTAAATAATACCTTCTCTTCAGGTCTAGTTCCCACCGCATTTAAATCGGCCACCATCATCCCTATTTTAAAAAAGCCGGGGGCTGACCCTGCCTCCCTAGCCAATTACCGCCCCATATCCTTGCTTCCCTACTTAGGCAAGATAGCGGAGACGCATGTATCTCAAATTCTGAGTACTTTCATTGAGGACAGTAACTACCTGGCCCCATGTCAAGCTGGCTTCCGACCTCGACATTCTACCGAGAAGGTGGTGATTTCGGTCATGGACCAACTTAGGGAAGGACTCGACGCTAACGCCCCCAAGATCCTGGTCCTTTTGGACCTATCTGCCGCCTTTGACACCGTGGACCATAACATCTTGTTGTCACGGGTCAGGGCGGCGGGGATTGGGGGGCTTGCACTCGCCTGGGTCGAGTCCTTCCTGCAGGACCGTAATCAGACAGTCCATCTCGGCACCTTCTCGGCCTCCCCACTCACTGTCAACTGTGGTGTACCTCAGGGTTCTGCTCTTTCCCCTCTACTTTTTAACCTCTACATCTTCCCGCTGGTTTATGCTTTACAGAATATGGAGGTCACTGTATATAATTATGCAGATGATCTCCAACTCATTTTTGACCTTTCCTCCCCTTCAGGGGTTGGCAGTTTCCAGTCCATCATGCTATTTATCCGAGACTGGATGAACATCAACCAGTTAAAACTCAATCCGGATAAAACTGAACTTGTGGCGACGGGCGGTGCTGCCAATCCCTGGTCCTCTTCTTTTTGGCCCTCCTCACTTGGTCCCCCCCCCCTTCCTTCCCGTTCAGTTAAAACTCTTGGGATCACGCTTAACAACCAATTAACCCTCCATTCACACATTAATTCGGTGGTCTCTTCTTGCTTCTTCACACTTCGAGTTATTCGGAAAATTGCCAGATTCTTTTCCACCCCTGCCCTAAAGCTAATCCTGATGGCCATGGTCCTGTCAAAGATGGACTACGGTAATATCATTTATAATGGAGCCCCTGCATATGCCTTGCAGCGCCTACAGCTAGTATAAAACCAGGCTGCCCGCCTGATTTTTGGCCTGTCTAAGTCCCATCATTCGACCCCTCTACTCAAGAGCTTACACTGGCTCCCGATAAAAGAGCGAGCTAAGTTCAAGCTAGGGTGCTTGACTTTTCAAGCAAGGGCGGGCACAGCCCCGGCCTTCATTAATTCGGCAATTTATGCCTATGTTCCTTCTAGGCACCTTCGTTCCTCCAGCCTAGCTCTACTAACTACGCCCCGGTTTAAAAAGAAGCGGGCAGGGGGGCAGAAGTTTGCCGTACTTGCTCCCACCTTCTGGAATGACCTCCCCCTATCTTTAAGACTCTCTCCCTCTTATTTGGAGTTTCGGAGGTCACTAAAAACATTATTATTCCAGCAGGCTTTTTGCACCTAGCTCTCTAATCCTCATTTGCTCTTTTATCTCACTCTGTTAGGGACCTCATCAGCGCCATGAAACTGACTCAGTGTACGCGCGCTTTATAAGTTCTTTTAAATTCAAATTCAAATTAATGTGTCACAGAATATTTTTTTAGCTGGCACCTGCTTCCTTAGTGCGCCCTGATTAGTGATCTTTTGCACTTGCTAAGTGCTTTCATTGTTGCAAAATTAGTTACAACACCTGCCCTGCCCCAACTGACAATAATGAATTAGGGGCTGATTAATGGATTTTAACTTCCAGCCTGGCTCCTGCTTGTCTCCCTTAGCTGTAATTCAGGACCTTTGTGGCATATGTGTAACTATTCTGAGGTTCAGAGCAGGGTCACATAATAGTTTCAACTGGCAACTGAACTCTGGAGGGGCCCCTCAGGAAGCACTACAGGAAATGGCTACTAATGATGTGCCTGAACTTTTGAACCTGGTAAGTAGTTACTTTCAGTTTTGCTAAGATCGTATTTCTGCAATTTTGCACTTATTCGCGGGGCGCGAACTCACGCGAACAGTGCGAGCAGCGCAAACAAAATCCGCTGCTCGCGGATTTGCGGATTTTGCGGGAAATTCGCAAATCTCGCGGATTGCGGATTTCCCGAAAATCCGCAAAATCCGCGAGCGTAACGGATTTTCCGCCCATGCTTACTCTGGACCTGCAGAAGACTCAGAAGGACTGCTGTGCTGCATTTCAAGAAGGACTGCTACTCTGTTGCCCTGCTGCCTGCTGCCCTGCAAACTGAATTAAGGCCTGGACCTGTGACTGGCATCCTGATTAGAAGCACCAGAGACTGTCAGGGGGAAACCTATCTATTGCATCCTCTGTTGCCTTCCCCTGGGGTGTTTGTTCAATCATGTATCTGTAAGGGCCTCCTCCCGTTTTTATGAAGGCGTTTCCTTTAATATCAATCTCAGTAGTCATGGTTGTACTCTGTTGCCATCTGAGTATGGGGAAACTGCCAATTATCATGGCTACATGTTTCCAGTAAACGCGCTAACAGTATGAGAATGCTGCCAGAAACATTGTTGCACGTTTTTTTCCCAGTAAGATGATAACATACGATGAGAGAACTTTCGCTATTAGTAACACTTACTTCCTCTGAGAATGATAGCTCACCAGGCTGTGCATAAATATGTCAGATCATTTGACCGGGTGGCCATCTTGACTTCCGGTGGGTATAAGAACCACACCCCAGCCACCGCCCGTCATTTGGCTTTTCTGCTTCTGCCCATATGGAACCTCCCACGAGCTGCACTTAACTGCGGTTCTGCTCTGTGACTCCTTTTTTGTTTCCTCATTCTCTGCTTCTAGTAGAGACACAGCTTCCTGAATTTGTTCTCCAAACCTTAAATAAGAAGAAGGAAAAAAAGCTAAGTACTCATAATTGCATTTACCTCGTTGCCATATCAGCAATGTAAATGACTGAGCAAGTGAATTCTCAACAACTCAGGACTCGACGCAGCACTATAACATTTGCCTTTTATTTTGGTTGATTTGTTTTGTGTTGACTTGTTTTGACTTTGGTTTAGCACCTTTGAATATTCAATAATACTTTCCCCTGAGCTTCTACAAGCACTATTGGCATACTGCATCAGACCCTGAGACAATACAGGTGCAAAAGCAAGACAAGACTTTGCATTCTTAAGTACGGACTGTGAGAGAACAGTCCTGTGCAACAGAAACTGTGTGCGGAAGAGAATATAATCTGCGTGTGTGTGAAAGGTTGTAGTGACATCAACCAAAATCCTTCAGGTGATTTAATGGAAATAAGTGACACAACACTCATGTTTTCCAGTATTATGGCCTGTTAGGAATATGATGTAGATGGCTGATGTGTTATAATGTTTTTAACCTGTAATGTAATTATTTTAAAAAAATGTGTTTTAAAATTGTGCTCTTTTTAATGTGTTTTAATGTATTTTACTTACCCCCAAATCGATTTGTATACTGTACTTTTTATGATTTTAATTATTCGAAATAAAGTGGTATTGAATCTGATGTGTTATATTTCTCTCATTGCTATAGACAATCACTCTACAGGAGGGACGCTGTCCACTACGCACTCCCATCTCTCCGGGTGCCCAGCTGGACCAAGTGGCTAAGTGTGGCAGCATTCTCTCTCACTGTCTCTTCCAATACCCCTTTCCTTTTGGGTCACCTGCTGGGACTTCCTGTGTGGCAGTGCCAAGAGGTTCTCAGGAGGTCAGGGAGTCCAGCATCACACTTGAAGAAAACCTGCATTTCAGGTGAGTGTCAGTGAAAGAACAGACTCCAACCACAGATAGCCCAGCACTTACACTCAGTCTTCTGTGAGTCTTGTCCCCCAAGTGACGCCGCCAGTCCAGCTGTGGTCCTGTGGGCATACCAATACAGCACAACGCATATCCTTGCAGCCTCGCTTCAGAACTGCAGTGACATGATGCTTCTCTGATTCAGAGCTTTGCATCGCAGCCCACAGTCTCCTTAGGACCACCTCTGTGTGATATTTCCTCGATGCATTCCTTTATTCACAAGCTCCTCATTAATGGCATATTCGACAAAAACACAAGACTCCGCATTGCAAGCCCTGCAACATCTTCAGAGCCAGCCAGTGTGTGATGCATCTTCGATAAAGAACTTTGCATTGCAAGCCCCTCGCTGTTGACAATGTAAGACCTGGCAGCTCCTCGGAACTGCCTCAATATGAGGCATCCTTGATGTGGGATCTTACAACCTGGGTTTAGGGTACTCTTGTTCAGTGGGCCTAACTTAGTCCCTGTATCCGTCTCGCACTCCATTCCAATCTACCTGAACTTGATTCATCCTTACAGAGACTGTGGTTATTGCATAAGTAGGGTTTCACCCCACTCAAGCAGTAACACAATTTCCAATATTGGTGTTAAATGGTGAGATAAGGATTCATGTTTGTACAGAAAAATACAGTAATTTTGTGTTACAATAAAAAATCCCAGATAAATCATTTGAGACCATTTCTAGTTTGCATTATATTCTCCTTGATTGGACTTTTTTCATTTTCCAAATTCCCTCTCATTCTAGACTTTTATGTCTGAAACTACACCTGCAAGTATTCAAGTTTGAGTTTGCCAACATGAATGCCTACACTGAAGCTGAGCTGAAGGAGATCTGGAAGAAGAGGGGTCTGGCAGCCAAGAGCAACACCAGAAGGCAGGAGCTACAAAAGGTCCTGAGGGCCTCAGCAGAAGTCCACCAGTCACTGGTTACAACTTCAGAAGGGGATGAGGATGGGGAAAGGCAAGGAGTGGACTAGGATACCAGTCCTGGGATGCAGCATTCACCTGAGTGGGATGACTTATCTCCTGATCTGGTATTTCCTGCCAGAGTAGAGAGCAGTGTATGTTCACAAGGCCCGTCTTCAGATGACATGGTGGACAGGAAGGCAGAAAGAGAGTTAGGCTGCAGATGGCCAATCTGAAGTTGGAAGCAGAGGAGAGAAAATGTCTAATGAAAGAAGCCCAAGGGAGCTTGTCAGAAGACCTAGGGAAGCCGAGTCCAGCAATTTTGGTGTCAGCATATCTGCAGCTCTCTCTAACAACAAGAGGGCCCCCATTCCAAAGGATCTGGTGCCTAATTCGTGTGGGAGATGACATTGACAAGTGTTTATAGTTAATATTCAACACAAGGGGTGTGACTGATCAACATATTTTATCTGGAGTTGTTGGATTTGCGAGGACAATAAAGGTTTTGAAAAAATTAAATTGGGTTATCAAAGAAATAGACGATATTATGTATGGACTTTAATATTCCAAGAGGGAAACTATGGGTTTGCAGGTTTGACTGAATACCCCTGACAACTCAGGTGTTGTCAATTAACGGAGATATTTAAATTATGAGTACCCAGCATGTACCCAGCATGGCTCCTTTTGGCCGTTTGAATTCAAAAAAGGGAAACGATGTCGGGAGCCACCATGCTCACTCGTAAGTGCCCTAGAGGGAACAGCAGTGAATGGAGTATTGGGGTGGTGGTGTATTTTATGTTTTTTATTTTACTTGCATTCACTTCAATGTGGGATTTCTCTGTACTGCGAATTGATGCTGTCAAGCTGCACTTGTGACATATAATTGAATCTTTTTGATTAAAGTACACAGCATGGTAGAATATACGTGTATAGTTTCTGTTGCATGGATGTTTTAACCATTTCAAGGGTAGGGACACCTCACCTTGAGGGCGCAATGCAATAAGAACACCCTTAAGGGAAATTGATCATCTGAGCAATTCTCATAGTCAGACACATATACTTGTTTGTTTGATGTGGAGGCTAAAATTAATGGAGGGAGGTAGATGTTTCAATTCCCACACAAGGATTTGATGGAGCGCTGTGTTAAATTAATGATCTAGGATGAATAGATGTTTTCCCCGTAAAAGGAATTACGGGCTTTTAGAAATCTGCATGATGTTTCCAGTTTTTCCTTAGGGTGTTGATGAAATGGTATAACATATAAGTCATTTTTTTGTAAATTGTGTATAAGTGCAAACGGAATCATATCTTTTTTAGGGCGGTTGATTTGTGTAATACAAAACAGATAGCTTCTCTTCAAATCATGGTTTTTCACCTTGTAGGATCAGGAGGATCCTGCCTGAAGTAAGATGAAATTGATGATGACTGCAATATTAGATTTAGTAACAAATTGATTATTTGGGACACATACAACCTAATGTTTCATACTTTATGCAACGCACAAGAATTCGCCTACCAACAAAGGTACGTTATGCCTACATATAGTAATAGAAGGGTACACTAGTTGGGTTTTATTGAGAATATGTTTTGGCACACACGGTAGAGTAATGATACTCTCCATTTTTATTAAAGGAGAGAAAGGAATGCAGTTGAAATCTGTTAACACCTTGGACCTGGTAGGTGTAAGATTAGATTATGTGACACCAATGGCTGCACAATTTAGAATACTATTGGATTATTTTGATTACATAAAGAGGAACATAATGTAAAAATAAATATAAGATGTCTACATTTGCAACCGTATTAATGTATATGGCTCCCTTGTGTTGAATAATAACTATAAATGACATAACAATAAGCCTCACTACATAAATAAGAATGTATACAGTCTCGGCCTCTAAAAATTACAGTTGATTGTCGCACAGCGAGACATGATTTGTTTACGTTTTTAATGGTGATCAGGGAAGTCTGCTTTTTGTGTTGTTCAATGAGACTCGACTATACTTTGGAAATCAGATTTGTTAGCAGATCGGAAGTCGATTTTATAACGAAAGTCTGTCATGTGGTTTTATGTATTCCTTTGTAGGAATTTGTATATAGTCCATGTGCTGCACACAGTTTTGTACTTTATACATGTTTGTGTAGCCCTGAAGAAGTCTTTTTGGCAAAAACGTGTTGGCTACAACAAGATAAAAGGAGATGATTTAAAAAAAAAATTCAATTAAGAAGCTATTTTCCTAAATAAGGAAGATGGAGTCTGTGCATTGTGTGATATATTGTTGTTGATATTTATGAATGATTTACTAACTGTTACAAACAATACATAAAGGGCTACATGTATCAAAATTGTAAATTGTGAATACCTAATTTGTGAATTTCTGAGAATCGCAATTAGGTAATCGCAGTTTGCAATGTAAGAAACTCTTTCAGATAGCAATTCCTAGGGAGTCGCATATCGCTCTACCTCATTATTATTAATATTAATGGGGTAGATCACAAAAATCACGGGGATAATGGCCAGCTGGGTCACTTTGTCCATGATTGCTTTTAATTAAAGCAATCTTTGTTTTTGTAAAGCAGCCCGTTTTCCTTAAAGGAAAACAAGATGCTTTACAAAAGTAAAATGAAAAGTTTCCTTTTCATTTTTTAAGACCAGGTATTGGTACTTGAAGTAGGTGGTAGGATGCAAATGTTTTGAGACTGCATTCACTGTCACAAAACATTCATACATATAGTTAAGATTCGGTATTTGGAAGGGACGATTCGGTAACAGGTTACCAAATTGCCAATTAGGGTTTGATACATGGCAAAAGCATTTTTTGCATTCTCAAACGGGATGATTCTGATAATCAGCCCGTTTGAAAATGCAAAAACTCTTGATACATGTGGCCCATAGGTGAGATGAGTCAATAGTTTAATTAATTACAGGAGTGATATTTTTTAGGCAAAATTTAAGACACAATATTTATGTTTGATAATATTTTGACACCAACATTTTGGTACCATATCTCATCTGCAAAATCAGAACGTTGACTCAAAACTCGGATTGCTCACAGGCAACCAGTGACTCAAACCCAGCCAAAAAGCACCCTGTCCATTAATGAGACTACATCTAAGATTTCTGACATGCACTTCTCTCTATAGTCAGTTTTATCTCCTCAAGAACCGTTTCCTCTCTGTGGAGCATCGTTGACTTTCTAATCATCTTTTCAATGAGGGCTTACCCCACACAATTTTGCCTCTTGTGTATGCACCCTTAAAACATTTTCTCTCACTTTTGCAATTCCCATTGTTTTTCTCCTGCTAGTGGCAGCAATCTCTTTGGAATTTTCTTTATAACCTACTATCACTGTATCATGGGTGCGTGATATTTTATTTAGGCCAACTGTATTCAGGTATTCAACATACCTTGTTGTATTTCTGTGTATGCCTTTTTGAGCGGACAACATACTGCCGTATTGCCTAACCAATTTTGCACTGGTTTTCCAGTACATTTGGGTCTATACTTGCACTGAACAATTAGCACAAAAATGGGAATTTACATTTAATTTGATACAATTGTCATCCCAAGACTGATTTCTTAGGGCATGATTACAAGAAATACTCGTAAATCTAGTAGGCGCCCTGACCACAGGCTTGACATTGCGGCTGCGAGGCGGACCCGGTGTCGCACTGCCAAGCCTATGGTCAGGCCGCCTGCCAGATTACGAGTATTTCTTGTGTATGGTGGGCGTTTTTGACATTCCCATGGCGGTGCCCTGAAAATGGGCACTGTAATGGGAGTGCCAAAAACAGTTCCTGCATGGCATGGAACGTAAAGTCCAAGCAGTGCAGGAACTATGGTGCAAGCACAGAGGGGGGGGCACACATTGTGCCCCCTTCCATGCACCCCCAAAGCAAAGAGGCACAAGTGGCCCTGTAGGGCCCCCTTTCTTTCCTCCCCGCCATGGCTTTCATGGAAGAGAAACTGCTATGAAAACTGAGGTGAAGAAGAAACTTGTATTATGCTTGGCGGGTCTGCAGCAGTCCCACCATGCATATTGCGGCCGTGTGACTGCCGCAACACCATCAGGGAACAGCAGTTCCCTGGCAGCTGCAACAGGGTAATGGTGGTCTGACCGCCCTAATTGTAATAGAGTGGTCGGAAGACCGCCACTGCCATGCCCCCATGAGCCACCAGACTTATAATGGAGTTAGTAGGGTGCCATTTTAGGGTGCTTGGTCAACACAAATGTGCCCAGTCACCAGTGCAAAATTGCTTAGCCGCTAATGTAATAAATGTAATCTAGCCAGTGCTTATCTGAGTTTCCTTTACATTTTACCTGGTGCATTCTAAATTCAATGAGACAATGATTGCTTCACATTTTAACTTCCACCATGAATTCATATACCTTGCTGAAATGTTCAGCTGTAATAAAGGATAGTTTCATATGAGATGTCAGAAAGGGCAGTTATAAAAGCTTAATCCCTGCCCTGAGGTGCCTGTTCAAGCATTTGAATGAAACCATGGCAACTACATGAATAAAGCACTGCCATAGTTACAATAAAAAAAACGAAAAAAGTTTTGGGTGGAATATTTTAATTACATTCAGTTACTGGTAATTACTTAGAGCTGCATTCCAGTCGCAGGCCCAAGTAATTACCAGTGGCTGAGATTAATTCAAACTTTCCACCCATCACTTTTTTTTCTAGTAGAGACACCCTAATGCCCTGATTACAAGTATAGGTGGTATTTAGTGTACATGGTATATCAAGACACCATGGGGTAAATTATTTATCACGTGTGATAAATACACCTACTAGAGGTGTTGGGGAATAACATGAGGATTTTGGTGGTTAATGCACCAAAATTGCATGATATGATAAATACGGTATGGCTTTACCACATAAACGGTTGGCAGGTTTGTCCTGCCAAAATGTGATGAAGGTTGAGTTATTCAATGCATCCAATATTTACCTAACAATTCTTTTATTCTAACCTCTGTGTAAACAGGGGTTTACACATGGGTCCGAATAAAACAACCACATCAAAATCTGGCCCTAAGTGTGACAGGCGCTGACCCCTGTAGTCAGTGTGGCATTGGACCAAGCTGCAACTGAATGACTTGGCTTAAAATTCTAAAACTATTCGAGGCTTCCTTATGTTTCCACCTGGTAGGGACTATCTCTGGCTTTTTGTGCTGGACTATTTCGATTGAAGCAGAACCAAGACTGGTTATCATATACAGTATACAGATGATTTACATACAGGCCAAACAGGAACAAAACTTCTTATCACATGCATAGGAATTGTATATAGCAAACACAACAAGATCATGCATGGAGGGCTGAAACCTTTCAACCACTCACCCCCAGATCTGGGTTTAATCCATCGTTCTTTTGCTCAGTATGCCACCCCAGTTTGAAGCAATCCATATGCAAATCAGACTTGACCCTACACCTCATGGGAACAGTGCAGCCCGAACTGCCAGGCCAGCTCCTCCATGGACCAGAAACAAGCATCCTTGGAATGGTTTTTGGGCATCACCCCTCATCAGCCAAGCTAGCTTGAATCCAGTGGTGCAGTGAGCACAGGACCAATGTATGGGCAAACCCTTCCCATTCACCTTTTTGCATTTGTTACCCTGAGTGGGACAAGTATGCCCAGACGTGGGCCCTGTGCTCTCCAAGCCACTGGAGTCAAGCTAGCCTGGAATGCTGAACAATGCAAACATTCACCCATGTCACAAAAATCTGGATTTAATCGATTCTTTTGCTCACAATGCAACCCCAGTTTGGACCCAGACATATGCAAAACACTCTTGACCCTGTTCCTTATCGGAATAGTCCAGCCCGAAATGCCAAGCCAGGTCCTCCCTGAACCGGAAAACAGCATCCTGGGACCAGTTTCAGGGCATCACCCTCCATCAGCCAGGCTAACTTGAATCCAGTGGCACAGTTAGCACAGACCCCACGTCTGGGCATACCCTTCCCACTTATGGCGACAAATACAAAAAGATCAATTGATGGATGGAATGCTGAACAATGCAAACATTCACCCTCAGTCACAAAGATATGGGTTTAATCCATCATTCCTCTGCTCACCATGACACCCCAGTTTGGCTCCAGCCATATGCAAACCATGTTCTTTATGGGAACAGTCCAACCCGAACTGCCAAGCCAGGTCCTCCCTGGACCAGAAACAAGCATCCTAGGACCATTTTTAGGGAATCATCCCTCTTGAGCCAGGCTAGCTTGAATCCAGTGGCACAGTGAGCACGGTACCCACGTCTTGGCATACCCTTCCCACTTTATACACAAATGCAAAAGGAACAATTGATGGGCGGAATGCTGAACAATGCAAACATTCATTCACCTTTCTGCATTTGTCACCCTGGGTGGGAAGAGTATGCCCAGACGTGAGCCCTGTGCTCTCCAAGCCACTGGAGTCAAGCTAGCCTGGTTGATGATTGGTGAAACCACAAAACCGGTCCTACAATGCTTATTTCCAGTCCAGGGAAGACCTGGCCTGGCAGTTCGGGCTGAACTTTTTCCATTAGGAGCAGAATCAAGACTGCTTTGCATATGGCTGGGTTCAAACTGGAATGGCATGGGGGCAAAAAAACAATACATAGAGGCCCAGATCTCTGTACTGGGGTGAATGTTTACCTTTGCTCAACATTCTGTCCATCAATTGTTCTTTTTTCATTCTCTCTAGCCAAAGCAGATGTTACTTTTGTTGGAACCTTTCTGTTCTATAGATATTAAGAACCCAAGTCAAATGTGACACCTTGGATCTGTTCCAGCGTTTTACCACCAAAATGTTTCATTCGGAATTTGCAGTTCTTTACATTGTATACCCTACAGTACAAAGGACACTTGATTAAAAAGCTGTGACTAGCCAAAAGTTTCAAACAAGGGAACCAATTTACGAACTTGTCACACAGTGCAGGGCAGCAAGTCACCTTGCTGCTCTGCAGTCCTTGACAGGGAAAGGGCAGGAATGTGCCTGATTTTAGTCAATACTGCACATTTCTGCCTTTTCCCTTGCGCTGGCCCCCTTTTGGCAGCCTAGTGTTAACACAGGCACCCTTGCACCATGGTGTAAGGGTGCCTCCATTACATGAAGGATTGTTTTTGTGCACCTTCCTGAACAAAAGCAATCATGAGAGGCATATTCCTCTTTCTATATGTGCTACAGAATGCAAAGTGGCATTGCGTGGCTTCATAAATCTCATTTAGAACTTGTGTCGCTCTTGTACCATGTTGTGTCGTGAATAGGCCCAGAAAAACATAAGATTGCCTCTCGATTGTCCGCACAAATCCTAATAAATGACCAAACCTGTGTTTACAGGCAGCATGGAAACCATCCCACAATCACACAGCCTCACTCCAGCACCTGTTCTCCACAGCCCAGTGTAAATTTACCAAGTTTGTGTAGGTGCTAGGAAGATATTGAACAATTTTGTGCTGCTTCACGTTTTTTTAAACTGTAATTAAAGCATCTGAATGCTTTGCATCCTTTTGCACTACTGTGCGCCAGACAAGCTCCGCTCAAACACTCGTGAATAACCATATGTGCTTACGTGTAAATGTAAATGTGTTTGAGCTTGTATAGCATGCAGTGGGTTTTCCGGCGCTTGCTTAGGGAACCCGTCCTGGTATTCACCTGTGAGATAACCCCGGCAGGGTATCCACTAGGTGAAAGCCAGGCATCCCGCCGTGAGGGGGCGTTGTGGATATTAAGCAAGCTATTGCCCAGAGTCGCAGAGTGTGAACCCGTGAGTCGAGAAGGGGGGCTTGGGGGAGGGAGCCGACCGAAGGGAGGTCTCCTCCCCCGGGCGGTTTGGGAGGGCTGCGAGGGGTTAATTCCAGAAGTTGCCAGAATGTTCTAGTTTTGGGCTGGTCTAGTAGGACCAGCCAGCCCAAGTATAAATTCCACCGTTCCCTCTAACCGCCACCATTTTAGGTTTGGTGACCTGGTGGCTAGGTGCTTTAACTTTTTGTGAGAGTATCTTGTGTGTGTGCGTTTCTTTTTCATTCTTTGCCTGTAGCGATATTACTTCGAGCTTAGTAATGGAAGACGCAAGAGTTCTTGAGGCGATGCGCTTATTGGCTGATGCCGGTCGATTGGATTTGCTCGCGGGAGGTGGACAGGCTAGGCCTCACCGCCAGGCTTCCGCCGGTGTAGTGGCCGCAGTAATGGCATGTTCGTCGCCGAAGAGGAGACGGCCGAGTCAGGTAAGCGAGAGGGGCCGCTCCCGGTCTAGGAAGCCGGCCCCGCAACGGTCGACTCGGGGGGAGCCCGGTGCTTCGGAGGCTCAGGAGGCCCCGGGCATGTTGAGTGGGGCGAAGGGTGTACCTTCACAAGTCCCGCCGCTTCAGCTGCACGTTGCTTCTGGTACCGGGGACTTTCCGTTAATGGCGGGACGGGGGCAGGGGTCGAAGAAAGGGGGCAAGAGTGGACGGGGAGGCAGCAAGAAACGCTCCGCCTCGGATCCGCTTTTTGAGCGGCGGGGACAGTCTGCGGACGGTGCCCCCGTGCGCGGAGGTCGTAGGAGCTCGGTGCAATTTGCGTTGCAGGACTCCGTCCGGGACCAGGTTGCCCTTGGGGCCCAGGAGGACATTTTGGCTGTTAGCGAAACTCAGTTCGCACCTGATGATGGTCAACGATTGTTAACTCCTTTAGGTCGTATGCCGCTCAATGTTCGAGTTGGGGAGGGACATGAGGGGGGATTGGTGGGTTCCAGGACTGTTTTATCATCTGGTGTACAGGTTGTGGTTCAAGAGCCTGATGCGGGAGCGGCTGATTTTGGTGGCAATGTGGGGAGTCCGTTATTGTTTTCTACCCCGGGATCGGCGACGGGCGACTTGGTTTCTGGGGGCGGTGGCTCTCGGGGTGAGGGTGAATGGGCCCAAATGGGCGTCAATCTTTCGTTTGGTGGTGCGGTTACTGGTTTGGAACAGGGTGAAGGTTTTCTATCTGAAGGTGGGGGTGTTCCATTTCTGAGTGGTGGGCCTTTTCAATCGGGATTCCAGAATCGTCAGACTGCTTTTGGTGTGGGTCATGCGGTTGTTGGCACGGCCGGTATGGGTGGTTTTCCGGCTTCTGGGGCATTGAATGCAGCAGGGTTTGGCTTCCAGGGCACTTTGTTAGGCCCCGATAGAGGTTTTGGTCAGGTGAGTGGCGGGCCTATGCAAGGACCCAGGAGTACAGCTCCGCACTTATCTGGGGCCTCTGGGGGTCCGTATTTCATGTGTGGTTCTCCAGGCTGGGAACATTTTGGCGCGGCGGGCCTGGCACACCGTACTTTTCAGAGAGATTTAGCAGGCCGGGACTCAGCCCCTAGAGCTGTTAGTCGCGCTTCCTTTTCGGCACCTGATAATTTGGGTCATAGTGACGACGAGGAGGTGGTAGGTGGTTCTCCGATTCAGGTGGTTACATTGAGGCATGAAGCGCGAGGCCGTTCTTTGGAGAGAGGTCAGAGGAAGGTTGTGGATTCTACTCGAAGGGAGAGTGTGCATGGTTGGTTGGTGGATGGTAGGAACCCTAGCACACCAGTCCAAACTTTTTCTTTTCAGGACGAGGTTAGGCGCGGTGTTCCAGACTTGGCAGGGCGCAGTCCAGTCCATTTTCGCCAAGGGGAAGTGAGGAGAGTGCCTAGCGCGGCCCTCTCTGTTCCACCGAGGGAACCCGACGCGGCCAGCACACGAGGGTCTGGCGTGATCCCGCTGGCCCCAACGAGTAGCAGGTATAGGTGGCAGGCCTTGCCGGCGGCTATGGAGCAACAGAGTCAGCGTTCAGGGAGGTACAGGCGTGTACAGTCTGCTCCCCCACCTGGAGTTTCGAAATCTTTTAAATGTACAGTGGTTGATACCGGGTTAGGTAAGACCCGGGGTGATCTGATGTATACTAGTGTGGACTCGGTGGTGTTGGACTATGACGAGGAGAGTCCCGAAGAAGGTGAACTGCGGGATCTTGAGGGGGGGGTGCCCTCTCATTCTTCTCATAGTGTTTTACAGGCTCCAGTGGTCCAGAGGCAACTGCAGGGGAGAAGAGAGCGCGGCCCATCGGGTAGGGCACCTCGGAGACCGGATGCATTGTCCTCGGCGCCACGGGCGGAGCCATCGAGAGCTGTCTCTCTGTTACAAGGTGAGCAAACGGCCCCACAGGCCAAACCTGTTATGGTGTCTGTGGGTACCGGTGGTGAACTTGATGTGGGCATTACGGATGGCCGGTTGGTTAAAGGTCGTTATGTCAAAGACACTGCAGTGGGTACTGACGAACTGTTTTTACAAAATAAAGGGGACTGTGGTATAGCTGGTGCTTCCAGCAAAGTTACACAACAAGGGGACAGTGGTGTTATAGCTGGTGCTTCCAGAAAAGTTACTCAACAAGGGGACAGTGGTGTTATAGCTGGTGCTTCCAGCAAAGTTACTCAACAAGGGGACAGTGGTGTTATAACTGGTGCTTCCAGCAACGTCCCAGACAAAGTAGACAGTGGTGTTATGGCTGGTGCTTCCAGCAACGTTACAGTGACAGTGGACAGTGGTGTTATGGCTGGTGCTTCCAGCAAAGTTACAGACAAAATGGACAGTGGTGTTATAGCTGGCGCTTCCAGCACTGTTAAAGACCCAGTGGCTAGCAAAGAGTTGAAAATCAAGAAACTGCCATACATGGGGGTGACGAAGCCTCTGGGTGCTCACTTGATGCTTAGTACTAAAGAAAGAATTTGGAATGGTGAGTATGTGGAGCTCCTTAAGCTTCTCCATCGAGAAGTCCGGTCTAAGGAGGGCTCTAAAGAGGAAGAATTTGAGTTGGCTAAACGCCCGAAAGTGCCTTTAAATATTGAAAATTGGACAGCGGCGTTTTTGATTTATGCCAGTGTGTACTGTGAAAAGTTCCCTGAGCGCAGCGTTTCCCTGTTTAAGTACATGGATGTGATTCGTAAAGCTCAGATCACCGGGGGTGGTTTTGCCTGGTCTCAATACGACGAGGAATTTAGGGCCAGGATGGCGTGGGACCCTGAGGCGAAATGGGGTGAGCTCGATAATGATTTATGGCAACACACAATGGGGTCATCAGCCGGGGGGAAGACTGTGTTCACGGCCAGTGGTTTACCTCTAGTGTACCGGCCCTTTCAGGGGAAGCCCACCCGGGGAGGGGTGGGGTCTAACTCTAACACTCAATCAGAGTCAGGTTTCTGTTGGGAATTCAATAGGGGTTCCTGTATTAGGGAATACTGTAAATTCCGACATGAGTGTTCAGGTTGCGGGAGGAAACACCCGTTATCGAAATGTTGGGACAACGAGCCTTCGGGCAGCCATCAGGGGAAGCAGTCAGGATCAGGTAATTCCTCAAGGGGGCGGGGATCTAGAGGTGCTAAGGGTTCTGGGGCCAAAGGCTCGTACTCCGGTTAAATTGGACAGGCTACGGATTGCCTTACAAGGTTATGACGATGAGTCTGCAAAAATGAAGTTATTAGACGGTTTTCAGTTTAGTTTCCGACTGGGTTACCTAGGATCCCGGGAACGGAGATGGTCTGCCAATTTAAAATCGGCTTTGGAACATGCCGCAGTTGTCCAAGACAAACTTAATAAGGAGGTTCAAGAGGGTAGGATGGCTGGCCCGTTCACAGATTGGCCATTACTCAATTTGATTGTTTCTCCAGTCGGTGTCGTTCCTAAGAAAGAGGCAGGTTAGTTCAGACTCATTCAACATCTCTCATGGCCGGAAGGATCCTCAGTTAATGATTTTATTGACCCGGAGGTTGTGTCGGTATCATACTCTTCTGTGGATGTGGCCATGTCACTAGTTGTGACAGCGGGTGCAGCCGCTGAAATGGCCAAGTGTGACATCAAATCTGCCTTCCGCCTGTTGCCTGTCCACCCTGAGGATTGGTGCCTTCTTGGTATACAATTCGGTGGTAACTGGTATGTGGACAAAGCTCTACCTATGGGCTGCTCAATATCATGTGCGCTGTTTGAATGTTTTAGCACTTTCTTACAGTGGTATTTTTCAAATCGGACTGGTCATTCCCTGGTGACACATTACCTTGACGACTTTTTCTTTGTTAGATCCCCGGGCTCCGCGGAGTGCCAGACAGCTCTGGACACATTCCATGGGCTCATGGAGGATCTCGGAGTTCCTTTAGCTCCGGAAAAGACAGTGGGCCCCAGTACGGTCCTTTCCTTCTTGGGTATCGAAATTGATTCTGTACTCATGTCTGCTCGCTTGCCTGAGGATAAAAGGAGCAACATGGTGCAACTGCTAGAGACAATGTTGGCCAAAAAGAAAGTGTTGGTAAAGGAGATTCAAGTGCTATTGGGTCATTTGAATTTTGCTTGTAGGGTGGTGAGAGCAGGTAGGACTTTTTGTAGGAGACTAGGTAGGGCTTTAGCAGGACACCACTTGCCTCATCATCGGGTGCGCCTGTCTGCTGGTGTAAAGGAGGATTTGAGAATGTGGAAGTTCTTTTTGACCTCTTTCAATGGTGTTCCCTTGGTCAGAGACGTTGATTTCCAGTGGGACGTACAGATGTTTTCTGACGCGGCTGGCAGTGATGGTTTTGGCCTTTTCTGGAATGGCAGATGGTGCGCGGAACGTTGGCCGGATGAATGGTTGAATGGTGGTCGCAGCATCACTTTCTTGGAATTGTTCCCTCTTTTGGTGGCCTTGACACTGTGGGGGGAGGAATTGGCACACAAGAAGGTTTTGTTTCGTGTGGATAACATGGCTGTTGTGGAGATAGTGAACCGACAGTCTGCCAGAGACGAACAGGTGTTGAAACTGATGAGAGTTTTCGTTCTGGGTTGTTTGAAACACGACATTCATTTTCGTGCTTTACACATTCCTGGCGTGGACAATGACATTGCGGATGCTTTGTCTCGTTCACAGTGGGGGAGATTCCGTGGACTGGCGAGGGAGGCAGACAGATCCCCGACTCGGATGCCGACCCATCTGTGGCGTGTAGGAGAAGTAGGGTCGTACAATTGGTGGTAGGTTCTTTATCTGTGTCCACACGCACTGCTTATTCCTTGGCCTGGAGGAAATTCTTGGATTCTGGAGCTGTCAGACGGGAGGATCTGTCGCAGCGGTCAGAGGACGTCGTGAATTTTATACTAGACCTCATGGATAAGGGCCTCACTAAAGTGACTATAGCGGGGAAACTAGCGGGTATTGCTTTTATGGGACAGTTATTATGGGGTTACACCCCGTCAGCGGGGGAAATAGGCAGGAGAATGCTTGAGGGCTGGGCCAGGGAACAGGGGCATGTGGTTCGATCTAGGGCTCCATTATCCTGGCAAATACTGGCTAGGTTAATTACAGTCTTACCTTTGGTATGTTCGGATGATTTTGAGGCGTGTGTCTTTTCCATGCTCATGGCGTTTATGTTTTTTGGAGCTTTTAGGGTCTCGGAGTTGTTGGGGACCAAGCATAAGGGTGGTTTACATTGGAGGGATGTTTTTTGTTATGATGGAGGTGTTCATGTCTGGTTATCCTGTTCCAAAACTGATCAAACGGGTAAAGGTAAAGGGGTTTGGTTACAAGCGCGCGACCCAAAGCTCACTTGCCCTTTATTGCTGGCGCGGCGCTGGCGTTCATTGTGTGGGGGCAGGGATGAAGCCCTCGTATTCCAACACATTAATGGTTTACCTGTCACATCTTATCAGTTACAGATGGTTCTCCGTAAAGCCCTGCAACACATTGGGCTTGATAGTAGTTTATATGGTACTCATTCTTTTCGTATAGGTGCAGCCACGGAGGCCTTTCACAGAGGTTGGACGGAGATGGATATTATGAGGTTGGGGCGCTGGTCTTCTAATTGTTTTCGGCGCTATGTGCGGAGCTCGGCAGAAGACGCGCAGGCGTTCTCAGCCTAGACATGTGTTCTAATTGTGTTTTCTCTTTCAGGATCCGTTGCTGGACCTCGATCGCCAGTGGTCACGGTCTGGATAGTGGGGCATTCCTTCGTTAAATGGGCCAGAGTCCAGGCGGCACGGAGCTACTTTGGAGAACAACTCGGCTTTAATGATCGTATGTTTAATATTGTATGGAAGGGTAAAGGTGGGATGCTCTGGAGAGAGTTAATCCCTTGTTTAAACAGTAACATGGTGGGCGGTTTATGCCCGGATATTTTGGTCATTCATTTGGGTGAAAATGATCTTTGTGCCACGAAAGGGGTTGTCTTACTGCGGGCTATGAAACGGGATTTAGGCCTCATTAAGGAACTCTGGTCTGGGTGCCATGTGTTTTGGACAGAGTTGATACCGCGTAGGATTTGGAGAGGGGCTGTGAACCCCAGGGCTGTGGATCGGGCGAGGAAGAAGGTGAATTCGGAGGTGTCTCGTTGCTGCAGGGGCCACGGTTTCAGCAGGATATCGCACAGGGACATAAAATTTGAATCGGTAGAGTTTTTCCGGGATGACGGAGTACATTTGTCACGGGTGGGTATGGACCTTTACCTTTTAGAGCTTCGTGAGGTTTTAGCACGGGCTTTGGCCGTGCAGCGTTGATTCCCTTTATCTTTCCGTTCGCTACGCGGTTGGGGGGCAGAAAGGAAGGCTCCGTGTGTTCACCCCCCACTTGCCTACCTTTCTGGGTGGCGGGGTCGTGGTGTATCAGTTCGGTTTCAGATTGATTGTTGGTTGTAATTTCGTTAGAATTTTCTTGGACTGGGGCCGGGGCAGGTTGGTCATGGTTTGACCGTTCAGTTTTGAAAAGGGGTATTCTGCAGGAGTGCAGGGTCAGGCAGGATCGATGATTACGGAGGACATGACAAATGTTAATTCAGTTGTGGTTTGATGAATAAAGTTTATTGATGACGTATGTTTTATATATATGACGTAATGTTGATTGATGATGTAATGTTTTCTCATGACGTAATGTATAATGATGTTATAATGTGTATTGATGTATTGTGGGGAGGGCCCAAATATGTAGGGGTGGGGGTTGGGGGCCCGTTTGGTTAGTTATTTATTTATTTAGTGAGCTTTAGTTTTGTAAGGCGTTTGCCGAGGTGGTATTTTGTAATGTGCACCTGTTTCCTAATAAAGCAGCCTTTTACACACACACAAACAATTTTTGGTCTACTTTTCTCCCACCCCTCGCCCTCCCTCCCAAGGCACCCGAGCGAGAATTATCGAGTCCGTGAAATTTTTAGCCCAAGACCCGCCGAGGCGGGGAATTGAACCCTGGTCCAGGGCCGATCTCAGCTTCCGGGTCTGCCGCCTCTCACCCCTGAGCCACACTTCTCCACGTGTACCAGAAGATACCATGCAAAAATATGGTTCCTTTAATTCCAAAAGCGAAAACCACATAATTTTTAACTCCATTGCTCTAAATATATTTCTTGTTATGATATTGGACGTCGCAGTTAGCTGCTAGTACACTTGAATGCGAGAACAGCAACGGTTTGCATGTGACATATATTTCATATTTAAAACAGTATAGGCAAAGAGACATGACATTTTGTTCATTTTCAGCTGCTGTGCAGTTCCTCCTTTCCGAATGCGTATTTCGTGCTGGTTTCAGAGAAGTTCACCTTCCTGGAAAGGTTGAGCAACTGTGGTTAAATGTGCATTATTAATGTGATGTCTGCTTTATTGGAATTCACATTTTTAGACTTGTCAAACCTGTAAATGTAATTCTCTGCAGAATGGGGTATTGTTAGCGTTTTATTTCAAAACATTTGTTTTCACAACACAGCACACAAGCGCTCCTTTTCGAATGCTGACCCCCTTGTCACATCAGATTGTGTATTGTAGCAGCAGCCTTGGACACTTTATGCGCACGCTGAGCAACTCTGGGCAACGCGGTCATACATTTTATGAACAACAGACTGCATCTCAGAATTACCTGTGCTATGCAGTATTAGCATTTTAGTTGAAAGAATTATGGACAATAATCATAACTGTTCCTTACGCTTCTGGAGACACTACTCCTCAATTGTCCCTTAAGACACTGAGCTGTCCGATGCTAGGGTATAATTGATCAAGTACAGCTTTTTTCGTTTAGTTATGGAGTTTACAACTGTGTCTTGACATCTATGAATGCAGGACTACAGCTACCAGAATGGAATGGTAAAATTAGCAGAGGAGAAACTGCTTGCTATTTTTAAAACTGAGAATTTCCTATAGTGTTCATACATGTGATGGAGAAGAATTTTCACAAATTAAACCTGCTGGGACTAAACCTCCTTCTGTGTGAAAATTATTAACAAGAATGGTGAAACTAACTGAGAAAAATAATAACATGGGGTGTTTGGAAAGGGAATTGAGAAATGTGCAGGAGAAAATTACAAATGATGTAGGCCGCAAATGATTTCTGCACAATAGATAGCAAAAAAATAATGTTAAGAGGTTTGAGTTTTCATGTGCAAAGTAAATGAAATGTGTTAAAGAAAGAGCTTTATGTGAGTGATATTTATTGCATAAAATACTTGTTGAGAATATTTGCCTTTATTTTAGAATAATAGAAAACTAAAATGAATAATGTCATGGAGCTTTTTATGTGAGCAAATAACTAAGTCTGTTTTATTTCCTAGAGAAAATGGCAAGTATTACAGAAAATGCCTCACACCACTGTTGGGATTATTTGCTTTTAAACTTAGGCTGCAAAGAATTGTGTTTTGTCCTTCGTAATGATTGCTATTACTGTCCGAGGAAATACTTAGTTTTGTGGATAACTTTTCTAGCAAAATGCTGAAAATGTTTAGAAAATGTGCTCGAGCCTAGGAAGGAGAATATCATGATTTCCTCTGCTGAAGGACAATGACTCCAGCCTGGCTCTAACACAGAACTATTGAACGTTAGTTGCAATGGAAGTGGTGTGAATGAACACCCTATTTTCCTGGACCAATGAGAACTGTGAAATGCCTGGACTGTTGGTACAAATTAGGGATGGGCTTTAACATTTAAGGTATAACTACTAGTTTTAGAATTTACTCTGGGGAGAGCATTTTCTTGACAGCATTGATTTCGAGGCTGTTTCCTTTGAGGAGATAGCTGTGTTTCTGTTTCCTTAAGCCTCTCTTATTTGGCTGCTGCTGTCCGATCCTGACTCTTAAACTTTGCTTCTCATACCTGTGTGTGGTTGCCCCAGCTTTCCTTTCGGGCCGGAGAGATAGCTCTGCAGACTATTAGCACTCTGTGCTATAGTTTCCTCTAGGTTTGTATGTTACTCTGTATTTGCATTGATCTTATTACAATGCTCTTTTGTCTCTTCTCCTATCCACTCACTCATGCTCATTAAATGAGACGTTGTGAATTACTTACTTTCCTTTGTGTGATGATTTGTGATTCAATGCTGTGCCGATTGATTGACCATTCATATACTTAAGAAATAGATAAAAGCAAAGTGATAAGTATATCAGAGTCTGTCATTATTGATGATTTTGGTAAATGTGATTTATACATGTAATATTTAGCTTGTTTGTAGAATATTCCCTTTGTTGTAGGTCCTCATAAACGGGGGTATTATCAGTCTTGACAATAGTCAGTACCTAACAGCTCTCAAAAGGTTAATCGGAGGACCAGTTATTATCGGTATGGACCAAATTTAGTTTATGTGGGAAAAAGACAGGTGGTTATTGAAATTGTTTATTAGTGGTAAATATTTTTGCCCCCGCTTCTGCTTCATCAGTTTTTGCTAGCAAAATTAGGCTAGTTAGTTTATATTGATTATACTGGCAATAGATTAAGAAGTACATTATTTTCTTGTTATTAATATTGTTTACAAACCTTTTTCTTATATGTTGTGGTCAGTTGTTTGACCATAAGGAATTGAGTAAGCAGGTCCACAGTAGGCCTAAGATCCTGGGATAAGCTTAAGGGTGTGTCTTGGTGTGGCATACATTAAGTGGAATTCCGTTGTCTGGTGTTGATGCAGTGCTGAGCAATGGTTGTATTATTGGTATTGCACAGGGAACTTTGAAGTTATTATATTAGAGATTTATTTGGGTACCTTCGGAAAGGGCATCTGGAGAAGCCCTGAACATTTTCACTTGATTGAGAGAAGAATCACGCTGGTCGAGATTTTGCTGGTAGAGGAAGAATTTTTGGAGTCAATTGTATCTATCTTTCTTTTAGTGGAGCAGACAAGCTGAATTGTGTTCCTGTGGTCTGGTCTTATTTTGTATTAAAAGTTCTTTAAAAATTGCAGTTGTTGATTTTGTAAAGGGAGGGTCAGTCGCAGGAGTTATATAACATCACAAAGAGCCACGCTGACATTGGTCAGACAGTGTGAATCATCATGAAAGAGTGGTGCTGTTTTTGGTTGGTTGGTGTGAGTCGCGCTGGTATTGTCCAGGGTGAACAAATCAGATTTGTTAGAAGTACAGAAGGAGTTCTTGAATAGTATTTAGGAAACAAGACAATATGAAGTTATGAAGATTGTTGAAAACGTTGTTTAGAAAGTATAAACTTATACCTATTAGAGAGGGAATCCCTGTAGCTCCTGAGGGTAAGCCTGCTTCTTTAATGTAATTCGAAAGGGGTTACCATACGTGTACATGGTTGGAAAATTGGGTGAAGTATAGAGAAGGAGAGGGTATTTTAGCGTTTCAAGAGTATGGTACTTTTAACACTAGAATTTTAGAGAATCTGAGATATCAGATAAATGAGTTGAGACCAAGTTCCAGACCTTTGCACTAAGAAGCGCTTTACGAATGGGAGCATGATGCATACAAAAGGGATAGTGACAGGACTAAGAATAGATATAGAAACACTCTGGGTAGATACTCGGAAGCGAAATGGGATGCACAGATGAAAAAATGGAGAAGGGATGTAGTGGCAAAAGGCATCCATGTGTAATAGTGGAGAATCAGGAAGGAGGGAAGTGTAAAGAGAAAAAGAAGAATGTTGTAGAACCAGAATCAGATCAGAATGAGATAGATGAAGAGTTATTGAATGAATTATTATTGAATACACCACCACCATATCAGGATGAACAAGAGAGACTTTCACCAAGTGCTCCATTGATACAGATAGAAGTTCCAAAAAGGAAAAATAAAAATGCAGTGAATCAGGTAAAGGACGATTTAAGAAAAAGAATTACTCAGCTGAATTTGAATGCAGATGCTTTGTCAGTTACCGTGACTATTGGCCCTATAGTTCCACTATACAGTGATGGACAAAGTATTTCACAGTTACATGCTCTAACAGTGCCTGCAGTTTTAGATAAGGATTTTGTTCCCATAGTGAATGATAGAGATAATAATGGCGCAAGTGAAACAGAGTCATTGATTGATATTACAGAGAGGTCAGTGGAAACCCCAAACTGTGGTGTCAAAAAGATCCAAAGAGATTGTTGCAGAATACAAAGGAAGTGACACCTAAATCAGGAGGGTTGTTAGGGCCTTTGCCAGAGGAATTGCATGCGTGGATTAGAGGAATGGGGTCTAATAAAGTTAACACAAACATGGATGTAGGTAAATTAAAAGTAGATTTGGAGGAGATGATTTTGGGAACTATCAGTCCAGAGAGATTGAGTAGGTATCAGGAAGAAGAGTTGTTATTCTTGTGTAAGAACATTATGATGAGAGAGAAAAATCTTCATAAGAAGTTTGCTGAAGTTGCACAAACATATGGTGTGTATATAGAAAAATCAAAGGCCTTACAAAAAGTCTACAGATCAGATTTCAGTCATAAAGATTTGGAGAGTTTGAATGCTTCAGGAAGGGATTGCAAATTTAGGAGTTAATCAGTACATTGAGACAATGGGGTGAGTTGCATCGTTGGAAAGGCAGATGTGCTAAATTGATGGAATAAACAGTTGTGAATTTATGATCTTTACCAATGTTTCCAGTGAGAGAAATAGGTGCACATGCGACTGAAATGATATACCCAATGAGAGAAGTACCAGGAGGTGGTTATGTTCATGTGCCTTGGACGAGGCAAAATATATTGTCATTTACAAATTAATTTCCCAGATTGAGAGAGAAGCCAGTGGAGTGGAGTGGAGTGGTACAAACAGGTAGAAAGGTTTGTGAAAGTTTCAAAGGCCTTGTGGAAATTCTTAGATGGTTTGTTTGATATTGTAGTTCCAGCTGATTTGTGGGTCAAGTGTAAAATTTCTGTAGATTGGCCAAAAGAAGAGTATCCAAGGGATGAAAAAACTATAGCACCATCTGATGAAGTGATGAAAAAATATAATAAAGTCATTACTTATTTGAAAAGAAAGATTTCACCCAAAGAGACAGATTGGGTCAAAATAGATAGAACTACTCAAGAATCAAAAGAGTTTTATGAAAGGCTTCTCAAAGTGTTTAAACAGTATAGTAGCATTGAAAACATTACTGACAAAGATATGAGTCATTTTGTATATAGGTTTGTGTTTGATTTAAGACCAGAGATTAGTGTTATGCTTTAGCAGCATTTGATTTGTTGGCAAAGTAAGACGATTGACGAGATATTGCATTATGCAAAGTATTGTAGTGATGACATTGAGACGAGACAAAAATCTGAAAGAAAAATGAACGTGGGCTTAGATTAAAGCAGCACAGAAAAGTGATTTTGTAGAGTTCCCGCAGACAGATTTTCAGGGAAAGGGTCAAAATGTCCAAGATTCTTGCTCAGCCTATTACTGCTATGAGAGGTGTTGTGGTAAATGGTGGTGTTTCTGTACAAGGAAAAGGTAGAGGTAACAGAAAGGATTTAAAGAAGAAATATCCGTGTCATGTGTGTGGCCAGTTGGGGCATTGAAGACGCGAGTGAAGGAGTCTGCTGGTAAATACAGGTGATACAAGCGTAAATTATGCTAATCAAATGAATCAGATGCAAAATCAGAGTTCTCAAGTAGCAGCTGAGAGAGGATAGGGTTTAAAAATACCTCAAGCTCCTATGCCAAATCAGAATGCGAATGGTCAAGTGCAGAGATACATTGGGAATATGGGTTTTCAGACAAATGAATCAGCTAATTGAAATGTACCAGAGGCTTCACAATATTGGCTGCAGTGCCAAGAGAGTGATTCAGATACATCTCATTGACGGTGTCTGAGGGGGAAAGAGGAGTGCATGCTTGGCGCATCCCTAAAGGTAGATCAGTGTGGTCCTTTTGTGGATGATTAAGAAGAAGGTAATTTGATCACATTCCTTGCAGACACTGGTGCTATCCGTTCCACTTTAAGAACTGTGGAAATTCCTAACATAACCCTCTTGAGAGATAGTATCCAAGTTGTAGGGGTTTCAAATAAATTGATTAAAACTCCTGTAACAAAACCAATGCAAGTACTGATTGGAGATTTCCGAGATTTGCATAGTTTTCAGGTGTGTGATTCAAGTCCAGTTAACCTATTAGGTAGAGACTTGTTGTGCAAAATGAATTGCCCTGTCTATTGAACAACTGATGGAATAGCATTTCATACAAAAGACGAGGACGTGGTATTTAAAATGGCAATGGTGAGGCAAGGAACAGAAGTGAATGATTTGTATCCTTTATTTACAGCAAAGGATTTGCCTATTGAATTGAGAGACACTGTGTTGGCTGATGTGTGGGATTTCTCATGGAAAGATATTGGATTAATAAAAGGAGTTGATCCTTTTCAAATTTCAGTTAAACAAGGTGCAAAATTTCCCAAAACGCCATCTTACAAAATGAGTCCTGAGAGGATTGCAGGGATAATACCTGTGATTGAAATGATGATTAAACAAGGTATTCTAAAACAAATATTTAATAGTCCTTGTAATTCACCTATAATGTGAATTAAAAAACTAAGCGTAAAGTACAGAACTGTCCTAGATTTAAGAAAAATTATTCAGATAGTAGCACCTTGTTGTTCAATAGTGTCAAATCCAGCAGTAATCCTTTATCAAATTCCATGTGATGCGGAGTGGTTCACAGTGATTGATTTGTGTCCAGCATTTTTCTCGATACCTTTTCATCCGAATAGCCAATATTTATTTGCGTTCTGATTCGGAGACTGAGTTTTGGCATGGTGCTGAGTTCCTCAAGGGTATACAGATAGCCTCTTAATCTTTAATCAAATTTTTAAGATGTGCTTAGAGTCACTGGTAATGCCTAATTACTCAGTCTTTGTACAGTACATGGAAGATTTGCTTGTTGCATCAAAGACAAGAGAAGCTTGTGTGACAGATACTATTGCTCTACTGAATCATTTGGCAGTAGGTGGGCATAAGGTATCACCAGCAAAACTGCAATGCCAGATAGAAGTTCTTTTTTGGGACACAAAATTGAAAAAGGAGTAAGGAAAGTGTCACAAGATCGAATAAATGTGATTTTGCAAATTAATCCACCCACGACTCATAAAGAAATTTGAATGTTTTTTGGTTGTGATTGGATGCTGCAGAGAGTGGATCAATAGTTTTTCATTGACAGCCAAGCCAACACAAAGATTAACTCACAAAGATGTGTCAGATCCAGCTTGTTTCCTTTCCAGTAAAATAATTAGCTTGGTAGTTTGGTCTGCCCTGTTCTCATGATGCACTGGGCCAGGGATAGACTAATTTGCATGTAGGCGGGTTCTGAGCTGGGATGGTGCAGTGAGCTCAAAAACGGTGATGGATCAAGCCCTAATCTGTTGACTGGGTACGAGTGTTCTGCTTAATTCAGATACTCTGTCCATCACCACCCCCTTTTCTGAATCGTTTAAATTCTATATGAGCGCTAGTTACCCGCAACACCCGAAAGTGTAGACCCAAGTTCAGAGTTATTGCAGGTAGTCTTTGCCAAAAGTGTCTTACTTGTCAGCAGCAAAATGCAGTGAGGAAGACTGTTGTTAGTTGGGGACGAATTAGAAAAGCAGCTCGTCCAAATACACGATTGCAGGTTGATTTCATAGAACTACCACCAAGTAATGGACTAAAATATGTACTGGTGAATGCTTGTTTGTTTTCTCTTTGGGTGGAGGATTACCCAACAAGAGGCAAAGATAGCCTAACTATTGGTAAATTGCTTCACAACCCTTTTGTTGCGCCCGTCGGCCATCGGCCGTCGCGAGCATTACCTTGATAGTGCTGCGCACATACGTTAGCCGATGTGTCCCCGCCCACTCAATGGAACACCCTGCACCGTGCCTGAATTACCGTGGCGGTTAAAGTGTTAGAGAGATTATCCCAAGATTCATATTTCCTGTCTCCTTAGAATCTGATAGAGGGACCCATTTTCATAATGAAATAATTTGGATGATTTGTGCAGCATTACAAAATGAACAATTACACTGTGTCTATCGACCGGAAGCATCAGGTGTGATTGAGCAGGTTCTGGGCCCAATTAAGTCAAGACTTACAAAAGTGTGTGCCTCCACTACACTGAAATGACCAGATGTATTACCATTAGTCCTCCTGAGTCTAAGGAGTATCCCATTAGAAGAACTGGATTATAGCCGCATGAAATTGTCATGGGCAGACCGATGAGACAGTCAATAGTTTCAGCGAATCAACTGGTGAATATAACTGATGATTTAGTGCTTGATTATTGCAAATGATTGCCTGATGTGGTGTGTTCTGTGTTTCATCAGGTTCGGGAAGTTGCAACCACAATACATCAAGGACAAGCACATGACTTGAGCCCTGGAGAGAGAGCACTTGTCAAGAAGCACATGAGAAAATTGTGTTTGGAACCTCGTTTACATGGGCCATATAAAGTGACATTGGTAATGACAACAACAGTGAATTGTTGAGGCTGCCAAATAGATACATGCTAGTCACACATGAAGAGTCCCAAGTCCACTTGAAAGTATAAGAAACTGATCAAAGAGAACCTGAACAGACTGAGAGTATAGTAAAGTGGGCACCAGGTACTGTGTCTCGTGGACTGTCAATGTTAATACAGTAAAAATTCGATTCCATAGCAGAACAGAAAAGAAGAGAAACAATACCTAACTAAAAAGAATTTTGAATCAAATGAGACTGAAAGTGCTCAAAATAAAAGATCAAGAAAAGTTGATATATGGCCAAAAGGAGTCAAAAGACTGAGTTATACTTTGAATAAAAATGTTCCAAATACAATCATTGAAATATCAAGTCAATCTGAGCAAAGTGATTCTGAAGAAGATACATTTCAAAGAACAAAAAGATCAAGAGTTCCAAACAAGAAACATAAAGCACCTGAATGGACGTATTTGGTTGCTGAAGCAGTTGTTCCAACATACAATCATGGAAAAAAAAGAAAAAGTTGTTGGGTCAAGTCACAGAAAATGCTATCAGCCACCCTAAATGAACTGAGTTAAAAATTGAGGTGCAGATAATTGACAACTGTTCTGAAAAGTCCAGAAAAAGAGACTGGAATTGAGACTGGAACTGCGCAAAAAAACTGAAAGAAGAATAAGAAAAAAAAGAGGGGATTTGGATTTGAAGGTCCTGAAAAAGGTTCTAAGAAGGCCTGAGAGGGCCAGAGACTTAAACGTCTTTGGACACACCTACTTAATCGATAAAAATGTTTTAACTTTTTTTTGTTTTTTTAATATAATTTTTGATTATATAATTTGAAAATGGCTAGTATTCAGGAGACTGGTAATCAGAATCAGCAATCAACCAGGCATAAATGTACTAATGCTTGTTTTATGTAAGTTTTACTAAGGATGCTTGTTTGTTTACTATTAATAGTTATTGTGCTCTACTTTATGTAGCATACTAAAACTAATACTACTAATGATTTTGTGGATATAAAGATGAATATGGGGGAAAATCATAAAAAAGACCTAGTAGGAGATTAACCAAGAATGTGGAAGGGGTGGGTTTTCTTGAATTTGCGGAAGCCATCTGTCTAAAATGGAAGGTTCCCAGCCGATCCTATGTGGCCTGAGTTGCTATTCCAGCACTACATCAAGACGTGCTGGAATTGCTTGGACAAGCTTTGCAGATGAATGCTGTTCACACTATCCACCTGACTACAGACATGTGGAACAGTTACCAAGCCACTGATTACATGCACATCACTGCATACTGGATGTCTTTTGTGGTGGTGGTTAGAAAAAAGATATCTGTAGCAGGTTTTGTTGACACTGCTGAGATTTTTAATGACGCTCGGAAACATGTAACTTTAGCCATGTTCACCATGGAGAAATCTCATACTGCTGCAAACATTTTGGAAGACTTTGACAGCAAGATCTTTAAATGGCTGTGACCAAGAGGGCTTAACATTGGTTTTGTTGCCACTAACAATGGCAGTAATATAGTTGATTGTGGCTCTTTCAGGGTCCAGTGTTTGGCGCACTGCATTTACATCATTGTTCAAGACTTTCTGAAATAGAAGACAGAGCCAGTAACTTACTGACCACCTGCAGACGAATCTGCACACATTTCAGCCATTCTTTTAAAGCCTGTAAGTAGCTGAGGATCATTCAACTTGATAACAGAATTCCACTGAAAGCACTCATCTAGGAGGTACCAACACGATGGAGCTCAACATGCCTGAACGTCTATTTGAGCAGTACAGAGCAATCAATGAGTATGTCATGCAAAGAGGGGATGCTAGTGTAAACAGCATGTTCATTCAGATGGACTAACGGGGCATAGTTAAATGTCTGACTGAGATACTACTTCCTTTTGAGGTCTTCACACGTAAAGTCAGCAAGGAGAACTGTACTATGTGCCAAGCAATCCCATTGTTGCACATGCTACAGGAACAGCTGAAGGGGGTGTCTGCAATGTAAGCAGGTGTGGAAGAAAAAAACAAGCATAAGAGTTGGTGGAGAGCTTAACCCTTCGCTTATCTGAAAAAACAAGGGTGCAAAAATGCATTGTGTCATCCAACCATTACACTTGTGCCACAATTCTGGATCCACAGTACAAACCATTACTGCACACTTTCATTCCTTTTTCAGACGGGGACTTTGCCAATTGTAAAACTTGGATATCGGTGGAAGCCAGTTAGCTAGAAAAGGAACAGCTGGGAATTAGAGGGACACTACTTCAGGGCACAACAAGTATTGCAGGGTAGCCAAAGTTAAGTTCGTCTTCAGAGCCTGAGGGCAGTGCGGTCGGATCACAGCAGCCAAAACCACCACTAACACCAAGACCAACATCAACAACAACACAGGAGAATCAGCCTCAAAATCGGCACAGAAACGGTTTCTATAGCAGGGGCTTAAATCCAGTGCTGCGGCAAAGGCAAAAGAGGCTGAGCAAAGCGGAGCACCCATGAACATTGAGCGGATGGTCCAGGCCTATCTGATCAAAACCCATTGCTGTATTGGTATGGGAAAAGGCGCCAATGGCCAGTGCTCAGCAGGTTGACGATAAACTATCTTGGCTGCCCTGTCGCAAATGTATTTCTGAACGTGCTTTCAGTGTTGCTGGTTCCATTCTGACAGTGAGAAGGACCAGCCTCTTGCCCCAAAACATGGACAGGTTAAGTATGATCAAAATTAATCAGCACTTTATACCACTGGATTATACCATACCTGAAGTAGCACAGAAGGAAGATAATGATGGCAGCTCAGGTCATGAAAGTAGTGTGTTAGGTGACCTACTTCTGGGAGAACCACCAGTGTTTGAGGAAGAGCTCTACTGCCCTGACAACTAGGCTTTCGAGTCAACTAGAGTTACTTTCTTTCTTCCTTTTTGAAGCCCAAAAAAATACAAATAAACATATAGCTGAGGAACCTCATGTACTTTATTATTTGTGTGTGTCACTGTCTTTCTGGTTCCCAAAATCATCCTGACTGTCTTATTCTTATTGCCGGATTGGAGTTGCAACTGCAGTCAGTGAAGAAGTAACTAGTCTACTCCTGACTCCCTAACGCCATTTTCCTCACCCCAGACATTGGATGGGTTATATAACAAATGTGAAATGTGTGTGAAGTAATAAGAGAATACTATTACTACAGTGTGCCTGCCTCCAAACCTGGGCCCTGACTATTTATATCTGTACCGAGCCGAGAGGGACTGCCCCAGAAGAACGGGTAAATGATGGCTGCATTGTACACTGGGGTCCAGATGTAGGTAATTTGATATTTCTGATTCTTAAATACCGACTCATACCAAATCGGTATTTCAGAATCGGAAATTGTTATGTAGGTAAAAAATCGGTAAAATTTACCGATTTGGAATCACTCGGAATCTGAAATCGGTATTTACTGAATCTGTAATTTCCGAATCGGTAAATTCCGATTCGGTAAAACCCATTCATTCCAATGGGCCTCCTGGCCCATAGGAATGAATCGGTTTTAACGAATCGGAATTTACAGAATCGGAAATTACCGAATCAGTAAATACTGAATCGGAAATTTGAAACTGAAAAACATGTGAGCCTGTGAACCAATCAGAAACACCAACCACACCCAAAAACAATGGTATAGTGGAATCAACCAATCAGAATCAAGCACCCCTCCCCAGTACCTGGGAGTGGCCACACCCATGCTGGTGCAGAAACTGAACAGTCAGGAGAGCAGGAGGACAGACAGAGGAGCAGGCTTCCCTGAGCTTACCTGAACAGCACAATGGAGACCCAGGATGGACAGAGGGATGCAGCAGAGCGCAGGAGGAAACTGAAATTCAGCCCTGAAGAACTGCAGGTGCTGATTGAAGAGTTGGTGAAACACTACTGCAAAATCTTTGGCAAACAGTCTCTGCATGTTGCAGAGTCTGTCAAGCGCACTACCTGGATTTATATCCAAACAAAGGTAAATGCCATCGGGGTCACCCACCGGGAAATTTAGGATTTAAAAAAAAGGTGGTATGACCTTCGTATTATCACCAAAAAGAAACTGGCTGCCCACAGAAAAGAAGCTGCAGCAACAGGGGGAGGCAGAAACCGAGCACCACGACTCACTGACATTGAGGAGCTTGTGGAATCCACCCTAGAGCCGGAAAGCATCCATGGCATTGGGGACGCTGACAGCTCCGCCAGAGCTGCAAAGAAACAAGGTAAGAATCATGGATATTATCATTAACCCATTTCCCTGTTCCCCTTCCCCACTCTGTGTGCTTACATCACACTCCAGAACAGGTTTTACTAATGCCCAGCAATGCTTCATGGGAGACGTAGTCATAGGTAGATAAAGCAATGCAATCAGCATACCATACAGCAAAGGATGCAACACACTACTAGCAGAAGCATATGAGGAGCAGGCACATGTGTGATAGTAGTGTGATTTAATCAAGACACACAGGTGAACTACTCCACTGACACAATGTCCATGTCTGTCCACAGGAGAGTCATCGCGCAGCACAGCAATGGATAGGGAGCAGAGGATAGAAGAAGCTGATCCCAGCACAGTTTAACAAGGGAAGAACACAGAGCATGCAGCCAAGACACCTGAGCAAACAACCACACCACAGCCTCAGTCACCTCTTTTGTTTGGGACTCAGGAGTAGGTAGCAGCAGCACAGTCCCCCACACCAACAACACCGTCACCTGTGCAGGAAAGGGCAAGGCTGCTTGATGTGCCCCCTCCCCGCATTCTAGAAACATCTGAGGAGGAAGAGGAGGAGGGTGACATGGCAAGCAATCCACCAGAGTCAGCCAACGCTGAGCAGCAGCCCACTCCAAGAGCTGTGCGGGCCAGTGTCCGAGGCCGAAGGACACGCGAGAGAGCTGAAGGGCAGTACGTTCAGGGGTCTTCTGCGGTCTGGAGGCCATCATGGTCAAGGTCCAGCGCCTGCAGGCAAAGGCAATGATGGGTGTTAAGAGGCAGGTGCACACCATTAACAACAAGCTGGATAACATTGACAAGGGCATAGGGAACATTTCGGACAGCATGCAGTCGCTGGCAAATGGCATGACAGACATGACCCAGTGCATGACTGTCCTGTGCGACAAATTGGACAGGGACCACTTGGAGAGGCGCAAGGCTCGTGTGGGTTTGCGCCAGCAGACCAAAGCATTAAACCGCTTTGCAACTTCAACCTCCCTGCTGTTCAGACGGTCAGTAGCGATGCAGGATGCAATTGTACACTGCTACACCGATTTATCTATGGGGATGGGCAGAGTGACCTCTGCCATGGAGCTGATGCTTACGCAACAGACAGCCACTAGAGGCGACACATGTGTGGTTGAAAGTGAAGAATTCACCAGCAGGAGTGGAGCAAGCACTCCTGTTCCGGAAATACGCAGGAGTGGCAGGCGTCAATCCACAGAGCCAGGCAACAAAAAACTACAAGTAGTCCAAAATACGGCGGCGAGGCTTGTTCTCAACCTTCCATCCAGAACTCCCTCCCGCCCTTTACTAGCTAAACTTCACTGGCTGCCAGTGCGGCAACGCACAAAATTCAAAATTCTGTGCACCATTCATAGGTCTCTGATAGGAAAGGGTCCTAAATATCTGACAAAAGCTTTCCTTCCCTACGTGCCAGGCCGATCACTTCGATCGAGTAATCGGTACCTATTACAGGTCCCTAAAATAAAAAAATCCCGCCAGGGAGGCCGCGCTCTGGCATACGTAGGACCCACCCTTTGGAATGCCCTCCCCCTCTCTCTCAAACTCATCACCAACCACTTATCTTTTCGTAAAAACCTCAAAACCCACCTTTTCACCACCATTTAATCAGTTTGTGTTTTACCTTTCTGTTTATGACTAGCCCGGGGTTAAGCACTCTTGTTTCCATCTTAAGCGCAGAGATATCCCTTCGGGGATCTTTTCAGGCGCTATAGAAGCACATAAATAAATAAACACCAAAAGCCGTGAAACACAGCCACGTCAGTTCCACCCTGAAATCTGTGGACGGAAACATTAACTATGCCCTCAACCCAAAGGACAGGTCACGGTGGGGTTAACTGTGACCACCCAGTCATGGACCTTGATATTTTGTGTTACCATTGTGTGGTATTATTGGAATGGCGTAGTGAACATTTAACTACGTACATCATAATCTTAGCCTGTCTGTGTCTCATTACTCACTCAGAAATATTGCTGTGTCATCTCTGCCCGTCTTAGTTTCCCATCTGTAGCTGGTGCTGCTACTGTAGCATAGGGCTCTGCCTGTTCTGTGTCATCATCAATGTCCTCATGATGTGTGATCTCCACCTCTGTGCCTTCCTTGGTGGCAAGATTGTGTAACATGGCACAGGTCGCAATGATGTTGCAGCACAGGATTGGAGTGTACTGTTGTGCCCCTCCACTCTTGAGGAGGCAGAGAAACCTAATCTTGAGGAGTCCAAATGTGCGCTCCACAATGTTGCGTGTAGATCTGTGAGCCACATTGTAATGCCTTTCACTCCTGGTGGATGGGTTGAGGTAGGGGGTGAGCACAAAGGACTGCAGGGCATATGCACTATCGCCTAGGGGGGAGAAAGATTGCCATTAGTTGCATTATCATGATACATTCATCTACTGTGACTGTCAGGGTATGTTAATGTCATTTACCTAGCAGGTATCCATTCCCAAAATCTCCGGCAACTAGGCGTGTGTATATCCCACTATTCTGGAATATGTATGAATCATGGGTACTCCTAGGGAATTTCGCCACGATGTCTGTGATGATGTTGCCAGCGTTGCATATCACCTGCACATTGATGGAGTGCATTGACTTCCGGTTCCTGTATATGTGTTCTGTGGCTGCAGGTGGGCAGAGTGGTATGTGGGTGCCATCTATGCAGCCTATCATGTGAGGGAACTGTGCCAGGTTGATAGAAATCAGTCTTGGTCTTTGCAAGTTCTGCAGGTGTGTCAGGGAATGAAATATAATGCTCCATCCTCTGCATCATGGCGTCAAGGAACCTCCGGAATAAACGTGACAGCCAGCTCTGGGACACACCACCTACTGCAGCTTTCACACTTTGGTAACTCCCAGAGGCAAGCAGGTGTAGGCTGCACAGCACCTGCACATGGGGTGGGATGGTGTGCGCCCTTGGTGTTGGGTGCTCCAGGATTGGGTGTAGGTCCCTGATCAGGTTCAGGATGGTTTGAAGATGTAGCCTGTACCTTTGGAGTATTTCTGGCTCTGTCAGTTGGAAAAGTGTTATCCTCTGCCTGTACACTTGCTCCTCCCTTAGCCATTCCCTCTCTCCTGCTGCCTGTAGTCTTTGCCGCCTTGCAATGACGTAGAAAGCCGCCATTCTGGTTACACTGTTGCATTTTGGGCCTCATTTTATAGCCTGCACCTGGTTACCACCTGCATTCAATCCATGGTAAATACCGACTCCTAAATACAGAATTTCCTTAAATTCTGTATTTTTCGGGTTTCCTACATCTCCACGCCCATTATTTTACCATTTCTTATTTACCGATTCGGTAAGTAAGAATTCAGTAAATGTAAATTCTGAATATTCCGCATCGGTAAAATACCGACTCATATTTCCCGATTCGGTATAATACCGACTCATATTTTCCGAATCGGAAAAAATTACACTCCTACATCTCATTTCCTGGATACCGGTCGGTAACGGCTGAAATTACCGAATTTCGGCCGTTACCGACCGATATTTGCCGACCTACATCTGGCCCTGAGTGATTGTTGTTTGTTGTGCATGATGTCTACTATTCTGAATCGGCACCCAAAAAAAGTGCCTCAAGTCAAACTTTCCTTTCTTGTTGTTTAATAACAAAATTGTACTACAGCAGGCTGTTCCATTGCATTTCTGAGTCAGGACGAGCCTGCAGTCTGGAGGGCTCACTCGAAGTTGGGCCACTATTGGTACAGAGTTGGACACTATACCTCACTCGCAGTCGGAGAGTCCGGGGTTCAGAGATGATTGATGGAACGAATATCTCAGGGCCTGATGTAGCCTAAAGGTAAACAACAACACCAGACCTACATGTCAGTGTAGTGGCGGTGGGTGACTGACAGTGGTGCATTGATTTTTTTACTTCATTTGCTGTGTGTGTGTGTGTGCTCAGCGCTATTACTGTCCAGCTCAAATTTGGGGCTAAGTGGTAGTTGAGTGGGGGGGCCTGTTCCTGTTGTTGGAGGTAACTAACTGCCGGAAACAGACATGATTTAGCCATGCTGCTTCGGAAAGACTTCTTGTTGCACTCTTCCTTAATTATGCAGTTTAACTTTTCTCCTTGATTTTTTCAATATCCTTTTTGTTTTTCCATCTACAGGCCCTTTACCCTGCGCCTTACTGGAAAAAACAACTCACACTTACCATACCAAACCGTATCAGCCAGGCACCCAAAATTGACGGACGGACAGTCCAAGGAAGGACCAACAGGAATGCGGAGATGCAACTCCAAATATGGCAAAAATATAATACAGAACAGTATCTTCTTCATTTGATAATTTTTTTTTCTCTTCAATCATTACGGCTGTGTGTGTTGTTTGTTTGCTTATTTTACTCCTATAGATATTTTACCTTTACTTTCTGTCTTTCAAAGGAAGCCCGGTACAGCAGAACATAATGTATGTATGTAACTTTGGTCTCTCCGGGGGCAGACAGGCAATTGCACAATTCACATACTGCCCTGTACTAGTCTCTTACTACTCCTCATCATGCATGCATTTCCTTTTTCTCCCTTAACAGATTTATGATGGTCAGCTGTGAACATTAATGTGTTGTCCATGTGTAGTGTTTGTCTTTGTCAAACCTTTCCATCAAATCCCCCATCTCAATCATTCATCAAACTCTAACCCTCTTCCCCCGGGCTGTGTGATTTATATTGAGGTGCGACTAAATCACATTTTCACCAATAATTGATCACACACTTGCTGGGACAGATGTGGTGAAAGTAACACTAACTCAAGGCAGGGCAAGGATCTTTTTCTGCTCTAAGTATATACATATATAGCTCACACTGGCAACATATAGATTAGATTACCTACCAATGCACAGTATTCCATTTCAATTCAATCAGAGGAACATAATCCATCATAATTTTTTCTTTTTTGTATTGAAAAAGAGGCATGAAAACAATCAAAGCACAACATTGCTCAGAGTATCCGTAGACCACATTGATACAACATAAGTAGCTCATTGAACAGTACATTAAGATTGTCGTCAGGAGTCACATACTATACAACTTCAGCAGCACCCTCATCCATGCTCCCAGGTGGTTCACATATATCCCCTCGAAAAGTGTTCCAGGACCCTCATATGTGTGACCATTTCATCGGACACCCCCTAGAAACATAAATAGGAACGTCCGTCACCATACACCAGTCCATGTCCTTGGCCCAATCGGCAATGCTGGGTGGCTTCGGGGCCCTCCATAGACATGCAACATATCGCTTGGCCCCCATGAAGCCCAAAGCCACCCAAATTCTATCCTTAGCACTGAGGTCTGTGGGGTCCCAAATGTTCAATAAATCAATTTGATGCAACATTGCATCTGTTGTCCCAACACCTCCTCCATCATAAGTGCCACCCCTCCCAATATTTCTGTATTATAGCACATTCCCACAGAGTAGGAACTAAGGTACCCTCTTGCCCACAGTGTCGCACACAACTACTTTCTTGGGCGTAGCCCATAGGAACCAAGGAGTGTTCAGATAAATATGTTCTGTGAAGGATTTTCAGTGGGACCAATTGGAGTCTGGAGGAAATGGCTACTTCCCGTGGAGACGCTACTGCAGCCTGCCACTCCTTGTCATCCAGCCCAGCCACGGAATGGTCCCATTAACTTCTAAGGCGGGTCAAGGGATCGGGCATGTTATTGATGAGCTTCCTATATATGAGAGATATAGCCCTTTCAGGCAAATTGCCATCTAGTATCCTGTCCTTCAGCGGAGAGGATTCGGGGAGTTCAGCTCCTTTAGGGAGAGCTGCAGTCAAAGCGTGTCTGATTTGGAGATACCGAATCTGTTCAGAACTGGCCATTTCATATTCTTGCTGCAATCAGGAGAATGGTATCACCCCACCCAATGTCCATAGGTCCCCAATTCTGGAGATACCGATAATCTTCCATTTATCGAACCCTTGGGAATGTGACAGTAGACGCAACCGGTCACAGTGCCAGAGCGGCGTAACCCTGGTGAGCTTACCCTCCCAACACACGCCCTAAGTGCGCTGGGGATGCTCAGACGTGGGTCCCAGGCACTCCACACCACTGGAGTCAAGCTAGCCGGGCTGATGAGAGATGTTACCTCGAAACCGGTCCGGTCCTCGGATGCTTGATTCCGTTCTGGGAAGGACAT
Organism: Lissotriton vulgaris; assembly: GCF_964263255.1. Classification (NCBI taxonomy): domain Eukaryota; kingdom Metazoa; phylum Chordata; class Amphibia; order Caudata; family Salamandridae; genus Lissotriton; species Lissotriton vulgaris. Next base: position 1,718,662,677 of record NC_141689.1, on the reverse strand, counting down.
GGCTTTTGTAGTTCGGACTGGACTGTTCCCATGGGGCACACGGGTCAGAGCTGATTTGCATATCGCCATTGTCTAACCCAGGGTGGTGTGGAGTGCAAAAAAACGATGGATTTGGGCCCAGATCTTTGGACTGGGGTGAATGTGTGACATTGATCCACATTCTGTCCATCACCTGTTTTGTTTGCAAATTCCGCCCTAAGTGCGCTGGGGATGCTCAGACGTGGGTCCCAGGCATTCCACACCACTGGAGTCAAGCTAGCCGGGCTGATGAGAGATGTTACCTCGAAACCTGTCCGGTCCTCGGATGCTTGATTCCGTTCTGGGAAGGACATGGCTTTTGTAGTTCGGACTGGACTGTTCCCATGGGGCACAGGGTCAGAGCTGATTTGCATATCGCCATTGTCTAACCCAGGGTGGTGTGGAGTGCAAAAAAACGATGGATTTGGGCCCAGATCTTTGGACTGGGGTGAATGTGTGACATTGATCCACATTCTGTCCATCACCTGTTTTGTTTGCAAATTCCGCCCTAAGTGCGCTGGGGATGCTCAGACGTGGGTCCCAGGCACTCCACACCACTGGAGTCAAGCTAGCCGGGCTGATGAGAGGTGTTACCTCGAAACCGGTCTGGTCCTCGGATGCTTGATTCCGTTCTGGGAAGGACATGGCTTTTGTAGTTCGGACTGGACTGTTCCCATGGGGCACAGGGTCAGAGCTGATTTGCATATCGCCATTGTCTAACCCAGGGTGGTGTGGAGTGCAAAAAAAGGATTGATTTGGGCCCAGATCTTTGGACTGGGGTGAATGTGTGACATTAACCCACATTCTGTCCATCACCTGTTTTGTTTGCAAATTCCGCCCTAAGTGCGCTGGGGATGCTCAGACGCCGGTCCCAGGCACTCCACACCACTGGAGTCAAGCTAGCCGGGCTGATGAGAGGTGTTACCTCGAAACCGGTCCGGTCCTCGGATGCTTGATTCCGTTCTGGGAAGGACATGGCTTTTGTAGTTCGGACTGGACTGTTCCCATGGGGCACAGGGTCAGAGCTGATTTGCACTCGCCATTGTCTAACCCAGGGTGGTGTGGAGTGCAAAAAAACGATGGATTTGGGCCCAGATCTTTGGACTGGGGTGAATGTGTGACATTGATCCACATTCTGTCCATCACCTGTTTTGTTTGCAAATTCCGCCCTAAGTGCGCTGGGGATGCTCAGACGTGGGTCCCAGGCACTCCACACCACTGGAGTCAAGCTAGCCGGGCTGATGAGAGGTGTTACCTCGAAACCGGTCCGGTCCTCGGATGCTTGATTCCGTTCTGGACAGGACATGGCTTTTGTAGTTCGGACTGGACTGTTCCCATGGGGCACAGGGTCAGAGCTGATTTGCATATCGCCATTGTCTAACCCAGGGTGGTGTGGAGTGCAAAAAAACGATGGATTTGGGCCCAGATCTTTGGACTGGGGTGAATGTGTGACATTGATCCACATTCTGTCCATCACCTGTTTTGTTTGCAATTTCCATACTTGCACGGCATGTTTAGTCGGACCGGACAGGATGGATGTCGGAGATTTTCTATACAACACTCCCTCAAAACCACCTCCTGGGAAGAGCCATCGGTCTATCCAAAAGGCCGGGTCAACGTGCCGTCTATATCTACATTGGTTGATAGCAACAAGCTGCGAAGCCCAATAATACCATTTCATATCAGGAAGCCCAATTCCCCCGTCAAACATCCCAATGTAATTTTTTGCGTGGCAATGCGGGGGGACTTACCCTCCCATAGCAGGTCCCGTACTACAGATTCTAGCTCCTTGAAGTACGATGCTGCGACCGGAATAGGCGTGCTCTGCAGCGCATGTAGAAGTCGAGGGAGGGACATCATCCTAAACTATGCTGCATGCCCAAGGAGAGTTAGGGGAAGCGACTTCCAGTGCTAGACATCGTATTTAAGGCGTGCTAGCGGAGGCTGAAGGTTAGTCTCATAGACCGAGATAGGTCTTTGGATACCAGATTCCCAGATATTTAAACCCTTTCACGACCTCTGTTAATTGGCAATTCAGGGGGAGTCGGGGCTTCTGCCCACTAAGGACATAGAGCACAGATTTGGACCAGTTGATCCTGTATCCCGCAAATCTACCGAAGATGTGGAATATATCCATTACCACAATGAGCAACTTTGCTGGGGAAGCTAGATATAGCAGGATGTCATCCACATACAAAGATATGTGGTCCTCCCAGCCATGAGTCCATCTCAGGCCCCTGATAACAGGGTCCCAACCCATCCACACCGCCAAGGGCTCCAAGGCCAAGGTGAAGAGGAGTGGTGATAAGGGACAGCCCTCCCTGGTGCCCCTACCCACGAAAAAACAGGGGATTTCCGATTATTGATGTCCACCTGCGCCAATTGTTGGAAAAATAAAAGGCACACATATTTTATAAATTACAGGCCAAAGCTAGCTTGTGGAGTACCGCAAACAGGTATGGCCAATCACTAGTATCGAAGGCTGAAGCAGCGTCTAGAGACATCACCATAGCATCCTCTCTCATAGTATCTGCCCTGCAGAGCACACCATGTAGTCGACAGAGATGAAGAGATGTGTTTCTTTCCGGCATAAACCCGGACTGTTCTAGGTGGATCAGGGTGGGAAGGACCTGTAACAGACGAGTGACGAGGACCTTCACGAGGATCTTAGCCTCGCAATTGAGCAGCGAAATGGGCCCATGAGGGCTTGCCCGGTTTGTGGATGACAATAATGGTAGCCAGTCTGTGGTCTTCGGGAAGAATTCCAATCTCTTTACTCTCCTAGTATATGTTCATGAGATAAAGGGCGTTCAGTTCGTCGCCAGCCTAAATAATTCTATGGGGATCCCATTGGGACCCAATGTCTTCCCCCGCGAATGAATGGCCTTCTCCACTTCAGTCACATTGAAGTCACGCTCCAGATCAGAGCTGTCCTCTGTAGTAGGAGCCAGTATGTCAATGTCACGGAGTAGAGACAAAGCCTCCCCCTCTGAATAGATAGTGCGGAAAATATATAGGGAGCGCTAGTGTTTCCCAAATGCATCTGCAATGTCTTGCGGTGCGGTAACACAGGATTGCTGGTCGTGGCAATTTCCACCACTACGTGCCTCGCCCCCTCCCTGCGGTTCAGCCCTGCCAGGAGCTTGCCTGCCATATCACCTACGTCATAGATCCTGGTAAGAGTTGCCCTGTATTGTGCTTTAGCCGCGTCAGTGGCCAAATCAGAAAATTCTTTCGTCTTAATACGGAGCTTATGAGGCAATTCCTCCGAGCTCTGCGTACGGACTGCACGTTCTAAGGCACCAGATCCTCAGTTTTTTCCTTGCTTTGTCCAGCAGTCTGCCCCAATACTACTCCCCGGATGACAGTTTTGTAGGCCTCCCAAAGGGAGACAGATGAACTGACGGAACCCTGGTTCACCTGAAAGTCGAGGTCTGTTTCGTTCAGTACCTTATCCCTAACGAAGGGGATAGTGAGATACCAGGGGTTAAGCGGTGCCACAAGGTCAACTGTGGGTTCTCCCACTTCCACCCTGCACAGCACGGCCGAGTGATCCGAAATCCCCCAAGCCAAATGCTGAATATCTTTGACATTGTGGATCTGCTTCTGGAGTGTAAGTATATAGTCTATGCGTGACATGCAGCGATGGGGCCCTGAGAGATGCGTATATTGGAGCTCATTGTAGTGAAAACACCTGCAGACATCAACCAAAACCATTGCCCTCAGAAAACTATGTATGCGTTTGTGTGATATTGGCAGGTCTTTTGGGGCCAGCGATTCAGGGAATCAGAAACAATGGAATTCAATTCCCCCAACCAACAATCTCCCGTCCAGCAAGTTCAGGAGAAGATCTCCAAGGTCAATAAATGCCTGTGCATGTAGACCTGGCAGAATATAAACTGATACCAGGTATCCTAACCCCGGGAACCAGAGTCAAAGGCAGAATGAGCAGCCATCTGGAATCCCCGCCGATTTAGGGCCTTACAACCATTACCCAACAGGTGGATCTCCTGCAAAAAAACAATATCAGGGGAGTGCCATTTCAGGAACTGGAGAACCACCCCTCTTTTGATTTTATCTCCCAGCCCATTCACATTCCAAAATAACAAGTTGAGTTTCTGTCTTTGAATGGTACCCATCACTTGGTGTCAAAGGGTAAGGAGATGAGTTCAGCAAAGTCATTTACGACATTCAAACTCCTGGCAACAAAAGTCCAACGCAAATCTCGAGGGCAGCTGCAGCCCCACAGCCCTCCGTCCACCGAACATGTTTCACCTATGCAAGGGAAAACATATAGACCAGTTATTCAGCACCACCGACCGCCTTGTTCAGGTCTCGATGCAGCGAGCCAACCCAAGAAGCTCGGGTATCGCCGTCTCGCCTCACATCCTGAGCAGGGGTATTGCGGCAGCCTCTTGTGCGCCATCCCACCAGCCAATCCCATGTCTCTTTCGGGGTGGCAAAGAAAGAAGATTTCCCCTCCGATTCCGCCCTCAACTTGGCCGGGAACATCATAGAATATTTCAAGTCCTTGTCGTGGAGCATCTTCTTCACTTCCAAGGAGCTTCGCTGTTGTTGTTGCACCTTAAGGGTGAAATCCAGGAAGAAAGTGATGCAACTGTTTTGGAATTTCACTGGTGGGGCGGAGCCGGCACACTGCAGGATGACATCCCTGTCACGGAAGTTGAAAATCCTGGCAAGAAGTGGTCTGGGGGGCTCCAGGCTTCGTTCGGCCTCCTGGCACCCGGTGCGCTTGATCCACCGAGAAGAAGTTGGAGAGGCCCCGCAGCTTGAGGTAAGTAGTGTTCAACTCTTCTATGAAAAGTTCAGTAGATGGCCCCTCTGCCTATTCCGGTACCCCAATTATGAGGACGTTGTTGCACCTGGAGCACCCTTCATAGTCATCCAACTTTGCTTTCAATTTTGTTGCATGCGTTTGCAGATCTTCCACCTTTCTCTGCAACTCTGACGTGTCTTCAGCCAGGGAGGTAGCCTTGCTTTCAACATCCTATAACGCAAATTCGTTGAACGAATATCTTCCCTGAAACGAGATACTTTGGTGGACACCGTGTCAATACACGACTCCAAGGACGTGCAGACTGTGGTTATGGCTTCAAGAATGTCCTGCAACATTGGTTCCTTTGTCTTCCCTCTGGGCTCAGATTTGTTGGTTGCAGTTAATCCTCCCTTGGGACTCCCGCCGGGGACCCACTCCCATGCGTATTTCGTCAATTTAGCCTGGAGGGCTGCTTTTGAAGTGTAGCCTCCCGCCATGGTGTATACAAGTCTCTCCAGTCAGGTTAATTTGCTACTGGTACTGAGAGCAAGGAGTAGCGGGCAGCAGTGGGGCACCGATATTCGCCTTCCTGTACGACCCAGTCTTTCAATGGTCAAAGTGTGGACTCCGAATCCACCCATCCTGGGCTCTCAGCTCCAGGGTGAGATCAATTGTGCACCAAAGCCGCTCCAAATATGCACCTCGGCTGCACCCCAGAGTCTGCGTCAGGGTAGGGAGGGTCCACACCGCAGGATCCCCTTAGCGGTATTCTGTGCCCACTCACGTGATGGTGGTTACGGCCAGTAGGGAAGCGTGGCAGCGCGGCATCCCCAGGCAGCAGCGGGGGGTCACCACCCCTCCCAATCACTGAAGCCTTTGTCTGGATTGCCACAAGTCAATAAACAGGCCAGCGCCGCACCCAGCTGTAGATGTGTAGGTCTTGGTATAGAGTGCAAATGTGTCACTGCGGGCCAGTCCTGTAGCATAACGGCATGGTAGCTCTATTCCCACGCTGATCCTGGCGTGCAGAGCTGCATGAAGCTTCTCAAAGAGATCAATTGGGAGCCCAGCTCTGCACCACTTTCCCAACTAGTGCTGGCTTCCCCCTCACCTTAGCCACCCCACGAGGTCTGTCTGCCGCCATGGCGAGATCCAAATGTGGTGTCAGTGTTGATGTTGCAGGAATGAGCCAGCCAGCCTCTTGGCTCCTCTGTCGCTCTCTCAGCCCTCCTCCCTTCTCTGCAGTCGTTCGCCGATCACCAGCAGCGCGTCTGCAGCACTTGCGGCCTACAGATAATGACGGTTGCAGTTCAAGTCTCACCACCGTCTCAATTGGGTGCCACCAGCAATTGCCCGAAAGACCGCCACTCAAGGTAGCAACTGGATGAAGTTCACTGCCGGTGATATGCCCACCCAGCGTGCCACAAGGCCTCTCCTCCAGGCAAGTCTGACCCGGTGATGCAGGTCGTGCAGCCTGGGTTCCATATCTCCGTTCTAGCCACAGGAGATATCAATTAAGTCTTCAGCCCTTCAGGAGAGACTGACAGTAGTAGGACAAGTGAGGGTACCGCATCTATCTCTTGGTATGTTACACTATCTGCGGCCCTACAGCAAAGGAGGAAACAAGACGAAGTAAAAGAGTAACACCCCAGAAAAGATTTACATCATATATATTGTAAAACTGTAAATAATGTATTACCCTAACAAATAAACTATAAGAATCCTACAACACCTGACTTACACCTCTCCCTAACCCCAAACAATGTCCACTAAATGTCAATGTCCAAATGTCCATAAAAAAAGAACATCCAAATTTCCCCTAACTCCCAACATTCCTATCCTCTCCTTAACACATTCCACCCACCAAAAACAGATTAAAAACGGGGCAAGGGTCAAGAAGGCTTTGGTCTTGCTCCGGGTGTGCTGGCTAGTGCGCTCCAGGATCTCCTCCAGCTTGTCCTCTAGGCACGCCATCCAGAGGAGCATGCAGTGCCGAAAGTTACAGCTGGAACAACAGGGGTGGGCAGCAGTGGTTGATGAGGAGGATGAGTTGCTGCTGGCGCCTGCCAGAGCACAGCACTGTACCACCAGAGGCACGGGGCCTGGCTGGGGCCCAAAGCATTGGAGGAAACTGTAGCTGCCACCTCTTCCACCGCCAGGACAACTAGCCGGCGACATTCGCCCCGGACGGCCTCCAGCTTCCGTTGCAGTGTTCTAGCTGCTAACTCCTGCCTGGTGGCCGGTTAGGATGGTGTAGCTACATCAAAAAAGAAAAAAGACAATTGTAACTAATACTCCTAGTAAACCAGTAGCACAAAATTATACTCATAAAATTATAGTTGCACAGTAGCACTAGCAGTACATAATGTTTGTGGTATCCTCACTTCCTCTGCCCTTAAGATTTGGATTTGATGATGATTTGATCTTCAGGCATTAGGCACTATGGAGTAGACAAGTATTCTTTTTCTTCTCTCTCTTGTTTAGCTTAAAACATTTTGTAGGCATGCCAGCTCAGTCAGGTTGCACCCTAGAAAGACATACTTGTGTTGCAGACTTGCCTTACTTTACTACTGTCTGCAGGTGGGGCAGCTGTACTACACAATTATCTATTTTTCCATTATGGCCATATTCTGTTAAATCAGCTGCAAATGTTCAATTTAACTTTCACCCTGACTACTACAACAAGGCACATGATATGCTTCCTACTAATAAAAATAATGATGATATACGGCACAAAGTCACATGATGATGACGTCACATGTCACACTACTATTCTTTGATTGTAAGTTAACCATGCAGCAATAGGCCACCCATGGCTGACACAGTCAAAATGACATGGGTAGGGAGCAGGAGTGAGCCTCGGAGTAGGAGGGAGGCGATTAATGATGGTTGGTTACAAACACAATTATATATGTTGTGCTTGCAAACTACTGTGAATCAAGGCTGTATTCTGAAATACAACCTCAAGCTTTTGAATCAAAAACCTTGAAAAAACAACAATCCTTGTTTATCCTTCCCAGAGTTTTCTCTTTTATCATTGCCTTGCCCTTCTAGCATTATTCAATTTTTCACCATTGGCTTTGCTACTCTGGCACAGTTTAATTTTCTTTTACATTCTCTTCATCCAGTCTGGCTCGTCACCTATGATACCACCCAGACATCTATCCATCCAAACATGGCTATCATTCTTAATCCCAACAAATCTTTCACCAACAACATATATTTGTCATAGATATAACTAACCCAACCACCATCCATGCATCCTTGCTTGCCTTTGAGTTTGACCCATCAAACCCCCGGAGGATTCCTTTCAGCCATACAGTTTCACCCACCCAGGCAGGCATCCTCCTTTCTTTCACCTTTCACCCATCCTTCAAACACCCATGCTTCCTATCAGCCACCAATACGCTTCCTGGGGGTTCTTCGATCACCCACGCATCCTTCTTTGCTATTCATATATTACATGTCGTCTGACTCTTTGTCTTCATCATGAAACTTTCTCTGCTGAGTTGAAGAAGAGGCCATAAGTTACTCAACTCCCGCTAATGCTAATGTTAAGTTAAGTCAAGGGTGTCTCTTTCGACAGTTCACAACAACTTAGTCTCAGCAGAAGTACAGTGTACTGTAACACGTTGCAGCGAGTGTATTCATCATTGTCAATTAGTAAAGAATATGAATTACCAATGCCCGCCACTGCTGCCGACAAACCCCCTGAAGCTGCTGCATCTGCTCCCTCCGGAGTGCATGCCTTTGCTGCTGGCACTGGCACTCGTGGATGGTACGCCTGCTGGAAGAAGCATTTCACATGTTTTAGCTGCCGTGTACATCTCCCCTATTTATTTATTTCAAGATTGAAAGTACAATACAAACCCCACACTCATCACTACGATTCCGGTACTGGAGTAGAGTAGACAGTATGTCCTATCAAAAATTACAAAATATCCATTTGGGCATTTTGTTGGTAGCAATTTTTGAAAAGCCTCTCAAGAAGCAGACAACCCATAGGACTGGACTCAGTGGCTAGAGCTATTGGTGCATCTGATTGTTTGAAAAGAAGAAAAAGAGTGGCCAACTGGGCAGACAATCGGACATGAGGTCTCTCTTGGTTGGAAAATAATGGCACTGTCCTTCTCCTCATACTCCCTTTCAGCCATGGTGCATGGTAATCAGTTGTTTAGTGTTCATCATCTACTACTGCCAATAAAACACAATACTAGGCCTAGACGAGAAAAAGTTGGGGTTTCCAACATGAGTGACCATCATTTACTGATTGAGCATGGGACAGTAAAAGAAAGCCTTCTCACTCAACTACATGGTAGAATTACTTACTTGGGCATGCCATCTGCCCAGCAGATTAGTACTACAAGTACTAGTAGTAGGACCAATGGGTTCTCTGAGTCTTACAGTACCACCACTAGGCAATCCACGAAATGTATAAGGGAAGAGGGAAAGCTGAGTGGAAAACCAGGAGAAAGCAATCTACAGACAGACTAATACAGATTCAGAGGCAGTTTGATTTGTTGTACAAAAATAAAGCAGACACTAGAAATATAATTAGCAATGTTAGTATATAATAGAGCAATACAAGAATTTATAACCAGATCGATCAAAGCGGGTTTGGGAAAAAATAAAAATAGGAAACAGAAATATATTATTGCGGTAAAAGTTAGGGATTTATATATTAATATTAACAACAGGAGGACTTACTTGGGCAGGCAGAGCCATCTGCATCTGAGGCCCCTCCAGCTCCTGCACCCGCCTCAGCAGACCCAGTCTTCTTCTTGCCCCCGGATGCTGATCATGTAAGATATAATTAAAGAGACAACTAATGATTGGTGTTAAATAAATAAATATTAAATAATCGCTCAAAAATGATTTTTAGACAGGAAACGGCAATTGCAATAACATTGACTTATCCTAAATAAGATTGACTGGTAGTAGACTAGTATTGCGGTCGCGGACCATCCTATCTTTATTATTCCACAGTTGGATTCCGATTCCTGAATCCTAAACCTACCTAGCCTGCCTATTCGAAAGTCTTTGGAATGAATTGCAAAAAAATTATATTTGCTTCTAAGTTCCGATCTCATTGGCAATCATCTCTCAGTCTCAACTAGGCCTGGACAGGAAATTCCATTCCGCTCGCTGAATTTGTGGAATTTGGGTAATTCTGCGTTCCGCGGAGAACACGAAATTGGCCAAAATTCTGCGTTCTGCGACTTCGTGACATTTTTTGCTTGTTCGCGTACTCAAAATGCGTGTTCGCGAGATATTTCCCCCCGAGCACGCAAACAGCAATTGCGAACAGGGAAAAAGCATTGTGAACAAGCAATTCCGCAGGTTCGCAGATATCTTTTACTGTTTCGCAGAGATTTGCGGAACGCGATTACGCAAATTCCACCCACCCCTAGTCTCAACCCCCTTTGACAGGCCAATTCACTAAGTCTGCATTTATTCTTCTTAAATGCTTAGATGGACGCATGCATATTGCATACACCAAATTGGTTGGTTGCTATTCACTCACTATATGAACTACAAAAGGTTCTACTAGGACTGAAGTCATGTGAGAGGAAGAGTCACGCAGGTTGCTAAATAATCAAATAATTCTAAGGAACTAAATAACTAACTATCACTATCTTAGTGACAGGACAGACTGACAGGACAAAGTAAAGGAGTCTATCTTGTCTGCATTACTTAACTTAAGTTTTCTGACCTCTCTCACATAACCAGTCCAAGCAAGCGCAAAGTTGCAAACAAGTATGATTAGTAGTGCCGAGCACCTATCTAGAAGAATAACAATATCATAATATAAGATTTTTAAATGTAACTTAACTGCACGTAAGCAGCAGCAGCATTCTTGCTATTTTGGAAAAGAAATATTCGCAATAACACAGAACAGAACCACAATAGTAATATAATTAACTACTCACCAAGCCTCGGGACCTTAACACCTATCAGGTCCAGAAGGTCCTGTTCCCAGTCCAGGATGTCAGACCGATGTCGGATGTCAGTTGGTTATGGATGTACCATACCCAGAGCAGTGAAACACTGCCCATTGCAACCTCACCCACTGCCCGTGATGCTCCTGGAGCCCGTACCCAGACCCAGGCCTGCCGCCTACTGCCAGGGTTAAGGGGATGTGGCACTGCACAAAAAAACCGAATGCAGCCACCTCCACCTCAGAAAATAATGCCCGGTCGTGCACCCCTTCTGGCCGTCACCTTCCCCAAGGAAGGCAGCTGTGGCTCTCACTCCTCCTCTTCTCCTGTTTCATTGTCTTCGCTATGGTTCTGGTGGGGGGGGGTAGAAAAGAAAATGTAGGAAGTAAAAAAAAAAAGCAATTATTAGAAAAACTGTCCAAAATGCACTAAAAAACACACACAAAATTGGAAAAAACACAAAATATATACTCGGGAATGGAGAGGGATAGATAATGAATGAAAAAGATCAGAAAAAGGTTCTAGAAACAAAGGATTGAAACGATGTAGAGAGGATAGAAAAACAGGCCCAGAACCAAAGCATACATAAATAACAAAATGGCCACACCAGTGGGCGACCAGGTGGTGAAGTTTGTGTGATATTTCTCCCTGAGAACGCAATATCCGGTCCTGAACATGCATGCAATACGTGTTTCTGAACTTCAAAAACTCATTGCAAATGTGCGGAATAAGCAACTCCGCACACTTGCGGAACTCTGTGTAGTTCTCATGTTTTTTACAACTTCGCAGAATTTCACGTAGCGCCGCTACGAGAACTCCGCCCTGGCTTAGTTGTTGTATGGGGATTGTTTTCCCAAAAATCTTTCACCTATATAAGAATCATTGAACCAATGATAAGGGTGAGAGTGGACTAATACGGAGTGAAAGGGGAATTAGTGCTACAGAGATTGTGGGTGATATTTTTGGAGCATTGATACCTTCAGTTGGGGTAATTCTAAATTTGCACAAGATTAGAAAATTTTCCACAGTGGTTGATCGTTTCTCAACAGACACTCCTGGTGGATTTTTAATTATTGATACCGAAATGGTGGCTGAAAGATCTATGGTGTTGCAAAATAGACTTGCCCTTGGTGTGTTTTTGGCGAAAGAGGGTGGAATCTGTAGCATGTTGAAAATTCACCAATGCTGTACATATATTCCTGATAAAAGTAAGAATATAGAGGGATACATTACTAACATTACGCATTTATGGAAGATTTGACTGAACTAAAGGTTGATGGTGCTTCGGGGTAACTTGGCAAGTGTTTCTCCTTTGTAGGAAACTGTTCTTTAACTGTTGGTAACAGCTGGTTTGGGAGAATACTAATTATTAAATAATTAATTAATAAAACATAATTATCATTTAATAAAAATTCATTACCAATTGAAAATCAATTAACAATAAATTAAAAATCAATACCAATAAATAAAAAATATCTAATTTAACTAATTATAAATAAATTACTTCCCACCCTATTCCCCTATAAACCCTCCCCTCACTACAGAACTAAAAAGCAAAATTAAATTAAGAATAATTAATAATAGCTCAAAATTATTATTTAATTTAATATAATTAAATAACTTCCCACCCTATTCCCCTATAAACCCACAACCCGCTACAGAATTAAATTTCACAAAAATTAAATAACACAATATTCATTACTTAAAATAAATTAAACATATATTACAAAAATAATATACACTTTTCAGACATATACTAACATACAAAACACTTTAAACGATTCAATATTATAAAAAATTCAATATATTTTAATACCCATATTATATACTTTGATATGTTGACTTCTATATTTTGACAATCGATATTATATTACTTACCTTTAATTCGATATTCTTAATCACTATAATGTTTTCATTCGATATTTTCTCCATTCTGTATTTTTACTTCGATATTATGTCCATTCTATATTTTGTTTTCGATATTATGTCTAGTTACCCTTTGGTAAAGCTAAAAGGGACTAAGTAATGAATGTCGGAGAGCTATTCCCTCATGAGGACCTAAAATGAAGAAATAGCTAAACATCAACAAACATTAACATCATGTCAAAACTAACTCATAATTAATAAATAAAAACAGACACTATTGTTTTCTGATATATTTTCTCTTTGTTATTCAAAATATGAATGGTCAATCACAAACACAAAATAAAATGTCATCACTTGGTTCACAAATTGATACTGATTAGTTACACAATAGGCATTACATTTGGTCAAACAATCAAAATCGTCAAAACAAAAGTATAGAGGGTGTTGTAATTGGCCCGGCCGCATTAGCGTTTAGCTGAACCTACACGTTGTCCTCCTTAACTTGGCTATATATGAAAACGCCATTTTGAATGTTGTAGCGGCCATCTTAGATCATGAGCGGCCTCGTGGCCGACGTGCCCTTTAGTCCGTTGTCCGTTCCATTGGTCATTCCTATCTGCCCAGCAACAGGCTATTTTTAGTACTGGTCAAGTCGCACATGCGCAGTTCCCACTGACCCGTAAACCTTCTGGAATGTGCACCAAACTGACCAGCGGAGTTGTGCCCCCTCCAATGAGCTGGCAGTATTCCAAAACATGACCATATATGTCCTTAAATGTGTCTTAACTTGTGCCGCCTATCTTTTATTGCCCCAAACTGTATATAAACGGGGTCACACCGATGTTCGGTGTGATACCTCTTGCATTACCGAAGGGTGCTGTTTGAGCGTACCACCACCCCATGGGGTCTTAATAAACTTGTTCTTTGCCTTTTACAGCTTCCGTGCCAACAGTTCTTGAATGTAAGTGGGTTATCTCTGGAGTGTGTAGGCCTTGGGAACCCCGAATTACTTCAATTGGCGACCACGAAGGGACTCATCGGCGACTCGGATGCCCGAAGGAGAGGTCGTGACGAAGGCTTGGAAACCCGCCATGGGCGCGCGCTGCCACGAGTGACCCGAGTCTTGGCTGCCACGGTGTTTTTCCTTTCCTTCCGATCTGACCTTCCAGGTGGCGCCGGTCTCCGACTGAGTTCCGAAGTGTCTGCATCGCTGAGAAAGTGCCGTTTGGCTGATTTGGCTTACAAGACCTTGGCAGTTGGAATCTGGACATTTGGGAATTTGGTAAGCTTTGTGTTCGGTAAGGTAGTCTTCGGACGCTTACTGAAAATCTGTGCTTTGTGATCGGTAAGGTAGTCCTCGGACGCTTGCCGAAGTCCTATGATCTTTGATTTGAGTTAGCTAACATTGTGAATTTGTGATCTTTGAACTTATATGTGTAGTGCACTTCACATAGGCAGGCATGTAGAGATGTTTCTCTAACTTTGTTTTTTTCCTTTGAGCGGCACAATTGTGTGAAGAACTGTAAGTGCCATTTTGTCCGGTGTCACGCTTTCGTGATACTTTTCGAACATGCCTGTTTTCAGCACACTCCGAGGAATGTGTTGTCTTGGAGAAGGTACCTCAATTAGGTTAGCGGAATCACAGCCGGCTCCCCCAGAGGGAACACCAAATAGGGACATGTACATAAAATTTGGCCTTCCTCCTATTATGTACAGTAAATTATGGCATAAATACACCAAGGCCGATCCTGAATTGCAATGGCCTCTACACGGGTCTTACGATTTGAGTAAAATACAATTTGTAGAGCAATGCATGTTTCAACGCAGGTCTAGACAAAATATGTTTGATTGTGTGCGAATGTGGGAGAAAGCGGCGCGTGAGCGAATGAAGCGTGAAGTTGCCTTGGCGGACAAAGAGCAGCGCAAGGCTGCTCGGGATAAGGCTTTACAGCTTGAGGAAAAGGAGGCTCAGGAGAAGAAAGAAAGGGAGGAACGGGAACGTAATTTGCAAACGACTGGCCAATTTCCTATTCGCCGACCGCTTTATCCTGTCCTTAATAATGAAATTGATGATTTTTCTTTGTTAGATCGGTCACCGCCTCCGTACGTTACGCCGACGGCTCCAGCTGTGGATTCTGATGATGACGGACAGGATAAGTCGGGCAAGAAGGGTATATCTGCTCTCAGGTTTACTACGGAGAGGTCCACTCATCTACGTAGTTGGGCTCGTAAAGTGAATAAACGTAGCGTTACTCAGGAGCAATTGGTATCAGAAAAGCAAGGGTGGACGGATCTTGAAATGATGTATTTTCTGTCTACTTTGGCCGATGAGGTTATAGGCGCATATCGTGATCTTTCTGATACGTTAGAACCCAAAGCGTTGTCAGTGTACCGTGAAAATTTGACTAAAGGTGATTTTGATCTTTCAGATGTCGATGACCTGTTTGCGCAATTGATCAAGCTGCGGGATGAGACAACCCGATTGCGGGAGGAGCGGAAAAAGAGGCAAAAGGAGTCCGAATTGGAGAATAATGGGCAGGCCAAAGAGTGTTCTCTCCGTGGTTCAGATAAGAGTTCTGCGTTGCATGTTATGCCTATGCGTGAAGCTGCGCCTTTGTATGTTCCGCCGAAGGGGGAAGGTACGGATGAGGATAAATTATCGAAGGATGCGAAAGTGTATTTTGTGTATAACTGGGTTTACACGCCATGGAATAGAGCAGATGTCATGGCATTGAAAAATTCTTTACCTGATCTTCGGAAGAATCCAGCGGCATTTTATGAGGGGGTGGAGGGGGCTATATCGTCTTGTGTGATGACTCTCGTAGACATAGATTTGTTTTTTGGGCTAATATTACCACCTGATATGTGGAGGCAGATTCGTAAAAATAATGACGAAACGATATTGGGGGGAACATGGAAGGAAATAAATGCTGCAGATTTAGACAGAGAACCAGCCTGTAAGCCTTGCCAGTTAATTCTAGATCTGCCGGCAGCTATCTTGAATAAATTAAAAACGCTTGTTCCCTCCAAAAAGATTGATTGGACTATGCTAACATCGTGCAAGCAGAAACCCGATGAAACGGTTTCAGATTTCTTTACACGTTTCGAGGAAGCGTTTCATGATTACAGTGGTCAATCTTTAACAGATGATACGGGTCGGCATTTGTTTGTAGATAAGTATGTAGCTAATCTCCTACCAGAGATTGCAAAGCGATTGAAGTCGAGTGAAAGTTCCTGGGCCACGGCGACCCCTGCGTCCTTGTTAACTATGGCTCAGTATTATGAGCGGCAGGAAGTGGAGGCTAAAGAAAGTGTAGAGAAAAAGACGAAGGAATTGAAAACGAAGGTGATGTTGGCGCAGGTTCGGGGAACACAGGGCAGAGGGAACGATAGAGGTAGACGAGGTGGAGGAAACGCATCGTATGGTCGTACGGACATTGCGGAGGATCAGTGTGCTTATTGTAAGGAGTTTGGGCATTGGGCCGAAGATTGTCCGGTACTTCGTGAACAGCGTAGTCAGCGTGGTCGAGGAAGTGGAAGGTCGAGAGGAGGTTATACTGGAGCGAGGGGTGGCGGAGGTGATCGTAGACAGGTTGAGGAGAGGGGCCGTGGCCAGGACGAACGAAATACGTTTGATAGACGGAATCAATATCAGATTTTGGAAGGAGAGAATGTGGAACACCAGGATTATGTGCATGCATAGGATTGCGTAGGATGGGGTAAGGAATCAGTTGAAGTGCCGGTAGATCAGCAAGGTCCATATGTAACAGCGGGCATTTTGGGTTCTACTGATCAATTTCTAGTCGACACAGGAGCTACTCGTAGCGCTCTGTCGAAAAACTTGGTTCCGAGGGCTCCCCTGTCTGGCGAAATGATTACGTGTGTAGGGTTTGATGGCACACCCTCCCCCAGCCCATTGTCCAAGCCCCTTGCACTATGCATTGACAAATATTTCAGTTTTGGCCAATTTTTGTTATCACCCCATACCCCAGACAATATTCTGGGCATTGATTTACTTAAATATTTTCGAGCGACAATACGGTGCGCTCCAGAGGGAGTGCGGGTTATTCTGAATTACAATTACCCTGACCCTGACGATTGCCCTGACCCTGACAGATTTTATGCCATTTTAGACATTCCTGCTTTGGCCTCTCTGCCGCACGCGTTGTGGGCGACCTCAGATACGGATGTGGGAGGGATGCGTATTCCACCGATACATATTACTGTTAAGGAGGGGGCCCCTCTACCACGAGTGCCACAGTATAAGATTTCGAAAGAAGGTGAAATTGCATTGACACATATTGTTCAGGATTTGATTTCTGCAGGGGTGGTGGAGGAGGTCCCTTATAATGTTTGTAACAGCCCTATTCTACCGATTCTTAAGAGAGACACTGATGGCAAGATCTATCGATTTATTATTGATTTGCGAGAGATTAACAAAATTGTCATTCCCCAATACCCGGTGGTGTCTGATATTACGACCTTGCTTACCTTGGTTCCACCGACAGCCACCACCTTTAGTGTTATTGACTTAAAGAATGCGTTCTTTTCCATCCCTGTTCATCCTGATAGCAGATATCTGTTTGGTTTTACGCTCAATAATAAATCGTATAGATTTTGTCGTGTTCCCCAAGGATATACTGAAAGCCCTAGCATCTACAGCCAGGCTTTGAAAAGACAACTAGATTCCTTTAAATTGCAGTCCGGCGTTGCGCTCATCCAGTACGTGGATGACCTTCTGCTTGCCGCTGACTCCTATGCACAATGTGAACAGAGTACACTTGCGTTGCTTTCCTTTTTGGCACAAAACAATCACAAGGTTTCGAAGAAGAAGCTCCAATACTGTAGACCGTGACGTACCTCGGTCATCTGTTGTCTAAGGAGGGGCGTGCATTAACATCTGATCGAATTCAAGCAATTTTAGACACACCAGTCCCCCGCACGCAGAGAGATGTACGTGCCTTTATAGGGTTGACGTCTTTTTGTAGGCAATGGATCATGGGTTTTTCGCATATCATAAAACCTTTGCTAGCATTACTGTCCAAAGCCACACCAATGCCTCTTGAGTGGACAGATGAATGTCAGAAAGCTTTTGAGCAGTTGAGGCAGGCCCTTTGTTCCGCACCCGTGTTAGGTACACCAGACTATACGAAACTTTTCACATTGTACGTGCACGAGAATGATGGGTGCGCGTTGTCAGTGTTAGTGCAATTACACGGGGATAAGCAGAGACCATGTGCATACTTCTCTGCAATTTTGGATCCTGTAGCACGAGGGTTGCCAGGGTGTTTTCGAGCGGTAGCAGCAACTGCAGTAGCCATACGACAGAGTGAGGGAATAGTGTTATCACACAAATTGTTGGTGTTAGTTCCTCACGCAGTAGATGCCCTGTTAAACCAAACCAAGACCCAATATCTCACGAGTGCACGGCTAACAGGATACGAGCTGACACTCTTGGCGCCACATATTACATTGAAAAGATGCGCTACTTTGAACCCTGCCACTTTATTGCCCTATCCGGCCGAGGAGGGTCAGGAAGAAAAACATCACGACTGTGTTTTCCTGACCGAGGAACAGACAAAGGGTCGTGTTGACTTACAGGATGTGCCACTTCCAGATGTGGATGGGGAACTGTGGGTTGATGGATCGTGCCTAAGGCTGCCAGATGGCACGACTTCCGCAGCATATGCGATCACGGCACTTAAGACAGTGGTAGAAACAGCTAGGATACCACAAAAATCAGCTCAGGCAGCAGAGCTGATAGCTTTAACAAGAGCCTGCGAATTGAGTGCCGGATTATGTGTGAACATATACACGGACAGCCGGTATGCCTTTGGAGTGGCCCACGACTTCGGGCTTCTTTGGAGAGAACGCGGGTTTCTGACATCACACGGAGAGCACATTATGCACGGAGAGCTAGTGCGTGATCTCCTAAATGCGTTGCTTGGCCCTAAGAAAGTAGCGATAGTAAAGTGCAGTGCCCATAAAAAGATTACGGATAGAGTGGGTCAAGGAAATGCCTTTGCAGACAGTATAGCAAGGCAAACGGCTATGTGCCGAACTAGCTCCCCCATGTACGTGGTACAATCACAGGCTGAGCGATGGAGTGATGCTAGAGCAGAGATACGGGATATCCAAAAATCAGCCACAGAATCTGAACTTGCGGCTTGGGCAGCAGATGGGGTACTAGATGACGAGGGTTGTTGGAGAAGCAAAGACATGGAGAAGTGGAAATTGCCTGCGGCTTACTTACAGGCGATGGTCCAGATGACACATGGACTGGCTCATGTCGGAGCTCTTGCAATAACTCGGCTTTTAACACGAGTTTGGGAACATCCCGAGATTGCTAATACTGCAACGAGAGTAGTGCAGACCTGCCTGGTGTGTTTGCAACACAATCCTGGAAAGGGGACCCATACTCCGAAAGGAGGTTTCGTTCCACCTTCGGCACCATTTGAAGTGCTTCAAATGGACTACATCCAACTCGAGCGCTGCAACAACCTGAAGTACGTCCTAGTGGTGGTGTGTGCTTTTAGCAAATGGGTTGAGGCCTACCCCACGAAAGACAATACAGCTTTGACAACAGCTAAGGTGTTGCTTAAGGAATTCTTTCCTCGCTTTGGAGTTTGCAAATTTTTGTGGAGCGATAATGGGCCCCATTTTGTTGGAAAGATTGTGGAATATGTACTGAAGGGGATAGGGATTCAGCAAAAGTTCCACGCTGTATTCCACCCTCAGTCAGCAGGTTTGGTCGAGCGGTACAATGCCACGTTGAAGCTCAAGCTGGCCAAAATTGTGGCGTCTACATCATTGAAGTGGCCAGATGCGTTGCCGCTAGCACTACTATCTCTTAGATCAGTACCCCACTCACGAACCGGCCTTACGCCCTATGAGGTGGTGTTTGGCCGCCCTATGAATATTTGGGGGGTGCCCAAGCCGCGATTAATACATGATGTGCCTTGTGTTATGATGAATGATTATTTGGCACGATTAACAAATGATTTGCTCTCTATTCATCAACAGGTTCGAGAAGCGCTCCCTGACAACTCTACTGGAGAAGGCCATGATCTTCGTCCTGGTGATCATGTAATGGTTCGCTCGTTTGAGAGAGCAAGCAGTTTGGAGCCCAGGTGGAAGGGCCCCGAGCAGGTCCTCCTGGCGACCCGCACCGCAGTACGAGTGACAAACAGGAAGCAGTGGGTGCATTCGACACATTGTCCCCGTGTCTCTCCGGATCTGGTGACTCCTGCTGTGTTGACTGATTACAAGGAGATTTTGGAGAAAGAAAAGAGCCCAGCTGTGACGTCGGCCGAAGTGGAGGGAGCCTTCCCGGACCAAACTGCGATTGGGAGAGAGCGCTACAACCTACGTCCACGATAAGAAGATTTTTGTGTCCTTTTTTAAATGACTGGTTGGTTACCGCTCCAGGTTTGTGAAACGGAAACCGGGAATTCCAAGGGGGGGGGATCAGTTCTGCCAGAGTAGTGACACCCGTCTTGGCCCGGAGAAGAAAACAACGGCTACCTCGGAGTTCAGCACCGCATTTTTTTCTTTTTTTTATTAGGTATACACGTACGTGTATCTGAGACAATTTGTGGACAATTTGTGAACAATTGGTGCTATTTGAGATTTTACACGAATATTCTTGAAATATGGCATCAACGGCATCTCGTGATAAGAAAATATTGGGTGCCTTTCTCTTTGTCTTGACTATCGTGGTGATAGCTGTTATAGCCTGGGTAGTCGAACTTGTGGTGCCTGTACGTGAACATTTGCTGCCGACTACCCCGGCACCGTCTGAACATTTTCATTTCACACTGCCCTTTCATGAAGAGCGCCATCGCCAAACGTATTTAAATAACAGCTTCATTCAGATTCTTCACCACACACATAACATGACCAATACCTCGAATTGTTGGGTGTGTGGAATGTTGCCTGGGCACCAGAAGAGAGGGGGCACCCCACTTATTCCACTCCCGTTTTCACACAATGGGTCATGTAACGCTTGGTACACCCTCCTTTTTACTTTGAGATGGCCAACTAAAGGGGGGGTGCTTTTCCGTTTGAATAAAGTATGTTTCCATGACAAGGATGGTTTTCCCCAGGCTGAGGGTACACGTTTCGAATGGGAAGAGTATAGGCCTGACAATATATCTGCCCCACGTGTATACAGCAATCAGCGGAATGTTAATGTATCTAGTGCTCATGTTATAAATGTCATTGCCACAAAAGCCAATTTATGTATCAGAAACAAGGGCACGATTGCAGTGGGGAAAAGCGAATGTAACATTTCTCTTACGTTTGATAGCCCGAATGGCATCTTATTTGTTGCATCACGAAATACATACTTTGTCTGTGGGACGAAGGGATACCATCAGCTTCCAGTGGGGTGGTTGGGCACGTGCTACGTATCGTTTGTGTTACCCCCTGTATTCATTGCCCCTCCGATGTACCACAACGATTATACACTGTACCATGATTTCGTTTTGAATAGGGTTAAACGAACTGTTGCCCTGGAGGACATTGATCAAACAGACACTGCGTTACAACAGTATGTGGACTTTAATCTGGGACTATTCTCCTTTGTGGGGGCTGCACTGAACAGCCGGAAAATCAGACGACTGACACGTGTTGTTGAGGCTGTTGCAAATGACACTGCCATTGCCCTGGGGAATATTACAGAGGAACTACAGATTTCCAGAATTGTCACCCTCCAAAATCGAATGGTATTGGACGTTGTTTTGGCTGATCGTGGGGGGGCATGTAGGATTATCGGAAGCAGCTGTTGCGTATATGTCCCGGACAATTCTCCATCTGTGTATGATGCTATTTCCAAGCTTCATAAAATAGCTGCTGAAATACACCCGGACAATGGAACTTGGACACTTTCAGGGTGGTTCTGGTCTACGATTGCAACTTGGGGCTGGAAACTGTTGACAATTCTCTGTATACTTGTGGGAGCAATGTTTTTCATATGTTTATGTATTCAATGTGGCCCAGCCTTATGTTCAATGTGTTTATCAGCTTGTATACCATCAAGACGAGCTCTTGCCCATGACAAAATGATGCTTCACAAGGAGGTAACACAAATAATGTTAATAGACATCGAGGACGAACATCCTGACTATGTTCACTATGAGGTAGCTTCAGCTAACCGCTAAAAGGGTCGTCTGTTGTAATTGGCCCGGCCGCATTAGCGATTAGCTGAACCTACACGTTGTCCTCCTTAACTTGGCTATATATGAAAACGCCATTTTGAATGTTGTAGCGGCCATCTTAGATCATGAGCGGCCTCGTGGCCGACGTGCCCTTTAATCCGTTGTCCGTTCCATTGGTCATTCCTATCTGCCCAGCAACAGGCTATTTTTAGTACTGGTCAAGTCGCACATGCGCAGTTCCCACTGACCCGTAAACCTTCTGGAATGTGCACCAAACTGACCAGCGGAGTTGTGCCCCCTCCAATGAGCTGGCAGTATTCCAAAACATGACCATATATGTCCTTAAATGTGTCTTAACTTGTGCCGCCTATCTTTTATTGCCCCAAACTGTATATAAACGGGGTCACACCGATGTTCGGTGTGATACCTCTTGCATTACCGAAGGGTGGTGTTTGAGCGTACCACCACCCCATGGGGTCTTAATAAACTTGTTCTTTGCCTTTTACAGCTTCCGTGCCAACAGTTCTTGAATGTAAGTGGGTTATCTCTGGAGTGTGTAGGCCTTGGGAACCCCGAATTACTTCAAGGGGAGAGTGAGAGAAAACACATTAGAGTAATTTCTGTTCACTTACGAAACAGAAATACTATTGTACAGCATGCAATTAGGATTTGCAGGATACGCCAGCCAGAGTAATCCGGAATCAGCACGGCATACAGCATATCACCAACACAGGGACAGGTCAACAATCTAGTGAATGAGCCGACAAACACTTTCCCACAGTTAATTTTATAGTACAGTTCTTTATCTCTGATAAATGTTTCTATTACAAGTCTCTACAACCCTCTCCATTTGACAATGACTATAGGAAGACAATTTCCTGACAATGACTTTTCAGATATTTTCCAAGCATGCTTTGTCTAAGAATTGTATAACTTCCTAGAGAGGAAGAGGAAGAACTTTAGCTAAATTTTGTACATAAATATTGATACAGTTTTATCTGAGTCTACTACATCCTTTGCCTAGGCATGGAAAACACTATAATGTTCTATCGAAAAATAAACTAATATCTACATTCAAAAGGAAGCATTTGAAACAATACAAGAACAGGGGCACTGAATCACATCCCCTAGCATATCTATGGCCTATAATATTTTAGCTAAAGAGAAAAATCATTTCTAATGCCTACATGAACTTTCACGAAGAATAAAACATTTTTCTTGTTTTTTAAAGTCGATTCCTGTAGTTCAGGTAACATAAAAACATTCAATTAGACAGACAGGATAAGTTCTTATTTAAACATCCATTTTCGGTTGTACTTTCTAATTTAACTCAGTCATGTTATTATTCTTCATCTAAACTTGTCATTCTACCAATTTTAACTATATATTTTATGTTGTAGAGTCTAATGGTGCACATACTAAGCAAAATCACAAAACCTATCTAGACATTTAGGGGGAGATTTTTTTTAAAAAGTCTTGCAATGCAGCGCAGCCCCCCGCAGCGCAAGAGTTTTGAAAATCTGCCCCTAAATGTCTTACCTGTACAATAATGTGTATTTAGTGTTTTCTTTTCAAGCATTAGTATTTGATTAAACATACACCCTGGTGGATTTCATTGAGAAGAGTTTATTTGCAAAAATCATGCTCCATGAATCCCCCATCTGATGGTATCTCAAACCATCACATTAACCCATATCAGAAGCCGGGGGACCTCTTTTCTATCCCTGAAATTGTTTTTAAATATTGTACTCGGCACTGACTGTGGTTACTGACCGCTCATTGGGCTATAACCTTGTAGGTGTATTTTTAAATACATCATTGGTGGCTAAACATTGAGATTACCTTCCGGAATTCAACGCGCTCTGCATTGCGCGACTGCAGATCATTTACTTTAGCGCTGCCCTTTCGGTCGCGGTCACGTGACTACTCGTGACTCACCCGCCATCTTGAGCAGGGAAGGGCTGCGCTCCAGTCTATCGAGCGCTCCCGCCCCCTGTGTGTACTTAAGGGGCGTCTTTCCTAATCTCGGTAAAACCTTTATTTTAACGTTGCTCTCCCCTGAGGCGGAAGCCGGGGGACCTCTTTTCTATCCCTGAAATTGTTTTTAAATATTGTACTCGGCACTGACTGTGGTTACTGACCGCTCATTGGGCTATAACCTTGTAGGTGTATTTTTAAATACATCATTGGTGGCTAAACATTGAGATTACCTTCCGGAATTCAACGCGCGCTGCATTGCGCGACTGCAGATCATTTACTTTAGCACTGCCCTTTCGGTCGCGGTCACGTGACTACTCGTGACTCACCCGCCATCTTGAGCAGGGAAGGGCTGCGCTCCAGTCTCTCGAGCGCTCCCGCCCTCTGTGTGTACTTAAGGGGCGTCTTTCCTAATCTCGGTAAAACCTTTATTTTAACGTTGCTCTCCCCTGAGGCGGAAGCCGGGGGACCTCTTTTCTATCCCTGAAATTGTTTTTAAATATTGTACTCGGCACTGACTGTGGTTACTGACCGCTCATTGGGCTATAACCTTGTAGGTGTATTTTTAAATACATCATTGGTGGCTAAACATTGAGATTACCTTCCGGAATTCAACGCGCGCTGCATTGCGCGACTGCAGATCATTTACTTTAGCGCTGCCCTTTCGGTCGCGGTCACGTGACTACTCGTGACTCACCCGCCATCTTGAGCAGGGAAGGGCTGCGCTCCAATCTATCGAGCGCTCCCGCCCCCTGTGTGTACTTAAGGGGCGTCTTTCCTAATCTCGGTAAAACCTTTATTTTAACGTTGCTCTCCCCTGAGGCGGAAGCCGGGGGACCTCTTTTCTATCCCTGAAATTGTTTTTAAATATTGTACTCGGCACTGACTGTGGTTACTGACCGCTCATTGGGCTATAACCTTGTAGGTGTATTTTTAAATACATCATTGGTGGCTAAACATTGAGATTACCTTCCGGAATTCAACGCGCGCTGCATTGCGCGACTGCAGATAATTTACTTTAGCGCTGCCCTTTCGGTCGTGGTCACGTGACTACTCGTGACTCACCCGCCATCTTGAGCAGGGAAGGGCTGCGCTCCAGTCTATCGAGCGCTCCCGCCCCCTGTGTGTACTTAAGGGGCGTCTTTCCTAATCTCGGTAAAACCTTTATTTTAACGTTGCTCTCCCCTGAGGCGGAAGCCGGGGGACCTCTTTTCTATCCCTGAAATTGTTTTTAAATATTGTACTCGGCACTGACTGTAGTTACTGACCGCTCATTGGGCTATAACCTTGTAGGTGTATTTTTAAATACATCATTGGTGGCTAAACATTGAGATTACCTTCCGGAATTCAACGCGCGCTGCATTGCGCGACTGCAGATCATTTACTTTAGCGCTGCCCTTTCGGTCGCGGTCACGTGACTACTCGTGACTCACCCGCCATCTTGAGCAGGGAAGGGCTGCGCTCCAGTCTATCGAGCGCTCCCGCCCCCTGTGTGTACTTAAGGGGCGTCTTTCCTAATCTCGGTAAAACCTTTATTTTAACGTTGCTCTCCCCTGAGGCGGAAGCCGGGGGACCTCTTTTCTATCCCTGAAATTGTTTTTAAATATTGTACTCGGCACTGACTGTGGTTACTGACCGCTCATTGGGCTATAACCTTGTAGGTGTTTTTTTAAATACATCATTGGTGGCTAAACATTGAGATTACCTTCCGGAATTCAACGCGCGCTGCATTGCGCGACTGCAGATCATTTACTTTAGCGCTGCCCTATCGGTCGCGGTCACGTGACTACTCGTGACTCACCCGCCATCTTGAGCAGGGAAGGGCTGCGCTCCAGTCTATCGAGCGCTCCCGCCCCCTGTGTGTACTTAAGGGGCGTCTTTCCTAATCTCGGTAAAACCATTATTTTAACGTTGCTCTCCCCTGAGGCGGAAGCCGGGGGACCTCTTTTCTATCCCTGAAATTGTTTTTAAATATTGTACTCGGCACTGACTGTGGTTACTGACCGCTCATTGGGCTATATCCTTGTAGGTGTATTTTTAAATACATCATTGGTGGCTAAACATTGAGATTACCTTCCGGAATTCAACGCGCGCTGCATTGCGCGACTGCAGATCATTTACTTTAGCGCTGCCCTTTCGGTCGCGGTCACGTGACTACTCGTGACTCACCCGCCATCTTGAGCAGGGAAGGGCTGCGCTCCAGTCTATCGAGCGCTCCCGCCCCCTGTGTGTACTTAAGGGGCGTCTTTCCTAATCTCGGTAAAACCTTTATTTTAACGTTGCTCTCCCCTGAGGCGGAAGCCGGGGGACCTCTTTTCTATCCCTGAAATTGTTTTTAAATATTGTACTCGGCACTGACTGTGGTTACTGACCGCTCATTGGGCTATAACCTTGTAGGTGTATTTTTAAATACATCATTGGTGGCTAAACATTGAGATTACCTTCCGGAATTCAACGCGCGCTGCATTGCGCGACTGCAGATCATTTACTTTAGCGCTGCCCTTTCGGTCGCGGTCACGTGACTACTCGTGACTCACCCGCCATCTTGAGCAGGGAAGGGCTGCGCTCCAGTCTATCGAGCGCTCCCGCCCCCTGTGTGTACTTAAGGGGCGTCTTTCCTAATCTCGGTAAAACCTTTATTTTAACGTTGCTCTCCCCTGAGGCGGAAGCCGGGGGACTTCTTTTCTATCCCTGAAATTGTTTTTAAATATTGTACTCGGCACTGACTGTGGTTACTGACCGCTCATTGGGCTATAACCTTGTAGGTGTATTTTTAAATACATCATTGGTGGCTAAACATTGAGATTACCTTCCGGAATTCAACGCGCGCTGCATTGCGCGACTGCAGATCATTTACTTTAGCGCTGCCCTTTCGGTCGCGGTCACGTGACTACTCGTGACTCACCCGCCATCTTGAGCAGGGAAGGGCTGCGCTCCAGTCTATCGAGCGCTCCCGCCCCCTGTGTGTACTTAAGGGGCGTCTTTCCTAATCTCGGTAAAACCTTTATTTTAACGTTGCTCTCCCCTGAGGCGGAAGCCGGGGGACCTCTTTTCTATCCCTGAAATTGTTTTTAAATATTGTACTCGGCACTGACTGTAGTTACTGACCGCTCATTGGGCTATAACCTTGTAGGTGTATTTTTAAATACATCATTGGTGGCTAAACATTGAGATTACCTTCCGGAATTCAACGCGCGCTGCATTGCGCGACTGCAGATCATTTACTTTAGCGCTGCCCTTTCGGTCGCGGTCACGTGACTACTCGTGACTCACCCGCCATCTTGAGCAGGGAAGGGCTGCGCTCCAGTCTATCGAGCGCTCCCGCCCCCTGTGTGTACTTAAGGGGCGTATTTCCTAATCTCGGTAAAACCTTTATTTTAACGTTGCTCTCCCCTGAGGCGGAAGCCGGGGGACCTCTTTTCTATCCCTGAAATTGTTTTTAAATATTGTACTCGGCACTGACTGTGGTTACTGACCGCTCATTGGGCTATAACCTTGTAGGTGTTTTTTTAAATACATCATTGGTGGCTAAACATTGAGATTACCTTCCGGAATTCAACGCGCGCTGCATTGCGCGACTGCAGATCATTTACTTTAGCGCTGCCCTATCGGTCGCGGTCACGTGACTACTCGTGACTCACCCGCCATCTTGAGCAAGGAAGGGCTGCGCTCCAATCTATCGAGCGCTCCCGCCCCCTGTGTGTACTTAAGGGGCATCTTTCCTAATCTCGGTAAAACCATTATTTTAACGTTGCTCTCCCCTGAGGCGGAAGCCGGGGGACCTCTTTTCTATCCCTGAAATTGTTTTGAAAAATTGTACTCGGCACTGACTGTGGTTACTGACCGCTCATTGGGCTATATCCTTGTAGGTGTATTTTTAAATACATCATTGGTGGCTAAACATTGAGATTACCTTCCGGAATTCAACGCGCGCTGCATTGCGCGACTGCAGATCATTTACTTTAGCGCTGCCCTTTCGGTCGCGGTCACGTGACTACTCGTGACTCACCCGCCATCTTGAGCAGGGAAGGGCTGCGCTCCAGTCTATCGAGCGCTCCCGCCCCCTGTGTGTACTTAAGGGGCGTCTTTCCTAATCTCGGTAAAACCTTTATTTTAACGTTGCTCTCCCCTGAGGCGGAAGCCGGGGGACCTCTTTTCTATCCCTGAAATTGTTTTTAAATATTGTACTCGGCACTGACTGTGGTTACTGACCGCTCATTGGGCTATAACCTTGTAGGTGTATTTTTAAATACATCATTGGTGGCTAAACATTGAGATTACCTTCCGGAATTCAACGCGCGCTGCATTGCGCGACTGCAGATCATTTACTTTAGCGCTGCCCTTTCGGTCGCGGTCACGTGACTACTCGTGACTCACCCGCCATCTTGAGCAGGGAAGGGCTGCGCTCCAGTCTATCGAGCGCTCCCGCCCCCTGTGTGTACTTAAGGGGCGTCTTTCCTAATCTCGGTAAAACCTTTATTTTAACGTTGCTCTCCCCTGAGGCGGAAGCCGGGGGACTTCTTTTCTATCCCTGAAATTGTTTTTAAATATTGTACTCGGCACTGACTGTGGTTACTGACCGCTCATTGGGCTATAACCTTGTAGGTGTATTTTTAAATACATCATTGGTGGCTAAACATTGAGATTACCTTCCGGAATTCAACGCGCGCTGCATTGCGCGACTGCAGATCATTTACTTTAGCGCTGCCCTTTCGGTCGCGGTCACGTGACTACTCGTGACTCACCCGCCATCTTGAGCAGGGAAGGGCTGCGCTCCAGTCTATCGAGCGCTCCCGCCCCCTGTGTGTACTTAAGGGGCGTCTTTCCTAATCTCGGTAAAACCTTTATTTTAACGTTGCTCTCCCCTGAGGCGGAAGCCGGGGGACTTCTTTTCTATCCCTGAAATTGTTTTTAAATATTGTACTCGGCACTGACTGTGGTTACTGACCGCTCATTGGGCTATAACCTTGTAGGTGTATTTTTAAATACATAATTGGTGGCTAAACATTGAGATTACCTTCCGGAATTCAACGCGCGCTGCATTGCGCGACTGCAGATCATTTACTTTAGCGCTGCCCTTTCGGTCGCGGTCACGTGACTACTCGTGACTCACCCGCCATCTTGAGCAGGGAAGGGCTGCGCTCCAGTCTATCGAACGCTCCCTCCCTTCCCGCCCCTCTCATGCATAAAATCAAAGGTACTTCCCGTCCGCGCAGCGGGCGGGCGCAGCGGGCGCGCCGGCGGCGCGCCGGAGGCGCGCCAGAGGCAAGCCCGTCTGCGCCCGTCCGCGCCGGGACCGGGCCCAGGGCCATAAACCCTGCCAAAAATTCATCAGTAAATGCCATAACCTACTCCAGACACAAGTTATTGGCCGCATGTCCACTCGACACGTCCAAATGTCTAAAAGTTAACCCCTCAGAAATCCATAAAGACATGGCCACCGCTTGTCCTCACTGCCTTTATTCTATCCCCCTCCTTCCTTCCCACCAGATCATCGGCACTCCTATTAACCAAGATGCATGTGCTACTACTTCCATAGCCCTTATAAATGCGCGCTCTCTTGGCAAGCATAAGCAGGAAATATTTGATCTTATTACTGACTATGCTCTGGATATCTTGTTCATTACGGAAACTTGGACAGATGACTCCTCTCAGCCAGATTTGGTCATCGCCGTGCCGCCGGGATTTAAGGCTTACTGTCAGGACAGGCCTAAACAAAGAGGGGGTGGGCTGGCCATAATTGCTAGAGATGCATACCCTGTTAGAACAACCTTCATTCCCTCCACCGCCTGTGAGGCCATGCAATTTTCTATTAACATCTCCTCTTCTTTCAATTTTAAGGGTATATTAATATACAGGCCCCCGGGATCAAAAACTACTTTTCTGTCCAATATAAATACCATAATGGAATCTGTAGCCACAGAAACCAGTTTCACAGTTCTTGGTGACCTGAATTTTCATTTAGATCTCGATCACCTAGCCGACTCCGTTGCCCTCACCACTGACTTAGGCAACCTAGGGCTAAAACAGCTTGTTATGTCCTCCACTCACCAAGCAGGCCACATCTTGGACCCTATTTTTTCCAATTTAGAAGGACTCCAAATCACTAACATTTTGCCCATGCAGTGGACAGATCACTTTGCAATCTTTGCCAATATTGCCACTGGCAATGACTGTAACAATAATCCCCTACCGGTACCTAAATTACCGTTTAAAGACTGGAAAAATATAAATCTAGAACATTTTAAGCTCACACTCATACAAACCTGCCCAGAGTTCGCCGCAGACCCCAATTTAGCTCTCCAGCAATTATATGATTGGATTGGCCAGGCATCTCACCAATCAGCCCCTTCCAAGGAACACTCCAGCAACAGAGCTAAACCCACCGCTCCTTGGTATAACGATAAACTCAGGACTCAAAAACAGATAAACCGCAGCAAGGAGAGAACCTGGAGAAAAGACTATGATGCCGGTAGTAAGTCTGCCTATAGGGAAGCCGTAGCCCTATATAAAAATATGATAGCGCAAGCTAAAAGAGAATATTACACTGACCAAATTGAGCAGGCCAGGAACTCCAGTAAATAACTTTTTTCAATTACCAAAGCTTTATCAGGTAACGCCCCGGATCTCACGCCCCCCCGTCACAATCTCTGTGTGACTCTCTTGCAGCTTTTTTCTACACTAAAGTAGATGACATTTATCAAGCTTTTTCCTCCAAATCACTTCCGGCCCCCATATCATCTGTCACTTCCTTCTCAGCTAATGCCTTTCCGTGCTTTCAACCAGTCACCCAGGAGCAAATAAAAAACACATTTCTGACCATCAAATCAGGCTCACCCCTAGACCCCTGCCCTCTATCGGTTCTCAGACCAGTCTTAGACGTTATCATACCGGCACTTACACAGGTCTGCAATTTGATTTTGCGGTCAGGCCACTACCCTAACTCGCTCAAAAACACTCTGCTAAAGCCTCTGTTAAAAAAACCCTCGCTCGACAAAAATGAGCTAAAAAACTACCGTCCAATTGCCAGTCTTCCTTTCATTGCAAAAACAATCGAAAAGATCATGAACACCCAGATCTCTGAGTTTATTGAAGTACACCAGCTCCTTGACAACACGCAGTTTGGGTTCCGGAAATATCACGGGACCGAGACAGCCCTGATCAAAGCCGCTGATGACATCAGGGTCATCAGGGACCAAGGTGGCACTGCCATACTGGTTCTGCTAGACCTATCAGCGGCTTTCGACACGGTCGACCACAACATCTTGGTCGACCGTGTCCAAGGATTTGGCATCTGTCATACGGCCAAAAACCTAATTGCCTCTTTTCTCGCCAATAGAACGCAGGCGGTCATCCTAGGACCCTTTCAATCAGCACAACTCTCCGCCCCCTGTGGTGTTCCTCAAGGCTCATCCCTTAGTCCGACACTCTTCAACATCTATGTGTCGGACCTAGCTAAGACCATCAAAGCACATGGGATGAGCCTTACCTCGTACGCCGACGACACCCAACTAGTGTTGGCGATCAAAGGTGACGGAGAGCAAGTAGCTGAGAAATTTAATAAAGGGCTCCTAGATATAGGAGATTGGATGGCGACAAACTGCTTAAAGCTAAACTCAGAAAAAACTGAGGTACTCATTTTCGGTCCATTATCCCCAGCCTGGTCCACCAGTTGGTGGCCAGAGACCTTCGGTTCCCCTCCTACACCGACCTCGAAGGTCAGGAACCTGGGGGTTATCTTCGATGATGGACTGAACTTCATGGATCACGCCAACAAGACAGCATCCACAGCGCACCTAAAACTAAAAATGATCCGCAAAATACGTCCTTTTCTTCCCGAATCTGCGATTAAGACACTGGTTTCTGTTCTTGTCCTCTCATCCTTGGATTATTGTAATGGTTTATTTCTTAATGCGCAAACCCGAGTTACCACAAAACTTCAAACTATACAAAATGCAGCAGCCCGTCTCATCACTGGCAAAACAAAGTTCGAACCCATTGCCAAAAACATAAAAGACCTCCATTGGCTGACTGTACAAAAAAGAGTCCACTTTAAGGCCCTCTGTATAGTCTTCAAATCAGTCAATAATCAAGGACCACATTTTTTACGAGACAAACTTCAATTCTACAAGCCTACAAGAGCTTTACGCTCAGCCACCCTTAACCAACTGCTTGTTCCACGCACCAAAACAGTGTCCTGGGGTGACCGTCGCTTTTTGGTAGCGGCCCCCAGACTTTGGAACACCTTGCCTCTTAACATCAGACAAAGTGCTACGCTGTTCCAGTTTCGTAAACTTCTGAAAACCTGGCTTTTCTCTCAGTAATCCATTCCAATCCGTCATCCTGTTTATTCTTTCATCCTTCACTCTCTTCAATAATGGTTTTGAGCGCCTTGACGCCCAAGGGTATAAGCAGCGCTTTACAAGTGTTAAAAATAAATAAATAAATAAATAAATCACTATCTGATAACAATTTTCAGAATGCAGAGTTCATTGTTCTCATCTGTTTATTCTAACACCTTCCATAGCCTTCCAGACATAATAATACACACCCTTTTGGTGTTCCATTTAAATTTCCTCTCTTTTTCTTGCTCTACCTTTCACATCTTGAGTTTGACTTTTGCAACATCTATAAAGCAGATTATCATTAGTATGCCAGTAGCAACAGCAACTATTGAAGTTAGTATCGTCCATAATAAGCTGTTAGCAATTGTTGAAAATCAATTACCGATGGAAGTGAAACCCTTACTAAGTTTCTCGCAAGCACCATTAACCTTCACTTTTGCCAAGTCATCATGTAAATGAGTAATGTTACTAATATATCCTCCGAGATCTCTGTTCTTATCAAGAATATATGTGCAACATTATTGAATTTTAAACGTACTACAGACTCTGCCTTCTTTTGCCAATAACAGGTCTAAGCCCAGTCCCTTTTGCAAAACCATGATTCTCATAGCAACCATTCAGTATCAACCATCACAAATCCACCAGCAGCAGTATCGGTTGATAAACAATCAACCACTGTACATAATTTTCAAATTTTCTGTGAATTTATAATCACTCCTACTGAAGGTATCAATGCACCAAATATATCTTCCACACTTTTCTTCAGCACTTAAACCTCTATTACTTTGTATTAATTTTTTTTCATTGGTTCCATGTTTATCATCAAAGTGATACATTTTTGGGAAAACTATACCCATATAACAACACCCATTCCAATGTGTTGGCAACTGATAATAGGCATTCATACCATACACAAAATAAACCCCAGGGAAAACTGGAACAGTACGACCCCTTAATCCCCAACCCTCTGTAATTTGGAAGTTATGCTCACATTCACTGGACCCAATGAAATGATAATTATATTCTGTTTTCTGCCTTAGTAAGCAAAGCTTTCCTCTATGGGACCAATCCAGAGCCATTACAGCATAAGTCTCACCCTTTTTATAATTACCTTCTTTATATGCCCTTGGTGTTTCTTTACTTTTCTGCTCTGCAGACCTTTGCTTAAAATCTCTTTGTCTATCTTCTACTGTGTAAATAAGATCTTTTTCTACACTATGCAAATCACAAGTTAAATTAGTTCGATGTGTATGTACTATATATATTGATTTAGTAGTATGGAAAAATTCTCCCAAATAGTCTGCATTTCTACATTTCTATAACTGGTGAATTTCTGTGTTGTATTAGTTTAAAATGGTATGTTTTAATCAACATTTTCCGTTAACTCTAATAGCCCTGTAACCTTTTATTTCAGCGAATTTCTAATGGTGTTTTAATGGAAAGTAACATAGTATTAATACCTGAGTATATTGCTGCTTTAACCTTTGTGTCTTTTGTGAATTTCGATGGTGTTTTTCTTACAAAAAGTAATATTTTACTACCATATGTAACACCAATGGTGTGGAGTTGGCCGAAATACCTGGCCTGCATCCAACCCCTTGAAGGCAGCCAAGCACACACTGTACCCGGCATGTGCCCAACCCTTTTCAAACGCCCTACCTCCTACAGCACATGAGCTCTGGCATGCATATGGTTGGTCTTGCAGGTCCTGTACCCACTCAGCTACATTTTATAAATGTGTCAAAGAGTCAAAACATCAGAATACAAGTAGTGTGCCTATTGGCTTCATGAAATGGTCAGCATATCAATATATGTAAAGCAGATTTCTCATCATTGTCTAAAAATCACTGATATTTTAATCAAATGTATATTTCAGTAATTCACACCATGTGATTTTTAATAAAAGTGTTTAAAATGTTTAATAAAGTTTTAATTAAAAAAATAAAATCAACATGTGTGTGAGTCTTAATTTCAGCATAGTTTATATGTTTGCATTTTGTAGACTGAAACATGTTAAAAGAAAAACTAAGAAACTCCTTGATTGTTTTCAGAAAAACAACAACAAGTCCTTGCATTCCAGATGAAGACTATAGAGGTTCAGCTGAAAGTGTTTTTTTAAATATTGTAAGTTCTCCTGGGATCTTGGATTTATTGACCCAGGAGAATTTTTTTCTCTTTTAAATGTTGATGGGGTCTTCTGCATTCCCTGCAGCCCCCTTGAACATATAACATGCTTTATGGCGGCCCTGCCTTTCTATGGACTCACCTAGCTGTAAAAAATCAAATATAAACAGGTAAAGAGATCTTGCAGGGCATCATGGGGTGCTCCTTCAAAAGCAGTGAATAATAAATATACAGCTGTTACCACTCATTTATTATTTCCTTTTTAAATGTTTTTGTTGGTGTCTCAGTGCCTACCTGAGACACCCACAATTCAAATTGTGTTTACGTGTATGTTTTTATACGTTTTAAATTAAATGAATTGACTGAGTGTTCTTATTGTGGTACAAACCCTTATTTAAAACATGGTTTTAAAAAAATGTGTTTAACAATGCTAATATGTATGAAATGTGTATAAATGTGTTATATTGTAAGTTCTTATTAACTGAACAATACATTTTTTCTTCAAATTGTTTTTAAAGACTGCAGGGGAAGCCCTAGGGCTCCCAGACCCCAGCCAGATCCCCAACCGATATCCATACTGTGTACTGAAAAGAGCTGGCATTTCCATTCCTTAAGTGGGTGCTCTGGTGCCCTCTGAGGACTCCTACAGCTCCAATTATTGGGGATGCTTGGAAGGGGAGCCCAAGGGCCCGTGGCTCCAGCCCAGTGCCGGCTTTAGTGCTGGTGGAACCCTTTGCGAGATTATTTTGGGCACCCTACAATAACCTTCTTCACAGATTCCTTCACTACCACCCTCCAATAGTGCCTCCCATCTCTCCATAACCCCTATTTCACATACATTTCATTTGTTTTATAGCACTAGTCATACAAGTGTAGGGTGTCACAGCACTTTACATAACACACATTATAAAGAGACAACAAATCATACATGAGTAAATCAGTCAATATGAAATCTTACATAACACAATGAGGATTAGAAGGTATATCTTTCATACTAGTTGGCAGTATACTTTGAGTGTTTGGTTTGGAAAGCACAAATCTAGGATTTAAAATATAACAGTGTGGTTGGGTTGGTTTTACTATTAGGAATGCATTTCTACCCCAAAAGCCCATTTAAGCAATTTTAGGATAACGAAACAACTTGGGGAAATTACCACAATAAGTTCCAACCTATAGCATCCAGTGGCATGCAGCTCTCTAATGACAGTTGGTATGTCACTTTGCTATGTTACGATTGTAGGTTATGAATTGCAAGTAAGCAAAGAATCTCTGTGCCAAAAGTAGTCACCCACTCAAGTCAAGTCAAGTCATAAAATTTGTATAGCGCACTACATACCCAGAGGGTTTCAAGGCGCTTAGGAAGGGGAGGAGGATTATTTGTCAAATATCCACATTTTAAGCTGCTTTCTGAACGCTAGGTGGTTCTGGGTGAGGCGAAGGTAAGCGGGGAGTGAGTTCCATGTTTTAGCAGCCAGGTATGAAAAGGATCTGCCTCCCATGGTGGTCTTGTTGATGCGAGGTACAGTGGCGAAGGCTTGGCTGGAAGAACGTAGTTGGCGGGAGGGGGTGTAGAAGGACAGTCGAGAGTTGAGGCAATCTGGTCCGATGTCGTAGAGTGATTTGTGTGCGTGGGTAAGCAGTCGGAAAGTGATCCTCTTATTGACGGGTAGCCAGTGGAGGTCTTTAAGGTGACCAGAGATGTGTTTGTTGCGTGGGATGTCTAATATGAGCCTGGCTGAGGCGTTTTGGATTTGTTGGAGTTTCTTCTGGAGTTTAGCGGTGGTACCTGCGTAGAGGGTGTTTCCGTAGTCCAGTCGGCTCGTGACCAGAGCGTGGGTGACTGTTTTCCTTGTTTCGGAGGGGATCCAGCGAAATGTTTTTCTGAGCATGCGAATAATGTTGAAGCAGGAAGAGGATACGGCGCTGACTTGTCTGTTCATTGAGAGTGAAGAATCCAGGATGACGCCAAGGTTCCGTGCGTGGTCTGTCGGGATGGGTGCTTTTCCGAGGGCTTCCGGCCACCAGGAGTCGTCCCAAGCAGAGGGGGATGTACCTAAGATGAGGACTTCTGTTTTGTCTGAGTTCAGTTTCAGACGGCTTTGTTTCATCCATTCGGCGACTTCTTTCATTCCTTCGTGTAGGTTAGTTTTGGCGGTGCTGGGGTCATTGGTGAGAGAAAGGATCAGTTGAGTGTCGTCCGCGTAAGAGATGATGTTGAGGTTGTGTTGAGCGATCTATAATAAATGTAGTCTGCATGGTACACATTCTTTGCTGCAGGCATATTAACCCTTCACACTACTTTATGATGAGTGAAAACTGACACTAGACAGAACTCCTGATCTCTCTCCAGCAGGAACATTAATCACCAGAGTTATCTTGATATTTTTGTTCTTGCCTGAAAATGGCAGGATACACCAGGAGTTCAGCAACGGGTGCTTTTAAACCCCATAATTTATTTCTAAACACATCGACCCATTGAGTTCAGCGCCAGACCCTAAAGTTGACCATCCCTAGCCAGTTGCCCTGGCAGGAGCTGGCTCTTTTTCAACATATTTGAGGGTGCCCGGGTG
Source organism: Lissotriton vulgaris (assembly GCF_964263255.1). Classification (NCBI taxonomy): domain Eukaryota; kingdom Metazoa; phylum Chordata; class Amphibia; order Caudata; family Salamandridae; genus Lissotriton; species Lissotriton vulgaris. The sequence continues at coordinate 1,718,625,903 of NC_141689.1, read as the reverse complement.
GGTATGGCCTCAACCAGCTCCACAACTATTACTATTCTGGGTGCTTGGCGGAGCGGGCACATTTCCTTTGATCCTGCCTGCGTGGGAGCAAAGTTCTGTTGCCTGTTCTGGAGAATGCATGTAGAGTATGCCCACGCTCTCCTGGACAAGGAACCAAATTGTCTTGGAGGTTGGCTAGGGTTGGACTACCTGGGATACTTCTAAGTTTAGGGCCCGAAGGGGAGGGAGTCTACAGGTTTGATATCGGCTCAGAGAGGAGGACGTGCTGCCCCTTCCCTTTTTAAAATGCATTTTGCTCCAAGGAATGGGGTCCGCTGGCACTGAGGAAGCTTTTGGAAGGGGGCTGTGTGTCCTTTCCATTTTTCAAAAACATACAGCCCAATGGATTGGGTCCCCCTTTAAAAAGCATATGGCTCCGGTGGGTGGGGTCCCCGTGCCTGAGAAGGCTTGGGGTCAGGGTGGCGCACGCCGCCTTCCCTTTTTTAAAATATAGAGGCCTGAGGGATGGAGCCCCTGGGGCCTTTTGAGGGTGCAGGGTCATGCGTGCCTCAATTACCTTGCCACATTTCCGAAATATTATAATATGTATTGATTACCAGGACCTGGAACACCCCAGGGGTCATATCATTTTAAAATAAAAGATGGGTCACCATTTCTTTGCTGTAATTCCACATGAGTAACCGTGGAAATGCAGAAAAAAGATTTTTTTTCAATATTGGCCTGGGGAGTCTCTCTGGGTCACCCCCACTGGGCTAAGGAGGCATGGTATCCATACCCCACCCCCTTATATTTTTCTAACAATTTTAGGACAGTTGACTACTTCCTCTGAGTTATGTCATTTTTGTTCATTTTATGGCCATCCAAGCAGAGTGCTCGCTCCTGCAGGACATTCACTCCCATGGGAGCGAGATGTCCTAAGGTGAAAAAAGCCACCTCAGACAATGAGAAGGCTCTATTTTTAAGTTGTGCTCACAGTACTCTTGTAAGATTCCATCAAACCCAAATATCCAGATATATAAATATTTTTAAAGCTTAAGTTCTGAAAAACTACTGAAGAGATTTTCACAAAATCACAAAAAGCACACTTTCTGGACCAAGATCTTGCTTCCTGCCAAATTTGGTGTAAATCCGCTCAGCCAATTTGGCTGTAGCACCGTTCAAAAAGCTCTATGAAAATTGCATCGGGAATTTGCATTTTGGGACCCCCCTCATTTTCTCGACCCCCACTTGACAGATCACCCCTAATCTTTCCAGGAAGGAGTTGATCAAAAGGAACTCTTTTTTAGAAAGTTTTGTGAAGATTCTTTCAACTGCGCTAAAGTTATTAATAAACCAAAAAAGGCATCCCCCATGGAAATGCAGACCTAACTAGAACTACACTATACATACCTATATATTACTCTGTAGTGGTAGCTTCTGTGTCGTTTTAGATAGGACCACTTTTCCATAGAAAAAGCATATTTTTGTTTGCTTATAGATTTAGCATTGTTTGACAAATCTTCATAAAACTTTCCCAAATATTTCTTTTTTCCTCCTAGCTGGAAAGGTTTGGGGTGATCCGTCAAGCAGGAGCCAAGAATAATGTGATAGGTGATGGCTGAGGAGCCAGTTAGAGTTGCAGGGGCACTGAAGCCTTCCCCCACAGGCCCAAAAAAACTAAGATTTGGGTTTCCTCGGTAGGCACTAGGACGTCCCAAAATAAAATAAAGCCAATAAGGAGCCACTCATTTGTTATTCGCATCTTTGGAAAGGAGTGCCCAATAATGCTGTACAAGGGGTTTAAAATATAGTTTTGGAACCTGGTGGTATCCCTAGGAGGCCAAATACACCACCAAGCCATTTTTAAATGTCAGTGGGACTGCAGAGAACCCCCAGCAACATTAAAAAAGTATGTCTCCAGGGTCATTACATCCATGACTTCGGGAGAGCTTACCATATTTTTTAAAGAACTACTTGTGGAGCTCTATGCTCATCAGATGGAGTACAGAGCCACTCTGTGCTTTGTTCTATGGCTACACTCTGTACCTTGAAAGCTATTAAAAAAAGACTCAACATAATTTTTGAACTTTTTTTATAACTATGTATGATCTTTTTATTACAATCATGTTATTAAACATTGCACTATGTGAATTAATGGAATAAATGTTTGATTGTGATTAGAGGTGATTATTTGAAAAAAACATTAGGGGGTCGATTCCGATTCGGGAAAGAAAACGGTCCTACGATTCGTATTTGTAACTGTTTCCGTACGATTCGTACAATGCCGTCCGAATTGCATAGTACAATCCATTTACAAAGATTCCATCCGAATGTTTACGAACCGTACAAAAAACCAACGAAGAACCGTACGATACCAACTCGGCTAGTGAACCGTATGATTTGTAAATATGGCGTACGACCCGCCAAGTATGATCCTGATTGGAGACCGTTACCGCGATTCATACGTGAAAACGCCATCGCCGCGTATGAGCTGCGATTTGTATGGAAAGCATCGCGTATGAGTGAGCCGCACAATCAAATAGAAAGTTAACCCCCTATCAAGAGAAGCGCATGGGTACCCCGCTAATACATTGCGTTTGAGAGAGCTACACAATAAAGTACGATTCGAACCCCCCTCAACGAAGCGCACGTGTACCCCGTAAATACATCGTGTATGAGAGAGTTACACAATAAAGTAAGAATTGGACCCCCCTCAAAGAAGCGCACGCGTACCCCGTAAATACGTTGCGTATGAGAGAGTTACACAATAAAGTACGAATCGAACCCCCCTCAAAGAAGCGCACGCGTACCCCGTAAATACGTCACGTATGAGAGAACTACACAATAAAGTACGAAACGAACCCCACCTCAAAATAACACACGCGTATCCCAAAAACAGCACAAGGAGTGTTCAAGAGAGTCACACAACACCACTAAACATATCTCCTGTGTACAAAGCAATATCCAGGGCCAAATCAAAAGTGGCAAACAGAGGGCCCAACTCAGACCCACCCCTTATAACACTCCCACCCAAAAATTCAAAATAAGCCACACCCACAAATGGAACAATAAAAAGGGCCCACACCCACACACCACCATCCTTTGCAACATACACATTTACCTACAGAGACTGACAACACATCCACCTTCACACATACCCACAATCATATTCAGACCCACACACCCCCTTCACATTCTGACCCACACCCCCCATCCATACACACAGTCACCCCGCCATCACATTTGCCCCACAACATGATTACACCAAAGAATCCAATGTTCACTAACCAGGAGATGGAGATCCTAGCCGATGAAGTCATCAGAGTTGAGCCACAGCTGTTTGGTGCATTGGTCAGACAGACCAGCATTGCGGAGAAAGCACGCATGTGGGAGAGGATCGTCGATAAGGTTAATGCTGTTGCACCCATCAGTGTCACCAGGAAGGATTGCCAGGCCAGGTGGTACGATCTGGGGTGGATGGTAAAGCGCAAGATGGATGATGACTACGCCAACGCTCATCACACCGGAGGTGGTGGTCCCCGCAGACCAGTACAGTTCCAGCCCTGGGAGGAGAAGGTCATGGCCCTGCTACCACCGGTGGGAGTACATGGAATTCCAGGAGTCGTGGAGCCTAGTGAGTATACAAACAACTCATGTTACATGGGTGGACCACCAGCATTGCCCAGACACATGAGGGGTGGCTGGATATGGCTCCCAGCAGTGCCCAGACATAGGAGGGGGTGTGCACAGGACTCCCATCAGTGCCCAGACATAGGAGTGGTTGTGTGCACAGGACTCCCAGCAGTGCCCAGACATAGGAGGGGTGGCTGGATATGACTCCCAGCAGTGCACAGACATAGGAGGGGTGTGTGGATAAGACTCATAGCAGTGCCCATACATAGGAGGGGGTGTGCACAGGACTCCCATCAGAGCCCAGACATAGGAGGGGTGGCTGGATATGACTCCCAGCAGTGCCCAGACATAGGAGGGGGGTGCAGATATGACTCCCAGCAGTGCCCAGACATAGGAGGGGGGTGTGCACAGGACTCCCAGTAGTGCCCAGTCATAGGAGGGGTGGCTGGATATGACTCCCAGCAGTGCCAAGACATAGGAGGGGTGTGTGGATATGACTCCCAGCAGTGCCCAGACATAGGAGGGGTGGCTGGATAGGACTCCCAGCAGTGCCCAGACATAGGTGGGGGGTGTGCGTAGGACTTCCAGCAGTGCCCAGACATAGAAGGGGGGTGTGCGTATGACTTCCAGCAGTGCCCAGACATAGGAGGGGTGTGTGCGTAGGACTTCCAGCAGTGCCCAGACATGGGAGGGGGGTGTGCGTAGGACTCCCAGCAGTGCGCAGACATAGGAGGTGGGTGTAGATATGACTCCCAGCAGTGTCCAGACATAGGAGGGGTTTGTGCGTAGGACTTCCAGCAGTGCCCAGACATAGGAGGAGGGTGTGCACAGGACTCCCAGCAGTGCCCAGACATAGGAGCGGTGGCTGGATATGACTCCCAGCAGTGCCCAGACATAGAAGGGGTGTGTGGATATGACTCCCAGCAGTGCCCAGACATAGGAGGGTGGCTGGATATGACTCCCAGCAGTGCCCAGACATAGGAGGAGGGTGTGGATATGACTCCTACCACTGGTCAACAGCATGGGGGCGGGTGCAAGGCTCAGGGCCAGAAGGCTGCAAGGGGGATGGTGAAGAAGCTTAAACTAAGGACAACCCTTTCACCACTACTGCGTACGCACAAGCCCAATTGCAAGCATCCCATATGGACCAGGTACACACCCATGGACCATGATCAATATACAGGGAGTGAGAAAGTACTGACAACATAGCTGACACTGGGCCATGGTGTATGCTGCAAAAGTTCATCCTGTGACCAGTGCAAACAGTAACATCAGGACAACAAGGTCAGATATCTTAAACCTGAATTCACAAACATGGTCATGGCACCATGCTCCATATTTTATTTATTATTTTATTTTAAGGTTTTATAGAGCGCGAACATGACCTGTGAGGTTATCAGAGCGCTTTACAGATACATAGAGTAATACAGGGTCACGGCAGGTCATAGCACAACAAAAAACAGGTAAAAACTATAAGAATTAGTACATAGGAGCGCGCACAGAAAATCAGGGGGAAGAAGGTGGGTCAGGGTAGCAAACAGGTACTGTACCTTGGGGATAGGATAGGCTATACAGCAGGAGAAATAAAATACAATGAACAAGAACGGTAATGTACAAGGATGCAGGATAAGGCAAGAGTCTCTCAGGTGGTTGAGGGAACGAGATTAGCCAAGGAATTTATCCATGAGAAAGGCCTTGGCCTCTTTTTTGAAGCAAGCAAAGGAAGGGATTATTCGGATGTCGGAAGGGAGGGCGTTCCATATTCGTGGTGCAGTTCCGGTGAAAGCCCGATTGTAGGTTTTTATTTTCCTAAAGCATGCAGGCCGGAGTAGGAGGGCCTTTGTCGATCTTGAGTTTCTGTTTCCTCCAGATAACACAAGCTTCTGTGCAAGATACTCAGGGGAGTTAGAGTGAAGGGCCTTGTGCGTAATGCATGCCAGCTTGAGGTGAATCCTCGCCTCGAAGGGGAGCCAGTTTAGCGCTTTCAAGTGAGGAGTGATGTGATCGAAATTTTTTGAGCCTGTAAGTAGTCTGGCTGCTGCTTTGAGGCAGGCTTTTAAGGGTGCCAGCGAGATCTTAGGTAAGCCGGAGAGGGTGGAGCAACTGTATTCCAGTCGAGAGATAACTAATGATTGGACAGCAAGTTTTAGGTCCGGAGCGTCTAGAAAGGGTTTCAATTTCCATAGGTAGCTCAGGTGGAATCGGGCCGATTTCGCCATTGTGTTGATGTGGTCTCGCATATTTAGGTTATAATCCAAGGCAATTCCCAGAGATTTGGCTGAATTCACAATGGTCGGGGAACAGTTTTAGGCTGTGATAGCTTTAATCCATGTCTGGATGTTGGGGTTGTTCTTGGGTGGGGAGATTAGAAGGAACTCAGTTTTCTTAGCATTTAGTTTTAGTTGATTGGAGGAGAGCCATCTGACGGTCAGTTCAGGGCTTCATTCAGGGCAAGGATTTCTGCAAGAGATGAGATTTTTATGTAGATCTGAGTGTCATCAGCGTACATATGGAAGGAGATCTTTGCATTGCGCAGGACTTCGGCAAGGGGTTCCAGATAAAGATTGAAGAGGGTGGGGGACAATGTTGATCCCTGAGGGACTCCCACTGTGATCACGGAGTGAACGGACAGTTCGCCATTGACTAGAAAACTCTGAGATCGGTTATGGAGGTAGGATCTGAACCAGTCGAGGACTATGCCTTCTAATCCCATCCTGAGTTTAAGGCGTTCGAGTAGCATCACATGGTTGACCGTGTCGAAGGCCGATGATAGATCAAGGAGGATCAGGAGACAGGTTTTGTCTTGGTCAAGGGCTTGAAGAGCGTCATCAACGATGTGGAGGATGGTGGTTTCGGTGCTGTGCCCAGGTCGGAAGCCTGATTGACAGTCATCGAGTAGATGGTAGTTGTTGATATGGTGACTTAGCTGTAATTGTACACACTTTTCCAGCACTTTCGCCAGGAGCGGAATGTTGGATATTGGTCTAAAGTTGTCTGGGGAGGCTGGGTCCAGTGACGTTTTTTTCAGAATGGGTAGGACTTGGCCTGTTTTCAGCGAGGTCGGTATTGATCCCTGTCGTAGGGAGGCATTGATGATTGCAGTCCAGCTAGGAATGATGGATTTGGTAACAGTCGCGAGACAGTTTGAAGGGTGCGGGTCAGTGTAGTGGTTGTTAGGGTTCAGGGAGGCAAGGATTTTCGCGACAGTGTCTTCGTCATAGGATGCAAATTCGGACCAGTGAGCTAAATTCTTTGGTAAGGATCGTGGCGGCAAGGAAGGAGGAGGCAAAGGGTCAAAGTTCGGAGGGGGGAAGGAGGCGGCCTTGAGCTCAGTATCTAAGGTTTTGATTTTGTTTGTGAAAAAAAGAGGAGAAAACCTCAGAGGAGATGAGAGACTTGGGGTTTTCTTTCACTGTTTTGGACAGTTTGTTCGATTGTAGTTTAACCATTTCAAAGAGTTTGCGAGGTCTGTTCTGGGCATTTCCTAGTTCCGTTCTGAAGGATTCTTTTTTTGAGTTGATGTTCTTGTTGTAGATATTTCTGGCCCGGCGAAGGAGTTTTAGGTGGTCTGTTGAGGGGTGCTGTCTCCAGGTTCTTTCATGATGTCGGAGGGATCTTCTCTCGTCGTTGAGGGAACCAGTAACCCATGGGTTTTCATCTCTGACTTGAGTTCTTTTTAGTTTAAGAGGGGCTCGGTCATCCAAGATGCTTGACATAGTAGCCGAGTAATGATCATTGAGGTCACTGACCGAGGTGATGTGGGGGGGGTGGTAGGTCGGTTTTGCAGCGGAACTCAAGCTTGTTGATGTCTAGGTTTTTGGTGTCTCTGACCCAGCGTTTTGGGAGCACTTGTTGTGGTGTCCTTGTCTTGCGTGTGCTAGGTAACAGAAAGGCGATGGTATGGTGGTCAGACCAGTCACAGGGCTCTATCAAGGTGAGCTTGATGGTGGTTTCCTTGGAGATTATCCAGTCAAGAGTGGCTCCTTTCGTGTGGGTTGGCAGAGGGCAAGCTTGGGACAGGGCTAGATCGGCTAAGAGGTCTTTAATGGCGTTGACATGGGGATCCTTAAGATCATTCCAGTGTAGGTTGAAGTCGGCGAGGAAAATGTCCTTGGAGTTAGGGGAGTTCTTAGCCGTAATAACTTCTATGAGGTAATCAGTGAAAGGTTTGTTAGTGCCTGGGTTTTGATAAAAGATGTGTAGGTTACAAATGTGGATGGTGCTACTGAAGACTGATATGGCTAGATATTCGCAGGAGTCAGTAGTATCCCTTAAAGGCTCAGTGACAAGGAGGTTAGAGCGATAGATGCAGGCAATTCCGCCTCCTTTTTTGTTATGTGGTCTGTCGAGCCTGACAATGTTAAAGTTATGGGGGATTAAGAGTTTGAGGCATGGGGATGAGGATTCATTAAGCCATGATTCTGTTAGAATGGCTATGTCGGTGTTGTTGTTTAGAATGAGTGCGGCGACATCGGCAGCATGCTTTACTGCAGAACGACAGTAGATTAAGAGATCCGTCAGGGCAGGGAGAGGAGTGGTGGCGAGGGTCAGGACGGACAAAGGCACTGGGGTAAGGTTGCTTCTGAGCATTCTTCTATTACTGGGGGAGCTGATCTGTGTGGGTCGATAGCTACCGTGTGGATGGGGTGTGCGGGATTCACGTCACTCACATCAGGTAGACAGGGAGAAATAGGGGCTGTGTTAAGGTCCAGAAGGAGGTCCTGGATTTCCTTTTCGGTGAGATCTAGTGGATTAGTTGTGGTGAGGGAGAGTTATAGGAGAGGACAAGGTCAAAGGTTTCCTCCTCAGACAGACAGCTACTGTGCTTGTGCGGGCGCAGATGTCTTGAGGGGTAAAACACCGTCACTCCGCATTTTTTACTCGCAATACCTTTACTCCTCATCCCATTATAACGCAGGTACCATTACTCCGCAAAATTTTACAACGCATGCCATTATATATTATATGCTTTTACCATGCATGCTCTTACAACGAAATTCGTTGTAAAAGCATGATTGGTAAAAGCATATGTTTTTTTATTTAAGTGTAAGGTAAGTATATGGTTTTAGTTTGGGGTGTTGGAGTATATGTTTTAGGGGTTCAGGGATATTTTAAGGGTGGGTTTGGTTTATGGTGTACAGGGGTTTTTAAGGGTTAAGGGATAGGTTTGGGTATTGGGGTATAGGGGTATTTTTAGGCTTCTGGGCTAGGTTTGGGTTTTGGGGTACAGGGGTATTTTTAAGGTTTAGAGCTAGGTTTGGGTTTTGGGGTACAGGGGTACCTTTAGGGTTCAGGGCTAGGTTTGGGTTTTGGGGTACATGGGTATTTTTAGGGTTCAGGGGTATTTTTGGGTTTTGGGGTATTTTTAGGTTTATGGGGTAGGTTTGGGTGTTGGGGTACAGGGGTATTTTTAGGTTTCAGGGGTATGTTTGGGTTTTGGGGTACAGGGCATTTTTAGGGTTCAGGGGTTTTTTGAGGGATTTTGGGGTACAGGGGTATTTTTAGGTTTCATGGGTAGGTTTGGGTTTTGGGGTACAGGGGTATTTTTAGGTTTCAGGAGTATGTTTGGGTTTTGGGGTACAGGGGTATTTTTAGGGTTCAGGGCTAGGTTTGGGTTTTGGGGTACAGGGGTATTTATAGGGTTCATGCATAGGTTTGGGGTATAGGGGTATTTTTAGGGTTCAGGGGTAGGTTTGGGTTTTGGGGTACAGGGGTATTTTTAGGGTTATGGGGTATGTTTGGGTTTTGGGGTTCAGGGGTATTTTTAGGGTTCAGGGCTAGGTTTGGGTTTTGGGGTACAGGGGTATTTTTAGGGTTCAGGGGTAGGTTTGGGTTTTGGGGTACAGGGGTATTTTTAGGGTTCAGGGGTATTGTTGGGTTTTGGGGTACAGTGGTATTTTTAGGGTTCAGGGGTAGGTTTGGGTTTTGGGGTATAGGGGTATTTTTAGGGTTCAGGGGTAGGTTTGGGTTTTGGGGTACAGGGGTATTTTTAGGGTTCAGGGCTAGGTGTGGGTTTTGGGCTACATTGGATATTTTAAGGGAGCAGGGTGGTATTAGTTTTTAGGGTGTTAAGTGTATTTTTTTTATTTTTTATATATATATATATATATATATTTTTTTATTATTTTAAATAAATATAAATGTAACATATATATTTATTTATTAACATATGCATTATTTGGTATATTTATATATATATTTATATTTATTTGTATGAATATAGATATATATATGCATACACTATATATGTATATATATATACATAGATACATACATACATATATATATTCACTGAAAAAACCATAGGTTTCACACCAGTTATAGTTAGCTGGAAATGTTACTGATATAAAACCATTGAAATTCCCACGTTATAGTTAGATGGACTCACTATAACTTGCGCGTGCAATGCACTGCTGATGACATCACATATTACATCACTCATGACATGGTCAGTGACATCACTCATGACATCACTGATGACACCATCCAGTGAATGTGTGTCTTTCTGAAAAATAAATATATTTTATATATGTATATGTAAAAGTTGATGGAAGAATAAATATTTAAATAAGTGTCTAAATGGATGGTTTTTAAAAATTGATTGGTTAACTGGCTTAATAAGACATCATCAGCAGTGCATTGCACGCGCAAGTTATAGTGAGTCCATCTAACTATAACGTGGGAATTTCAATGGTTTTATATCAGTAAAATTTCCAGCTAACTATAACTGGTGTGAAACCTATGGTTTTTTCAGTGAATTTAATAGGTTTTTTAAATGCTAATTCCTAACTATAACTGGTGTGAAACCTATGGTTTTTTCAGTGAATTTCATAGGTTTTTTAAATGCTAATTCCTTTGTATATCGAGTTTCTAACCTTTTTTTTTTTTTTAAATTTGCTGTTTTTTTTTAAAGTATTCATGTTTTTTTTATATAATTTTTTTCTTTTGCGCTCTGGGTGTGCGCTCCGGGAAGCTTTCAGCTAAGCTCTCCGGTAAGCTTTTCCGTGAGCTCATCTGAAAGCGCACCCAGAGCGCAACTGTCGTTCGTGAAAAAAAATATGAATGAAAAGTTAATAATAATGCAAAACATTTCGTACCATACAAATAAAATTAGTTTTTTTTAATAAGGAAAATGATTATGCATTTCTGTAAAAGTTTGATGACGTCACTTCGGCGCGCAACGTAAGTGCCCTCGGAAGCGCCTACGTTCGCGGCGCATAAACGCACGCAAAAGCGCCTACGATCGCGCCACGTTTGCGCCCCGGAAGCGCCTACGATCGCGCTGCGTAAAAGCACCGGAAGTGCACCGGAGCGCGCAGCGTAAACGCGTCGGGTCACGTGACCCTAAAATAACACTTTTCATTGGTTGCTAACAGTTTTTTTTTTACAATGAATGAAATCCCCACCCATTTCCTTCACTTCTTCTTTCACTTTTGTGACTGAAAGACCTGCCTTTTTTGCTGTTGCATATTTCTTGGATAATCATGGCTGCCAGACCATCCAGCAGTGAAGATGACTCCAATGATTTCATTGATGAAGAGCCTCCTCAGCCGAAGGTCAAAGAGCATTTCATCTGGAAATTTTTTAAGTTTCCAGCAGACCAGAAAAAGGTGAATGCACCAAAAGTAGAGTGCAGGATCTGCAAACAGGTCCTGTCACGAGGTAACCCCCAAAAGAAGTATTCTTTTGGCAACTTCACCATGATTCGCCATGTGGAGAGGAGGCACCCCCAGAATTTTGCCCGGGAAAGTGTCAGGGCTCTGGCACAAGAGGTTCCCAGAGATGGGGCCTCTACATCAACAGGAGGAGCAACTTCTTCTGGGAGAGAGCAATCGCAGGAGCAGGTGGCAAACATACAACCTGCATTTAACCATGGGGTCGTCAAATGCAGATACTGCAATCAACTCCTCACTTATGGGGAGCAAAGTGTCCTGCTCATGGTTCGAGCATTGGAGAACCATCGCTGCCCTTCCCACCCCTAATTTTTTTCTTTTCTTTTTGCTCCTGTTGAGCAGTTTCCATTCCCTGTTTTTGTTCCTGTTCAGTTAAAAGAAGAAAACCAAAAGTTCTTTTCAGAACTACCTCCAATTCTCATCAAAGAGCTATATTCTTAAAAAAATGAAGAGTAAGTGAAATATAGTGCATTGATAATTGAAAGGAGAATGAGTAAGAAAGAACAGAAAGGTATGAGAGGTGAAAGGAAGTGAAGTAGGAGGAATGAAAGAAGGTGAGTGTTAGAAAAGAAAGTTATGACACAGTGAATAAACTGGAGGCCTCATTTCTGAAAAGTGACGCATCGCTACGTGAAAACAGCGATGCGTCACTTTTCTGGACGCACTCCTTATGACATTCCAGATATGTCATATTTAATATATGACTAATCAATTCGCAAGGAGTTACAGATATGTCAGTATTTCTGACGTATCTGTAAACACAAAAGTAACGCATTGCTGGAGTGCGTCACAAAAGTGACGCAACTCCAGTAATGTGTCCTTTCACATGGAAAAAGCACCATGTGAAAGGTTTGCTGTGAAGCAGGCGCAAGATTTTGGCGCAACAGCATCCTAAAAAAGACGCACTGCGTCATTATTACCAAGCTTTTTGCAGGGGAACACCCCCTCTGCATGCATTATACCTGACACTATTTCTAAAAAGTGACGCATCTAGGTACATGGGTCACTTTTTAAAACTCTGCGCCACATTATATCTGCATCAGGTATAATGTATGCAGAGGGGGCAATCCCTCGCAAAAAGCTTGGTAATAACGACGTACTGAAATCTATGAGATTTCTCTGCGTCACTTTTAGGATGCTGTTGCGTCAAAATCTTGCGCCTGCCTCGCGTCACTTTCATGTTTACAGATATGTGAGAAATACTGACGTATCTGTAACTCCTTGCAACATGATTCGTCATACATTAAATATGACACATCTGGAATGTCATAAGGAGTGCGCACAGAAAAGTGACGCATCACACCAGCAGTGTAATAAAATGTGCCTCGTTGCACTATATTTAAAGGATGCAACAGCATCCTAAAAGTGACGCAGTGAAATCTCAAACATTTCACTGCGTCGCTATTACAAAGCTTTTTGCGGGGGAACACCCCCTCTGCATGCATTATACCTCACGCAGATATAATGTGGCGCTTGATTTTAAAAAGTGACCCATCTACCTAGATACGTCACTTTTTAAATATAACGCAACGAGGCACATTTTTTTACACCACTGGTGCGATGCGTCACTTTTCTGTGCGCACTCCTTATGACATTCCAAGTAACGCATTGCTGGAGTGCGTCACAAAAGTGACGCAACTCCAGTAATGTGTCCTTTCACATGGAAAAAGCACCATGTGAAAGCGCTTGCGTCAGTCTAACACCTGCTGTAAAGCAGGCACAAGATTTTGACGCAACAGCATCCTAAAAGTGACACAGTGAAATCTCAAAGATTTCACTGCGTCGCTATTACAAAGCTTTTTGCGGGAGAACACCCCCTCTGCATGCATTATACCTGACGCTATTTTTAAAAAGTGACGCATCTAGGTACATGGGTCACTTTTTAAAACTCTGCGCCACATTATATCTGCGTCAGGTATAATGTATGCAAAGGGGGCATTCCCCCGCAAAAAGCTTGGTAATAACGACGTACTGAAATCTATAAGATTTCTCTGCGTCACTTTTAGGATGCTGTTGCGTCAAAATCTTGCACCTGCCTCGCATCACTTTTATGTTTACAGATATGTCAGAAATACTGATGTATCTGTAACTCCTTGCAACATGATTCGTCATACATTAAATATGACACATCTGGAATGTCATAAGGAGTGCGCACAGAAAAGTGACGCATCACAACAGCAGTGTAAAAAAATGTGCCTCGTTGCACTATATGTAAAAAGTGACGCATCTAGATAGATGCGTCACTTTTTAAATATTGCATAACAATGCGCATTTTTTTACACCGCTGGTGCGTCACAAAAATTGACGCACAGGAGGCGCAAAACTAGCAGCGCAAGGCCTTCATAAATATGGTCCTGGATTTTCCCCGTGCTTCGCTTCCCGGTGCGCGTACCATGCGCTTCCCCCGCGCAAAACGAAAAAAAAAATAAAAAATGTAATGCCCTGCAGGACCCTATTTTAGCCCCTACATCAAACCTAGGGGGTCAGAGGGGGTCTACTCTTCCCCCTTATGGTCATTTGCCCTTTTTTTTTTCAAACCCCTTGTGTCTCGATTTTACCGAGACACAAGATGGCGGCCGCTCCAGACTGTTTAGAATGTTTACAGACACCCAAGAGCCAATCAGCTTCCTGCGCGCAAGTCGCGTGTCGCGCCTGGAGCGCACTCCGGTGCGCGCACCGGAGAGCGCCTATAGATATATATATTTTTTTGAACCTAAATTACTCAAAATCCACTGCAGCACATATCTTGAGACATAGCAAAGGCACATCGGGCTACCAGTCCCTTCAATTTTGCCAAGTTTGCTGGAAATCCATTCAGCCGTTCGGGCTAAAAGTGAAATCAACCGCCCTATGGAAATTAACATGGGGAAAACGCGTTTTGGGACCCCCCTTTTATCTCGGCCCCCGCTTGATGTATCCCCCCCAAACTTTCAAGGAAGGACCCGAGCTCGACGAGGCCATTTTCAGGAAATTTTCAGGCAGATTCATCAACCGGTGCCAAAGTTATTCCAAATAGAATTTTGAGATTTAACATTGAAAAAAATCCTAACTATAACTACCTACTGGCGACCGCCAGTAGGTAATATATATACATATATATATATATATATATATATATATATATATATATATATATATATATATATATATATATATATATATATATATATATATATATATATATATATATATATATATATACATATTCATATATAGTGTCAGTACATTTTCTAAGTTTACCCCACATATAACTTCACCACACATGCTTTTGCGTTGTAAAGGCATGCGTTGTAAAGTTATATGCGGGGTTACGTTTTGAGGAGTGATTGTAGTGCGGACTAATGGCACCGCGTTGTAATTAATGCGCAGTCATGGTATGCGGGATTTTTGAATGCGGAATTTCATCACATATTCGTCTTGAGGTTGCCGATAGTGGTCGTTTGGGGAGCTCTGGGATTAGAATGGAGGCAGTCTGAAGCATGAGCTTTGTGAAGGAGAGTTCAGCTAGGTGGACGAGTTTTGTAAGATCGAGGATGGAGGAATGGAGGTTCTGAATTATTATGGAAGCTCTGGATTGCAAGGAAATGATGTCTGCAGAGTGGGGTGTAGGAGGGCATGGGAGGACTGAAATGGGAGTCGTAGGAGAGGTGGCTTGAGTGTTAGAAGTGTAGGCCGGATCTGGTACAGTAGGAGTCGTTGAGGGGTGTGGGGCTCGGTGGCTTGGATGGATTGTGTGGTGGGGTCATAGAGGGAGTGGCTTGAGTGTTAGCGGGGCGGGTTTGACCTGCTATAGCCCAGGTCATTGGTGACGTAGAGGTAGTGGTCAAGGAGGGAGCACGGGAGGGGTCAGAGGTTCAGTGTTAGGTTCGCTCGGGGCGGTTGAGGGCAGCCTGATAAGGTTAAGGTGCAATGTGATGGGAGCCGTGGATTCCGAGTGGGAGGCGTGGGGGGGTGGACTCATGTGGAGGGGTGGACTCAGGTCTATAGCGTTAGGGACGATTCTAGGCGTAGTGATGGTATTCGTGTGTTCTGTATTGGGCAAGGGGGTAGGTATACGGTTTGGCCGGGTGTTGGTCGGCGACCCTGTGTCTTGCACATAGTTTCGAAGAGTAATGAAAAGCTCTGAGAATTTGTCAAGGTTTTTGGGTGAGGCTTGGGTCAGTACAATGCCGCTTTTGTAGAGGGTGATGGTGAGGTCAGCTCGAAAAGTTGTTGAAGGCGTTATTGTGAGCTTAGTGCCGTAGGGAATGATCCTGGATGAGTGAACATTAAGGAATAATGAGAAAGTGTTATGCCAAGCAGGGATTCTACTGGAGTAAAAAACCAGGTCATTGGTGACGGTGCCTAAGTCCACACAGAAACGTAGGTCCGCAATCAGGTTTTTCAGGGTGCGGTGTTTTAAGGCTTTTGAGGCATTTTTTGGGAGGTTTGGAGGGTAGACCAGTGTGAAAGCGTTTGAGCCGTAGGCAGTTAAAGCAGGGCCAACCTTGATGGCTAGGGATGGGTATTCACGCAGCTCACTGGATCAGTGATTATCCGACAATGGGGTCATCATCAAATAGTTGTTATGTGTTAAAAGTAGTCTCAAGGTTTAGATAAGAGAGCAAAGACCACTTTCAGATAGAGGAGAGGTAGAAAGCGGTTGTTTTCCTGTTGCCGTGGGTAGTGAGAGGTGAATTTGCAGGTTGGGTTAGTGCCACTACAAGATGGCCGCCACAGAGTTCGAGGAGAGAGTAGTCCTCTTTCGGTTGCATTGGGAGTTGAATAAGCAGTCCTCTTTCTGTTTCTGTTGCTGCAGGTAGGGTTTGTGCAGGCTTCTTTTTGTGGAGGCAGTTTGCCTAACAGCGCAGTCCTCTTTCTATGGGCACTGATTTGGGGCAGCCATTTTGTCCCAACAACAACATGGTGAATTAGGGCAGAAAATGTTATTCCCCACTTTCCCTTGGCTGAAAGTTTGTGTGAAACTGATATCTCTTTATTTGTTTTCTTTGTTTTCTATAAGCCAACAACAATAGTCACAGAGAATCGGGCTCGCAAAAAACACTCGAAGTGTTAGAGTGAAAGGAGTGCGCCTCGCAACCACTCTGCTTGCCGTCTGCTCCAGAGAGTAATTGACTAACGGGGATGGCGGCAGACAGCTCTGAGAGCACTCAGAAGGTAGGCGGCGGTGCAGCACGGGAGAGAGAGTAGCAGGCTGACACGAAAGGCAGGAGAGTTCTCCAGAAGCCTTCCTCCTTGCCCCTAATTGCGTCTCCTCACTTTCTACAGATCAGATCAGTCTGCTCTCAGCGGCGTGACCCTCCCGAACCTGTTCTCCAACAGGGCACCTCAGTGTTGCCTCTGGGGTCTCGAGGTAGCCGACGTGAAACGGGATAACCCTCTCATCAGCAGCGCGATCCCTCCGGCTCCTTACCTTGATCGTCGTGTCTCAGAAACTGCCTCGGGGTGCGACGGAGATGGTGGCAAAAGTCAGGCGATTTCAAACAGCGCAATGTTGAGGCTGCGGAGCGTCTGGCAAAAACCGGGATAGCCTTCTCACAGCGTGACACTTCCAGATACACTCCTCGCTCGCCGCCCCTCAGAGCTGCCTCGTGTGAGTTCTTCGGGTCAGATCCAGGCTATTTCAGTGGCTCTTTCTACGGCAAAAATGGCTGCTTAATTTAGGGAGCTTCAGTCGCTCCGCCTCGCTTTTTCTTTCGTCGCTTGGCTGGCAGGCTCGTCTGTGATGTCTCCCGGAGGCCCCAGATAGAAAGGTTTTACAGGGGGTAATGTTGCAGGTTTGGATGGCAGGGTAACACCGGGATATTCACTGGAAAGTGATCCCGACCCTCAGAAGCTCATAGAGAGCACTCCTGTTCTGACACCATCTGACTCAATGAGTGAGGCACAGTTCCAATGCACACTGAAACTACCAGCACAGCCTGTCACACACACCCCTTACATAAACATAGCCAGCTGGGACAGGCAATGTAGTGTTCCACTGTCACCACCCTCATGTAATACTGAAAATGCAGATTTGATGAAGCATCTAAGCCAAAACATGTACAGGCCTGATTCACAAGTCACTTGCACTTATACCATGATCCCATATCTACACTTTACTGACGCAGCGGACACACACATATTTCTGCAATGGTGTTGGGTATTGACAAGGTGATGCACATGGGAGATGTGTCATGTTGTAAAGCCCTGCGGCAGAAGTATGTGGACTGGTCATGGTGTGGTTGTGTTGTGCATTGGCAGCCTGTCACGGCACAGCAACACCTCCCAAAAGTGGCTGACTGAAATATTAACAATTTCACTCAGCCACTTTCATGCGCATGCTGCCTCAAAAACATGTGCATGCCTGAAGCACACGTAAGGATTGACACAGTATTGTGCAGATAGGGCTGCACAGAGCATTGCTGGATCAGCGTTGCACCAGCGACACAACTCAAGCAATGTGCCACTTCCATGGCACATATGCGGGAAACACCTGTACTGTTATCACACTATGGGGATCCACAGTGTGAAAGTGTTGCATCCATGTTGGCATAGGTGTGCTGCACTATGACTCTCAAATCACTGCTGAAATGCCTGGCAGTGCCATTCAATGTACATAGACCCTCACATTAAAATGTGTCCTGAATACAGATCAATCTGACACCACCAGTGAACAGTGTGAAAAATCTAAAGCAGGTGTAACAGTGATAACGAAAATGTATATGAAACATATTTGTTTGCATTGAATGAAATTAACATCGTCTGTCTCTCACACACAGGGCAACATGCACAATCTACCCCCAACCAGGGGGGAGAATGATCACAGTCGCAGGTTACACAGGACCCTGATCCCACCAACAGCGACGCCTCTCATCACTCCATGGATGACACAGACCAACCTGGCACCTCTGGATCCCAAACCCGTGCAGCAGCTGGATCAGGGGCATCTGCGCCAACCACCACACCCATTCCTGCCACATCCCAGCAGACAGCTCGGAGCCCTGCCCACAATCCACAACTGAGCCAGTCTGACAATGAAGGACAAGGTTCAGCGGACACCCAGGAGGAGGCAGACATCACCACCACTGTCAACCCTCAGGGGTCCCGGCGACCTGATGTGCCAACAACAGCTGGCCAGGCTCGTGTGGGCAGGGGTGGTGGGAGTGGCTCAAGGCGGAGGCGAGAACCTGACCAGCAAGCTGACGGGCCCGGTATGTCTGAACTCAGAAACATCATGGAGGGAGACCGGCGGGATACCAGGGAGTTCAGCCAGGGAGTAGGGGCCCTCATTGCTTTAAAAAACCAGCACGCTGAGCAACACAACAGTCAACGACGACACCAAGGACGGATGGAGGCAAGACTGGATGAGCTCTTGGCGGTGCGGAGGGACATCAGCCATTGACTCCGTCGGATTGCTGACAACATGCAGCACCCTCCCTGTGTCACTAGGCAACAAACATCCAGGCAAAGACAGGCAACAGGCACAGGGAGGGAGGAGGAGGTGGATACATCTGACAGAGAGTCCCAGGCATCGTCAAGGCCTGAATATGAGGGTCCCCCAAGGAAGGCGGGTCATCCACGGAAAAGACATTGAGAGGTAGAGGGCCATGCACATCTCCTAGGTCACCTGGTCTGGCATCTTGCCTTTCTTTGCAACAGCAACACCTTATTGACTGTCACACTCTCCCACATGGACTTGCTGGTCGCAGTGTCACCTATGATGCCATACACTGTGTTTTGGACTCTGTTGACTGAAACTGCAAGGCATCACATCTCCTTCTCTGAACTTTGGATTCCCCACATTTGTGCACAGCACATAACACCTACTCACATTTCACTCACAAGATGGAGAATAAAATAAATATAACACAATAGGTATTGATGTAGAAGTATTTTTTTTCCCAGAGTCAACAACATACGTGTTGGAATATGCCAAAGTATGCCGGAGTGTTGAACTAACACAAGCCATACATACACTGGGATCTGAGTCTGGTTGTGGACACACATAGGTCACAATGTATGATCAACTACATCCATTGTGGTAAATACTCACACCTGATGGTTACTATCTGTTGAGGGGGGTTGCCATACTGCTCTGACAGACAGTTACACAAGAGTCTCATGAAGATGTACAGGTCATGGGTAATGTGTTGGTGTCCAGGGAGGGACTACCAGGTATTTTTTTTGATGTGGGATATCTGTCAGCCTCATACAGTTGTACTGTGGAAGTGATGAATGTTGTCCAGGGCAAGGGTGGTTGGACGGACTACAGGCAACGTGGTGTTGGATGGGAGACGTCCATATTAGTATTTTTTTGTTGTGGTTGTGGAGTACCTACTTAGTGTGGCTGAGGAGTATGAAGGTCTGCCCGTAGTTGACAGTGGCACTCTCAAACAATCAATCAAACAGGATATTTCTAAAGTGCGCTGCATACCCATGATGGTTTGAAGGCGCTGGGTGGCGGGGAGGGGGCTGCTACTGATTGAAGAGCCAAGTATTGAGGAGTCTTGTGAAAGGCAACAGCTCCTGGGTCTGATGTAGGTTGTTTGGGAGAGTGTACCAGGTTGGTGGCAAGGTGCGAGAAGGAACAGCCTCCGGTGGTGGATTTTAGGATGCGTCCAACAGTGGCGAGGGCGAGGTTAGCAGACCAGAGGCTGCGGGAAGGGGTGTAGAAGCTGAGTCGGTCATTGAGGTATGTTGGTACGGCGTTGTGTAGGGCTTTTTGGTGTGGATGTGGAGTTTGAAGGTGACCCTCTTGTTGATGGGGAGTCAATGCAGGCCTTTCAGGTGGTGTGTGATGTCACTGTGTTGGGGGGCGTTTAGGATCAGTCATGCTGAGGCATTTAGGATGTGTTGCAGCTGTCTCAGGAGCTTGGATGATGTTCCTGCATATAGAGTGTTCCCGCAGTGAACTAAATTTATGGTGCAGCCTCTCAGCTCCATTAGCATATGTTAATCTACTTCCCCTACTGACCCCCTGACCACAAACCACTACAACATCCTTGCTAAGATACACTATGAACACTGAAACGTCATGTTTAACCCTTAGGTAAGATTGGCCTGTAACCCAGATTTGTTGAGACACACATTCATCCTGCACATCTTTACTTAAGGTAACACAGATCCTGTTTAAGCTTCCAATCATACACCAAGATCTACCTATCAGTCCTGGCAAAGAGTTATGTAAAATTTTCTTGTAAGCAACTGATGGCCTTTTTTGATGCTAATAGCCTCCTTCATTACTCACTATACAGCCTCCATCCCACCCATACTACACAGATAGCCCTCATACAAATAGCAGACTCTATACACTGGGAGGTAGATGGAGGTTCCAAGCCGGCGTTGGTGCTGTCCGACATGCCTACAGCATTTGACACCGTAGACCATCACAATCTTCAGAACCACATGAAGACTATAGGTGTGTGGTCCTCAGTGCTGAACTGGATATTGTCATAACTATCTGACTGCACACTTGAGGTCCGCACCGACAACATCGACTCCTTAGTCAAAACACACAAGTGGAGTATGCTGCAGGGCTCTGCTCAGAGTACGCATACTTTGGCAATATTTCCATCCATGTCTAGAGTCTAAATTATATCATATGCAGAGGATCTTCTGATTCTAATCAACGAAAATTCAGTCAGTGCTGCACAATTTGAGCATCACCACAGTTGGTACTTAATGTAGTATGTCACTTTGGGGGTGTAGCTCACATACTTTTATCAATCTTACTCCTGGAAAGTTGATGTTGTTCTTGCGGGTGATCTACTATACATCTGTGATGGCAATGTAGAAGTAGTGTTTGGGTCTTACTTACAACCAGGTCACAGTAATTATGGTTTTGTGTTGTGCTGTTATGTGGATGAGGTAACCGAGTCCAATGTTGTGCTGCTGTAAGTAGCATGTGTGCAGAACAACGCACATGACTTGCTTGTACGGACATGCACTGTTATGTGTGGCAGTGCGGGGTTGGCAGTATGAGTTGCACACACAGCCTTCAAAGCTGTAATGTGTGCTCTTATGGGTTTCCTGATACCAGGTGCATGATTGTCTGGTGTTCGCTGTGTGGAGGGTGGCAGGAGCATGAGTCCGTAGTGTAACCTGTGTCAATAAATGACCACAGGGCCTTGCACTGTGCACGTTGTATGCACTGACAGGCCTGCCTTTGTCATGGATGTGGTGCAACTGTGGCACAGACAATCTGCTGTCTGCCTCAAGAATGGATTGATGGATGGAGGAGCATATAGGACGCGTGTGTGTCACAGAATCTGGCCACTGGCTTTCGCGGTGTCACTGGGAATGCAGCCTCAGGAATGTCTGAACACATGATTGCTGAAGGTGTGAGACACCATGCAAAAGTGGCACACAAAGACAAGGATATTTGCATAGCAGCATGTTACATGTGTATGGAAAGGAAGGAGTGTCTGGTTACTCATGGGTCACTGCTAGAAAATGTGAGAACAATCACCAAATATGAGGGCAACAGGACCAGGCACCAAAAGGCCAAGAAGGGCACAGGACAAACAGCGTCAGCAAGTGTTGCATGTCCGTTGTGGGTATTAAGCTCAAATAATACATACACAGCCATGTATGTCAATCACAATATGGACCATGACCTATTACAAACACCATGCATGTTGAACCAGTACACATAACCACATATGCACAATCATTGTAAAGTATTCCATAGATGACGCATGCAGACTGGCAAGAGATCTGCGGTGAGAGTAATGGGGCATAATGTACACTTTGGAAAACATTTCATACATAAATGGTGCAAGTTTGTTGTGAGGCCAAGCTGCTTTAGGCAATGTACATGGCCCGTGTCATTGCTCAGAAGAAAATAACTGTCATGCAATGAGGGTACCTGTAATGCTGGTGAAACAATCTCCACACGACTGCCAGAGACTGTTGGTACCTTTGATCCTTTGATTTGATGATGCTCAAAGGAGTCCATCTCCAGATAGCCCCTTGGTCTGAGTATGAATAACAGACTCAAAGGGGAGATCAGGCGAGGGAAGGAGAGGATGGGAACAGCAGGGAGGAAGATCTGAAACAAAGGTAAACAAGCATTACAATTCAACTTCTTGGCACTGATTCACATTATACTAATGACGTATTCTGTAACTGTTACACCTGTCTATGTTAACCACAGCCACTGTATACAATTTGTCTGCACATGTTTAGAAATGATAGTACATCACAGTTTTCAACACGGACACATTAAAGGTAGCAGAGTTTGTCTCCAAAATGAAGGGGGTCTAACGCTCACCAGGCTGCTTCAATGCAATTAGAACCAGGCGCTCACAAACATACTCACAGTGTATGAATGTGGCTCAAAAAATACAATGAATTGAATGTGTAGCAGTGCTACTCACAAACATCAAATTACTGTAGTCAGCCCTGGGAATCAGTGAGGCTCATGATTGTAAGATACACATCACCTGCTAGAGCCGCACTTAGCTGATGCAACGAGGAAGGGGATTCTTTAAACACAAGGAAGCCTAGCAAGAGCCAGGCATTGGCTCCTCAAACTGTGCCTTACAATGCCAAACATGACAAGCAGGTGTGAGCAAACTTTACAGAGAGTAATGAGGAACAAAACCAGTAAATCACCCCTACCGTGACCAGGATATGCAGCACGGCACAAGACTTTTCTGCAATTAACGTCAACCGACTGGTGTAACGGAAGCGTTTACATCACCAACACCTCTACGTTCCTACGTCATCAGTGCAACATTCCTGGAATAATGGGAATAGAAAGTTGACATAAAATTACCAAGAAGGCTTGCAAAGCAGTGATCTCCACTGGCACATATGTTGCGACCTGACAGTGACATTACATACTGGCACAGGGGGCAATGCATCCATACGAGCACACTCACTGGACAATTGTCAGAACATGTGGGACCTACAGTGGTCCACACCTTCACAACATGTCAATAGGTAAACCTAACTGCACTGGCCATTGTAATGGTGCCATACAAGAGCGGACCGTACCCCGACAGTTGCGTGCGTGTGTGAGGGACATTTCACCATTGTAATGGTGCCATACGCGAGCAGACCGTTCCCTGACTGTGCGTGCGTGTGTGCGGGATGTTTCACCATTGTAATGGTGCCATACGCGAGCGAACCGTACCCTGACAGTGCGTGCGTGTGTGCCGGATGTTTCACCATTGTAATGGTGCCATACGCGAGCGGACCGTACCCCGACAGTGCGTGCATGTGTGCCAGACGTTTCACCATTGTAATGGTGCCATACGCGAGCGGACGTACCCCGACAGTGCGTGCGTGTGTGCGGGATGTTTCTCCATTGTCATGGTGCCATACGCGAGCGGACCGTACCCCATGCGTGCATGTGTGCGGAATGTTTCACCATTGTAATGGTGCCATACGCAACGTGAAACACACTGTACACATGAGGGGAATCTCAAAAAAATGCTCTGGGAACACCTAAGGGACAAGTAGTAGGCCCTGAATGCAGCCTGGTTGTCATGGATACTGAGATTTGAATGTGTGCTACAGGTGTCCTGCAAAAGTCAGATGGTCAAAAAAATACAATGTTGCAAATTGATTGTGGAGCTGGTGCTCACATTTTAAACCATGCAAATGTGTGTCAGGCCCTTAAGTTTAAAGGGATTGGATGAGAGGTAGGATGCAAAGTGATCTGGCCTATCATACTGTACTCCTGAGACTGAAAGCCCCTCAGCAGCACCGATTTAAGCCTGCATGTGGCTGTGAGAGAGCACTTGCCTGCACAACATTGGAGTGGACCACACTGCTGCTGTCTCTGCATTCCCTGGACCATCATGTCGCGTACGGTGGAGAGGGCCCCTGCATTCTCTGATGAGGAAAACCAGGCCCTGCTGGATACCCTCCTACCACAGAACAGCAAGCTGTATGGGAGACCAGGGGAGCAGGTGAGTGCTGAATGCACTAGCTCTGACTGTGCACCTGTTGTGTGTTTGTCACAACAGGCATTGTGTATTGGTGGGACAGACATGCTATATGGTTTTGAGAGAGTCACAGGGTGTACATGGTGGTGTCTCTCATGCAGAGCATGATGTAGTTCATGTGTGTTCACTCCTCACTTGCATTGTGCCTACTGTGACATTCAATGCATTGTGAAAGACACATTCAGGTGTGCAATACCTTGGTGGCCTTATTCACACATGTCCTGAGATGTAACAGTGTTTCCCCCAGTCTGACAGCTGAATGTACTCACAGAAGTTCATGACTTGTGGGGACCTGAGGTGATATTCAAGAAATAAGGTTTCTGACCTCATGGACATTGAAGTATGTGAATGTCCCTTGTCATCTGGGTGAGTGTGCATGTGATGTGTTGCATTGCAGCTGCATGGCATATGCATCAGCTCTGCCCATCTTATGTGACAAGTGAGCAGTGCTGTGTGCCTGACTAGCAAAGTTAGCATGACACCTGTGACACCTCTATGTGAAGTGGCACATGTGCAAAGTGATGGTTGTACCTACTGTGGTCAGTGACTGGCAAATGATCTGTGGCAGTGTGTATCTGTCTGGTCTGGTGAGGGTTGTTAAGTGGATTAGGAAATGTGACTGCTTGCCACATGCTATCCCACACCCTTTAGTTGCATGTGTTGTACAGTGTGTGCCATGATCAGTGAGTGTGTTGCCCCCCCTTATGCCATCTGTTGTCTTTCATAGCCATGTAGTGCATTGGGGTTTGCACACAGGCCAAATTCACATGTGCAATGATGCAAGTCCTGTAAGCATCCTATGGCCTGTTCTCATCATTAATGTAGTGCATGTGTGTCTCTGGCACATGGAGCAGGTGTAGTGATGTTGTTTCACTTTGTCTCCCTGACAGGTAACTGCCTACGAGAGGGGGGAGATCTGGTTGGACGTTGCCAGGGCTGTCAGGTCTGTGGGGGGCCCTCGCCGGCGGATTACTAACATAAGGAAAAGGTGGCAGGACATCCGGTGCTGGACCCGGCGTATCGCCCGGGTCCAGCTGAAGCTGGAAGCTCCACGCCGGCATGGCGGCAGCCGTCATCTCACACCCCACATGCTCCGGGTCCTGGAAGTGGTCTTTCCAGACCTCCATAGGAAGTTGCAGGAAAGACAGCAGCACGAAGGGGGTATGCACATGGCTGTTTGTAGTGTTGTGTGTCAGCTGCTACTTGAGGTGCTCTGAAGCCTGGAAATACT
Organism: Lissotriton vulgaris; assembly: GCF_964263255.1. NCBI lineage: Eukaryota > Metazoa > Chordata > Amphibia > Caudata > Salamandridae > Lissotriton > Lissotriton vulgaris. The sequence continues at coordinate 1,718,600,449 of NC_141689.1, read as the reverse complement.
CCCACAGTTGGGGTGTCTGGTCAGCCAGGCTATTTGTGCATTGTAGTTTCAATTCCCCATATTCATATGGTTTCCATTTTCATCCCTTACCCCCTTCCTCCACATTTTAACCCTGGTCTGTGTTTTTGGGCATTTTCACAAGTTCTTCTAGGGGCCAGGTAATTAGACTTCACATTGATTTGCACATCATGTGGGAGGGAGGTCTGTGACATGTGTTGGTACCTTGCCTGTGCCATGACCTGTGCACTGTATTTGTGCTTCATATTTGTTTGCCCTGATGATGCGTCTCAACATAGTAGTGTGGGGTTTGAAATGCACATGCTTGCAGCATGCATGACCCATGTTGTGTTATCAGACCTGATGTACATCATTTGTGAGATATGCATAGTGCCATCACGGTTATTGATGGTACAGACAGCTCATTCCATAACCACTGATCAGTGTGCCCACTACAGTCACCAGACACACCCTGGACTCATAGTCATGTGTGTCATGCAACACTGTGCCCATTCAATGTGTGTTCATCATGGCTCTGCCTCAGTGGCATTGGAGCCTGGCATAGTTTGTATGAATCCTGTGTCTGATACATTTGCCCACTGATCATAGATACAGGATTTGGCTTGTCATTGTTACACTGGGCAGTGCCTGTGTGCCTATTCACAAAAATCTGTGGTTGTTTGTTTGTGACTAATATGTATTTCCATCCCCAGGAGGTGAGCTTGTGTTACTTTTGGACTTGTTGCTGCACAGCTTTGTGTACCCTGATTCCGATTTCCCACTTCTTGATCTGTATCAATCACATGGACTGAGGGATGGGGGTGTTGTGCAGGGGATGTCTAATGGGCCTGCCTGATTTTGCCTTGCCAGGTGTGACCTGTGTGTGGGCATTGGATGGCTGATGTTTCACCAAGCACTTCCCCTGTGATGGTGGGCAGTGTTTCTATTTTATGCTTGCCAGCCTCTGTAATTATTTTCAAAACATGATTGTGCCTCATTCTTTTGTACACACATGTATGTGGTTGTGGTGGAACAATGTTTTGTGTTGGTGTGCGCACTAGTGTTGTCATTTAGCCTGGGGATGAGGGTGTGTCCATGATGCAGGTATTATTTTGTTGTTTCACATTTGCAGGCCCATTAGCTTGAGCATTGTTCAGATTTAGGACATGTGGGCCACTTCACATGACAGCCAATAGGTCTTATGTGCAAGCAACTGCATGATCAGGCACCAGATGCCCCTGTGAGGACTGACATATTTCAAGTTGACTCACATTAATGATTGTACCCTGGTACTCCCAAAATCTTGTCATTATTTCTTTATGTTTTGAATGTGTACATATGACGATTTGTGTAAGTTACACTCATGTGCCTGCATGATAGTTGTCTCACAAGGTAGTGCACACAAAATAACATTATCAAATTTTGTGTTACAAGCTGGCAGCTTTTGAATGAACCCATTGTTAGTGATTAATGTTGTGCGTTGATCTCCATATACATTTCCACACAGTGGTTTTTGGATCTTGCAACTCCTTTGTTCTCAATTGTACAGACTAATGTGCGTAAAGCCATCAAGACCTCCGTTGGCCCATGTATGTGGCAAATCTGAAAAGCCATTTATTCCTATCAGTGTTTCATCTGACCGGGTGCCAGCTGTTTCAGTGAATGTGTCTAAGTTTATGGGTGCATTTTCTTGTGAGTGTTCTTTCATGCAGGCACATACGTGTTCTCTTCACAAGTTTGAAAATGTACACATTCAATAAAAGTTGAATGTTTGAAGTATTTTGAGTCACAAGATGTACACTATTTCTTACATTTTTGATCACCCAAATGTACTTACAGGTTTCTGAGTGTGGTGTCACCTTGGGGAGTGAGGTGGGTTAGTTTGCCCTGACGGCCACCACAAATGTTTTTTTATTAGTAAACTTTAAGTGCCATCACTTCATTGTATGGGTCTGCTTTTATGAGAACCAACAGAATCTTCTAAGTGTAACTCTCATTGAAGTTGTGGCCTGGTGTGTTGATGGTATCCTTGTGGCCAACTAGCAATGTGTCCATACCAACTGGTCAGTACTAGTCTCAAATATGTGCAGAGCTGTCTGGCTGTTACTCATGATGCATGCCATGATTTGCTATGTGACCAACTGATTTTGTGTTCATGTGTCATATGTGTACAGGTGACTGATGCATTTTTGTTTCTTCTCCTTGCCCACAGCATCATCAACCGAGCCAGAAGGAGGAGACATGAGCATGGACCAGGAGGACGGATCTAGTGGCATGGAGGGTGTGGGGAGTCAACCGTCCGTACCTTTTGAAGGCGACACTTCATATAATGCGGACGAATCGTCATCTGACTCCCTGGAGGAGGGGGAATACTCGGCGAGACCTTCTTCCATCTCTGTGTCTGTCCCCGCCTCCTCTAGACCCATCTCCACCCTCCCAGTTGCTAGTGTCCCTTCTGTCTGTGCTGCCCCACATGTCTCCTTCGTCCCCGGCACAGCAGCCCCTGCCCCTGTCTCCCCTGCTGCCCTCACTGCCGAGTCTGTGGACCTACTCCGGCAGATTCTTGTTGGACAGACGTCAATGCTGACTGTCCTCCATGGCCAAACACAGATACTATATTGAATTGACCAGTGCACAGCAGTTCCGTGGGAGATTGTTTGAAAGTGTTGAGTTTAGTAGGTGCTCCCTAGGTATCGTCCCCCTACCAACAGACGAATATAAATGAAATGTCTGGAGTACATTCAATTGAAAATTGTTAGCATCCCCAGGGATGCTAACAATTCTCAATTGAATGCACTCCAGACAAACACAGATACTGACACAGTTGTTGTCATTCGTGGAGGGCATGTCAGATAACATGTCTGACCAACGTCGGAGTCTATTGTCCATAGACTCAACACTGACGGCAGCAGTTGCCCTCCTGCAGTGGACCGTCCCCCCACTCGTTCAGACCCATCCACATCCCCCTCTCCCATACCTGTCCGAAGAACACACAGACACACAAGGGCACACACACCAACAGGGACACCCAGCACACCACCACAGAAGTCTAGGCGCAGTTCTCCAGGTACACAATCTCATGGGGATGTAGGCACACCCACAGGGACTGGGGACAGACAGCAGTCACGCCGCCACAGGCACACTACACCTGACTCACAACCCTCTACCTCCACTCCCATTGTTTCCCCGGGGTCAGGTGGTAGCCTTTCTGAACTGGCAGCAGTGTGCAGCAAAGTATATGTTTCAACCTTTTGCGATGCACCTGCCACTGTGGAGGAATCCTCCCCACCTGCACCCACTACACCTACCCTTCCCTCTCCGGTCCCTGCGGTGCCGGTCACTGACCCAGATGATGCCCCCCTGGGTCCACAGACCTCTAAATCCACCATGTGCAGGCAAGTTTGGGGGTGACAACCTCCACAACGTCACCACTGTCATGAATAGTATTTTGGACGGGCCATTGGCCTTCTTTGAGCATGGACTCATTTATTTACTCGTTTTAATTTAGGAGCTGAATAAAGCATTTTATTTTTCATTCTGAACTATTGCATTTCAGGTACTTGCTTTAGGTGCTGTGTGCCTAGGAGTTGGTGTCATGTTAATGTTTTGGTATTGTGAAAGATGTCTATTTTCTGATGGTGATGAGGTGGCCCATGGTATCTATGTGCCATCCAAATGTTGCAGCAAATTCTCTTGATTAGTGTGTGTGCAGTTTGCATACAGACATTGTCCAAAAGAGTGTCCCTTCCTCAGTGACACATGAGATCTTCACTACAGACAGTTGCACAATTGTTTGGTTACTTTTGTGCAGAGTTCCTTTTTTTTACCTTCCCTTTGGCAATGGCCATGCCTGCTCACAGATGAGTTGTGCTCATTGATCTGTGCCATCCATGCTACTCACTATAGTTGTGTTTGTAGTATGTATAAATGCCATCATGGACACCATCTGCCTTGTTCACACTATGCAGATATAGAAGATCACAGCCTTACCCCTATGTTTTGATTTGTAATGCAGAGAATTAGTGCACACAACTCCCAATCTATTGATTTGTATCTAAGGTGTTTCAATCCTGGTCCTTCCATGAAACGGTACATGTTTCACCACCTGTACATTCATATCAGGGCCCGGATATACATGACAGTGTGTTTATCCTTTTTGCTCTATTTGTTTGGTGGGCTGTTACATGACTATACACTATTGAGTCATGATGGTATGGTGTGTAAGTTGCCTGCAACCTCCAGGGGTGGATCGGCACGTGTGATCTGACATCACACCCACATGTGGTGTGTCACGCAGTTTGTGACAGGTAGTAAACCTCCATGGAGTGGGACACTGCTGTAAGTGATGTGTTGCTATGGCACTATCAGGACTGTCACAGGTTAGGGCTGTAAACATACACACAAGTAGTTGTTGTATAATAATAATAATGCCCCCCCTTCACTGAGCAATGCTGGGGGGCCTCTGCACACACCCCTCCTATGTCTGGGCACTGCTGGAAGTCCTACGCACACCCCCCTCCTATGTCTGGGCACTGCTGGGTGTCATATCCACCCACCCCTGTCATGTCTGGGCACTGCTGGGAGTCCTACGCACACACCACTCCTATGTCTGGGCACTGCTGGGAGTCATATCCACCCACCCCTGTCATGTCTGGGCACTGCTGGGCGTCCTACGCACACCCCCCTCCTATGTCTGGGTACTGCTGGAAGGCCTATGCACATCCCCTCCTATGTCTGGGCACTGCTGGGAGTCCTGTGCAACCCCCTCCTTTGTCTGGGCACTGTTGGGAGTCATATCCACCCACCCCTCCTATGTCTGGGCACTGCTGGGAGTCATATCTACACCCCCCTCCTATGTCTGGGCACTGCTGGGAGTCCTATCCACTCACCCCTGTCATGGCTGGACACTGCTGGGAGTCATATCCACCCACCCCTGTCATGTCTGGGCACTGCTGGGAGTCCTGTGCACACCCCCTCCTATGTCTGGGCACTGCTGGGATTCATATCCACCCACCCCTGTCATGTCTTGGCACTGCTGGGAGTCCTGTGCACACCCCCCTACTATGTCTGGGCACTGCTGGAAGTCCTACGCACACCCCCTCCTATGTCTGGGCACTGCGGGGAGTCCTGTGCACACCCCCCTCCTATGTCAGGGCACTGATGGGAGTCCTGTGCACACCCCCCTCCTATGTCTGGGCACTAATGGGATTCATATCCACCCACCCCTGTCATGTCTGGGCACTGCTGGGAGTCCTGTGCACACCCCCTTCCTATGTCTGGGCATTGCTGGGAGTCATATCTACACCCCCTCCTATGTCTGGGCACTGCTGGGAGTCCTACGCACACCCCCTCCTATGTCTGGGCACTGCTGGGAGTCATATCCAGCCACCCCTCCTATGTCTGGGCACTGCTGGAAGTCCTACGCACACCCCCCTCCTATGTCTGGGCACTGCTGGAAGTCCTACCCACCTCCCTCTCCTATGTCTTGCCACTGCTGGAAGTCCTGATATAATGTTATTCAAAATAGGTAGCGCACTGCTTCCTGTAGATATGTTTTAAGTTCTTGTGCTCTCAATGTTATAATCAGTTGGGTGCTCCACCAGGTAACGTGTCCGTCCTAGGCACGGCTACGTGAACAAATAAATCATGTGTCACCATGGGACCATGGTGTCATCCCTGTGTTTCGGGTACTCCTTTGGTTCTCATAAAAGCGAGACTCCAAACGTTATTATGAAGAATTATTTAATCAATCATCTCTGTTTTCATGATGCTTCATATGAATCAGTTCAAATCATATCAATAGGATTTCCACAACATAAACACATCCAAATGGTCCAATGCATTTCGGGCAGAAAATGCCCTTCATCGGGGAGCTTCTGCAATAAAACGAGACAGCACTAAGGATGGGATTCCATCAAGTTGTCTAAATGAAATAATCAGAACAACGTGTAAAATCACTAAAGAATCACTAAGAATAATGCGGGTAGCATGCTGGTGATAATCCGGTATCTGTGACTATAAGTGAGGTCTGTGACTACTATTAACAGATTCAGTGCACGTTAGATGGTCAAAGTGAAGAAAACGAGGGTCGTGTCTGGTATTTGACGTGGGGTGTACTAAAACGCTAAGTGAACTGAAGCAAGTAAGTTACATGCATACCAAATAGCGAGTATGATGGTGGTCTGTTATGGAGAAAACACGGGTCTACGCAAATCGTATCAGGCAGTGTGCTCAAACGATACGTGAACTAAAGGTCTCTCAAACGCTAAGTGAACTAAAAGTCGCATGCATACCAGATAACGAGTATGCGGACAGTCTATGGAAAACTTACTCGTTATGGTGTGGTCGATAGCTTCAGTCGTCGGTTTCCGTGTTAGAGTGAAAAACGGGAAGTGCTGTGAATTTAGTTAGAGTAGTAGAAACTAAAAACGGACTAAGGGGAGTGTGGGGGAAGTGTGGCCATCTTGGAAAGGGGAACCTAAGCGGTGTATGCAAAAGCGGTGTGTACAAAACAAGACAGTTGCTGATGTGAAAGACAAAATATGACAACAGTCAATCGCATGTTAGGAAACAATGTCATTAATCTAAACAAAACATGAAAATTCTAAACGGTCATTGAGACCGATTGGTTTCATGGATTGCATACAGTAAATCCAAGCCATTTCCCTCTGAAGTAAGTGCTTGTTATTGTCCATCCCTTCGATTCTCGGCACCTGTTCTAGGATCAAAAACTTAAGTTGAGAGACATTGTGCCGATTTTCGTTGATTAGATTAATGACATTGTTTCCTAACATGCGATTGACTGTTGTCATATTTTGTCTTTCACATCAGCAACTGTCTTGTTTTGTACACACCGCTTTTGCATACACCGCTTAGGTTCCCCTTTCCAAGATGGCCACACTTCCCCCACACTCCCCTTAGTCCGTTTTTAGTTTCTACTACTCTAACTAAATTCACAGCACTTCCCGTTTTTCACTCTAACACGGAAACCGACGACCGAAGCTATCGACCACACCATAACGAGTAAGTTTTCCATAGACTGTCCGCATACTCGTTATCTGATATGCATGCAACTTTTAGTTCACTTAGCGTTTGAGCGACCTTTAGTTCACGTAGCGTTTGAGCACACTGCCTGATACGATTTGTGTAGACCCGCGTTTTCTCCATAACAGACCACCATCATACTCACTATTTGGTATGCATGTAACTTGCTTGCTTCAGTTCACTTAGTGTTTTAGTACACCCCACGTCAAATACCAGACACGACCCGCGTTTTCTTCACTTTGACCATCTAACGTGCACTGAATCTGTTAATAGTAGTCACAGACCTCACTTATAGTCACGGATACCGGATTATCACCAGCATGCTACCCGCATTATTCTTAGGGATTCTTTAGTGATTTTACACGTTGTTCTGATTATTTCATTTAGACAACTTGATGGAATCCCATCCTTAGTGCTATGTCTCATTTTATTGCAGAAGCTCCCCGATGAAGGGCATTTTCTGCCCGAAATGCATTGGAGCATTTGGATGTATTTATGTTGTGGAAATCCTATTAATATGATTTGAACTGATTCATATGAAGCATCATGAAAACAGAGATGATTGATTAAATAATTCTTCATAATAACGTTTGGAGTCTCGCTTTTATGAGAACCAAAGGAGTGCCCGAAACACAGGGATGACACCATGGTCCCATGGTGACACATGATTTATTTACTGCTGGAAGTCCTACGCACACCCCCCTCCTATGTCTGGGCACTGCTGGGAGTCATATCCACACCCCCTTCCTCTGTCTGGGCACTGCTGGGAGTCATATCCACACACCCCTCAGATGTGAGCACGGTACCCCAACATACATGGCGTGTATGCGGCTTGTATTACTATTGCAATGGTGATATACGCGAGCGTGTGACGCACCATATCCCAACATTAATGGCGTGTGTGCGGCTCGTATGACTATTGCAATGGTGATATATACGCGAGCGTGTGACGTACCGTACCCCAACATTGATGGCATGTGTGTGGCTCGTATCACTTTTGCAATGGTGATATACGAGAGCCTGTGACGCACCGTACCCCAACATTAATGGCATGTGTGCGGCTCGTATCACTATAGCAATGGTAATATACACGAGCGTGTGACGCACCGTACATGTACACTTCCGTTGTTGCGGTACGTTGTACTCACCGTCTGCGCCGTCTCCGTTTCTGTGCACCAGGTCGTAGGCGTACAGGACTGGGATGACACTGTCGATGGGGTTCATGGCGTGTCTGTTGCGTACTGGGGTGCGGTTCGGACTGGACTCTGCTTTTACTGTAGTTTTTAGCTCCCGTAGCATTAGGGTCGTACGGAGTGTCGCCGAGACAAATCGTACTTGCTGGTCCGGAAACTGATGCCTGTTTACTTACGGACGCCGCGTACAGCGTGACCCGGATATGTATCTATGTATTTTTGGTTCGTATGGTGTTTGGTACGAATCGTATGTTGAAATGCTTTGGGTTATGATCGTACTTCATCGTACGTACGGGGAGGGTGTAGGTGTACGAATCGTATGGGAAAAACAGACCATACTGCGATTCGTGGGGGATTTTACCGGATCGGAATTGGCTCCTTGGTGTGCTTCAGCCGTGGTGCAAGCAGGTAACAGCAGTGGGGTGGTGGGGCAGTTTAAGGGGGGATTTCGAGGGACAATGCGGGGGAAAATTTAATTATTTATTTCATTTTCCCTCTGCATTGCCCCTCGAAATCCCTCTTTACACGGCCCCACAGCCCCACTGCTCCACTGCTGTTACCTGCATGGACCGCAGCCTGTGTGCTTTGTATATGTTGATATGCTGACTCCTTCATAAAGCCAATAGACCCACTTTTATATTTTGGTATTTTTGCCTGTTGACAGAGTCAGTAGGTCTGCCTTACTGAAAATGACTCCCTTTATAGTACAACATCATAGTCATGCGCACCTGTTGGAGTGTGGCCACCAGTCCCTGTGCCCAACCCCCACTCCAGGTACTTAGATGCAGGTCCTCTGCCTAACCTTTTACTGCTAATTACTTCACATATTACATCACCCATGACATGTACTATGACATTATCAATAACATCACTGCAACATCTGAAATACATTATTGATGACAATACTGTGCATGGGGGAGACTTAAGTTACAGTTACTTTAGTTAGTGCACACATTACAGTTGCTTGAGATACCTATAACTAGTGAATTTCTGTGATTTTGTTTAATTATAAGTTGCCTTCAACCTTTGTTTTTTATGTAATATATATACATACACATGTATACATATGTTTATATATATTCACTGGAAAAAACATAGGTTTCAGGGACGTTATAGTTAGTTGGAAATTTTACTTACAAAACCATAGAAATTCGTCCGTTATAGTTAATTGAGCTAACTATAACTCGCGCCCCCGCAATGCACTGCTGATGATGTCACACATATTACATCATTCATGACATGGTAGTGACATCACTGATCGCATCACTGATGACATCTCAAATGATATCATTGATGACATCACTGACTACATCATCCAGTGATTGTGTGTTTCTGTAAAGTTTAAATGTGTTTTATTTATATATATTGGCCAAGGTGTATTGAAGAATGACCGGATGTATAACTGTCTGGATGGAGGATTTAGTAGGTGTGTGGCTGACTGTATAAGTGAGTGATTAAATGTGGCTTACTGAATGCATGGGTTAGTGATTAAACTATGTGAATGTCTGCATCAGTCCGTCAATTGCTGTGTAAGCTTCTGCATTGGTTGGTGAGTAGCTACATGAGTGTCTATATGGGTTATTGATTGGTTGCCTGAGTATTTGTATGGGTACCTGAGCGTGTGTGAGTGGGTGAGAGGTGTGTGACTCTGTGCATAGATATGTGAGTGTTTCATTCACTGGGTGTATGGGTTCAAGAGTTCATGCGAAAATAGCTGTATGGGTGGGTGAGTGTGTGTATGGGTGTGTTGGTGAATGAATGGATATCTGAGTTCTACATGTCCAAGTAACTACATATGTATAACACAGTGCATGTAAGAGTTGAAGTATATAAATGACTGTACATGAGAGTCAGTGATTGTGAGAGTAGCTGTATGGATGAGTGTGTACTTGTATCAGTGATTGTATAAGAGAGTAAGTATATGTTAGTATCTGTATGAATAAGTGAGGTTGTGTGTGGTTGATTATTTGCATGAGTGACTAGATGTGTGGATAACTCTGGATGAGTGGCGGTGTGTGAGTGTTTGTTTAGGTGTATGAGTGCCTATAATAGTGTTGTATTGGTGAGTCACTGCATGTATGAGTGACTGTATGGGTGAATGAGTGGATGTCTGTGTAGACCTAGGAATCAGTGAGTGCGTATGTAGTAACTGGTATTGGTGTCTCAATTGTTTTGAAAATCAAAGGTTTTATTAAGGTGTGAAGAGGTGCATTAGATTTTCACATGGATGATGTCATTAGTGATGTCATCAGTGATGTAATTTGAGATGACATCAGTGATGTCATCAGTGATGTCACTGACCATGTCATGAATGATGTAATATGTAACGTCATCAGCAGTGCATTGCGGGGGCATGAGTTATAGTTATCTCAACAAAATATAACAGCGGAATTTCTATGGTTCTGTAAGCGTAAAATGTCCACTAACTATAACATCCCTGAAACCTATGTTTTTTTCAGTGAATTTCAAAGGTTTTTTAAATGCTAATTTGTAACTATAACATCCCAAAAACCCATGTTTTTTTCAGTGAATTTCAAAGGTTTTTTAAATGCTAATTTCTAATTATAATCGTCATTAAACCTATGGTTTTTTTCAGTGATTTTAAATTTTCATTCTATTCTCAACCTAGTGAAAGCAGCCAATATCCCCAGTTTTCCGGCAATAGCTTCCGCAAAATAAAATTGCCACAAACGAGAGCAACAACTAACGGTAATAATATGCACAGTAGGCATTTCCGTGCAAAAATAACACAAAAACACCACTTCCCGATATTTTCAAAGAGCAGCCAAATCTGGGGTGCGATCCAAAAACAGGCAATAAAGCGGTGTTAGCAGTAGAAATCTAACATTTGCCTTTTACTGGTGTAAACCAGAACGACTACCTACAGTGTGAAAGCGAGCCAAACCCAGAATCACATCTGAAGACCAACCCATGTCATAAACTTACTGATCATGCAGCTCCGACACCCAAGAAGGCCATAACACCCACTGCCACCAGCCTCAGGATGTCTTCCCCGGACCACCCCCTCCCTACTACCACTGAGGCAGTGCAGAACAGAGCAGCGGACCTTCCAAAAAAGGCATGATCCCTCGCCCACAAAGTACTTGAATGTTGGCAGATGTGGCAACCAAGTATATGTGAAGGACCCAAGTCATCCATCAATAAAAATGCACAAAATACCCAGTGCAGCATTGATGTGCTTGACAGACCACACTATGCAGGGCACTAACCTCTCCATGGGTAAATATATAGCTAGTGCTTGTAGTGTTGTGGACAATAGACGCACCCATGTTACCTCAGGCAGTGGGGAAGATCTTGGTCATGTAGCTGTGTTGCCCCCCGGAAGCGGAAGCAGAGTGGGCTGGTCCACCGTACGCCACTCCAAGTAGGAGTATGAATAAATAGGCCGGAGCTCTGGGCGTGGTTCACTTGTGAGAAGGCCAAACCATTTTCAGAGCGGCGGCCCTCACCCTGCCACGTGGCTGCTGCCATGACCGTGGGCTTCCTCGACACAGGCCCCCTGAGAACCCAGCGGCATAGCACCGCATACTTATGTCTGTATACACTACTGCCTTCGATCTACACTGCAGACAGCAGGGCTCACAATTTAGATGAAGTGGCAATTGCAGATGACGCAGTCCAGTACGCAAGACACATTGCTCCCAGTGTGGCCCCCCGGACCACACATCATTGCAGGGTGCGTACACGCTGAGCGCCAAAGGTACCACTAACTCAGCACACCAGAAATCAATACCACATGGCCTTATTAAGGCAGAATTAATTAGACAAAAGACATTGCTCCCACTGCAGCCCTGCCCGGACCAGGCATCATCAATGGGTTTGCACAGGCTGGATGCTTCAGGTGCCACTAACTCACTGCACATAAGTCATCGCCACGTGGCCTTATAAAGGCAGAATTGAATAGACAAAAGACCTTGCTCCCAGTGCGGCCCGCCCACAGCACGAATCATTGCAGGGTGCGCACACGCTGAGTGCTTGAGGTGCCACTAACTCAGTGCACCATAAGTCATCACCACATGGCCCTATTAAGGCAGAATTCAGTAGGCAAAAATCATTGCTTCCAGTGCAGCCCGCCCGGACCACGCATCATCTCAGGGTGCGCACACGCTGGTTGAATCGGGTGCCACTAACTCAGTGCACCACTTATCATCGCTAGCTGTACACACGTTGGATTGCCAATAACTATGCAGCTCAACTCAATGCCACGTGGTTTTGGGCCCTTGTGGATCCCTGCCTACACTGCGGTCATCAGGGCTCACAATTAAAATTGAGTCTTCATTCATTAATTACAGAGTGCAGTAGGCAACTAACTACAACGTCCCTAAAACCCACAAAATATCCTTTCAAAATCCTTGCTTCAAGAGCTTTTTTGATATAAATTATAGTATCTTCGCAGGGTGCGCACACACTGAGTGCAAAACAGATTACTGCATGAGGTTAATACCTGTGGTCGTTGTTATGAATTGAAAAATGCCTCTCCAATTGAAAAAGAAAGGATAGTTCCTAGGAATGTTGAAAAAGTAATAACTGAGGAAGCTCAAGGGAGACGTACCCAGGTTCCAATGTTTACATGGGATTGTAGTAGTATGTGTAGTATACGTCAACAATCTTATGATATTTTACTAAATTTCTTAAGACATTGTGGAAGAAAAACTGTGAAACAGAAGATTAAGATATTACAAAGACTAGATCCTTGCAAAGTGAGAAAAAATACAGGGTTGCAAGGTCATTCTCTGGCTTGTCTTTTTAGGAAAGTGTGTCAAAGTCGTTTTCATCATTTAAGAATGTTAGCAGTACATCATTCTGAAATGCAAAAGTTAGTTACAGGATTATACTACGTGAAAAGTCCTGCATTATGTCTAAATGACGTTAATACAGCTCTTTTGCATGGTTCATAGTTGGATGTAAAAAAAAATTGTGATGATATAGAGTTACGTTTCTTTGCTGGTCAACAGGTGTGTAGAGAAAGTAAGAGTTTGGTGTACGTGTTGAAGGAGAAGAGATGGAAGATAGAACTGATGTGAAGTTTGGAAAATAAATAATAGAGTTGAAAGTAGTTTCTGGTGAAAATCACAACTATGTTTTTATTTGTTGTCCACATACTCATTAAAACATTCTAACTAGAAATGTAGATGTGTTTTTAAAAAGTGAAAAGAAAAACAATGATAAATGGAAAGAATTTGCTGCTTATCTGTTTTTGGAAGGTCGTTTTGAGTTAGGTACTGTACAATGTATTTGTAAATGTTGTTACAATAAATTAGAAGAAAACAAAATGCCAGCTAGAGCTGTCCATAAAGACTTAGAATTAGTAGCTACACCTCCTGAACTTAAAGATGTAAATACATATGAGGCCACCCTCATACAATCTGTGCACCATTTCTGGCTATATTTCATATGCAGCCTAAAACAGGTAAGCTGTCTCCAACAGATCTAAAAAGAGGTTTAAAAGGAAGAGTTGTGTATTTACCTTTAGATTTCAAAAACAAAGTTGAAAGTGTTGGTGTAGAAATAGAGGATACTGAACCTGTAGTCATTCTTGTTAATGGTGTACCAACAAAGAGTCGGAAAATATGGCAAGAGTTAGTAGATGTCAGGAAACTCCAAAAGGCTACATTATATCTGGTACAAAACAATATTTACTATAAAACTGTAAATGTACAAGAAGAAGAAATGACTTTGGAAGATGAAACACATATTTCAAGTGGACAAATAGAAAAAGTTGAGAATTCAAGAAAAGAAGACATTTATGAACATTATACTATACACCCTTTACATTCAAAAGAACTGATAGGAGATACTATTGAATTGTTCCAGATGAAAAAAGCAAAAGGAACTCCCATGAGTGTGTGAGAAAAAAGGTTTGGAAGGTTGTTTCTTTTCCACAGCTCTTCCCTACTGGAAAAGGTGGACGATATGATGATCGACCAGTTCAGATTCCAGCTTCAGAATACCGTACTTTACAACTGTACGCAGAAGAACCAATATTTTGTCAGTGTATTCCATAAATGTTTCATCTTTTGTTCCATACACCTACACTGCGGTTAGCAGAGCTCACAATTTAAATTGGGACATGATTTATTTATTGCAGAGAGAATTGTACTCTATGTCCTCAAATTTTATCAAGAGAAAGTGACTAAAAGCATTCCTTGATGTCTGTGCTGACTACTGCCTTCGATGTACACTGCGGATAGCAGGGCGCACAATTCACATTGAGTCGCTATTGCAGATGGCGCAGTCCAGTAAGCAACACACATTGCACCCAGTGCAGCTCGCCCGCAGGACGCATCATCGCTGGCTGCGCAGACACTAAATGCTTCTGATGTCTCTATCTCAGTGCAGCACAACTCATGGACCCTTTATGATAAAATATTTTGTGTATACTTTCACATCTGGTGCCTGTACCTTAGTGCAGCACAAATCATTGACCCTTTATGATTAAATCTCCGTGTCTGATGCATTGATTACTGTTGTACTTGTTGCCATCACCAACCATTCCTGGAGGGCTGGCTTACACTCACCCCACACGCATCCAGTACAGACATTACTGAACATGTGACCCTGGTAATAAAAAGGAGTCGAGTGCACATGCCCGTACCCACTTCCACTAACTATTTGTGTCTGTGTGTTCATTATGTATGCAACATGCTGCCCCTGGGCCCTATCACATTACATTGTGCTCTCGACAGCTTATGCAACCAACTTACCTTTGACAGTTTGGGTAAAACTGTGGTTATGTAACTTTGTCTCAGTCATTGTACAAGTACATACGTAGAGACTCATTAGAGTACTGCAAGCAGAGTATATAGTGAATTTATAAGTATTTGGGGATTGGCTGAGTGATTGTATAAGTACATATGTTGGAGCAGCCTAACTCCGAGAATGACCTTGTCTCCAATTGGCTGCCCTTCATGTGCCAAAACTGAAACTTGAACTTTCCATGGCCCTGTATTGCTACAGCTGCAACACTCCACTAAATGTGTAATAAAAATTCATATCCACACAGATGTGTCATGTCGACCATCTTTCTTGTGTGGAACTATAGATTAATGCAGGGACAGTGATTCCCCCTGACTTCCATGTTGGCCATTTTGTGGAACTTGGTTCACTGAGTGACATATTGGAGCTTGAGACCCGGGTGACGGCAGCACTACAACATGGACACCCGCATCCAGTGTTGCCAGTTTTTTTAAGCAGTGTTGTTAGATTTTTTAAGCATTCTCTAGCCCAAAGCTAACCAAAAAGTAGGCCAAAGTAGCCAAATATCGCTACTTTAAGGAAGTAGGGGCAGGGACAGTGTCAAACAGGCGGTGAATGCATTGGAATTTATGTTGCAGCAGGCTCCCAAGTAAATTTTTGTCTAATAAAGCTCTTTAACATACTACTTTGTTGGAGCTCTGTATATATATTTATAATCTGGCAACTAGCACAAACCAAAATGTTACCGCACAATCGGGAGAAATATAGCCCATTTGTGCGTGATCTAGCCCAATCTGGCAACACTGCCCGCATCAGTTGATTCCTCATAGAGCTCAAGACGGAGCCACGCCCATAGGTCCGGAGTCATTCTTCACAGCCTCACACAGGACTGGCTTATGTCAGGCCAGCCCACTCCGCTTACGCTTACAGAGACGGACAACAACGCTACATGGCCCAGATTCATTTCATTTTTTGTGATCTGCTGGTCACACGTCTAGTTGTCCGTATGCCACAGCCACTCCCTCACGGCTGGTATACACCCACACCACACCCATCCAGCACAGGCATCACATGTTACATGACCCTACTAATAAAAAAGACCGAGGGCACATGCTCAACGCCATTTTAGAGTTGCTCGCACCGGATGCACTGCGGCCGGCACAGTCACACCGCCACAGTGATGGCCCATCCTGGCGGTCCAGACTCCAGACACCTCGTGTTTTGTGTGCCCTGCTGGACTGCAGTGTAGGCCTGAGCCATACAACAGTGCGGGCCTACCACCACGTGCGTGGCCTCACTCATCACTGAGTTAGTAGCATTGCAAGTACTGAGCGGGTTTTGTCCACAGTGTGGGCACTCAGTGTCCCTCCTCATCTCTTTCTTTCTCCAACTCACACTCTTTCTCTCTCTCTTCTTCATACACTGTTTCTCTCTTTCTCTCTCTCTTCCTCTCTCTCTCTCTCTTTCTCTCTCTTTCGCTCTCTCACTCTTCCTCTGTTTCTCTGTTTCTCTTTCTCACAATCTTTCCCTCTTTCTCACTCTCTTCCTCTCTCTTACTGTGTCTCTCTCTCTCTCTTTGTCTTTCTCACTCTTTCTCTCTGTCTTCGTCTCACTTTCTTTCTTTTTCTCTCTCTCTTCCTCTCACTCTCACTCTTTCTCTCTGTCTTGTGTTCACTCTTTCTTTTTCTTTCTTTCTCTCTTCCTCTATCTCTCAAACCGTTTCTCTCTTTCCTTCCTCTCTCTTTTCCTCTAGCTTTCTCTCTTGTTTTCTCTCTCTCACACTCTTCCTCTGTTTCTCTCTTCCTCTTTCTCACACTCTTTCTCTCTTGCATCCTCTCTCTCACAGTTTCTCTCTCTTCGTCCCATTCACTCGTTCTCTCTTTCTCTCTATCTTCCTCTCACTCTTTCTTGCTTACTCTCTCTCTTCCTCTCACTCTCACTGTTTCTCTCTTTCTCTCTGTCCCCGCTCACTCTTTCTTTCTTTTTCTCTGTCTTCCTCTCACTCTTTCTTTCTCTCTCTCTCGCTTCCTATATCCTTTGATGGACGCATGATGCACTATCTAATCTTGCTTTTTATCTGACAGGCTCTGATTCACTAATCAACGCCCCCTTCTACACCACCACAGCTGAACGCTTGTAGAACCTGCGATGATGCGAGGCCATCCTGACAACACCTGAGAAAGTTGCTTCGCCACATGGTGGACCCTCTTACACACACGCCAGTGGCAGAAGGTGAGCAGAGAGGCGCCTCTTCGCAGAAGGGGGCAGTCACCTCTGCGTGGTGGGAGTGGATAGTGTGCAGCAGCCTGGGCGCACAAGAGCGCACAGACACCTCTGAGCAGTGGGAGTGGATAGGCTGCAGCAGCCTGAGTGCACATTGGCGAAACAGAGAATTAGGCGTGTGCAGCTGTATGTACTCTGCAATTACTAATTCTATATTATCATTCAGATGACTAAACTTGAGGGTGCACCATGTCCCAGCACGCGGTTAGAGACACACCGGTGGCACAAAGGTGATCTGCAAAGATTTTCTCCAGTGTCAACGCTCCCTCTCCCTCTCCATCTCTTCCTTTTTCTCTCTCATACTCTCTCTCTTTCTCTGTCTCCTCGTCTTTCTCTCTCTTCCTCTCTCTCACTCTCTCTCTCTCTCTCTCTCTTTCTTTCTCTCTCTTTCTCTCACACTATTTTTCTCTCTCTCTCTTTTCCTTGTATCTTACTCTATTTCCCTCTCACACTCTCTCTCTCTTTCTCTTGTCTTCCTCTCTCTCTCACTCTTTCTCTATTTCTCTGTCTTCCTCACTCTCGCTCTCTCTCTCCTCCTCCTCCCACTAACTCTTCCTCTTCCTCTCTCTCACTCACTCTTTCTCTCTCTCTTCCTCTCTCTCACTCTTTCTCTCTCTCTCTTCCTCTCTCTCCCTCTTTCTCCCTCTCTTGCACTGTTTCTCTCTTCCTTGTATCTTACTCTTTCTCTCTTTCTCGCTCTCACTCTTTATCTGTCATCCTCTCTCTCTCACTCTTTCTTTCTTTCTCTCTCTCTTCCTCTCTCTCACTTTTTCTCTTTCTCCTTTGCTGGATGCATAACACACCATCTTATTTTTCTTTTTGTCTTGCAGGCTGCGATTCACAAATGGTCCAGCGATGACACTACATGGCTGTACATAGTTTTATTTGTTGTTTTGTTTTAATAAAATGTTTTATATGTAAATCCATACATGACAATGGGCCCGATGTAGGTAAATCTAATTACCACTTCTAAAATACTGAATCATACCGATTCGGTATTTAAGAAGTGGTAAATTATAGGGGGGGAAATGTAGGTAATTCTGATTCGGTAAATACCGAATCTTACAGATTCGGTATTTACCGATTCTGTAATTACCGAATCGATATCCCCCATAAATTCCTATGGGCCTTGAAGCCCATAGGAATTAATGTGCAATACCGAATTGGTATTTACCGATTCAGTAATTACATATTCTTGCAAGGGTGCAGGGGGTGTCACTTTGACACCCTCTAGCACCCCAATTACAGGCACGTGTGACATGTGGCATACAGACATGCCCTAAGGGCATGTCTGTCTGTCACATGGCACAGGTGTGCATGCCCACATGTGCATGCACACCTGGATTCGGTATTTTACCACCCAATTGGATTGGGTGGTAAAATACCGATTCTGTAAGGCCTGTGGGACTCAGAAGAGTCCCACCTACATCTGCAAGTTACCGAATCGGTAAAAATACTGATTC
Source organism: Lissotriton vulgaris (assembly GCF_964263255.1). Lineage (NCBI taxonomy): Eukaryota > Metazoa > Chordata > Amphibia > Caudata > Salamandridae > Lissotriton > Lissotriton vulgaris. The sequence goes on along the minus strand of NC_141689.1, from coordinate 1,718,581,752 downwards.
CGTTTTGTACCGATTCGGTAAATTTACCGAATCGGTAAAATAGGACCCCTACATCACAAATGACCATTTACCTGTCAGTAACGGCCGAAATCGTCTGTTACCGGTCGGTAAATGGCCACCGTCATCTGGTCCTAAGACTCTTATTTGTCCAACCTCACAAGCATCTTCCTATTATTAATTGTACAATATTACCCAATTTTTTTACGTTCCAGTTTCCCTAACATGACTGTCACATTTTTTTGTGGGGGGTTGGGGTGAGGGGGGATGGCGGAGCAGTGTTGAGAAACAAAAATTCAAACACTGTATAACAGTTAAAAGCCCTGAAGAAGTCCAGCAATAGACAAAACGCGTTGGCTATGCATTGTATAAAGAAATTTGAATAAATAATCGCTTTTTATTTGAGTCTTCATCTGCACTTCTTGGGAAAACGATTGGAATTGTTAATGATGTGAATAATGTTATGATACTTACAGAACATTGGGTTAAACATTGAAGGGTGCAGGGCCATTTTTGTACACTGAGTGTCCGACCTGCATGATTGTTGCCTCCATTGCATCTGTTCTCAGAGACTAACAAGCTGGCGGGCTGGCTCGTAGATGAAGAGCTGTGAGCCAACTGGCAGGCTCATAGAGGGAGAACCGAGGTCCGTCAGTTCGCAGAGGGAGAGCTGTCAGCCAGCTTGCATAGGAACACCTGCGGGCCGACTGGTATAGGGAAAGGTGCAGGCGGTTGGCTTCCAAAGGGATAGCAGTGGAACAGTGATGTGGGGAGAGGGAGCGTGAAGAGCATAACTTGCAGACACAGTGACCTGTGGTATATTTCCAGTTTTGGCTTCACAGATACAACTGCGGCCCGAGAACTCGCACCCAAAGAGCTATGAGCCGACAACTGGTTCGCCGAGGGAGACTTGTGGGCCCAAGAATGTTGTTGGAGGTATGCTGCTGATGGGGGAAAAGGGTGCGTTACCTGCTGATGTGGGGAGACGCAGCATGAAAGGGGTATCTCGCACAGACTGAGCTCTGATACATTAAATAGCACCCGGGACCTTTCTTTTATATTTTCACTCGATGCAAGGCACAAGATGGCTACTAACACTTACTGGCTTGAAGTGTTATCAGCCAATCAGAGAACACTTAATGTTTTCAAGTGTTAGCAGCCAATCAGATGCAATCTCGTGCTCAGGAGTTAGGGACCGTCCAGATATATATATATATCTTTTTTTTGTTTTAATATCTCAGAAACTACTTAACGGATTTACACAATTTTAACAAAAAAACACTTTCTGGACCAAGACCTTTCCTCCTGCGCAATTTGGCGTAATTCCGTTCAGCAGTTTGACCTGTAACCTTGTCTAAAGTTTCCTTTGGAAAATGCATTGATAAAACACTCTTTCGGACCCCCCTTTTTTCTCAGCCCCCACTTGACCAATCATCCCTAAACTTTCAAGATAGGAGCTGATCTAAAAAGAGAAACTTTTTTGAAAATGTTGTAAAGATTAGTCAAATGGTGCCAAAATTGTAAGTACATGGATGGCTCCCGGAGGGGGGCTGCGCAACCCCTCTCCCAACATGAGTGAAGCCCAGGTACTGCGGAGACCCTAGCGGGCCCCAACAGCCCCAGCAAGCCCCCACTATTACTTTTTAAGAAATGCCCCCGGGACCTAGCCCACCCTGGGGTCTCATTAAAATAAAACGTTGGCCCTTAGGGTCCTTCTGGGACCCCCTGAGCAGTAGTGGAGTAACAAAACTTGAGGGGGCCCCCTGCAAAGTGCATTCTGGGGGGGCCCTACACTCCGGACCCAGTCAGGAGCTCTCAGGCCAGGGGTCTGCCCCCTGTGCACAGTGCCAGAGGGGGGCCCAGGAGTTCAGGGGCCCACTGTCCCACGGGGACCCCCACACTGCATTTGCTGCAGGGGCTATCATTACGTTACTGGTTTCAGGAGCTAAGCAGGCCATTATGGCGGTGCAGGTCTAAGCCAGGTTCTTCTCAATCTAATGGCTCGGAGGGAACAATGTCAACACTTCTAGAAACAGCAGTTGTGCTCGAGTCCAATGTCAAAACTTATCTGCGGGTGTGAGGAGTTACAAGGTGAAAAGCTTCGCAACTTCCACAAATGTTTTATTAAATGCCATGTAGAACTCCCTTTTATCAAATGTTTTACACTTTGTCAGCTTTGCACATCGCAAAGCTGGCGAAGTTGATAAAAGGGAGCTCTGCATGACAGCAGGAATATGTTTGGCTACTTCTCAGAGCTGCCCTTGTGCCACTCAGCAACTTGGCTATGGAAAATCATACACCAAGATGAATGCTTGTCTTCTCTGCCCATCTTTGGTATTAACCTTTGGTATGGTGCATGACCACTACAGCATTTCCCCCCTGCTGCTCAGGCTTCGGGGTACCCCTAAGTTATAGCGAAGAAAAATCGCTCTACAACACCATTAATCTTGAACCTTGACGTCCTACACTTCTTCATGGGGAAACCAAGTGGAGGGAATCAGAGCCTACCTATGCCTCATCAAAATTCGGGAAAAATATGAATGCCTGACGTAGTTTCCTTATTTTGCACAATTTCATGGTCAACTTTTACACCTCACACACTCCTAACATAAACAAATCCCAGGACCGTGCCAACACATAGAATGCCCTAAAAGATACAGTTCTATTCCTGGGCATTTCTTTTGATAGTTTGCTTAGGGAGGGCCATGGGGCTAGCAGAATCCTATGCTTAAGCACCTTATTTTAAGACCACATGTTCCGCCCTTTTTCATGGAGGGTATGGAGTTTTTCTATTGGCTACATAATGATGAAAATTAAACATTGTTAAAGCTTGGGATAACATATGTGTGAAAAAAGTGAATGTTGCTTTTTGGTTAATATTTCATTTATTGCATGCAATCGAACAGACTGAAACTTGAAGTTCTAATTCAAATAGATGTCTAGACCTGGCACATATTTGAATTTGCTGGCCAGCATAGGGTTTGGTAGGTAATTACTCATATGGACTTAGAGTTGAAATTCTACTAGAAAAGTTGTATAACATATGTGTATTGTGCTATCCATACTTGTGTTGTAAGATGACGCATAAAAACACAAGGAATCTCTAATTTACAAACAATCTTTCACTACACTTCTTTTACTGTTTGTCACTGTTGCTCTCTCACTAAACTTTTCTCCTTCTCATATCCATCCTTCTCGCTCTGTCTCAGCCATACTCCATTTCTCTCATTGGCTTTTCTTTCACTCTCACTCTCCTACACTATCTTTGACCTTCATGTTTATAATTTTATGTACTTAGTGACACATGTATGTGGAATAAACTTCCATCCTTCTTCAAGTCTCTTAAGGCATGTCAGCTAATTTGCAATGTGAAGAGCTAAACTGGATATAACACAAATGTGACTTTTTAATGTCTTTAAACAAGCATACCTTTGCTGTGGTAATGGAGGAAGAAAAAAAGCAGAAAGGGGAAAGCAGAAGGGCCCTTGACTCTAGAAAAGGCTCAGCCGATCACTGAGAATTGGTTCCTTGAAAGAGTCATAGTTGGGAAGTCCAGGTGCCTAGAACAAAGCCTTAAATGCCCAAGGCTGCAGGAGTGACCAGGAGGAGCCCTCCCACCAGTTTGTGAAAAAGGGAGCCACAGTAATTTTTCACATCTCCAGAGGGATCACTGACATAATATCGACTACACAAATATAGACATACAAAAATATCGAGGATAAAATATCGACTACAAAAATATCGAATTCCTATCTACAAACAGGTAAGTACAAAAATATTGAATCAAAAATATTGTTTAAAAATAATATAGATAGTAAAAATATTGAATATTTGTAAATGTCTTAAAAGTAATTTAAAATAAATGAAATAGTAAAAATAATTAACTAAAAAATACTTAAAAATACTTAAATAACCTTAAAATTATGCAATAATTACTTTAAGCTAAACAAAACATACAATTTTTTTTTATATATATATTCACATGATATTAATAAAAAACATACAATATTTTTACCATAGGATAGCAGGAGGATATAATGTACTATTCCCACTCCTGTGAGTGCAACAGTAGGGAAAGCGTTGGATAGCGTAGGGGTAAAAATTACTATTCCCAGTCCAGTGAGTGCAACAGTAGGGAAAGCGTTGGATAGGGTTGGGGTAAAAATTACTATTCCCACTTCAGTGACTGCAACAGTAGGGAAATCTTTGGCTAGCGTAGGGGTAAAAGGTACTATTCCCACTCCAGAGAGTGCAACAGTAGGGAAAGAGTTGGATAGCGTAGGGGTAAAGAGTACTATTCCCACTCCAGTGAGTGCAACAGTAGGGAAAGCGTTGGATAGCATAGGGGTAAAATTTACTATTCCCACTCCAGAGAGTGCAACAGTAGGGAAAGCGTTGGATAGCGTAGGGGTAAAAATTACTAATCCCACTCCAGAGAGTGCAACAGTAGGGAAAGCCTTGGAGAGCGTAGGGCAGAGGTCTTCAAACTGTGGGGCGCGCCCCCTGGGGGGCGTGGATGGGTTCCCAGGGGGGCGCAGATGCCTCTCCAAGTATATGTAAATGAAGCTGGCCTGGAAGTGCGAGCTTTGATTATTTGCTTCATTTCCAGGCCGTCTTCATTTATTCCTAGCGTGATTTGAGTGCCCTGTGGGCAGGGGTCACTGAGTGTGGCAGGAGAGGTCAAAGAGATTACTGACAAGCATTTGGAACAATAGGTCTCGGGGAATTTAAGCTACTGGCATTGTAAATAGCTATGTCAATGCCAATAGCTCAAACTTGCATAAATGCGAGACCTGTTTCATTGCAAATACTTGTTCTTTCTTTACGTTTAGATTTCATCTATTATTCATGCAACTAATTTCAATTAAGGTTTAATAAAAAATATACAGATACTTGGTTGGGGGGTGGGGGGGCAGTGATTTATGCTGCAAAGGAAGGTGTCGCCAGGAAACCTGGGCGTTTCAGAGCTTACTTTTCACAATTAGCCTTTAAAGACCGTTCCTGAACAGACTTTGAAACTCCCTTGAAATAATGCAAATGTTTTATTAAACAGATGTAGTAGAACTCCTCTAGGGCGTGCATAAATGTCCCAAATTGGAGTAGCATTGTATGAAGCACAACACAAATGACACCCAGCAGGGGCTGGGACACAGAACATTTCACTGGTGCAGAAACACATCAAATCTACCTTCACCATTGCTCATCTTTCTGCTCACCTAATGCTGCATAGATGAAGAGGCATTGATAAGTCCATGTTACATGAAGGTTTTTGCACGAGAGTGAAATGAAGAAACGGGTCTGAAACCGAATGAGCTTGTTTATTGACCCGTACAAAATTTTAAGTAAGTTATATTGATATATAATGAGTTATAGACATATTATCAAAAAAGATATGGTCAATGAAAGACCCTCAACAAAAATAGAGGAACCAATTTTGCGGTGTTTGCAATTTGTGTAATTATGAATGGTCAGACTTATTTTGCCTGAAACATGTATTTTCTCTATGTTTCAATAAGTAAAAGCTGCACAAATTTTAATGTGAAATCAGTTTGTGGTGTATTTGTCCTATTGAAAACTATATTTGTTTGAGAGGTTGTTTGAATGTGCGTTTTAACTGGGCAGTAATAAATGCAACTTTTGTACTTTGCGTTTTCCCTCGTTTATTTTTTGATACTTTTGTTTGTGTTTCACGAGGACGAGCCTTGCTGGTCAGTGTCTTGGTTTTGAGCACAAGAAGGGACTGCTGCTTTCACTTGCTTGATTCACGGTTGTGATATTATATTATGGGATGAAGAGTTGATAATTTTTTGTTTCACAAACGTTAACATTTAAAATGTGCACATCAAAGAGTGGGTAGTTCTAACATTCGGTAGGCATGTCATAGGTGCCTGAGAGATACTGGGCCTAGTTCTAGACTTGGCGAGCACCTGCACCTCACACAAACCTAGAATGCTTAGCTTGAGGTCCAGGGTATAAGCAAGGCCACTGGATTTATGCGGCAGAAGAGGGACAAATTAAGAGACAGAGTTGAGCAAATTATGCAGCACGTTTTTTTAATACCATTGCTTCATTATTTTTTAATTTTAAAACGTGGTAAGACTGTCTGGGCATTGATTGCACCTCATTAGGACTGGTTTAATACCGAAATATAACTATAAGCAACAGAAAGAAGACCAGGCCAGCTTTGCAAAGTGCCTTCCACTGCCCAGCACCATGTGTCATAGCATTTTTACTAACTTTGGAACAGTTTGACCTAGAACCATTTTTTTGTTTTTGGTAATATCCACAGATGATGTGGCAGATTGTGGATTATGTGTCAAATCTATAAAACACCTAAATACAGCAGTAAGCAACTACATTATTTCCAGTCAATCTTTGCAAAGGGCCTTCCAATGCTATGGAACATTTTGCCACGTTTTAAGCATATTGTGTTCTGTGTGAGCTAGACTCAAGTTTCTTTTGTTGGAATCTTCAGATTGTGGATTATGTAGCAAATGTGGTAAACTCAATTATGTGGTAAATGCTGCTGCTGCAGAAACTCATAATTCCAGTGGCCCTGGCTTTAAGCAACTCAATCAATTAACGGCTGGTTTCTTTTTTAAATTTCTGCACTACCTCCACACACTTCGCTTTCTGGCAGAGGCACCTCAAAGTCAGCATTAACCATTCAGGGGCAGTTTTTTGTGAAAGCTGAGTCCATGAGGTGGCAGGTAGAAGGTCAGCAAGATTACATTCAGATACAGAGCCCTAATCCTCTCGATCCTTGGGGCCTCACAGTAATGGTTTAAGAGACAGATGAAAGGAGCGAGATTGATAGATATTGTCAAAGAGAAGGTCCAGAATAGGGAGCACTGTATGGGGACTCATTTTTATGTTTACAAATGGCCAGATGCAGCCTTTTCTGACAGATACCCCAAAGAAGGTGACAATGTAAGTGCTTTTTTTTTTTTTATTTTTTTTTTTTTAAAACCTTTATTTACGAATGCACAATACACAGCGTCTGCCTACAGCCCCGCAGGGCCGGCCGCTATGACATAAACAGGCTGAGTGAAAGTAGAATCAGAGACAGCACGTTGTTGAAGCAAACTATCAAGTCCACATTGTCGGTAAAGCATAGTTTCATACAAAAAGGATAAGAAAGGTTTAATTTTATGTTTTTGTAGAAAGAACACCAACACACAAACACATGGTATCATAGTGGCAAGGGTTGCTGGAGGTGGGGGGGGGGAAGAGATGTGGAGAGGAGGATACTGGCAAGGGGGGGTGACGCGTGCGGGAAAACAAAACGTGTAGTGGGATTAATGGAGGAACGTAAATCATGGAGATGAGGGGAGAGGGACCTCATAGTCAAGCGGAGGAGAACAGATGTCTCCGCGATAAGCATTCCACTGAGCCCAAACTCTGGACCACTTCCCTGGGCACCCACGAGCCTCATACACGGTCTTTTCTCGGAACATGGACCAATCCATGTTCTCTTTCCAGGCACTTAACAATGGTAGTCTAGGGGAGCCCCAGAGCTGCGCGATATCTCTCTTTGCGACCATGTTCCCCAGGGTAACCCAAAGCGTCTGGGCAACATTACAATCAGACGGTTCCCACACATTCAACAGACAACGACGCACTTCGGGAAGTAGTGGGATCCCAGTGACACGACTCATGACATCATGCACCCTGGACCAGTACGCTGCAATCATCGGGCATTCCCACAGAACATGGAAAAAGGTGCCATCCATCCCACAACCACGCCTACATCGACCATCCGACACCAAACCCATTCGCACCAGACGCATCCCAGTCAAATACACACGGTGGAGGATTTTCAACTGGACAAAGCGAAGCCGAGCCGGGATAGCCACTTCCTTAGGGGAGGACACAGCTGACTGCCAGTCCTCGTCGTCTAATTCGAGTCCGTCAGCCGTCCAGGCAGCCCGGAGCTTCTCAAGCTGGTCAGCTCTGTTGTTGATAAGCTTCTTGTAGATTAAGGAGATGGTGCTATCCGGGACGTGGCCGTCAAGAACTCGATCCTCCAAGGGGGAGGACTGTGGGATAACGGTACCCGGTGGAAAGATGGAAGATAAGGCGTGTCTAACCTGCATGTACCGGAAGTGCTCTCTATCATCGAGCCGGTATTCCAATTTCAGGGACTCAAAGGACTTAACCGCGCCCCGTGCCCACAGGTCCTCCACCGTGCTGATCCCAATCATGTCCCATTTCTCAAACCCTTTTGTCTTCCAGAGGTTCCCCAACCGCTCCGAATCATACAGTGGTGTCTTACGTGTCAGCCTACCACCCCATCCCGTGGCCACGGTAGCATCCCTCCACGCCCGCACTGCACATTTCGTCGGGCCAGTGAGAAGCCGGTAGGGTGCCTTAGAATACAGAGCCCTATTAAAATTGCCACCAGGCAACAATAATTTATCCAGGGCAAAAGCGGGTGCGGGCTCCGGAGCATAGGTCGCATGGTTGATGGCGCTAAGGTGCGAGGCCCAGTAATACCGTCTAATATCCGGCAATGCGATACCCCCGTCATACCAGGAGAGCGTGAGCTTGGATAAGGCAATGCGGGCACGGCCATCCCAAATAAGTTGTCGCTGTAGACTCTCGACCTCACGAAAATAGCGAGCTGGAACAGGGTCAAAGAAGTTTTGCAGGGCGTAAAGGAATCGGGGGAGCGACATCATTTTAAAGAGTGCCGCCCGGCCCAATGGAGATAAAGGCAGATCGCGCCAACGTCGAAAGTCCTGCTTCAACCTACGAAGCGGAGCATACAAGTTTCGTTCGTAGCGGATCGAGGAAGACATGGATACATAAATCCCCAAGTACTTGAAGCCATCGGCCGCTACCAGAATGGGGAACCTGCGGGGTAAAGGCGGCAACGAGCCAGCTATAACGTAGACACAGGACTTGGTCCAGTTAATGACAAGTCCCGAATTCTTACCGAAAGACGTGAGAACGTCGAAGAGAACGTTGAGCGACTTCTGAGGGGAAGTGAGATAAAGGAGAATATCGTCCGCATATAAGGAAACACGATCCTCAAGGTCTGGGGACCATCGGATCCCTTTAATAGAGGGTTCCCACCGGAGCCACGCGGCAAGGGGCTCGAGCGCCAATGCGAATAGGAGCGGGGAGAGCGGACAGCCCTGACGTGTGCCACGGCCTAAGGGGAAGGGATCCGAGCATCTACCATTCACAGCGACCTGAGCAAGTGGCTGTTCGTAAAGAAGTTTGACCCATGCGATGAAATTAGGGCCAAAGCCAAATTTAGCGAGGGGCGCCCACAGATAGGGCCATTCGATAGTGTCAAATGCCATTGTGGCATCGAGGGACGCAACCACCGCCGGCTCGGCGAGGATTGGAGCTCTCGCGAGAACGCTGTGGAGCCTACGCAGATTGAGGGCAGTATTCCTATGGGGGATGAAACCGGATTGATCCGGGTGGATCAGGTCGCAAATCACCTTAAGCAACCGATTGGCCAGTACCTTAGCAAGGATTTTGGGTTCCGCATTGAGTAGGGAAATAGGGCAGTACGAGGCGCAGCGGTCACGAGGTTTGCCGTCCTTATAAATGACGACAATGGTAGCGAGGCGCTGCTCAAGGGGGAGGCAACCAGCCTCAACCGCCTCGAGAAACATTTGACGCAGGTGTGCGGCCATCTTGTCGGGACAAAGTTTGTAAAGTTCAATGGGGAGTCCATTAGGGCCCATCGCCTTTCCCGAGCGAAGGGATCGGATTGCGAGGGCAATCTCATCGACAGTAAAAGGGGCCTCCAGGGCAAGGCAGTCCTCCTCCGATACAGTGGGCAGGGCGATGTCTCGCAGCAGCAGCCTGGAATCGGCCTCATCTCGATCGCTGACAGGCGTATAAACTGTTCGGAAGTGGTCAACAAAGCAATCAACAATTTCACTCGGATCAGAGACACTCTCACCAGATTCACGAACAATGGAAGGAACAACACGACTCGCACGTTCAGTCTTATCCAGCCACGCAAGAAGCTTACTAGCCTTGTCACCCACATCATACAGTCGGCCCAGTTGATTCACCCGCATCAATTTGGCAGCATCCGTGACACAGGCTCTATAGTCCGCCTGCTTCAGTTCCAAAGCGTGCAGCAAGGCAGGCGTGTCATTCCCACCCAGCTCACTTTCAAGCGCAGTAATTTCGGTTTCAAGAGCCACAACAGCCTCCCTCTTGACCCTACGCTCTGCGGCAATGAATGATAGGGCGGAGCCCCTAATAACCGTCTTGAAAGCCTCCCAAAGAACAGTGGGGGAAGTGACCGAGCCCACATTCTCAGAAAAGTAGCAATCTACTGCCTTAACCAACTCTGAGCGGAGCCTGGGGTTACGGAAGTGCCAGGGAGGAATCGGGGGGACCCTGTTACCAAGTAAACCGCCTACATAAATCGTAAGCAGTAAGGGGGAGTGGTCCGAGATACCACGAGGGAGATGTCGTATCTCTCGAACTGTGGACAGAGTGGAGGCCAGCATAAGGAAATAATCAATACGGGAGAGGCTACCATGCGCACCAGAGTGGAAAGTGTATTGCTGGAGTGTGGGGTGTAGTGAGCGCCAGACATCCACCAGGCCAAAAGTATCAGCCATCTCACTGAGCCACATCTGGGACTGCAACAACACCCTAGGGGGAAGTCGATCACATTCACCGGACATTACAGAATTAAAGTCCCCACCAAGGATTAACAATCCGTCCGGAAGCCCAAGGAGAGTCCTGCCAAGATCAGCATAAGTGGTAGCCTGCAGTCCCGGAGGAATATAGACAACAACAAACACAATCTGTTTACCCTCCCACCTCCCAGACACAGCAGCATACCGCCCACGGTCATCAAGGACAACATCGTCAATAGCAAGAGCAAGGGAAGACTTTACCATGATACCCACCCCCCGAGATCCTGAAGTGAAGCCAGCGTGTGCAACCAGGCGATAACCCCGGCGGTCTAAGGCTTTGCAAGCATTTCCAATCAAATGGGTCTCCTGAAGGAATACAATATCTGGGGTGTGGCGCCTCAAGAATTGCAGTACAATGCCCCGCTTAATCCTATCACCCAAGCCATTTACTTTCCAAGAAAGAACCCGCATTTCACCCCCCCCCCCCATTGCGGCACAGACATTCCACCCCCATCCACCAGCAAAGCCCACAGTTCAAAGTCATTGCAAAATGTGAAGTACCATGAAAACCAAGACAGAACAAACGAAACAAAACCCAACCAAGTCCCCGGAAACCAACCCCAAAACCGAAACCCATCACAACACCCCCCTCCCTGCACCCCTGCTGACTAAAAAGCCACCCCCAACTGCAGTGTGCCTGTCGCCCCATATTATCTACACAAAGAACCCCCCGAGGAGGAAGGGAGAAATCACCCGTTCCCGCACCGTCACGGGCAATAACACGAAGCACAAAGTTAAGTTACACAGTATATGGCATAGTCTCAATCAGAACCTCAGGGGCCCCAATTACTCCTGGGCTGTTGCACCACCTTCCGCGCCACCGGGGCCTCCGTTTCCAAAGTCATCCGCCGGCAGCGAGTCCAACCAGTCAGCAGCACGTTCAGGCTGATCAAAAAAGTAGGCACGCTCTCGAAATTCGACTCGTAGTCGGGCCGGAAACAGCATGGCGTATTTCAGTCCCCGATCCCTCAAGCGACGCTTGACTCCAAGGAAACTTGATCTTTGCCTCTGCACTTGGGGAGTGAAATCGGGATATATGGAGACAGAGTTATTGTCATATTTTAAAGGGCCGTGCTTGCGGGCGGCCTGAAGGATAGCGTCTCTGTCCCGGTAGTGAAAAAGCCTCGCAATAATAGGCCTCGGTGGGTTTCCTGGCTTCACTTGTCCTCCTGGAAAACGATAGGCGCGCTCCACGGCAAAGAACTTACTGAGTCCTGCTGGTGCTAGTTGAGCGACAATTAGTTCCTCGACCAACAGGTCGGTCGATACAGCACCATCGCATTCCGGCACTCCGACGAGGCGTATGTTGTTTCGCCTGGCCCTGTTGTCATAGTCCTCCATCCGTTTGACCAGCAGATCATGCGAGGCACGCAAATTACCAATCTCGGATTGCGCCTCAGCCATGTCCGTCACCAGACTCGATGCTTTAAGATCTAGAGCCTTCACCCGCTCGTTCGTTTTGGCTAAGTCGGCCCGAATAAGAGTTACATCCACCGCCACCGTGTCTATCTTGGACACGACGGCTTCGAATTGCTGACTCATATCAGCCTTTAGTCCAGTAATGGCAGCCAAAAGATCATGGAGCGATACCTCTGACGAAGATGGCATGTCCGTTTGAAGTCCTTCAGCACCAACGCTCGTGGCCCCGGGGGAGCCTCTCGGCTGTGTGTAGCGTTCGGTCATGTTGGACTGGATCGATCCCCCCCGGGACGCAGCCTTCCGGCGTTTTTCGGCCTCCGCTTTAGTCGCCATCTCACTTCCAGTGTTGGCCGGAGAAACAGGAGAAGTGGCGAAAAGGAGGAATAGTCTCGAAACTCCAACGTGCCAGCGAAATGGGAGTATCGCGACCTCCGTGCCAGTCCTACGGAGGAGAATGTGGGCTGTGAAGGCAACAGGCGCAGGCAGAGTAGGAGGAGACAAGAACAAAGAGATGGAAACCGAAAGTGAAAGCAGCACACCTCCGGTGGGCCAGATGCCAGTCAGCCGTTGTTGTTCAATTACAGGTCGGCCTCAGTGGGTAGCCGAGTCCCCGGTCGCGCCCGCGGGCAGGCCAAAAAGTTGCAGATGTCAGAAAAATGGTCCCCGAGGTCCGATTTCGACCAAAATAGGAACGTTGGCATCAGTGAAGATAGCGCTACAAAAGCCCGTCAAACTGACCAGGATAGGTGAAGGATAAATGAAGAAGGACGGCGCGGGTCTCGGGAGCTCTCTGCTCACGCGACCATCTTGGATGCCCGCGTAGCTCCTCCCCTCAATGTAAGTGCTTTTTAATTGTTTTTTCAAAGGTTCATTCATTAGTGAAGCTGGCGCTGCTGCCAGGATTGTAAGTGGCCACTGCTGATTATCATTAAGGAAGCAGATGCAGCAGGGCTGGGGCCCAGGCGTTTGAGGGGCCCACTGCATCACAATTAAGACTGTCTACCTTTAAAAAAGGGGCATGAGAGCTTATTTTCCTTTCTAGCATTAGGACGGAGGTGATGGTCTGCCATGGTGGGGAAGAGGTAAAAGATGCAGAGGAGCAGCCTGATACTCATAACTACAGTTATCATTAGCGCAACAGGTGTAGTTGCATTGGGGTCCAAGATTGTTAGAGGCTCACACCACCCCAATTATGGGCATATGTATGTTTGGGGTAATGCATGTTTTTGTTTGATGCATTTGCTGTTTTATAAGTCTTATATATAGTGCAGTTTGAAAACTATTGCAAAAAGTACTCCGGAAATCAACTCATAAGACCGGGCACTTGCATGCAACCATCTCCTTCCTGCTCCCCCAATCCTTGCCATAAAGTTTTGGAGGGGGGCCTCAACGTCAAAAATTTAGCTTAGGGGGGCTCAGAGCAAAAAAGTTTGAATACCTCTGGCGTAGGGGTAAAAATTACTATTCCCACTCCAGTGAGTGCAACAGTAGGGAAAGCGTTGGATAGCGTAGGGGTAAAAATTACTATTCCCACTCCAGAGAGTGCAACAGTAGGGAAAGCGCTGGATAGCGTAGGGGTAAAAATTACTATTCCCACTCCAGTGAGTGCAACAGTAGAGAAAGTAAATATTTAATATATGAATAAATATAAATTAAATATCAATACCAATAAAAAATGTATTACAAGTAAATACCAATTTAATACAATATAATAATTAATCAAAAATTAAATTAAATTACCAATTAATTCAAAATAAATACAAATAAATAAATAAAAGCATTTAATTAATTACAATTAAATAACTTCCCACCCTATTCCCCTATAAACCCACAACCCGCTCCGGAAAATAAATTAATTAAATTCACATAATTTTCAATTAATCCATTAATAAAAATTAATTACCAATTAAGAATTAATTAATGACCAATTGAAAACTAATTAACAATGTTTTCAAAATAAATACCAATATATAAATTAAAACATTTAATTAATTAAAAATAAATTACTTCCCACCCTATTCACCTATAAACCCACAACCCGCTACAGTAAATAAATTAATATAATTCACATAATTATCAATTAATACATTTTAAAAAATGAATTACCAATTAAGAATTAATTAATTACCAATAAAAAATTAATTAACAATTTATTCAAAATAAATACCAATAAATAAATTAACATATTTAATTAATTATAATTAAATTATTTCTCACCATATTCTCCTATAAACCCAGAACACGCTACAGAATTAAATTACGCAAAAATTAAATAACATAAAATTCATTACTTAAAATAAATTACAAAAAAAGATACACTTTCCACACATATACTAACATACAAAACACTTATTCGATATTATTAAAAATTTGATAATTTTAATAACCTATATTATATACTTCGATATTTTGACTTTCTATATTTATAAAAATCGATATTACATTATTTATCTTAAAAACGATATTTTTGATGACTATATTCTGTCCATTCGATATTTTGTCTATTCTATATTTTGAAGTCGATATTTGTGTAATTCGATATTTTTTACTCGATATTTTGTCTGTATGCCTCCTACTTGCAGCAGAAGAACCAATATTTCCATAACAGACGTCTACTTTGAAACAAGGCCAGCCCAAAATCCAGCATATAACAAATTAGTATATATCTGTTGGGCCCGGGTATATGAAATGGGAAATGCAATGCTTTGCTGCAGATTGTTGTAGCTAAAATGTAATAAAGAGAGTTTTATAAAAAAAAAAAGGCCAGGAGTGTGACGTGGGTACACATCTGTGGTCTCGTCGTTTGGCCTGTGTAAACGTATTACCTGAAACATGACGGCCGAACAAGGGGGTAGGGGGGAGAGTGTACTGCCACTCAGAGCACACCACACTGTGGTGGGTGGAAGCAACCAGAGCGACCCTTACTGGAGGGAAGTAGCGTGGAGTGAAATTAGACCCCGTGGGGGGGGTGAGAAAGGTGGGGTGGTGGAGCGGGAGAGGGGGCTGGCAGGAAGGATGGGAAGCAGAAACATGCCACTTCTGCAGCGGTCACCAGAGGGTAGGGGGGATTTGAAGGGGGTGGGATGCCAGTGCACCCGTTCAAGTGAAAAAGTGTTACTGTGTTTGCTTAATTCATGGCCCCAGAGTGTCTTCACAATGAAACGCTACTACACAATCTCAGAACTGACTCAAGCTCATGGCTAGTGTGATAAACTGAACCTAAGGGAGGCTTTATATTCCTTGGAGGATAAACGTTTATAATACAATCACACGCTTCGTTGTCTAGTTACATCATGTGGCTAATAAAAGTTTGTGAAGTTAAATTCTCGTGCTGACCAGTCGATGTTCGACAGTATTGTTAGTGTGCGTTACAGCTCAGACAGGCCTCAATCGATCAACTGTTGACTGTGACTGTGGCTGTTAAAACAAAACAAAAAACGCCAGAGCCCATCATCATAAATTAGAGGGATTAACCAACTACACTACGGGCTTGATCGGCCTGGGTTGCAATGCTTACTGCTAGACACAAATAAATACTGAAACGTGGTATATATTCAGCTGGTGATAAGAAAAGAAAGGGGACCACGGATAAGCAACATTCCACCAGCTTTCAGGTTCAATAACCTAATAGGCTCCACAAATGTTAGCTGCTAATCACAGCCTACCAGCTCGGCGCTGGCTAGCTGTTTACCAGTTATCTGTGACGCCTGGGCTGGTATTCTGGGATTCGGCAATACTAAGATAACTGCTGATGAATATTAATAACTTAATTTCCATAATGTGCAAACTACAGTTGATGTTGTCATTACCTGGCAATGTCTAATAGCATATGCGACTAACACCCAACACTATTGCACTTCTTTCATCATCCTAAAAACCTTTATTAATCGATGGCACTTCATAGATCCATTCCCTCAACCGAGCTCCAATAGAAAGTCTGAGCCAGTTCCGCCGAGTATCTAACAGGTAGCGTATAAGTGACCTAAGATCTCTGGGTAATTGCACCTAGGACCTTTCCTTCTGACTCTGCAGGAGCTGCTACACACAGGCTTTCCAAACCCAAGGGATCCTTCCACAAAAGACAAACACTGCATTGCGCACAGTGACCACTTGCAGTATGTGAACCCTGACAGGCACATTTAGGAAATGTGTCCTCTGTGGCAGAAATCTGTGGAAGAGGTGGGTATGTCTGGGGAACTTCAGGAACATTGCATAATCACGTGTGATCCACTTTAAGGAAATGCAAGTGCCAGTGGCGGCTGGTGACATTTGAAAGTGGTGGGCGGAAACTAATAATCATACTGCACAGTAGCGAGCGAGCGTAGCGAGCGAGCCCGAACCGTCTAAGGAGGGTTCGGGGGGATTTCCCCCCGAGAAAACTTTGAAAAAATAGTGGAAAAATGGTGCATTTCCAAGCAAATTTGAGGAAGCAGGAAGGTTAATAAAGCAATTGTCAAAGTGCAGGTATTACATTATTAAAGAGCTGTCATATAACATACTAGGTAGCTGCTTATTCAGTATAACAACAGAACTTCATAACAGACTTCAAGATACAATGATGAGAACCTCACAGATTGTTTTTATTTAAACTGCAAACAACAAAACAAACCACTTTTTTGATTAAAACTGCAAACAACAAAAGAACCAACTAAACAGGTCACAAACTATCACCATTCAACATATTTACTTTTTGTATCTAAATTCAGCACGTCTGTCTTTAAGCTCAGCAAATTTTTCAATTAATTGAACGTTAAAGTCAGCAATATTTTGAACAAGCTTGCTCTCTATAGAGAGCATTGCCAACGCATTGAGTCTTTCCTGAAGCATGGTGTTCCTCAGGAATGTCTTAATCCTCTTTAAGGCGTAAAAAGATCGTTCTGCCTCTGAGGTTGTCATAGGAGTTGTAATGACGATTTTTAGTAAAGCTACAGTCTCTGTAAATGTCTTTTCCATATTAAGTTCATGAATTAAAGACAGCAAAGACCTGCCATCTTTGGCCTTCTGGTACACAGGCATTGAGTACATTACTGTCAACTCACTTTTCAGGTCCTCTTGGTTGAGCATCGGATAAGCTTCCACAGCCTCATGCAGAGCATGCTCAGGGAAGGATTCATTATATTTTTTAAAGTATTTACTTTCCAATAATGCGGCACACCCCAAATGTTTTGTGAAAGCAAAACGCTCTTGTGCCTGCACAATTACAATTTCACAGATCTCTTTTGCACTTCGGACCAGAGTGGTGATGTTTTTCCTGTGGTTTGAAAAAGTTGAAGCCGCTGGCAATTGGCTGTCTAAGTTGTCAACCTCATCTCTCACTATGTTTATGCTTGCGACAAACTCCGTGGTATATCTTTTCACAGACACAGTATCTACGTCTCGTCCTTGCAACTGATTGTATAAATTCTCGGCCTTTGTCATTATCTTTTCAAATAAAAACAGAAAGAACTGAAACTCTCTATCTTTAGTGTTCTGGCAAAGCCACGGGCTTCACTGTGACTTTTGAAATCAAAGGTTTCATTGGCTTCTATGGCTTCAAAACATTGCACAAGGTCCTCCGTATATTGAAATATTAGTTGGACTGTACGTATGTTATAGTTCCAACGAGTTGAGGCTCCCCTCGGAACCCTTTTGTCCACAATCTCCTGAAGTGCTTCCATTCTTTTTGGGGAACGTGAGAAGAACGAACGGCAAGTGACAAAATGATTTCTCTGACAAATGCAGTGACCCACTGACCTATTTACAGCATTTTGTGATCTGCATCAGGTACATGTTCTTTGCAGCAGGCCAATTCACCTTCTGTGCTACCTTTCCATGAGTCAAAAATTCCATTAGACAAAACTCTGATCTCTCTCTCTCAGAAAAACATTAACAATATCCTTGGTGCAACTGCAAGTGTTGCATGGCTAAACATTTATAAGGCCCCAAAGGCGCGACCTGTAGGCTGGCTATGCCAATGTAAGGTTTCATTTTGCAAACATGGCAGTTCGCTGAAGTGGCTCGATGCGAGGTAAATTAGAGGGAAAGACCCCTCTTTAACCCTGCCCCTTTGCCTGGTGATATATTTTTTCTCTTTCCCGCCCCAAGCGAATTTTTGTGATTGAGGTCTTTTACAGATGGTGATTTTGGAGAAGAAGGTCCTAGCAGGATTAACCTCAAGTTAACAGGAGCAGCTTGTTAACACTGCAGCTGGGTGGTAGGTTCATCAGCGCTCAGCCAGGGATCTGGGTGTTAACAGCTCATTGGCTGCCTCAGCACGAGGCAAGGCAGACCCTGGAAACTGCTGCTTCTGGCTATAGCATCTGCTAAACTCCAGCCATGTCTGCTAAAACTAACAGCGTGCAAAATTAAGCTTGTAGTTTCATGCAATAGCAGTTCAGTGTGCAACTCGTCACTATGTTTGTGACATACGCAATCTGCACTGTGACTTTTGGCTCTGACTGCTAAAGAATGTGTAGAATGCGCAAAAGATTAATTTTACCTAGTTTCCCCGTGTATGCAGATCTCTAATATAGTTTAGAAAAACAAGTTGGACGGACCTGTCTAGCAGAATGTCTGACACTGCAGCGTCCGGCACCGCAGGGGTTTGTTAGAATAACCCTCACACACCAACCTGGTTGGTGTCATGCTTCATCATCGGGTTCCCAGCTGAGGAGCCGAATGCTACTCAGCTGTGTAGCATTCGGCTCCTCAGCTGTGCTGCGACACCTGATTACAGTAGAGCAGTATTTTTCTGAAATTGTGATGAAGTGGTGTATTAAAAATATCTATGGGACTTTAACTGATAAAAAATTCTTTATTCCCAGTGGCCCAGGATATAATAAAAACTAGTGGATAACTATAAGAGACTTATTTAGTTGGGTCTAAGTTATCTGTTAGGTCGACATGTTTCAGCCCATATACAAATTGTGTTGGGCTTTCTTCGGGACCTTGCTCACAGTGAATTAAAATGTGGTGTGGGTGAGAAATCGGAATGCGGAATCGAGAATATGTTTTGAGCCAGGTGAGCCCTTTTACACAAGTAGTGAAGCTAAGGGTCTCCTGCCCCGGGTCCCGATTCACTTTGTATTTCCGTAACCAATGTAAAATACCGCAGGTGGACACGAAATACGGTCAGACCACATGGCATAAGCCAGCACACCTTAGCGTGTGTGCTGTTTAAAATGCATATACATGTGGCGTAATTACTATTGTGCCACTCACTTTCACTTTTCTCACCCACACCACATTTTAATTCACTGTGAGCAAGGTCCTGAAGAAAGCCCAACACAACGCAAGGCAGTTTTCAGTCTCCAAAGTTGGTTGGTTATTCATAAGGTTTTCCTCAGGAAAGAATTGGGTAAACTTATACCTCTATAACAAAACAGAGTGTTGAATTAGCACTTTGGAAATTTCCATGACTAGCTTCAATTTGGGTGTGCAAAATATGCACTTCACGAGTTTAAAAGCCAATCTTGATGCACAGAATCAGGATTGGCTGAATCTTGCATTGTAAGGTGCACTTTCGAATATGTCTGTTCCCCCAACATAATGAAATTGCCATATTCACAAGTTTGGTGCTGCATATGGGATTCTGGTTGTTACGGGGAAGAGTAACCTGAAACAATAGGGATTAATTGGCAGTCCTCTTGCATAATGTTTCCCATCAAAGGCTTGCAAATATGCTCCTGTCAGAGGCAGGAATAAATGTATTAAAATGTATTAAAATTAGGATTTTTCTCAGTTTAGTAGTAAAGTTAGGAGTCCTAACTTTACTACTACTAAATTGAGAAAAATCCTAATTTTAAGACTTTCGGTATTCACAGAAGGCATTTAGGAGTCCTAAAGTTAGGACTACTAACTTCTGTGAATACCGAAATGAGTAAGTGCCTTCTGTGAATACCGAAATGAGTAAGTGCATTCTGTGAATACCAAAATAGTAGTAAGTTTAGGATTGAGTCTTAAGTTTATTCTGTGAATCGGGCCCTGAGACTCTCCACTCTGACCTCGGCTGAGCGGCACCAGGGCAGTGGCTCAACATTTCCGACCACTACTCCTGACCTGACTCCTCCCTTGGACATACTCACTCACCTTTGGCCTGGGCTGCAGCTTCAAATGCGAGTGGGCAGCAGAAGACAGGGCGAATGGGTGAGGCTAGCCACCAGGCAGGGGCTAGTACTGTAGTAAACAGTCCTGCCAGTATAACAAAATTATCCTGGCACAGCGGCTGCACCCTTCTCAGTCAATACTAGTAAAAGTCACACGCACTTTTAACTTTTAATTACAATGCGCATGACAATGACAGGCATCAGCCACCAGCCCCGCCCCCACCCTGAAGACCGCGGTACTGCGCAGATGCATACACAACAACTGCGCCCCACCACGCCCACGCACCATTTAATTATGAAGAGCCGGCCCCGGCGTACTGCGCACCAACCATTTAATCAATTTATTAAAAGACTCAGACAGGTCGGCAGGGTGTGTGCACAGCACCATAATTAATGAAGAGAGGCTTAGAGGTCGTCACCGTGGCGTGCGCACACCGTTTAATTTATAGGGAGGCCATGCGCGCAGTTGAGCACCATATTATTTGCGAAGACTGTCTTGAAGAGGCATTCTTGCAGCTGTCTCCCTCCGCTGAGAGTGAGGCCGTCCCTGGAATGTGGGGGCCCCCCACACCGTAAGGTCTGGGGGGGCTGTGTTACGCCCCTGTTGCACAGGCCTAGGGGGTCAGGGTGTTTCCACCCTGCCCCCTTCTCTTGTATTATACCTTTGTTTCTCTGTTTTCTGGTTACTCGCTTCTACCGAGTCACAAGATGGATGCCAACACTTCCTGGTTTGGAGTGTTGGCAGCCAAACACAGTGACGCTCGTGCTCGGGACTTAGGCTCCGCCAAGATATCAAAACTTTTATTTTTCTAATTTCTCAGCGACTACTGAATGGATTTACACGATTTCTGATCCAAGCACTACCTTTTTGCCAAATTTGGGGTATTTCCATTCGGTAGTTTCAGCTCTAGCCTTGCACAAAGTTTCCTATGGGAAATTTATTTTTTGACTCTTATTTTTTGAATTTCTCATAAACTACTAAATGGATTTACACCATTTAAAAAAAAGGTCGCTTTCTGAACCAAGCTCTACCTGTTTGCCAAATTTGGGTTAATTCCGTTCAGCAGTTCGGGATGTAGCTTGTCGCAAAATTTCCAATGGAAAGTAACATGGGGAAAAAACGCTTTGGGACCCCCCCTTTTTCTCAGCCCCCGCTTGGTGAATCACCCCCAAACTTTCAGAATAGGAGCTGACCTGGATAGACATTTTTTTGGAGAGAATTTCGCAAAGATTCGTCAAACAACGCCAAAGTTATTAGCAAATCAAAAAATGCTTTTCCGATGGAAACTAGGTTATAACTATAACTACCTACTGGAGACTGCCAGTAGTTAATATACACACACACACACTCACATCCACACACACACACACACCCACACATACACATGCAGACACACACACGTGCCTGCTGTCATTACCAGGGTTTGGTATTTACCAGGTTTGTAATATGCACACCATTGTGAGTTTAATTTCAGTCCTTGGAATAGGGTAAAACCCGAAGATAATTCTACATGGTTGGTTCGACCGAATTTGATATCCGTGAAGGGGGCCGGGGGGACGGGTGGGGAAATCCTACCCTGGCGAACACAACTAGCAGTGCACCCGATCTAACATATGAGGAACGAAATTTGGGTTCAGGGACTTTTGTCTCAAATAATGAGAGTAGTACAAATGAAAGACAAGATCTTGGTAGCAAAGCAGTAAAAACACAAATTATGTTCTGGAATATTGCGGGCCTTCGCGCTAAAATTATGGATGGTAGTGTCTTAGAGTTTGCTAAAGATTATCAAGTGTTAGCCCTCCAGGAGACCTGGCTTACTACAGAAATGCACCTGACCGGGTATAAAACGTATTTTTCGCCAGGTATTGCAGGCACCCATGGCAGGGCAAAGGGTAGTAACTGCGGCGTACCCGGCAATATTGAAGTGTTTAGATACTGACGCAAGAGAGGAGGAAGTCCTAGGCCATTTTAAGATAATTTTAGAAAAGGTAAATGAATGCCTGACAGTGAAGCAAAAAGGGAACATGGCAGTGAAAAAAGGATGGTTTAACCACGACTGCTCAGCAGCCCATAAAACTTTAAAAAGAGCGCTAACAAAAACTAGTAGAGACCAAGAAGAGGTTAGGACCCTGAGAAAAGCATACAGGTTGGCATGCAAAGTGAGAAAAGAGGAATTAAAGAAAGCATTATGGAACCAACTCCATGAGAGCTCACTAAATAGAAACAGCGAACTATTCTGGAAGGTGGTGAAAGCACCCTTTCTGACGGATACAAAGGACCAGCCAAAAGTAGAAGTCGCTATTGAGGGACCAACCTGGGTAAATCACTTTTCAAAAATCTTTGGTAAACCTCCAGAAGTAGTTTTAACAGAATGAAACAATAGACTAAAACAGGGTAAACCATTTCCAATCCCATTGGAAGTACAACTTTATGAGGTAATAAATGCAGTTAAAGCAAGTAAAGGTGGAAAAGCCCCTGGCCCGGATGGGGTACCAGTCGATTTCTTCAAATTCAAATTAGATCTGTGGGCCCCAATCATAAAAAGGGTGTTTGCTGCCACAATGAAGTGTGGACTGCTTATATCTTGGACCCAATCAATTTTGGTACCCATATTCAAGAAGGGAAATAGAGAGGAGGTGTCCTGTTATCGCCCGATCTCACTCCTGGACTCGCTGGGGAAAGTACTGGGCAGAGTGGTTCTCCAGCGCTTACAGGAGTGGGCGGACGATACCGGAACCCTCTCGGAAATCCAGTATGGTTTCCGGGAGGGTTTCGGAACAACGGAACAAGCACTGAACCTGGCCCTGATGATGGGAAAGTATGTGTCGGCTAATCGGGAAAAGCTGTACATGGTATATGTCGACCTTTCCGCAGCTTTTGACTGCGTCTCCCATGCAAAACTATGGTCAGTTTTGATCGATATGGGAATAGATATAGTTCTTGTAACCTTTCTTAGAGAACTATATTCCAACGCCTCCTCCATGGTACGTTTCGGAGTACGGGGTGAACTTTCAGACCCCTTTACAGTGGAGCGCGGCGTCAGGCAGGGGTGTGTCCTGGCCCCCTTTCTTTTCTCCCTCTATACCAATGGTCTTGAGGTAGAGATGTTGAGGGGGCGCTTGGATCTGCCCCGTGTGAAAGACCGCCTGGTGCCTGCGCTCCTATACGCAGATGATGCAGTGATTTTAGCACGCACCCCACGAGAGCTACAAAAAGCCCTAAACAGGTACGCAAAATTTATGAGCAATCTAGATCTTCACATAAATGTAAAAAAAAACATACGTCATGGTGGCAGGCCAAACAAAGAAACATGGAAAGAGTATCTTCCTTGACAACGAAAAACTAGAATCAACTACCCAATACCCTTACTTAGGGATTATGATGGACGAGAAGCTTAACTGGAAAGCGGCCATAGAAGCCCGTAAACATCAACTTTTGCGATCTACTGCGGCACTTATAAAATTTGCCCAGAAATTAGGGAAAAGGCCACCAGTTGAACTACTCCACATTTATAAAGCTAAATGCCATTCCATCGCACTATACGGGGCAGGCCTGTGAGGACATAAAAATATAAAAGCCTTGCAGGTAGCGGAGAATACCTTCATGAGATTTCTATTGGCCGTCCCAAAATGAGTATCTACTTTTGCCTGTCATGCAGAGCTGGGAATGCCCCACATTGAGGACTTGGCAAAGATTGAACCTATACTTCTCTGGCGCCGTATTTGGACGTCAACAAAAAATACATTTACCAAAGAGATTGTTGCAGACTGTATGACATTGGACCACGTTGAAAAAATAGAATGGCTAAGATACGTAAAAAACCTTCTTACTGATTTAGGGATGGCCAAGTACTATTCCAACCCGGCAACAATTGTAGAAATCCCCGAAGAAAGAGCTAAAAACAAGGGCGCTGAGTCACATTTAAGAGTTACGTATCAGCCAAGAGATTAAGAAACCATCAGTACAACAGTCCTTGGCGGTTATGACCACATTAGAAATGGAACCCTATTTAACTTATGTTGATTCACACTTTGAGCGCTTCTTACTAGCAAGATTCAGACTGAACATTTTCCACAGGGTTGTAGCCTTTCCTAATAGAAATAGTTGGGAAGAAAGCTTAACGGTATGCCCGTGTGATGAAACATCTGAACAGTCAACGATTCACACCGTACTGTTTTGCAAGTACTATTCCGCACACCGTAAGCTATGGTTAATTCCACTGTTGAGAACTTTAGGTCTCAGAAAATGTCGGCCTGCCATGCTGTGGCTGCAATTCTTAAACTCTGAACAAATATGTAAAACTGTGAGCACTTTTTTAAAATGTATTTTTAAACATAGAGTAAATCTTTAATATGATAATGTTTGCCTATTTGGACCAATTGATAAGGATACCAATTTTAAATGAATTTAAATTAAATCTGTACCAGTTTTGTTAAAATGAATTTTAAATGATGTAATTTTCTGTGCAAATGCTTTTATGGTTTTCTATGGAAATTGAAACCGAATAAAGATTTACTTACTTACTTACTACATGGCTTTCCATTTTCAAAGCGCCAAAAGTGAAATGTGCACATTCCGCGCACATACTTTATGTCAGGTTGATTTGGCAACAATTGTGCAGGTAAAAATCTTTGGGTTACGCAACTGTGATAAAAGGTACCATGTCATGGAGACTCACGCAATGCACAGCTCACTGTTTAGTCAGAGTGATATAACACATGAAAGCCAGATATGTCGAAGCAGGAGTGCAACAGGCAGAAATAAAACACTACCGCACCAGCTAAATCTTTCATAATACAAAGAGCACTGTTTGGTTTTGCATTTTTCAAGAATACATTAAGGGGTATGCTTCTTCTGGGTTTTAGATTTTAATGACACTTTAATTACTTTCTAAATAAAGAACCTACAGGCTTTGGAGCGGTTCTGCAATCCACAGTGTCTTCCCCCCGAGGCCGGAATGAGCTGGAAACTTGTTTCTTCCCAGAGTAGAAATAGTTCTTAAAAATGCAGTTTAGCTCCAGGTGGAATGCAGAATGCATAGCAAATTAAACGACCGAGCCTAGCGAGAAATTAACGGTGCACGAATCCTACATATGTTCAAAAAGTACACGCAGGGACAAGCAAAACAAACCCACAGACACTGCACGTTCCTTTGCACCCAGTCAAAATGGGAGTAGCGCAAAACATCTAAAGAACTGTACACAACAACATCGTCCTCTTCATGGGCTTTTAATATTACTACCAGAAGATTTCATATACATTTGCAATTTTACTTGCGGTGATCTTTTGTATATCTTTACACCTGCAGTGCTCCTTTCCTTACCTTTATTCTATCAAATCAATTTAAAACCGATATTTCTGTCGATACTTGCAGATGTGAACCCTCCCACAATCCCAGCATATACTGTATTTACTGCATATGGATTTCCCGAGAAATTGGTTTACTGTGTGAAGAATTCTAGCAGCTGGATCAGTCATGCATTTGCAGACAACAAGACTTTGGTAATACAATTTGTAGCTTAGCAGGGTACATTGGAGCGGAATCCATAAGATTTTAAAAAAGAAAAATGTTATTATAAGTGGAGCATGTCAATTTTAAACTATGATTTCTACTTACTGAGTACACTCTCCTGTAAATAGATGTGATCCACGTTTGTTCCATTTCACATGCACACCAGAAAGTATCAAGCCGGTGGGTCCCGCCCTAGAGATTTACAGAGCACAAGCTAGGGGAGCGGTTATGTACGGAAATGAACTCTGGAGCCACACGTGCAACCGCGATCTGGTAGTAACCGAGAACAATTTTATCAGACAGCTCCTATCACTTCCTTCTAGCACACCCTTGCTGCCTATTAGACTTGACTTGGCCCTGAGACCTCTGGACGAAGACAATGGGCCTGCGGCCCCTATTATTTTGGCGCAGGATCTGGTCAGTTCCTGAGTTAGCTAATTATAGGTTAGAACTGCAAGAAATCCTTACTCTCCCAAACATCGGGACAATTCCATGGCTAAATTTTTATTAAGAAAGAATTAAGGAAATTAGGGATTCCCACCGTATGGTCTGACCCGCTTACATCTTGTCCCGGGGTTACACGGAGGCAGATTATTATCCAGTATCAGGAAAGTAAATTTGCTACCCATATGCAAGGAACTTCCCCCGGCACCCTAACATCATCATTTTTAATAATCAAGGACAGCTATAGGTTCGAAATTGCCCTAGACATCATAGACCCAACATCAATCAGGAAACTGTATCTCCAATGGAGGTGTGGTAGTTTACCGTTCCGCGCCCTTACTAGTAAATGGGCCGACCCACCCCCGTCTCATTGCCCCGGATGCAAATCGGAACAAGAAACTGATTTGCACATACTTTTTTTCTGTAATGCGTATGAGCAGGCGCGGAGAAAATGGATTTTCCCACTATGTAAAAACTTGGGCTTCTCCCATTGCCTGCAAGCATACAGGGTTTTAAAGACAGATCTATCTGGTCATATTGCCTTTGCTTTAGCCAAATATCTGGGATCTGTCTGGCACAAGAGGAGACATCTTCTAAATGGGGATCTATGAAAAATTGTTATAAAGGAAAACCCTGAGTCAGATAGTCTCTGAATGTCAAAAGGCGGGTCCTTGTATTTGTATAACGTTTTTACATGTTTTTATGCTTGTATATATCTTAATATTTACTGTTTTACATTCAATGTTATCTGTACCTTTTATGGCACATGATGCCGAAATAAAGATGATGATGATGATGATGATGATGATAAAGCTAGCATCGTAAAAACCCTGATATAGCTTTTACACTCTCTACTAGACAGCACCTTATCAGGATAAAAAACAAATTGTCATAATCTCGTAGTCCTCCCGGGCAGGTATATGATAGGATTCTGATATGAGCATCCTCTCTCTTAAAGGCAAACACATAGAATAGAACATTCTCAGATGTTGACCTGAGTCGGGGGACAGAAGTGAATTTCTATGAATCGACGAATGCTCGTATCACTTAACAGCTCATCTAAGACATTTGGGCAGATGTAGGTAGGCAAATACCTGTCGGTAACAGCCGAAATTCGGTAATTTCGGCCGTTATCGACCTGTATTTGGAAAATGAGATGTAGGTGGGCATTTTACTGATTCGGTAATTTACGGAATCGGTATTTTAAGGAATCGGTAAATTACCGATTCCTTAAAATACCGAATCAGTAAATTACCGATTTTGCTATGTAGGGAGCACTCAAATGAGTGCCTTTCCCCTTTTAGGATTCGTTATTTACCACCAACTACAAGTTGGTGGTAAATAACGAAAACCTTGGAAAAAGCATTTTATTTGCTTTTCCAACAGTGCCATGTTGCAGACGGTATGTATGTCTGCAACATGTGCACCCATACACAATTGAGGGGTGCAACAGGGTGTCAAAGTGACACCCTGCCACCCTTCAATGTTTCCCCCTGTTACCGAATCGGTAAATACCGATTCAGTAATTGTCATTCATTCCTATAGGCCTCCAGGCCCATAGGAATGAATGGCAATTACCGAATCGGTATTTACCGATACGGTAATTACAGAAACTTACCGATTCGGTAATTTTTTCGGTAAAATTATCTACATCCCATTTGCCTGTTCCTAAATACCGAATCGTATGATTCGGTATTTAAGAATCGGTAATCTGGGATTACCTACATCGGGCCCCAAAACACTTAACCCCCTTCTCTCCACCGAACACTCCTGAAGATCAGGTGAAACATTCTCTTTGTGGCTAAGGATGAGCAGAAACAGTGACAAAAGACAGCTTTTACTTAGAACATCGGGGCATATTCAGTAAAGATTCATACAACTCAGGGCAGCAAGCAAAGTTGCAGCACTGTGTTGTGTTCATGTGAGCTATCTAAAGAGCACCATATCTGATGTGGTGCTATTCAGCTCTGTCCCTGTCCAGTTGCACTGTGTGCTGCCCAGCACCAATGCAGGTACCCATGCACTAAACTGCACGAGGGCCTGTGTTACAGACAGGACTGTTTTTTGCCCGAAAGCATAACATCTACATATAGACAAATCCTAAGATACAATTTCCTCTTTCTATACATGTTGCAGAATGCATCACACATAGAAAGAGGAAGTAGTAAGGGGAAATAAAGATATTTCTCCTCATTGTTGCCTCTTTTGGGCAGTCTCACCATTTTTGTGCAGACCTAGGCTTACAAATCTTTGTATATCTTGGTTTGCCTCACAATACATAGGTAGATTCACTGGAACACCCATGTTCCACCCAGGTAATGCCTACCTGATGCAAAGTAACACAAGGCAGTGCTATGCACTAATTTGCATTACTTTATATTTAGTAAACCAGGATAAGCCACTTAAAACAACTTTGCGTGGCTTAGTAAATGCCAAAATAGATTTTGTGTAAGGTTGTGTCACAAAATTGGTGCATTAACTATGCTGAAGTTTAGTAAGTAATCTGCAGAATCCAACAATAACATTCAAAGTTGGACATAAAAGAGAACAATAGGCCAACATCTGCTGATCCCATTCTGTCACACTGACAACAGTAATGTCACACAAATGTGAAAAGAACACCCTAATGGTGCTACCCTACAGATTTCAACCAAGGAAGTGGCCGGATACTCTGTCCAGGATGCTTCCATTATTTCAGTTGAACATCCTTGCACTCCCACAGAAACAGGGACTTCTTGGGAACTGCAGTTTGTAAGGAAGAGGAATAGGAGAGTAATCCCAGTGTGCCAGACCATGGTTGCAGCTACTGAATATCTGAACCAAGTTCATAAAAAGGGAATCCTCCAGTTTACTCATAGTAAACCCAACATAACTGCTTGCTTTACTTCCAGGATGCGAGGAAAAACCTCCTCAGGAAAATTACTTTTCTGAAATAAACTTTGTCAAGGTCAATCTCTTGAGAATGAGGAAGAAGGTTTTGGAACAAAAGAAGGACCCAACCTGAATAAAAATCTGCCTGGAAAAAAATAGAAGCAAAGGCCATCTGTTGGATAAAGCACCAAGCTCACTCAATCGCCGAAGGATTTAGGCCCAGATCCTTGTACTGGGGTGAATGTATGACATTGTTCTACATTCTGTCCATCAACTGTGTTTTTTGCAATTTTCACCCGAGTGTGCTGGGTATACTCAGACGTGAGTCCCAGGCTCTCCACACCACTGGAGTCAAGCTATCCAGGCTGATGAAGGCTGATAGCCAGAAACCGGTCCTTGGATGCTTGATTCCGGTCTGGGAAAGACATGGCTTGGTAGTTCGGACTGGACTGTTCCCATGAGGCACAGGGTCAGAGCTGATTTGCATATAGCCAGTGTCTTTCCCAGGGTGGTGTGGAGTGCACAAAAACGATGGATTTAGGCCCAGATCCTTGTACTGGGGTGAATGTATGACATTGTTCTACATTCTGTCTATCAACTGTGTTTTTTGCAATTTTCACTCAATCGCCTGACAGAAGTCATAGCCACTAAGTACAATAGCTTTAAAGTCGGACACCTATGGTCTACAGATTCTAAAGGTTCTAAAGGCAGGGTCGGCAAGCATTTGCACCAGTTCCATATCCCAAGTAGGTACGAAGGATCAGATTTAAAGTTTGGTGAGTGGTACTCTGTACATCAGGGTGGTGGAGGACATTATGTTTGCTACCCTTACAAGCTACCACCAGCAAAATTTTGAGATCACTGCTAGCCCAACAGTGATCCCTGTACCTTGACAAGAACGTCTGTCATTGTAGTTCCTATCAAAGTACGTAAACTTTAATTGAGGGACGTCATAGCTACTGACAACCATCCACTAAACTGTTTTAAAAATGTTGCTTTTCAAAAGCAAACGCCCAAACTGGGCTACATTTTTTTTGTTATGAAAAGGGTGGGCGGCGTAATTCCCTTCCTCTGACGGTCTCTACTTCTTTGGGCCATTGGCGGATGCTGTCAGTCAATGGAGCCAATGGGGACTTTAAGGAAAAGCTGGCAGTCTGCTCAACTATAAATGAGGTGGGTAGTCCTAGGGTTCGGTAGAAAGAGTATTCCATGACATTTGTGACAGAGTATACTGCCTGCCAAACTCCAAGTCCCCCCCTGAGTTCCTATGGATGGACTGAGAGGTAGAGAAACCTTTCAAGTGGGAAGAGCAAAGGTATCACAATCTGAAACTCCTCCTCTGGGCTACAGAAAACCCTTAATGGCAGTTTGCGGAAGACAAAATGTAGATGAAGTCAACCCTATGTGGAGAAGTGTGGCTCAAAGGGTGGAGAAGTGTGGCTCAATGGTTAGAGCGGCAGACCTTGATGCAGAGCGCTGGCCAGGGACCAGGGTTCGATTCCCGCCTCGGCGGGATCGGGCTTAAATTCCTCTGACCGGATATTCTCGCCTCAGTGCCGAATCTAAGCATGGGCCCCACGCTGCAACTCTGGGCAATAGCTTGCTTAGTCTCCACAACGGCCCCTGATACACAAGGGATGCCTGGTTTCACCATGGGATGCCCAGGAGAGGACACCTCACAAGGAAAAGCCAGGAGGGGTTCCCTTGTGGTAGGAGTACAAGCGCCGGGATGCTTACGGGTTACAGTTCGTGCTATACAAATACAACACATTTACATTTACACATGTCAACGCCGTAGTGAAAATATTGGACAATATGTAGACTCTTTTCAGAAAAAGGATTCACCCCCTTAGGAAGGCATTACTTCCTAAACAACTTTAAATGCCTAGAATCAGAAGGAAGAGGGGAAGTTCTTCAAGATGCATAAACAGCAATAGGTAAATTCCTTTTTTTGTGACCTAAACAACTCAACTATCAGACCACTAAGTGTAAGCGAGTTAGACTCTCTGGGGACAGAATGGCGAGCCTGGGAGGAAAGGAGTGACATTGAATTATCCATTCTTGAGCTGTTGGCATTAGATCCGAGGAGGATGCCAAGGTGAGCAGGGCCAAGCCAACACAGTCAAAATCACTGTAGGACTCTCAATTGAAATATGTGAAAGAACCTTCCTAATCAGAGGAAAATGGGGAAAGGTATAGAGAAGATCTGTCGGTCATGAGCAGGCCAGACCGTCCTCTCCTCAAGTTCCATTCATCAATGTTCTTGTACTAAACGAATGGAAAGAGAGCATTCTCTCAGCCTGCAAAACATTTCAGAACCCAAACACCCCACCTCTAACAGTGGGATTTAAAAACATGCAGACTCAGACATAAATCTTTGCAAGGTGTAAAGAGTCTTCAAGTCTGTCCAGTTCCACATTGTCCACACCGTTGATATGAACTTCATGAAAGAACAGAAGACACTCCCTTTGCATATCAGAAATTGGAGCCAGCAAGATTTTGTATGGCCCTTGAATGAGTTTGTCCTTGATGGTTGATGTGAGAATTGGCTGTCATATTGTCCTTCCAGAACAAACAATGCTGTTGCCAACATCAAGGTGGCAAATTGCAGGAGAGCCAGTACGATTGCCTCTAAGTCCTTCCTATATGAAGGAACCCATGACTCTCCAATGTCTGTTACTGGATTGCCCAGCCCTTGGCCATGACCATTGCCATGCGTGATCACAAATCCTTGAGAAGGGGAAAAAGTGACAGTGCTTGATTCAGAAGATGACTGTCCATCCACCAAAGAAAATGATTGTCATTTCTCCAAAGTAGTTATTGCCTGATATCTTGAGTCTGGGTGTATCACATAGACAAGGTCCTGAAACACCGGTTTCCATGCTTATAGAAGATTTTGCAACACCATACACAGATGGAACCTGGCCCTTGATGCCATGGCCAGGAGTGATGCCAACTCTCCTTGTTTCTGTCACCAAGCTTGGGCCCAGAGCACTTCTTGTCTCATTGCTCCAGTATTTTCAGAATTTTGCCAACCTGTAAAACCCTGTGGCACATATCCATTTGAAAATAGGCCCTAGAAACTCACATTAGTTCTTATCTGTTCCCATGAGGGGAATGAACAATCCAGTGGTGTAAAACAGGGTGAAAGATACTTCTCTCATGAAGACTACCCACCTAAGATATCATCACTTTGCTAAAGACTCCTGGTGCTGATTTGAAGATTTAGAAAAAGATATAAGGAGGGCCCCTTTCTTGGTTTATTTGGGACCAGGGGGAATACGTAGAGAAACACAGGGTGTCCCGTAATGCAGATAGTGCGCTATTCTATCTGGCCAAAATGTATCATTCTAATAGTTACTGGAGAGGCAGGTAGTATCGATGTTGCTAAAGATTCAGGTCAAATATAATTCCCAACACACTGTTTATAATACGAACAAAGAGGGCTATTATTCAAGAGTTTAAAAAATCACATGTATATTTTATTACATATATTTGAGTAGACAGTTTGTTAAAATTGATGCATTAAAAACATAAGCACTTAAAACATGAATGTATACAAATTGCAAAATGTAACAATCAATACAAAATTTGTAGAATAAAAACAAGAATCAAAGAAAAAAATGTCGACGCAGTGTTTCGGCTTTTTTTCTTAATACAAACACCTTCTTCAGGACAGATTCTCGAAATTAAAAACAAGATTAATAGGACTCAGTAGTATACTGAAGTTTCAAACTGCCTCCGGATCTCTATGTCAATCTGTAGATCTACGGGCGTTTTGATCAGAGTTTAAATAACTTTAAACAGTGTGCAATGAAAGTATACACACTGTCCGGGGGAGCCACCGGTCTTTGGAAAGTACTTCTAAAATATTTTCATTTATATGGTATAGGAATCGCTGTAACCGAGGACCGTCTTCTTGCTACATCTACCGGCTCATAAATCTTGGGGGTTGACCTCCCTTGTTAATGAAGTTAAAATACCACGCTATTGTTGTGAGCTCGGCCTCCCTGCTCCACTACGGACAGCTTCATCGTTTCGTCTCTTGGTTGAAACGGTGAAGCTGTCCGGAGTGGAGCAGGGAAGCCGCCCTGGACCTGGGTTCTCTGTTCTCCATATGCAGGAATACTGATGCTTCTGCCCTGCTACAGATGTCATAGTACGTGACTTTAACTTCTTTGGTTAAGAATGTTTCCAGAGAGAAGATCTCCAAGAAGGATGGTACTTTTGGTCAGTATCCACAAACTCAGGCGGGATGCCATTGAATCCTTAATCTTAAAAGGAAGCACATGCTTCCAATCTTTAAATGCTTTAGTAACCATTAGCTCCAATTGGTCTCTGAAAAGATTGATTCCCAATAAAAGGAAACTTCTGCAAGACATCTTTTTAGCTGGTCCTGCCTTCCAATCTCTCATCCATAAATGCCAATAAGCTAGTACTAAGGCTGCTAAAGATAAAGCCAAGTATTGAACCTCACCTGCGGTAACCGTTCCATCTCCTCCAATAGTGTAGAGCAGAAATTATCATTCACCCCCTTGTATGGCTCACGCATGAGACTGAACACCCTTTACTGACGGTTAAGCTGTATAATCAAGAATATGTCGAAGGTATTTTGTGGTAGACTATTCCCTGCATATGCATTTTCATGGCAGTCGTATTCCATTTATCCACTGCATCTGATTGAGGGTAAACAGACAAAATATCGACTACAAAATATCGAATGGACATAATATCGAGTACAAACTATAGACTGGACAGAATATCGAAAAGACATCCAAAATATCGTTTTGAAGGTAAGTAATGTCATATCAAATATAGATAGTCAAAATATCGAAGTACGTAATATAGGTTAAGAACAATATCGAAATTTTAATAATATCGAATTTTTTATAGTGTATTTTATGTGTTAAAAGTGTTTATTTATGTTATAATTTAATGTTATTTAAATTTTGCGTAATTTAATTCTGTAGAGGGTTGTGGGTTTATAGGGGAAAAGGGTGGGAAGTAATTTAATTATGATTAATTATATATGTTAATTTATGTAGTCTAATTTAATTATAATTAATTAAATATATTAATTTATGTAGTGTAATTTAATTATAATTAATTAAATATGTAAATTTATTTATTGGTATTTGTTAATAATTAATTGTTAATTCATTTTTATTTAGTAATTAATTACATTTTAATTGCCAATTAATTTTATTTAATTGATTAATTGGTAATTATGTTAATTTAACTAATTTAATTTCTGTAGGGGGTTGTGGGTTTATAAGGGAGTAGGGTGGGAAGTAATTTATTTATAACTAATTACATATGTTAATATTTTTTTTGTATTTATTAGATTTTAATTGTTAAGTAACTGTTTAATTACTAATTAATTAATTGTTAATTTGTAATTAATTAGTGTTAATAGATCATTAGTTGTAATGATTAAATTAATTTAGTATTTGTAATTAATTAATTACTATATTATATTAAAGTGGTAATTACTTGTAATTATATTTTTTATAGATATTAATATATATATATATATATTTAAATGATATATGAAGTATCTACTTTCTCTACTGTTACACTCACTGGAGTGGGAATAGTAAGTTTTACCCCTACGCTATCCAACGCTTTCCCTTCTATTGCACTCTCTGGACTGGGAATAGTAATTTTTACCCCTACGCTATCCAACGCTTTCCCTACGGTTGCACTCTCTTGGAATGGGAATAGTAATTTTTACCCCGACGCTATCCAACGCTTTCCCTACTGTTGCACTCTCTGGAGTGGGAATAGTAATTTTTACCCCTACGCTATCCAACGCTTTCCCTACTGTTGCACTCTCTGGAGTGGGAATAGTAATTTTTACCCCTACGCTATCCAACGCTTTCCCTACTGTTGCACTCTCTGGAGTGGGAATAGTAATTTTTACCCCTACGCTATCCAATGCTTTCCCTACTGTTGCACTCCCTGGAGTGGGAATAGTAAGTTTTACACCTACGCTATCCAACCCTTTCCCTACTGTTGCACTCTCTGGAGTGGGAATAGTAATTTTTACCCCTACGCTATCCAACACTTTTTCTCTACTGTTGCACTCTCTGGAGTGGGAATAGTAATTTTTACCCCTAAGCTATCCAACTCTTTCCCTACTGTTGCACTCTCCGGAGTGGGAATAGTAATTTTTACCTCTACGCTATCCAACTCCTTATCTACTGTTGCACTGTCTGGAGTGGGAATAGTAATTTTATTCTTCCGCTATCCTACGGTGATAATATTGGATATATTTTAATTATATTATGTTAGTATATATATATATGTTTTAAGAAATATGATTGTAATTTTTTTTTATAACTTTAATTAAATATTTAATTATTATAAGGTAATTTAAGTATGTTTAAGAATATTTTAGGACATAATTTTTAATTTTAATTTAATGTAACATTGTTTTTAATAAAGTCGATATTTTTACTAACTATATTATTGTAAACGATATTTTTTACTTGATATTTTTGTACTTACCTGTTTGTAGATACAAAGTCGATATTCTGTCTGTCGATATTTTGACACCGATATTTTTGGTACTCGATATTATGTCCCTCGATATTATGTCAGTGATCCCTGACTGAGGACAGGCCTATGGGGTAACCGATGTATGCCCTGTCAATGTAGCTAACAAGGCATCACTCACTCCTTAAGGTATGGGCTAGTTCTGGGTAAAGACCCTCTATGCCTCAAGTCTGCTAGTAATGGAAAGGTGCTTCAGATCCCTAAACCCACAAAGTATTCAAGCCTTCATTTATCAGTGTAAGAGAATTACCCTCCCTGAAGGCTTAACAAATGGTGGGAAAAGGGTTGGAGAGGATCTCTGTTCTGGTCTGCAACAGCAAGTCCTAGAATGGTAGGCAAATGCTTCAGAATAGCACATCCATTTATTTATGAGATACACATTTAACTCAGATGGAAGGACCCATCTCCTTAGGACTGAGGAACCTTTATGATGGTGAATTGGACTACTGACCTCTTTCTTGACGATGGGGAGAGTGTTTTTCCTGCTACACTCCTCAGCTACTTCAGCTTTTGACACTGTTTTGTTAATCATACCACAAGGCATATGCAAAGAACCCCTAAAAGGAGAGCAGAAGTGACTTCACCTGCTTCTACGATGCATGTTTACCTCTTCTTCGGAAGAGGATTCAGACCTATCATGTTATTGTTTTGCTATACTTTTATCTTCTATCATGGTAGACCATGAACTAATGATATGCGACTTTTAAATACCCTAGACTAACCAGAAATGAGGTCAAACAAAAGGCAGTAAATGATGCATGAAAAAGGGACTTCCTGTTCAATATAAGAAATACCTTCTAATTTCTTTCTATAGACACCTATTTGCTTTTCTTTTAGGAAACATCCACTAACGATTTGGAATTTCAGTTACAAACACCTCAAACTACAGTGAATCTTCAAATAAGATTGCCCCTTTCAATTTACCCAGAAGACGGTCGGAGTCCAAAGATTTCTTCAGATCCTTTCAAGGTATATGTGTGCACACTACACACTGGAGCCATGAGGAATCTTTACCCCTCCCTACAGATTATCCCCTGGTTTTAGAATTGAAAGACATATTTATTAAAAGTTCATGTAACGCAAGGCAGCAAGCAGAGATCGTGTGCTGCCTTGCTTAAACAGGAGAGAGTTGAACAGCCTCATATCTAATAGGATATGCCTCTTTTCAACTCTCTCCATGCGTTGGTGCACTTGATGCAAAGTATTAGATTTGGGGGTCTCTAGATGGCAGAGGTAGGTACCTTTGACCAAATAGGGACCCTTGCATCTAGTCAGGATAAGGGGGTACACTCCTAAAATAACCCATGCTCACCCCCTTGGTAGCTTGGCACGAGCTAGCAGGCTTATCTCAGAGGCGGTGTGTAAAGCATTAGTTAATACATACAGTAACCCACTGACAACACTACAGATGGACACCACACAAGTTGTAGTATAAAAATAAGTATTTTTATATAGACGTAACACAAGACCACAAACAACACAAATTCACAATTCTGTACTTTAAAAAGGGTAGAAATAGCTTAGTTCTCTTTAGATGGTAAATGCGACACTTTAATTTCAATGTACCTTTGGATGCGTAACGCTATACAACTAAAGTGTTGCAGAGAAGGTGATGTTTCGGTTCCTTAAACGCAAGAATGGTGATGCGTCGGTTTCCTACTGCTGCATAGGGGACGGTGATGCGTCGGTTCTTCTCTGCTTGGGGAGGTGATGCATCGGTTTCTTACTGCACTTCCCTGGCAATGTGACTCGGTCTGTGATCAGGTGCAATGAAACAAAGTAGCGTCTCCTTCTTGATGT
The DNA here is from genome assembly GCF_964263255.1 of Lissotriton vulgaris. Taxonomy (NCBI): domain Eukaryota; kingdom Metazoa; phylum Chordata; class Amphibia; order Caudata; family Salamandridae; genus Lissotriton; species Lissotriton vulgaris. Next base: position 1,718,544,384 of record NC_141689.1, on the reverse strand, counting down.
GATAACGATGCGAGCATGCCCGACGGCCGTGCGGCGTCTCAACTAATCTTCTGAACCGTGACAGACCCTACGACACGCTTATCCGTTGATGCAACGGTGTCTCCTGCGATGGCGACACTATTCTGCGGTGATGCAAGGCACTTCTGTGATGCAGATGAGACAGCGGCAACACCCTTCTTAAGTGATGCTACGACAGCGGCTGCAGCGGCGTCACGCTTCTTCTTTGTGAGTCGTGCTACTAGCTCCTTGCGACACGCAGTCCTTCAGAACGCCCAGCACAACAGTAGGCACTTCAAAAGAACTCAGGGGAGCTGATTGGGGAAGTCTGTTATCCCTGAGACTTCAGCAGGAAGCAAGCTCAATTTCCAAGCCCTTGCAGATCCTTTACAAGTTGATGAAAGTAGCACAACGTTCTTTTCTCTCTTCTTTGGCAGTCAGGCTACCACTGCAGGCCAATCCACCCAAACATCACTCAGCTTAGGGATAGTCTCCTCCTTCAGTTTCTCTCTGGTTCCTCTCCTCAGCAAAGGTTCTTCTTGTTTCCCAAAAGTGATCTAAAGTTCAGGGGTCTGGGTCCCCATATTTATACTAACAAATCCTTTGTCCTCTGAAGGCCTCTGAAGGCAGAGGGTCCTGTACCCAGTCCAAACCAGTTCTGTGCTGTCCTGGAGCACTTTGTTGACAAGACTCCTTCTTTCATTTGACAGTGTGGGCCAGGGACATCAGACGCACCACAGGAGGTGGAGCCAGCATTGTGGAAGGCAGGCACAGCCCTATTCAGGTCCCAAATGCAACTTCTCCCCTCACTCTACATGCAGATGAGTCTATTCAGCCCTGTATCGACTCACCCTGTCTCCTGGAATCCCCCAGCTCCGGCCCCTGTCACTCAAACTCCAGACAAGAAATACACAACCTAGCAGAGGCAGGCTTGGACAGTTAGGCAAGAAAATACCTACTTTCTAAAAGTGGTATTTTCAAACACAGAATGTTAAAACCAACTTCACTAAAAGATGTATTTTATCCTTCTGAGTTCAGGCATACTAAACACTACTTTCAACCTAGTTCCGTTAGTCAGTTAGGATTATAAGATGTTGTAATCAAACTGCCCATTCTGGCCCATGTGGAAGAGGTAGCCTTGCAATAGTGAAAAACGGGGTCCCATAGCTGGGGACATTCCAACTGCTGCAGGATTCTGCCCTTATCACCCTGTGGAGGACCACAACATCCAGGGTGCAACGCGAGCCTACACAGGTGTTCTGGGTCTTGCTGACGAGGGGGAGGCGCCCGACCATCTTTGCTCATAAAGCGCAGCCTCTACCCCCACAGCCTGGGTCCCTTAGCTGTTTCCACGACCTTCTTGATGCCGCTCCTGATTTTTGTTTAACTCTCGCTGTGGGTGTTGACTGCCGCTGACAACTGCTGGGGACATTCCATCTGCCGCAGGATTCCGCCCTAATCACCCTGTGGAGGACCACAACATCCAGGGGGCAACGCGAGCCTACACAGGTGTTCTGGGTCTTACTGATGAGGGGAGGCACCGAACATCTTCGCACATAAAGCGCAGCCTCTACCCCCACAGCGCGAGACATGCGAGGGACTTGTCGGGCGAAGCCCGGGCAAAGGGCGGGCCCGTCTGCATCCGTCATAGCCTGGCAGAGACTGGACTGGGCCATACCTCTGACACCTGGCTATTGGTTGCTTAGTGGTAAGCCGGGACATCATATCGCCTGAACTTCCTTGAGCACAGTGTTGTTTTCTCCTTCTAAGACCCAAGAGGCGTTGATTGAATTAAGAGTAAACGAAAGAGTCCAGCTGCCACTCTAGATGCTTTTATTATTAGGGCAGGATCTTTCGTAAACCACGAGATTCAAATTGCTGAAAGGCGATTATCGCTTGAACGAACGCACACTCAAATGAGCTCATCTAGGCTTTCAGGCACGCCACTCCTATTCCCACTGGTAGCCATTGAAGCAGACAGAGAGGAGGGGTTGATGGCTAATTGCTCTGATGTTTCTATACCCCCAGGGAAAAATGATACAATTAATTCACCAAGCCCGTCATTGGAAGCTAGATCAAGGAAGCAAAATACAAGACTGGGGAAAAAGGAAGATGACAAATATGCAAAAAAGAAAGCTATCCCCATGACAAGGAAAACTAGGGCTAAGGCGACGGGGGGATACTACAAGCAGTTACATCTAAACTTAACACTGAGTTGCCAAAGGTATCTGCGAAGAGCGTATGCAGCCAGACAGAGACCAATGACGATCATAAGCACTTCGATCCAAGTAATTATTATGGGGACTTGGAGCGTATTGTAAAAAGATCTCTTGAATCCGCTAAGGAGGCTATGTTATCAGAGCTAGTGGATCTTATTAGAGAGGTTTGAAAACCCATGGAAGAGAAGTTGGGTCATTTGCAAAAATCTACACAAATTAGGGAAAATGGCAGTAAGCCTCATAGTGATTGCTCTCAGAAGACAGGGATGTATAGATTACATGGACATTCACTACCATTAATAGCCCAGGATGATATTAGGCAAATATTGGCTGAGACAGAGTCTAGCTCAAGGAGTAGTGTGACCAGGAATAGTATTAGACCAAACCCCAAGTCAACAGGAGATGATAGGATGGTAACAATTGAGAATGAGACACGAGCTAGCAGTGTGCCACAAAGAAATGAGGCGGGCCTCCCATACCGAGATATAGCCCATGTTAGACTAGGAAATCGATCTGATAAACCAGTATTGCAGAGCTCAAAAGGAACAGATTTAACCCCTAAACATGATGTATTAAACTTACCTCCCGACTCCTGCCTGTACGTAATAGTTCTAGCAGGGGTACCGGCACTCAGGAGGGATCAGAATTGGGTGAACTTGAGAAACAAGACGGTAGACTGGCTAGTAAAATTTAGGCAATTTAACCCAGATAGAGCGGTTGATATTTTAATGGTACGAAGGGTGGGATGGGTGGGAGGAACTAGGAAGAACCTCCGGGGGCGATTGTGTGGTGGTAAATTTTAGACAGCCACAGATGGTTAGGGCTGTTTTAGCTACCAAAGAAGTAATTGTTGCTGGGGACACCAGTATTAGTGTCCTACCACTGGGGTATTTTTATCGACCAATGGCAAGAGGAAACGCCACTGGTGCTGATCCCATAGTCCAATTGTCAAATGGTTTTGAGGCATTGCCTTCCCTAGATGATCTAGATTGACATCCAAAGCTCCCATATTGTGGGCTGGATGCTTCCATAGTGTCTTGGAAAAAGGATCCCTTGGTTAGGGAAATCTCCCTGCGGACACCGATAATGGAAGTCTACCAGGCTGAGCAACCAAGGGAACAATCGATTGTAGTAGCATCTGAAGAGATAGTACAGGGCATCCAGGAATTGCAGGAGGAAGATGGCGAGGGGCATATTAACACTCTATTAGGATATGACACCACAAGCACACTAACAGGGATTATTGGAGGAACATCCGTGCAGCTTAGGGACTCGATTGTGACCCCAAACTTATGTCTCACACCGTGGAACATTGCAGGCCTAAAGAGGAATATTGTTGACCTACTCTGGAATGAATATATAGAGGCTAGTGATATTACACTTTTTCAGGAGACTTGGCTATTAGAAATACCCCATAGAGTGGGTTTTAGAATATTTAGGGGCCGATTCCGATCCTGGAAAAAAAACGTCTGTACGATTTTCATCCGGAGCCATCGCCGTACGATTCGTACCCGTCCGTCCGAGTCGCGTAGTACGATCCGTATTCCGTCAATCTGTCCGAATCGTCGCAATCCGTACGTATTGCAAGGCTGAAACAGGGAACCGTATGACTCGTACACATGCCGTACGACCCTACGAGTACAATCCGGACCGGGGTATGAGGACGCGATTCGTGCGGTCCACTTCAGGTAAGGGCGATTCGTACGGGAAAGCACACAATCACTTACACATGGTACGGTGTGTACACCCCATGGTAGCAGGGGTACGGTGCATACCCCTGCGATCTAGGGGTGTACGCACTGTACCCCGCGATCGCAGGGTGTATGCACCGTACACCCAGCGAACATGGGGTATGGTGCGTACACCCTGTGATCGCAGGGGTACGCACCGTACCACTGCAATCATGAGGTGTATGCACCATACTCGGAGGGACCATTCCGTACCTGTTTCGAGGTGAACTCTGCTTTTACGGCTGTTTTCAGCTCCCGTAGAAAAAGGGTCGTACGATGCATTGCCGACACGAATCGTACTTGCCGGGTCGGAAAAAGTGGCCGCGAACCGTACAGATGTCACGTGCAGCGGGTTCCGAGAGAGATTCATACGGGGATTTGATTCATACAGTCTCTGTTCGATTCGTACGGAGTCCAGCTCCTGGTACGAATCTTACTTCGTCGTACATACGGGGAACGTTGCAGGGTACGATACGTACGGGAAAAACGCTCCCAGCGGCTATTCGGAGCGGTTTTCCCGAATCGGATTCGACCCCTTAGTGTGGAGGCCAGCCCATCAGTGAAAGGTAGGCCTTCGGGGGATTATTGATATGGATACGGGTCTCTTTGGATATTAATAGTGTTCCATTAAAATTATCGTCTCGAGAAATATTGTGATTAAAACTGGTTGCAAACAATGGGTAGGCCATATTTTTATTTAACATCTACAACAGACCAGGCCCGCCCATTGTGATTCGGTAGTAATAAGCCAGTTGGAGTCCCTCTTAGATACATTAGGTCACAGACCAACCATTATAATTGGAGGTGACTTCAATTGTAATTTTGAGCCTGTGTTAGGATTTGGCAATTTGTTTGAGGATGAAGATATGGCATTTAATATCCCTGCTATAAAAAGTGGTAAAGTACACAGTTGCTGTGAGCCAATTATTAAGGATCACAATGGGACACAATTTGAGAGCATGCAACGGGCGCCTGCCATCCAATAGTCCAAATGCACACACTTTTATCAGAGGCAAATCCTGAACAAATATAGATTATATGCTGGTGACGCTAGGATTCTGGAGCCACTTGCTTGACTTATTAATTGACTCTAGAACAGAGAGCGACCATCGACTCTTGAGGCTGATGGCACTTCAGGACTTCCCAGATCTTTTGACTGGGTGTGAGTGTTTGATTGATTCAGATGCTCCGTCCATCACCACCCCCTTTTGTACCGCTTTTGGCCGCCATAGGTGTGGCAGGGTATGCTCAGACGTGAGTCCCTTGCTCGCTTTGCCACTGGATTCGAGCAAGCCGAGCTGAAGATGACTGGAATGCCAGAAACCGGTCCTTGGAAGCTTGTTTCCGGTCCAGGGAAGACATGGCTTAGCAGTTTGGGCTGGACTGTTCCCATGAGGCACAGGGTCAGACTGATTTGCATATAGCCATGTCTGAACTGGGGTGGCAGAGTGGGCTAAAGAACGGTGATGGATTAAACCCAGATCTTTTGACTCACTGGGTGTGAGTGTTTGATTGATTCAGATGCTCCGTCCATCACCACCCCCTTTTGTACCGCTTTTGGCCGCCATAAGTGTGGCAGGGTATGCTCAGACGTGAGTCCCTTGCTCACTTTGCCACTGGATTCAAGCAAGCCAGGCTAAAGACGGCTGGAATGCCAGAAACCGGTCCTCGGAAGCTTGTTTCTGGTCAAGGGAAGAAATGGCTAAACAGTTCGGGCTGGACTGTTCCCATGAGGCACATGGTAAGACTGATTTGCATATAGCCATGTCTGAACTGGGGTGGCAGAGTGGGCTAAAGAACTGTGATGGATTAAACCCAGATCTTTTGACTGGGTGTGAGTGTTTGATTGATTAAGATACTCCCTCCATCACCACCCCCTTTTGTACCGTTTTTGGCCGCCATAAGTGTGGCAGGGTATGCTCAGACCTGAGTCCCTTGCTCACTTTGCCACTGGATTCAAGCAAGCTGGGCTGAAGACGGCTGGAATGCCAGAAACCGGTCCTTGGAAACTTGTTTCCGGTCCAGGGAAGACATGGCTTACCAGTTCGGGCTGGACTGTTCCCATGAGGCACAGGGTCAGACTGATTTGAATATAGCCGTGTCTGAACTGGGGTGGCAGAGTGGGCTAAAGAACTGTGATGGATTAAACCCAGATCTTTTGACTGGGTGTGAGTGTTTGATTGATTCAGATGCTCCGTCGATCACCACCCCCTTTTTTACCGCTTTTGTCCGCCATAAGTGTGGCAGGGTATGCTCAGACGTGAGTCCCTTGCTCACTTTGCCACTGAGTTCAAGCAAGCCGGGCTGAAGATGGCTGGAATGCCAGAAACCGGTCTTCGGAAGCTTGTTTCCGGTCCTGGGAAGACATGGCTTAGCAGTTCGGACTGGACTGTTCCCATGAGGCACAGGGTCAGACTGATTTGCATATAGCCATGTCTGAACTGGGGTAGCAGAGTGGGCTAAAGAACGGTGATGGATTAAACCCAGATCCTTTGACTGGGTGTGAGTGTTTGATTGATTCAGATGCTCTGTCCATTACCACCCCCTTTTGTACTGTTTTGGCCGCCATAAGTGTGGCAGGGTATGCTCAGACGTGAGTCCCTTGCTCACTTTGCCAATGGATTCAAGCAAGCCGGGCTGAAGACGGCTGGAATGCCAGAAACCGGTCCTCGGAAGCTTGTTTCCGGTCCAGGGAAGACATGGTTCGGCAGTTCGGGCTGGACTGTTCCCATGAGGCACAGGGTCAGACTGATTTGCATATAGCCATGTCTGAACTGGGGCGGCAGAGTGGGCTAAAGAAGGGTGATGGATTAAACCCAGATCGTTTGACTTGGTGTGAGTGTTTGATTGATTCAGATGCTCCAACCATCACCACCCCCTTTCTTACCGCTTTTGGCCGCCATAAGTGTGGCAGGGTATGCTCAGACATGAGTCCCTTGCTCACTTTGCCACTGGATTCAAGCAAACCGGGCTGAAGACAGCTGGAATGCCAGAAACCGGTCCTCGGAAGCTTGTTTCCGGTCCAGGGAAGACATGGCTTAGCAGTTTGGGTCAGACTGATTTGCATATAGCCACGTCTGAACTGGGGTGGCAGAGTGGGCTAAAGAACGGTGATGGAGTAAACCCAGATCGTTTGACTGGGTGTGAGTGTTTGATTGATTCAGATGCTCCGTCCATCACCACCCCCTTTTGTACCGCTTTTGGCCGCCATAAGTGTGGCAGGGTATGCTCAGACGTGAGTCCCTTGCTCACTTTGCCACTGGATTCAAGCAAGCCGGGCTGAAGACGGCTGGAATTCCAGAAACCGGTCCTCGGAAGCTTGTTTCCGGTCCGGGGAAGACATGGCTTAGCAGTTTGGGCTGGACTGTTCCCATGAGGCACAGGGTCAGACTGATTTGCATATAGCCATGTCTGAACTGGGGTGGCAGAGTGGGCTAAAGAACGGTGATGGATTAAACCCAGATCTTTTGACTCACTGGGTGTGAGTGTTTGATTGATTCAGATGCTCCATCCATCACCACCCCCTTTTGTACCGCTTTTGGCCGCCATAAGTGTGGCAGGGTATGCTCAGACGTGAGTCCCTTGCTCACTTTGCCACTGAATTCAAGCAAGCCGGGCTGAAGATGGCTGGAATGCCAGAAACCGGTCCTCGGAAGCTTGTTTCCGGTCCTGGGAAGACATGGCTTAGCAGTTCGGACTGGACTGTTCCCATGAGGCACAGGGTCAGACTGATTTGCATATAGCCATGTCTGCACTGGGGTAGCAGAGTGGGCTAAAGAACGGTGATGGATTAAACCCAGATCCTTTGACTGGGTGTGAGTGTTTGATTGATTCAGATGCTCCGTCCATCACCACCCCCTTTTATACTGCTTTTGGCCGCCATAAGTGTGGCAGGGTATGCTCAGACGTGAGTCCCTTGCTCACTTTGCCACTGGATTCAAGCAAGCTGGGTTGAAGACAGCTGGAATGCCAGAAACCGGTCCTTGGAAACTTGTTTCCGGTCCAGGGAAGACATGGCTTAGCAGTTCGGGCAGGACTGTTCCCATGAGGCACAGGGTCAGACTGATTTGCATATAGCCATGTCTGAACTGGGGTGGCAGAGTGGGCTAAAGAACTGTGATGGATTAAACCCAGATCTTTTGACTGGGTGTGAGTGTTTGATTGATTCAGATGCTCCGTCTATCACCACCCCCTTTTGTACCGCTTTTGTCCGCCATAAGTGTGGCAGGGTATGCTCAGACGTGAGTCCCTTGCTCACTTTGCCACTGAATTTCAAGCAAGCCGGGCTGAAGACGGCTGGAATGCCAGAAACCGGTCCTCGGAAGCTTGTTTCCGGTCCAGGGAAGACATGGCTTAGCAGTTCGGGCTGGACTGTTCCCATGAGGCACAGGGTCAGACTGATTTGCATATAGCCATGTTTGAACTGGGGTAGCAGAGTGGGCTAAAGAACGGTGATGGATTAAACCCAGATCTTTTGACTGGGTGTGAGTGTTTGATTGATTCAGATGCTCCGTCCATCACCACCCCCTTTTGTACCGCTTTTGTCCGCCATAAGTGTGGCAGGGTATGCTCAGACGTGAGTCCCTTGCTCACTTTGCCACTGAATTCAAGCAAGCCGGGCTGAAGTCGGCTGGAATGCCAGAAACCGGTCCTCGGAAGCTTGTTTCCGGTCCAGGGAAGACATGGCTTAGCAGTTCGGGCTGGACTGTTCCCATGAGGCACAGGGTCAGACTGATTTGCATATAGCCATGTCTGAACTGGGGTGGCAGAGTGGGCTAAAGAACAGTGATGGATTAAACCCAGATCTTTTGACTGGGTGTGAGTGTTTGATTGATTCAGATGCTCTGTCCATTACCACCCCCTTTTGTACCGTTTTGGCCGCCATAAGTGTGGCAGGGTATGCTCAGACTTGAGTCCTTTGCTCACTTTGCCAATGGATTCAAGCAAGCCGGGCTGAAGACGGCTGGATTGCCAGAAACCGGTCCTCGGAAGCTTAATTCCGGTCCAGGGAAGACATGGCTTGGCAGTTCGGGCTGGACTGTTCCCATGAGGCACAGGGTCAGACTGATTTGCATATAGCCATGTCTGAACTGGGGTGGCAGAGTGGGATAAAGAACGGTGATGGATTAAACCCAGATCTTTTGACTGGGTGTGAGTGTTTGATTGATTCAGATGCTCCGTCCATCACCACCCCCTTTCTTACCGCTTTTGGCCGCCAAAAAAAGTGTGGCAGGGTATGCTCAGACGTGAGTCCCTTGCTCACTTTGCCACTGGATTCAAGCAAGCCGGGCTGAAGACGGCTGGAATGCCAGAAACCGGTCCTCGGAAGCTTGTTTCTGATCCAGGGAAGACATGGTTAGCAGTTCGGGCTGGACTGTTCCCGTGAGGCACAGGTTCAAACTGATTTGCATATAGCAATGTCTGAACTGGGGAGGCAGAGTGGGCTAAAGAACGGTGATGGATTAAACCCAGATCTTTTGACTGGGTGTGAGTGTTTGATTGATTCAGATGCTCCGTCCATCACCACCCCCTTTTGTACCGCTTTTGGCCACCATAAGTGTGGCAGGGTATGCTCAGACGTGAGTCCCTTGCTCACTTTGCCACTGGATTCAAGCAAGCCGGGCTGAAGATGGCTTGAATGCCAGAAACCGGTCCTCTGAAGCTTGTTTCCAGTCCAGGGAAGACATGGCTTAGCAGTTCGGGCTGGACTGTTCCCATGAGGCACAGGGTCAGACTGATTTGCATATAGCCATGTCTGAACTGGGGTGGCAGAGTGGGCTAAAGAACGGTGATGGATTAAACCCAGATCTTTTTACTGGGTGTGAGTGTTTGATTGATTCAGATGCTTCGTCCATCACCACCCCCTTTTGTACTGCTTTTGGCCGCCATAAGTGTGGCAGGGTATGCTCAGACGTGAGTCCCTTGATCACTTTGCCACTGGATTCAAGCAAGCCGGGCAGAAGACAGCTGGAATGCCAGAAACCGGTCCTCGGAAGCTTGTTTCCGGTCCAGGGAAGACATGGCTTAGCAGTTTGGGCTGAACTGTTCCCATGAGGCACAGGGTCAGACTGATTTGCATATAGCCATGTCTGAACTGGGGTGGCAGAGTGGGCTAAAGAACGGTGATGGATTAAACCCAGATCTTTTGACTCACTGGGTGTGAGTGTTTGATTGATTCAGATGCTCCATCCATCACCACCCCCTTTTGTACCGCTTTTGGCCGCCATAAGTGTGGCAGGGTATGCTCAGACGTGAGTCCCTTGCTCACTTTGCCACTGGATTCAAGCAAGCCGGGCTGAAGACGGCTGGAATGCCAGAAACCGGTCCTCGGAAGCTTGTTTCCGGTCAAGGGAAGACATGGCTTAACAGTTCGGGCTGGACTGTTCCCATGAGGCACATGGTCAGACTGATTTGCATATAGCCATGTCTGAACTGGGGTGGCAGAGTGGGCTAAAGAACTGTGATGGATTAAACCCAGATCTTTTGACTGGGTGTGAGTGTTTGATTGATTAAGATACTCCCTCCATCACCACCCCCTTTTGTACCGTTTTTGGCCGCCATAAGTGTGGCAGGGTATGCTCAGACCTGAGTCCCTTGCTCACTTTGCCACTGGATTCAAGCAAGCTGGGCTGAAGACGGCTGGAATGCCAGAAACCGGTCCATGGAAACTTGTTTCCGGTCCAGGGAAGACATGGCTTACCAGTTCGGGCTGGACTGTTCCCATGAGGCACAGGGTCAGACTGATTTGAATATAGCTGTGTCTGAACCGGGGTGGCAGAGTGGGCTAAAGAACTGTGATGGATTAAACCCAGATCTTTTGACTGGGTGTGAGTGTTTGATTGATTCAGATGCTCCGTCGATCACCACCCCCTTTTTTACCGCTTTTGTCCGCCATAAGTGTGGCAGGGTATGCTCAGACGTGAGTCCCTTGCTCACTTTGCCACTGAATTCAAGCAAGCCGGGCTGAAGATGGCTGGAATGCCAGAAACCGGTCCTCGGAAGCTTGTTTCCGGTCCTGGGAAGACATGGCTTAGCAGTTCGGACTGGACTGTTCCCATGAGGCACAGGGTCAGACTGATTTGCATATAGCCATGTCTGCACTGGGGTAGCAGAGTGGGCTAAAGAACGGTGATGGATTAAACCCAGATCCTTTGACTGGGTGTGAGTGTTTGATTGATTCAGATGCTCCGTCCATCACCACCCCCTTTTGTACCGCTTTTGGCCGCCATAAGTGTGGCAGGGTATGCTCAGACATGAGTCCCTTGCTCACTTTGCCACTGGATTCAAGCAAACCGGGCTGAAGACGGCTGGAATGCCAGAAACCGGTCCTCAGAAGCTTGTTGCCGGTCCAGGGAAGACATGGCTTAGCAGTTTGGGTCAGACTGATTTGCATATAGCCACGTCTGAACTGGGGTGGCAGAGTGGGCTTAAGAACGGTGATGGAGTAAACCCAGATCGTTTGACTGGGTGTGAGTGTTTGATTGATTCAGATGCTCCGTCCATCACCACCCCCTTTTGTACCGCTTTTGGCCGCCATAAGTGTGGCAGGGTATGCTCAGACGTGAGTCCCTTGCTCACTTTGCCACTGGATTCAAGCAAGCCGGGCTGAAGACGGCTGGAATGCCAGAAACCGGTCCTCGGAAGCTTGTTTCCGGTCCAAGGAAGACATGGCTTAGCAGTTTGGGCTGGACTGTTCCCAGGAGGCACAGGGTCAGACTGATTTGCATATAGCCATGTCTGAACTGGGGTGGCAGAGTGGGCTAAAGAACGGTGATGGATTAAACCCAGATCTTTTGACTCACTGGGTATGAGTGTTTGATTGATTCAGATGCTCCGTCCATCACCACCCCCTTTTGTACCGCTTTTGGCCGCCATAAGTGTGGCAGGGTATGCTCAGACGTGAGTCCCTTGCTCACTTTGCCACTGGATTCAAGCAAGCCAGGCTGAAGACGGCTGGAATGCCAGAAACCGGTCCTCGGAAGCTTGTTTCCGGTCAAGGGAAGACATGGCTTAACAGTTCGGGCAGGACTGTTCCCATGAGGCACATGGTCAGACTGATTTGCATATAGCCATGTCTGAACTGGGGTAGCAGAGTGGGATAAAGAACTGTGATGGATTAAACCCAGATCTTTTGACTGGGTGTGAGTGTTTGATTGATTAAGATACTCCCTCCATCACCACCCCCTTTTGTACCGTTTTTGGCCGCCATAAGTGTGGCAGGGTATGCTCAGACCTGAGTCCCTTGCTCACTTTGCCACTGGATTCAAGCAAGCTGGGCTGAAGACGTCTGGAATGCCAGAAACCGGTCCATGGAAACTTGTTTCCGGTCCAGGGAAGACATGGCTTACCAGTTCGGGCTGGACTGTTCCCATGAGGCACAGGGTCAGACTGATTTGAATATAGCCGTGTCTGAACTGGGGTGGCAGAGTGGGCTAAAGAACTGTGATGGATTAAACCCAGATCTTTTGACTGGGTGTGAGTGTTTGATCGATTCAGATGCTCCGTCGATCACCACCCCCTTTTTTACCGCTTTTGTCCGCCATAAGTGTGGCAGGGTATGCTCAGACGTGAGTCCCTTGCTCACTTTGCCACTGAATTCAAGCAAGCCGGGCTGAAGATGGCTGGAATGCCAGAAACCGGTCCTCGGAAGCTTGTTTCCGGTCCTGGGAAGACATGGCTTAGCAGTTCGGACTGGACTGTTCCCATGAGGCACAGGGTCAGACTGATTTGCATATAGCCATGTCTGAACTGGGGTAGCAGAGTGGGCTAAAGAACGGTGATGGATTAAACCCAGATCCTTTGACTGGGTGTGAGTGTTTGATTGATTCAGATGCTCTGTCCATTACCACCCCCTTTTGTACTGTTTTGGCCGCCATAAGTGTGGCAGGGTATGCTCAGACGTGAGTCCCTTGCTCACTTTGCCAATGGATTCAAGCAAGCCGGGCTGAAGACGGCTGGAATGCCAGAAACCGGTCCTCGGAAGCTTGTTTCCGGTCCAGGGAAGACATGGTTCGGCAGTTCGGGCTGGACTGTTCCCATGAGGCACAGGGTCAGACTGATTTGCATATAGCCATGTCTGAACTGGGGCGGCAGAGTGGGCTAAAGAAGGGTGATGGATTAAACCCAGATCTTTTGACTGGGTGTGAGTGTTTGATTTATTCAGATGCTCCAACCATCACCACCCCCTTTCTTACCGCTTTTGGCCGCCATAAGTGTGGCAGGGTATGCTCAGACATGAGTCCCTTGCTCACTTTGCCACTGGATTCAAGCAAACCGGGCTGAAGACGGCTGGAATGCCAGAAACCGGTCCTCGGAAGCTTGTTTCCGGTCCAGGGAAGACATGGCTTAGCAGTTTGGGTCAGACTGATTTGCATATAGCCACGTCTGAACTGGGGTGGCAGAGTGGGCTAAAGAACGGTGATGGAGTAAACCCAGATCGTTTGACTGGGTGTGAGTGTTTGATTGATTCAGATGCTCCGTCCATCACCACCCCCTTTTGTACCGCTTTTGGCCGCCATAAGTGTGGCAGGGTATGCTCAGACGTGAGTCCCTTGCTCACTTTGCCACTGGATTCAAGCAAGCCGGGCTGAAGACGGCTGGAATTCCAGAAACCGGTCCTCGGAAGCTTGTTTCCGGTCCAGGGAAGACATGGCTTAGCAGTTCGGGCTGGACTGTTCCCATGTGGCACAGGGTCAGACTGATTTTCATATAGCCATGTCTGAACTGGGGTGGCAGAGTGGGCTAAAGAACTGTGATGGATTAAACCCAGATCTTTTGACTGGGTGTGAGTGTTTGATTGATTCAGATGCTCCGTCCATCACCACCCCCTTTTGTACCGCTTTTGTCCGCCATAAGTGTGGCAGGGTATGCTCAGACGTGAGTCCCTTGCTCACTTTGCCACTGAATTCAAGCAAGCCGGGCTGAAGACGGCTGGAATGCCAGAAACCGGTCCTCGGAAGCTTGTTTCTGGTCCAGGGAAAACATGGCTTAGCAGTTCGGGCTGGACTGTTCCCATGAGGCACAGGGTCAGACTGATTTGCATATAGCCATGTCTGAACTGGGGTAGCAGAGTGGGCTAAAGAACGGTGATGGATTAAACCCAGATCTTTTGACTGGGTGTGAGTGTTTGATTGATTCAGATGCTCCGTCCATCACCACCCCCTTTCTTACCGCTTTTGGCCGCCAAAAAAAGTGTGGCAGGGTATGCTCAGACGTGAGTCCCTTGCTCACTTTGCCACTGGATTCAAGCAAGCCGGGCTGAAGACGGCTGGAATGCCAGAAACCGGTCCTCGGAAGCTTGTTTCTGATCCAGGGAAGACATGGCTTAGCAGTTCGGGCTGGACTGTTCCCGTGAGGCACAGGTTCAAACTGATTTGCATATAGCAATGTCTGAACTGGGGAGGCAGAGTGGGCTAAAGAACGGTGATGGATTAAACCCAGATCTTTTGACTGGGTGTGAGTGTTTGATTGATTCAGATGCTCCGTCCATCACCACCCCCTTTTGTACCGCTTTTGGCCACCATAAGTGTGGCAGGGTATGCTCAGACGTGAGTCCCTTGCTCTCTTTGCCACTGGATTCAAGCAAGCCGGGCTGAAGATGGCTTGAATGCCAGAAACCGGTCCTCTGAAGCTTGTTTCCAGTCCAGGGAAGACATGGCTTAGCAGTTCGGGCTGGACTGTTCCCATGAGGCACAGGGTCAGACTGATTTGCATATAGCCATGTCTGAACTGGGGTGGCAGAGTGGGCTAAAGAACGGTGATGGATTAAACCCAGATCTTTTTACTGGGTGTGAGTGTTTGATTGATTCAGATGCTTCGTCCATCACCACCCCCTTTTGTACTGCTTTTGGCCGCCATAAGTGTGGCAGGGTATGCTCAGACGTGAGTCCCTTGATCACTTTGCCACTGGATTCAAGCAAGCCGGGCAGAAGACAGCTGGAATGCCAGAAACCGGTCCTCGGAAGCTTGTTTCCGGTCCAGGGAAGACATGGCTTAGCAGTTTGGGCTGAACTGTTCCCATGAGGCACAGGGTCAGACTGATTTGCATATAGCCATGTCTGAACTGGGGCGGCAGAGTGGGCTAAAGAACGGTGATGGATTAAACCCAGATCTTTTGACTGGGTGTGAGTGTTTGATTGATTCAGATGCTCCATCCATTACCACCCCCTTTTGTACTGCTTTTGGCTGCCATAAGTGTGGCAGGGTATGCTCAGACGTGAGTCCCTTGCTCACTTTGCCACTGTATTCAAGCAAGCCGGGCAGAAGACGGCTGGAATGCCAGAAACCGGTCCTCGGAAGCTTGTTTCCGGTCCAGGGAAGACATGGCTTAGCAGTTCGGGCTGGACTGTTCCCATGAGGCACAGGGTCAGACTGATTTGCATATAGCCATGTCTGAACTGGAGTGGCAGAGTGGGGTAAAGAACGGTGATAGATTAAACCCAGATCTTTTGACTGGGTGTGAGTGTTTGATTGATTCAGATGCTCCGTTCATCACCACCCCCTTTTGTACCGCTTTTGGCCGCCATAAGTGTGGCAGGGTATGCTCAGACGTGAGTCCCTTGCTCACTTTGCCACTGGATTCAAGCAAGCCGGGCAGAAGACAGCTGGAATGCCAGAAACCGGTCCTCGGAAGCTTGTTTCCGGTCCAGGAAAGACATGGCTTAGCAGTTTGGGCTGAACTGTTCCCATGAGGCACAGGGTCAGACTGATTTGCATATAGCCATGTCTGAACTGGGGTGGCAGAGTGGGCTAAAGAACGGTGATGGATTAAACCCAGATCTTTTGACTGGGTGTGAGTGTTTGATTGATTCAGATGCTCCGTCCATCACCACCCCCTTTTGTACCGCTTTTGGCCGCCATAAGTGTGGCAGGGTATGCTCAGACGTGAGTCCCTTGCTCACTTTGCCACTGGATTCAAGCAAGCCGGTCTGAAGACGGCTGGAATTCCAGAAACCGGTCCTCGGAAGCTTGTTTCTGGTCCAGGGAAGACATGGCTTAGCAGTTCGGGCTGGACTGTTCCAATGAGGCATAGGGTCAGACTGATTTGCATATAGCCATGTCTGAACTGGAGTGGCAGAGTGGGGTAAAGAACGGTGATGGATTAAACCCAGATCTTTTGACTGGGTGTGAGTGTTTGATTGATTCAGATGCTCCGTCCATCACCACCCCCTTTTGTACCGCTTTTGGCCGCCATAAGTGTGGCAGGCTATGCTCAGACGTGAGTCCTTTGCTCACTTTGCCACTGGATTCAAGCAGGCCGGGCTGAAGACGGCTGGAATGCTAGAAACCGGTCCTCGGAAGCTTGTTTCCGGTCCAGGGAAGACATGGCTTAGCAGTTCGGGCTGGACTGTTCCCATGAGGCACAGGGTCAGACTGATTTGCATATAGCCATGTCTGAACTGGGGCGGCAGAGTGGGCTAAAGAACGGTGATGGATTAAACCCAGATCTTTTGACTGGGTGTGAGTGTTTGATTGATTCAGACGCTCCATCCATCACCACCCACTTTTGTACCACTTTTGGACTTCTTCCTTCCCGCCCAAATGGGCTCCAAGGAAACTGGAATATTTGAAGATGGAATTATATTAAGGAAAAATAACCGAGCTGTCAAGTGGCCTTATATCCTAGGGAACACCAAAGCGATTACTAGTATTTATTCCACTTTTGCGGACATCACAGCTTTGTTTATAGAACAAGCAACTGGCCTAACTAAGATGACGGACCTACATGGCAGGCTGGTAAATGCTTTCGATCTAGTGTTAAGTTAAATACCCAAAGTGGGAAATGCAGGAGTATAAAATAGGTGTAACTGTGGTAATCCCTGGTATAATAAGAATTGTCGAGTGGCCAAGACAGATTTAATGCATGCCATTTAAAGTGGAAACATAGCTGCAATCAGGAGAAAGAGATATTATTACAAACAGTCCCTTGAAGACGCAAAGAGATCGTGGAATGACTAGATCTGGTCAGGCTTAATTAGTGTGGCTAAAGCTAAGGACCAGGCTGGTTTCTGGAACTTTATAGCCAAAGGGAATAGGTCTGGAAGGATGCAAAGAGACCTATTCCGGAGGAGGCCTCGACATCGCCCATGGAAGCACCATCTGCATCACGACCAACTCAGATGACACCCTCACCGCCGCCGAACACCTGCACTTCCAGATTCACACCAACCCCAGGACTACCCTCAGAGGCACCCTTATCTACAGACCCCCAGGACCACGCACCCAATTCAGCGAAGCCATCGCAGACTTCATAAGCCTGCACGCCCTCGCCTCCCCAGACTACATCCTCCTAGGAGACCTCAACTTCCACCTGGAGAACAACAACGACAACAGCACCACCACCCTGCTGGACAACCTCACCAACCTTGGACTCAAGCAACTAGAGAACTCCCCCACACACCACGCCGGCCACACGCTTGACCCCATCTTCCCCTCCAGCAAGCACATCTCCTTCAGCCATACCACCGGACTTCAATGGACTGATCACAGCTGCGTCCACTTCACCTTCAAGAAAACCACTACCGACCACCACCCGCAACAGGCCCCCCGCAGAAGCTTGAGCAAGATCACCGCCGACCAGCTCAACACCACCCTCAGCCAGAACCCTCCCACCATCGCGTCGGACCCCAACGAAGCAGCCCGCAACCTCGCACAATGGATAACCGACTGCGCCAACTAACTCGCACCACTGAAGAAACCACCAAGCGGGCCCCACAGCAAGAAAGCCCTGTGGTTCACAGACGACCTCATAAACTCCAAGAAGACCTGCCGTTCCCTGGAGAAAACCTGGCGCCAGACCCAGACGGCAGAGAACATGACAGCCCTCAAGAACGCCACCTGCAAGCACCACCAACTGATCCGTACCGCCAAGAGAACCACTTACAAACAGTGCCTGGACAACAACACCAACAACAGCACGGAACTCTTCAGCATCGTTAAAGAGCTAGCCAACCCCAGCGCCTGCAACACCAACATCACACCCTCGCAAGACCTCTGCAACTCCCTTGCCTCTTTCTTTCACCGCAAGATCACCGACATACACGACAGCTTCGGCGCACAGACCAACCAGCCAACCACCGAACCAGCACACCTAACCGCCACCCTCTGCACCTGGAACCAGGTCAGCACCGAAGACACCGCCCGCACCATGAGCACCATCCACTTTGGCTCCCCAACCAACCCATGCCCACACCACATCTTCAACAGGGCCGGCTCCATCATCGCACCCCAACTCCGCGACGTCATCAACAGCTCCTTCACATCAGCCACCTTCCCAGAGAGCTGGAAGCATGCCAAACTCAGCGCCCTCCTGAAAAAACCTACCGCAGACCCCACGGACCTCCAGAACTTCCGACCCATCTCGCTCCTCCCGTTCCCTGCCAAAGTCATCGAGAAGACGGTCAACAAACAACTCTCCGCCTTCCTCGAGACAAACAGATCCCTCGACCCGTCACAGTCCGGTTTCCGAGCTAACCACAGCACTGAGACCGCCCTCATCGCAGCTACCGATGACATCAGGTCTATGCTCGACAACGGGGAAACCACCGCACTGATCCTCCTGGACCTCTCAGCAGCCTTCGACATGGTATGCCACCACACCCTGATACAGCGCCTCAGCAACACCGGAATCCAAGGCGCGGCCTTAGAATGGATAATCTCATTCCTCGCTGGTAGAACCCAGAGAGTCCGCCTCCCCCCAATCCGGTCAGCAGCCACCGAAGTAATTTTCTGCTTCCCACAAGGATCCTCGCTCAGCCCCACCCTCTTCAACGTCTACATGAGCCCCCTCGCAGCCATCGCACGCAAACACAACCTCAACATCATCTCCTACGTCGACGACACACACCCTCACCAACGACCCCGCCACTGCCAGAGCCAGCTCCAGGAGGGAATGAAGGACGTTGCGGAATGGATGAAGCTCAGCCGTTTGAAACTGAACTCAGACAAGATGGAAGTCCTCATCCTCGGACCATCACCCTCCGCCTGGGACAACTCCTGGTGGCCTCCTGCCCTGGGCACCGCCCTCAAACCCACAGACCACACACGCAACCTGGACTTCATCCTAGACTCCTCCCTCACGATGACCAAGCAAGTCAACGCCATCTCTTCGTCTTGTTTCAACACCCTACGCATGCTCCGAAAATCTTCTGATGGATCCCGACCGCAACCAGGAAGACGGTCACCCAGGCCCTCGTCACCAGCTGACTGGACTACGGAAACACCCTCTACGCCGGAACCACAGCCAAGCTCCAGAAAAGACTACAGCGCATTCAGAACGCCTCAGCAAGACTCATCTTGGACATCCCCTGCCACAGCCACTTCTCCGCCCATCTGAAGAATCTACACTGGCTCCCAGTCAGCAAGAGAATCACATTCTGAATCCTCACCCACGCACGCGAGGCTCCCCACGATGCGGGCCCCATGTACCTCAACAACCGCATCGCATTCTACACACCCACACGCCAGCTCTGCTCCGCCAACCTCGCCCTTGCCACCCCGCGTATACGCAGAGCCAACGCCGGAGGAAGATACTTCTCCTACCAGGGAGCCAAGACATGGAAGTCCCTCCCCACCCACCTCCGGCTGACACAGGACCATCTCACCTTCAGGAAGCAACTCAAGACCTGGCTGTTCCAGCAGTAGCGCCCCCCCTCAGCGCCATGAGACTCTAACGGGTGAGTAGCACGCTCTACAAATTCCTTGATTGATTGATTGATGAAAACACATGGGTGAAACATTTTTCTGATCTCTACTCCGAAACTAATGGCGCTGCCTTTGTGTTATCAAAAGATATGGAGAATACCAGCAAAATTACATTTTAGTATTAAGGAAACTTTATTAGTTTTGGAGTCAGTTAAGTCTGGTAAGGCTCCAGGGCCTGATAAAATCCCAGGTGACCTTTTAAAACATGACATGAGTATATGGGGACCCTATATTAACTGTCTTTGTAACGCAATAGCTGACTTTGAGCCAATACCTAACACATTTAAGGGAGCAGAAATAGTCACAATTTTTAAAAAAGGTGACCAGCATGATCCAGCAAATTACCGCCCCATTAGCTTAATCGATATACCACTGAATATATTTGCAAGACACATTTTAATCAGGTTCACTGCATGGATTGAAGAGGTTGACCTACTTTCAAAGTGCCAAGCTTGGTTCAGGAAAAAGACTAGTACTATAGATCAAGTCTTCAGATTTATGTGCATCTCCTGGAAATATATAAACCTAAGAAAACGCGATCTATACATTGCCTTTGTAGACTTAAAGGCCGCGTTCGATCTGGTACCCAGGAATCTGTTATGGGGATGCTTGAAGGATCTATGGGTGTCAATCGAACTGCTTGTCCAAATAATTAGGCTTCATGAGTGAAACTATGCTAAAGTGAGATGGGGACCGGGGGTGAGCTTACCAAAGAAATATTGGTGAGACGGGGAGTACGTCAAGGCTGTGTATTAGCGCCTACCCTCTTTAGCCTCTATGTAAATGATATCCCTCAATACCTGGAAGGCTGTAAAAAATGATTCGCCTAGGTTGGGTGGCGAAGTAATACCTGCATTACTTTTTGCAGATGATACCATCTTAATCTCGCAAACCCCTAGTGGACTTCAAAATTTGATGAATTCCTTCCAGATGTATTGTACCAACAAAGGCCTTGAGATAAATTCCAGAAAGACCAAATATATGTCTATTAATCCTCATAGATCATTCAAAAAAAAAAAACCTAGAGTTAAATTGTCAAAAACTAGAGTATGTAAATAATTTTAATTTTCTAGGTATCACATTGGACACAAAATTGACTTGGAAGCATCATCTTGACAAAAATAGAATAATCCTGCTCAAAAACTGCACTCCTATCATTAAAAAACACGGGGGGAGTATTTCTAAGGCTGTATCTCCTGCCATTGAGGTTTTTAAATTCAAGGCTCAGGCAGCTACCTTGTATGGAGCAGAAATATGAGGGCCCCAATGCAAATGCAATTTTGAATTTGGAGAAAATAATTTTGTTCGGAAATTGCTTGTCTTCCAATTAGGACACCGCTGACTCCAGTAATCATGTATTTGAACCTGAAACGTACTGATAATTATGCTGCACTACCCCCCTTCTATTTTGGGTAAGAATTTGGTCAACATTGGAGCCTTTACATTATAAAAAGGGTCTACAGTAAATAATGAGTATTGGACCCTTTAAAGCTATACCTTGGTTCCAACATGTATCAACTTGGTTTGGGAAAATAGGTTTATCAAATTATTGGAAGGAGCCTTTGGAGCTAACAATGGCGTGCAGCAAGATAGTAAAGACAGTATTCTGGGCTTATATTAATAGTAATCTACTACATGATTCTAACCAAGGCTCGCTAAAATCATCATTTCTTCTGTTCAAATATATATATATGTAGCCCGCTTCGAACCATTCTTAGATGAGGTGCGTCCACAAATTGTGAAATCCTTATACCTGAAATATAGATGTGGGGTTCTACAAACTAACAATAACAAATCCAAATGGGGCAATAACCGTGCTGAAAAAGTTTATGATAAGTGCATGTTTTGTACAGATGTGAACAAGGGCAAGGAAGATGATGTACACATTTTATTTTTTATGTCCCTTATACGATATCCCAAGGAAAAAATGGATCAAACCTCTCTGCAATCATTTAAATATTAGGCACTGTAGAGAGGCGGAGCTTATATTGAGGACGGATTCTATACAACTAGTGTTTTTTTGTGTAGTCAAATTCTTGTTCAATGTGAAGATCATTAGAGATAAAATAGGGTTGAAATTGTAATAGTGGATTAAATAGCTTTAGCACATTAGGGACAAATTCCTGCACTCGCACTTTAAAATTAAAAGTATTGAGTACCAAACTCTGTCCAATATTGAGATTAGAAGGTTGTAACGCTATTAGACATTAATAACTTTTAGATTGTAAATAGGATGGGGGCTATTGAAAGCCTTTTTAATGGATGTTAATTTGTTAAATTCTTTAACGTTTTAATATATTTTAATAATATTTATTCAATTATTTTTAAGCGTATAGTAAGAAAAGATCATGAAATTGTGCTTTTTAAACACCCGATCCATGTGTCAAAGTCGACTGTCGATTATGTGTATGATGGGATGTTCCTTATTTTATGTGCTTTTTGGGTCCAAGAGACCGAAATAAAGTTACAGTGATTGATTGATTGAATGTAAAACGAAAATGGCTGTAATTGTCAAAGTCTCACTCACCTGCACCTCCAGTTAGTTCTGCTCGAAGGATGAGATGCTTATTCACACCCTCACTCGAACCTCAATTCCACCACACGGCTGAAGCCACTTGTGATAGAGAAGAAGCCCAAGGGATGGGGATGTGGATAAAATAAGAAAAAAGAAAGAGACACTGCTCCTTTTGACTCTTGTGAAAGTGTCCAATAGCTCTGTCTTCTATTCTGAGGCAGGGCTTGTCTGTGGAGCGTTGATCCTATAACCAAGGGTTAAAACAAAACATATAATTTTCTGTTACCAACACATAGTGCTTAGCACATAATTCAAACTCAAATCTCAGATATCTATATTCTATTGTATGTACCTCTTTCTTCTGGTGTTTGCTTCCACACCAGATATGAGGCTTAAAAGAATTTATGTTGCCCTTTTTTCATAAGATAACTCTGAGCAAGAGAGAAACAAAATGCATAAGAGAAAAAAAGCAGATTAGGTACCAAACACCATCTAACATTGTTCTTGTCTTTTTACGACTTTTGCTTACTTTCTGAGCAACTGCAAAAGCTGTCCAATAAAGGGTTCCACATGAAAAGGTACCGAAGTGAACAAACTAAAGTCTTTCCATCTAAAGAGCCTTTAGACAGTCCGCAACAAAGCACAAGAACAATACTGCTGTCTTTTATTTCTTGTCCGACACTCTTGTGCTAAATAGTGTTCTTTGGAAGTCTATTTTGTTCTTTATGAGCTCGAGTCTTTTGTAGCAAGAAAAATGTTCGTTTTCTTATTAATTCGGGTAAGTACTTACAGTTTCTTAGATGTATTCCTGAATTTGTGTTTACCGTCTTTGTTTTTGCTTTGTAGATGTCAAGAAGGACTTCGGGTCTCCAAAGGACGAAAACCGGAAGGAACAAGCAGATGCCGGACGAAGGGAAGGGAAGCCGAAGAGCACCAGGAAATGGATGCCGTCCGGTACCGGAAACTGGAACTGCCTCAGCCGAGGAGTGCCGTGATCAAGATTGCCGGTGAGTCTTTTCGGAAGTACAGATGAGCGGGATACTGCTGATGAGCACAAGCGTTGTTTTGCAGAATGCAAAGCTATTTATAGACACTCGAGGGTGGGGTTACATCACTGCACGTGTACCCAGTGGGAAAGGGGATGACTGTTGAAACGTGAGGAAACGTGAGGAAACTGTTAAGAAGCCTAACTTTGCATATTGAATCTAGAAACCCAGCCAGTTAATGTAGTGTTGCGCTCTAGTTCTAACGTATCAGCGTATGACGCGGCACGTTAGAACTGGAGCGCTGGAGGATGTGCGTATGCGTGGGGAGAGTATCGCGCATCAGAGATGACCAGAGCGGTTAGCAGCAAGATGCCCGGCACTTCTGACGGTCAACTTGGTTTGAAATAAAGCCCCACATTTCCCTGAACACCAGTGTTAGTGTACTCTTTACAGGGTGAAGCCCAGACTTCACAGTGGCGACGAGGAGTGGGATTTCCTACAAGCACAATCCCCATAAAAAAAAAAACCAAAGTGACGCAAAAAAAATCTCTACAAAGAGCAGCAGTCACCGGGGAACATCGCAAGGCACAGGCTGACTACTAGGAGGTGAAAATCAGTAGCAAGAATCGCAGGAAGAGCGCGGCAGAGGTGCACAAGAACAGATCACGCCCACCACGTGCCCCGGAGGCAGGAATCAAGGCGACCTGTGGAGAAGCACGGTAGGAGGGTGGCAGAGCCCCCGTTAAGGCCCTGGCGGAGAGGTGAGGCCGCGGTGAAGGGGGAGGAAGAGAACCCTGACCCAACATGTAACAAGGCGGGAACGCCAGCGCGCCATGCAGCCCCAGGAACCAGGTAGGAGAACCGGAAGAACAGGCCAGAATGAGCAACCAAGCATCCTCGCTCACAGCGCCAATTCCGTTTCTGCCCAAACCAGGTGAACCCCAGATGAAATGGGAAGTCTGGAGGGAATATTTCAAGAATTACCTCGAAGCCTTAGAAGATAAAGCGGGGAGGCGTTTCCCAGCATGAGGAGAAGGCGGATACTACTACATAACCTAGGCCCTGAAGGGATAAGAGTGTTCACGAACATAGTGCCCGCGCCCCGGCAGGCAGTCGACGATGACGTCTTCAAGCATGCATTAGAAGATCTGGACAATCACTACCGTCCGGCAGTGTGTGTCTCCATTGATCACTTCAACTTCCAATAGACAAAGCAAGAAGAGGGAGAATCTATAGATGACTATGTCGCGGCTTTAAGAAGACTGGCGATTACTTGCAAGTATGGGACACTCCAAGACGACTTCATTAAAGATCAAATAGTAATGCACACCACCAACAACACTGTACAGGACAAGTTGTGGGCACACGGAGAAGCGACGCTAAAGGAAGTAATAGCGATGGTGAAGAAAGCAGAGCTCTCAAAGTGTTGTGCAGAAGCAGGAAAAAGGGAGAACGCTCAGAGGATCATGGTCAACAAGGTGGACGATGCTGAGCCCTCAGGAAGACATAGGATAATGCCCGGAGACGGAAGAGGAACTAACAAATGGGCGGGAAAGCCAGGACAAACCGGGAGGCAGTCCATGGATAGCAAGTCTACATGCTACAGATGTGGGAGCACGACACACGACGCCCAAGACAAACGCTTGCCGGCATTCCGCATGAAATGCATGTTCTGTGGCTTGATAGGACATTACTAAAAGGTATGTCGCAGGAAAGGGAAGAGGTCGGTCATGAAATACATAGCACAAACCCAAACAGAAGAGGGAGTTGAGGAGTATTTAGTTGAAGATGACCTGGTGTTGTGTATCGAGGAGCAAGTATTGGGAATAGAAAGCAAGCGCTCCGATAAACCGCGTGCGGACATGCTATTAGGGGGAGTAAGGATCAGGATAGCGATAGAATCAGGATTCCCGTACACCATAGTCCAAAGATCGGTGTGGGAAGAAGAGTTCAAGCCGAGTCTAGGCCCCAAATTGGAACCACCAGACATAAGACCAGTGTCGTAAATGAGCAACCCGATCCCCATGGTGGGTTACAAGACCCTGAAGTTTGAATTCAGAGGAAGATCGGCAGTATGCAAACTGTACGTGGCAGAGAAGGGTCCCTCAGTGTTAAGATGGAGGGATCAAGGGGACCTCGGAATAAAACTAGATCCGGGAGGCAAGGAACAAGTGCTGCTGACAGACTGTGGAAGTTGGCCGGACCTGGAAAAAGTAAAAATGGACTTCCCCAAAGTGTTCGGTGGTACAGTTGGCAAACTGGAGAAATTTGTGCACAAGATTCTACTCAAAGAGAACTCCCGCCCTGTGTCCCACAAGGTCCGGAATGTACCCATAGCAGTGAAGGAGGCAGTGCAACAAGAATTGTGCAGGCTGGAAGAGCAAGGAATAATCGAGCCCATAGACAGCTCGGAGTGGCTATCGCCCCTGGTGGTGGCTTGAAAACCAAATGGCAAGGTGTGTTTGTGTGTGGATCTTCGTGAGCTAAACAAATGCCTGATTGTAGAGAAATTCCCGTTACCCAGGATTGAAGAAATGCTAGCTAAAACGAGAGGAGTGAAATGGTTCTCCACTTTTGACCTCGCATCCGCCTTCCACCAGATAGACCTACACCCCTCGAGCAGGAAATTCACGTCCTTCATAACACCCTTCGGATGTTATCAGTTCCGCAGGATGCCCTTCGGACTAGCGTCTGCCGCAGCGGTGTTCCAAAAGCTAATGCACCGCCTATTCAAGGACGTTAAAGGCATCCAATACTTCCAGGAGGACATCTTAGTTATGGGGATAGACCGAGAAGACCACGACAGGAAGTTGAACAAAGTACTGAGCGTGCTACAAGAGAAAGGTCTGACAGCCGAATGGGAAAAGTGTAGGCTGGGCATGACGTCGGTCACATGCCTGGGACATGAGATAGGAGGACAAGGAATCACCCCAAAAAGAGAGAATGTGTAGGCCATCTGCAAAGCCAGAGCGCCGGTATGTAAAGAAGAAGTGAGGTCTTTCCTGGGCATGGCCGAATATTATAGCAAGTTCGTCCAGCACTTTGCCACGAAGACTCATAAGGGACAAGACTGTGTTCCAGTGGGATGATGAAGCGCAAAAAGAATTTCAGGAATTGAAGAGAGACATAAGCCAAGCTGTGCCACTGCATGGACATGACCCCTTGGGACAGACCATACTGACCACAGATGCCAGCGAGAAAGGTCTAGGTGCGGTCCTTGCACAGGAAAGGGAAGACAACACAGTAGAGACCCTCAGCTTTGGGTCCAGAGCGTTATCTCCCACGGAACAGAAATTCAGCGTGATTGAGAAAGAAATGCTAGCAGTGACATGGGCCATGGGGAAGTTTCGACAATTCCTCTGGGGCACGAGATTTCGGTTGCAAACCGACCACAAACCACTGGTCAAGGTACTCACCTCGAGCGGGCATGCCACCGCCACCCCACGCATAGCCAAGATGACCCTGCAACTGTTAGAGTACAGATATGATGTGGAGTGCATACCAGGAAGGCGCAACAAAGTGGCTGACTACCTCAGTCGAGCCTCAGCCATGGAGGAAGCACCCAATTCTTTATCAGAGAATGAGGAGATTGTAGCTGTGATGGAAGACTCAGAGAGAGTGATTAGCAAACAAGAATGGGTGCAAGCGTATGAGGAGGATGAAGACTTAAAAGAAGTCAAACACTGCCTAATCAAGGGTTGGCCTGAGAAAAAGAGACTAAAGGAAGCGCTCAGGAAACTTTATGAGGTGCAGGAGGAGCTATCAATAAGCGACTCTGGAATCTTTTTTGTATCGCAGTGACAAAGTGGTGCCCCCCACGAAATTGATCCCGCTCCTGCTGAGCAGCTACATGAAGGTCACCTCGGCATCGTGAAAACCAAACTATGAGTGAAACAAATGTACTGGTGGCTGGGAATGGACATTCAAGTGGAAAGGCATGTGAGAGACTGTGACCAGTGCCAAGGGGCGGACAAGATATTGAAACCGCTAAGACCAACG
The DNA here is from genome assembly GCF_964263255.1 of Lissotriton vulgaris. Taxonomy (NCBI): domain Eukaryota; kingdom Metazoa; phylum Chordata; class Amphibia; order Caudata; family Salamandridae; genus Lissotriton; species Lissotriton vulgaris. Next base: position 1,718,517,236 of record NC_141689.1, on the reverse strand, counting down.
TTGGGAAGATTCGACCAGGCGCGCAACCCCTGGGAAGATGTTTCAGTCGATATTCTAGGGCCGGTGTTGGATAATCAAGGCATCGCAAAATACCTATGTGTTTTAGTGGACAAATACTCCAAATGGCCAGAAGTTCATGTGAGAAGAAATGGACTCGGATACGGTGATAACATTTCTCACCTCTGTGTTTCTAAGAGAAGGGATCCTGAGAACGATCCTGAGCGACAATGGCCCGCAATTCACATCTGAGAAGTGGTACAGATACACCGAAAGGAATGGTAATAAAACAAAACACACTTCGGTGTACCATCCAGCAAGCAACGGACAGGTGGAAAGATTTAACCGTGTCCTAATGGGATCCATACAGGCTGCCATAATGAAAGGCAAAGACTGGGAGGTAGAATTCCAGAGTATGATGTGGGCATACAGAATCACCCCCACCTCGACAGGGTACAGCCCCTTCCAGATCCTGAGAGGCAGACATCCTTTCACGAAAGACAATGTAATTAGGAGAGAGAAGACTGTCACCAGCAAATGGTCACCTGCCGTAGTCCAGCACAATCTAGAGAAGGCCCAGAAAGTATACACTGAGCACTACAACAGGAGGAGAAATGTGAAAGAAACAGCTCTGGAGAGAGGGGAATGGGTGAGAATCAAGCTGGCCGTACTGGGATAGAAGGGAGAAAGCAAGTACAGCCCACCCCTGCAAGTGGAAGAAGTATACGATAGAGCTGCACTACTCAGTGACGGAAAAGTGTGGTCCCAAGATCGCACGGCGAAGGTCAATAAAATTATATAGTGGCCCGCGGACGAAGGAAAAGACTGACTAGATCAGAGACAGAGAAGTGGCGTAGAAAGAATGACTGCGGGAGGTGAATGGCAAGAAGAAGAAGGAATGCACGTAGAGAGAGAAGATCTGGAGGTACCGAGTGTGGAGGAGACTCCAACAGAAAAGGGCGACACGCCAATGAGAAATGAACCAAGTCAACAGAGAGAGGGAGTGGTGAGCCCTGCACATGAAGGTGTCCGAGAAGCCTCCACACCGGTAAGACGTACACGTGCTGGAAGAGTGGTGGTCAGACTTGCACATTTCAGAGACTTTGAATTAGAGGACTATTGAACCCCTGAACTCTTAGCTAATTGTTGTTTGTATAAAAAGGGGAGATATGTAGTGTGTACTCTAGTTCTAACGTAGCAGCGTATGACACAGCACGTTAGAACTGGAGCGCAGGAGGATGTGCGCATGCGCGGGGAGAGTATCGCGCGTCAGAGGCGACCGGAGAGGTTAGCAGTAAGACGCCCGGCGCTCTTCTGACGATCAACTTGGTTTGAAATAAAGCACCACATTTCCCTGAACGCCAGTGTCAGTGTCCTCTTTACAGGGTGAAGCCCAGACTTCAAAGTTAACATAAAAGCATTGGCATAAACCACAAGTAAAGTCTTAGATGTCTTCATTAATTCACACCAGGCACACACTTACATAATGAACAACTGCAGACAAATAATAAATGTACTGCTCTATTTACCTGACATACACTAAAATCAATGAACTGTAAAGGGACAAGCTGTTTGTTGAGAAATCACCCTAACAGTAATTCCCTATCAGGACATGCCCCACACATCAGGGCATGTACTACCTTTTACCTACAATGCACCCTGCCCTTGGGCCTACCATAGGGGTGACTAACATACAGAAAAGGGGAGGGTTAGAGACTAGCAAATGGTGCACTTGTTACAACACCTAGGGGTTGCGACATTACAGTGACTTTGGTCGGAGTTTTCTAACAACGCCGGTGGGACTCGGCATTGAAGACCAGACTGCAGTTGGTTTTCATTGGGACAAGTGATCGATTGATACGTTTGACCCAAGGAAAAGGGGTGCAGGTACGCTGTAACATCGCAAGCCCTAGGTGTTGTAACTAAATATAAAAGTGAAAGAATCAGAAGATGAACACCTGTTAGCCCTGATGAAGTTGCGTAAAATACAGCAACGAAACATGTTGGCAACGGCAATAAAGCGTTATACATGGTTTAGAATGAGCCATTTTTAATTTGGTGAGCTTGCTGCCCAGAATAAAGTGTGAGTGGCCAGCAAGCCCTGCAATTTTAATGGTGAGAATTACACTCATCATTTCTCACTGGGGTTCCATTGGTATATGTATATACACAATAGTAAGTGTGGTTTGTCCTGGCTTACTATTACACGAGTGACCATCACTGCTTGTGGTTTTCGTGAAGGAGAAAAAGCACTGTTTCATGTTGTTTTGTCTTTTTTCCTTCCTTTTCTCTCATTTTCCTTTTTTTCACTAAAAGAGAGGGAGTTACCTATGATGAGAAGTGGGAATACTGGTAATTGTTAGCCAGCAACCCCGTTGGCGGTTCTACCGTGAGGGACTCTCTCTTCTCCCACAATTTTTCACTGGATGGAAGGTAGGGTGTGTGGATGGTAGATGACATTTTTATATTTTCTATGAAAAGTGACACTGTGACTTAGATAAATAGTTGGACTGGACACATGTAAGGGTATTGTGAAAGTTATTGCAAACCCAATTTTTCGTCACAGAAAAAGTGAACCAGTGTCTAGAGAGTGAGGCCATATTTTGTGTATTATGTTCTGAGTGGGGGCGGCTTCCTTCCTCTTTCCCCCTTGGCTCCTACTATATTGATGTTATTTGATGTACTTGTCAGACCCTAGTACAGTGCACCATGTGTGCTCAGGGCCCGAAAGATCAACTGCTGTAGTGGGCGTGCAGCAATGATTGTGCCACCCACAGAAGCAGTTTGTAAAGTGTGTCTCAGGCCTGCCATTGCAGAGCCTGTGTGCAGTATAGTACTGCCATGTCGACTAGGTAAGTGTACCCACTTTCAAGTCCCTAAACCTTCCCTTTTCTAAATGTTAGCCACTGCTAAGGTAGGCCCAAGGGCAGGGTGCATTGTAAGTAAAAGGTAGGACATGCCCTGGTATGTGTGGCATTACTTATAGTGAATTACAACAAATTTAGTTTTTCACTATTGCAAGGCTACCTGTCCCCATAGGCCAGAATGGGTAGATTGATTATAACATTTTATAATCCTAACTGACACAGGGAACATGGTAGAAAAACAAATTTAGAATGCCTGAACTCAGAATCTTAAAATACATCTTTTAGTGAAGGTGATTTTTACATTCTGTGTTTGTAAATACCACTTTTAGAAAGTTGGTATTTTCTTACCTAACCATCCAGCCTGCCTCTGCTAGGTTGTGTATTGCATGCCTGGTTTGTGAGTGACAGGAGGGCTTGGGCTCCAGCAATCTGAAGAGCCAGGGCTGGGCTGTATAGGACCTTGGCTGAACAGAGAGTAGGGCTCAGAGATTTCCTTTTCATTCCTTTGAGCCCTCATAGAATAGAGAGTAGGAGGAGGAGATTTCCTTTCAACTACCTAGGCCAGGTCTGCTTTCAACAATGCTGTCTCCACCTCCTGCCAGGAAGCTGCACCAATGTGGACAAAACTGGTTTTGGCCAGGTACAGACCCTCTCTGCCTTCAGAGAACAAAACAATTAGTAGTATAAATATTGGGGCCCAGACCCCAAGACCTGAGATCACTTCTGGGAATCAAGACAAACCTTTGTCAAGGAGAGGAACCAAAAGAAGCTGAAGGAGTTGACTGGCCCTGTGCCAGTGTGCTTTTTTCTGGAGTTGGGCTGCAGTGGTTACTTATTTGCCAAGGAAAGGAGAAGGAACTTTTATTGAACTTTCATCATCTTGAAGAAGAATCTCCAAGTGCTTGAATTGTGCTTGCCTCCTGCTGAAGTCTCAGGGATACAAGACTTCTCCACCAGCTCCCCACTGAATTTACATGCTAGGAATTGTCTCTGCAGAAGCCTGCCTATTATTGGGAGCTGGAAGCGTGATGCAACGAGAAGAAGCGTGTTGCCGCCGCAGAGGTCATCGTCGCATCCCCGGAGAAGCGTGTCTCCATCACAGCTGTTTGTCGTCTCATCACCGGAGAAGTGTGTCACCACTGCAAGGGTCACTGTCGCATCCACCAGAGAAGCGTGTCACAGGGCCTGTCGCGGCGTAGAAGTTCCCGAATTGCCGCATGGCCGTCAGGCATGCACGCATCACCTTCACATCGTCGCATCGCATCGAAGACACCATCTTATCGCACCGGATTGTTGCATCGCATTGAGGCGCCGTCTTGTCGCATCACAATCGGAATGCAATACGAGATCGACGCATCACCTCCTCTCTGGTAAGGAACAGATGCATCGCCTACTTTGCACAAGCATTGAGGAACAGACGCATCGCCTCCCCCGAAGCAAGGAGACAAATGCATTGCTCCCCCTGCGAACCATTTGTTTATCTTGCGTTATGCATCCAAAGGTACTTTATGAGAAACGTTTCGCATTTACCATCATCTTTGATGATGTCGTTTGGGTCTTGTGTTAAGTCTATATAAAGCATTATCATTTTTATAAAACCTTTGTAGTGTGCATCTGAAGTGTTTTCACTGTATTACTGTGTTCAAAAATTCTTTACACACCTCCTCTGAGATAAGCCTTCCTGCTCGTGCCAAGCTACCACGGGGTTAAACAGGGGCTATTTTTGGAGTGTAGCCCCTTACCCTGACTAGAAGCAAGGGTCCCTATTTGGACAAAGGTGCAAACCATTGACTTTTAGAGACCCCCAATTCTAACAGTGTTGGCATCACTTAATCTCCATACACCTAAAACACCAAAATTTAGGCTGACCTTCTGTAATGTAACTGCCGCTTTTGGAAAATGCTTCAATACATTTGGGTCAGTCGAGTTTGCGCTCTATTAAAATGCACCCCAAAACTAATCTGACATGTTGTAATGTAACTGGTTCTCAAACACCTTCAGGTTGCTCGAGTTCATATTATATTATAAAAAATGCCTCACCGTCCATGGGGAGGTGCCGTGAATGTGCTTTGAAATTTGAGCTCTGAGATTAGCAGAACGACAGGAAGAGGCAGTGGGGCAGGTATGCTGTGACATGGGAGAAGGTGGGAGGGATGAATGCTACTCCCATTTGACAGATAGAGAGGAAATAATTAACAAAAAGGGGTGGTGTCAGCATCACTTAATCTTCGCACACCTAAAAATAAAAGCATTAACATGACTTCGTGTAATGGATCTGCCGCTTCTGTAAAGCGCTTCAATATCTTTCAGTCAGTCGATTTTGTGCTCTATAAAAATGCCCTCAATTGTTTGGGGGACATTGTGTAATATAACTATTGGTTACGTAAAGTGCTCCAACCCCTTCGGGTTGCTTGAGTTCACATTACATGAACAAGTGTTAGAGAAAATACAACAGGAGTTGCCCAAGCCTTGCCATTAACTGTACTGCAAGGTTGGGCTGCGGCGGTTCCTGTGACCAAGGCTCGTTAAAGCAACTAGCAGGAAAGCAAGAGTGGTTTGGGAGAAATCCTCGTACTTTGAAGTCAGAGAAACTTACAGAGGTGACTTCTAAAACGGCTTCTGAAGTGTCTAACATTTCATCATGGTATTTGAACAGGACAAGGAGATCAAGTGACGGGAGCCGATGAAGACAGGCCAACAGTAACAAAAGCAGGAATTTAAGAAAAAAGTAGCCCTGCCAAATGAACACAGAAGCATAATGTTAATTGTAACTGGGTGGTGCTCTGTGGGAGAAAACCAAACCCAAAAAGTAGTGAGAAAGAGGAAGGATTACCCATTATCAAGCAAGCATTTTTGAGCAACAATCGAAGGGATGAATATAAACGCATGGACCGGCTGTAAACACACAAAGTGAATACAGCATGTCTCAAAGAAACAACACATGCACTGCCTAGGCTTGACCTAAAAAGTAACCGTACTCACTATGACCAGGGATAAAAAAAGAAGAAAAAACAGGTTTTCATCTGTGGAGATGAGGCATAACGTACTCCTCCCAGTAAGTGTGCGAATTTAAATTACTTAAGGTGTTTAGGAGGGTTTTAAGCTAGAAAGTACCTGTCTAGGAAGTGGACAGAAACAAGGAAGTGTTGAGGAGGTAATAAGAGCTATATTTGAAAACAGCCTGGCAATACCAATATGTTGATCTCTAGGTATGTCTCCTGTGCATGCCCAATCATAGTGCCTGTGCCTCCCTAGAGTCGCACACATGATTGTACTTTCAGAAGAGAGCATTGAGACAAAAAAGCCTTCCCTCACATATTGTCATATTTAACAGTTTGAGGGAGGTGTGCGGGTCAGCTTTCTAAAATAGCCTACGATTTTCAATGACATAGCCTCACAATGCAATCACAACCAGCGAAGAGTGATCATCACTTATGATGTTCATAATGTGTGCAAAAGCAGTGTATGTGTTATCCTGTATTGCCCTGCAGATTTTTCTTCTTTTGAGACTGCTACTCCTATGCAATCTTTTTAATTCATTGTCAGAAAACTCAGGATGACATATCTCCAAAGTCAAACAGTAGAGGTTGGTGGGTGCACAGCTGGGTAAATTAACGTGTTTGGACACCACCCTTTGAGAGCACCCTGAACCTTGGAACTGTTGTTCCAAACACGTTAATTTACCCAGCTGTGCACCCACCAACCTCTACTGTTTGTCAAATTGGACTTCCGCCCACGGAGGGTTGCATGCTTCAACCATGCAATTCGATGAGATAAGCAAGAGCACAGAAGCCAGAGCCCACACGTTAGCTTATGATGAATCAGAGAAAGAACGAATTTACTCGCTGATTGAGGAAGACATAAGCCCTTCCACCGCAACTAGGAACAAGGAGCAATGTGTAAAACAGTTAATCTACTTGTCTAAATGGCATATCAATCAGAAGCTCCACGCGAGCACACTACTGCGATATCACCGGGCACTCAGAATCCCACGCGGACTACGAATCGCATTAAAGCCGTCGCTCTGCAAGAATTCAAAAACCTTCCTGGAAAAATGGAACGGAATTCTGAATAAATGCAGTCTCGATCTAATATTATTGATCGTTGAAGAATTGGCTGGTATACTTAAAGAATTGGAAGTGGAAATGAAAGAGATTGATAACGAAATCAAAAATTTGTTGACACCGGAGGAACTAACATCTACGCTCAATGACACTAAAGCTATCCTTGACAAATACCAAAAAGAAATCAATGACCGCAAAGTTAGAAAGTTCTGCCGGGACACGTTTGATTACAAGCTTGATGAAGTTTACTCTTGGGCAGATGTTTATGCCCAAAGACGTCGTAACAGGCCATTTAACACTCAAACGGATACATCATCATCCGACACAGATTCAACCAACCGTACATCAAGACGACCACCAGCCACTAGACACCCACCCAACAGTGAACAGGCCAGCACGTCAACCACTAGCCATGAACAAACCACATCCAGTCCTTTTTTAGAGGTCAGCCCAGACCAACTCGAAGACTCAGGCGGAGCAAGACCAAAAGACAAAGAAAAGAGTCCACCCGCCACACGAAGCACGGTTGCCAAAAAGGATCTAAAACCAAAGAAAGCAGTCTCGTAATTAACATCTCTGATACAGACATTTCTAGTCATCAAATGAACTTACTCGAAAAAGGTACCTCATTCATTCCTACAACACCTACTAACCTTCTGGAACTCGAAGTGAGCACCTTTAAGTTTTCTCGTAAGTTGATATTACGACATTTTTTTGACAATATATTACCTACCACGACAACTACCAAAGATGATGAACTCAAAGGTCTACGACCCCCCAGTACTTATCAAGCACCCACCAGCCACAAGTGCATTGATCTGTTTGAGACTTTGGTCCGCAAAGACCTATCGAAGATTAATTTCAAAGTACCTAGGAAATTACAGAATCTCACAAATAAAGATTGTGACACACTCAAGTCGCTGGCTAACAACCCACAAATAAAACTCACTAAAGCTGACAAAGGCGGTGCTTTAGTAATTCTCAACACAGAGATGTACACACGTAAACTCCATGAGCACATCCAAGACACCACGACATATATGGCTCTGGATTACAACCCTACTAATGAATACCAAAGTATACTGAAAGACCTTGTCAACAAAGCACATCAAACCGGTGTCATTGAAGAACGCACAAAAAAGTACCTGCTACTTGATCATCCAAAAAGCCCGACTATCCACATGTGCCCCAAAATTCACAAAAATCTTATGGACCCTCCATTTAGACCTATAGTGTCCACCAAGCGATCGATTCACGAAACCACCAGTAAATTTATCGATAAGTATCTACAACCTTTAGTCATCCAAACAGCGAGCTACATCAAAGACACTACGGATTTTCTCACGAAATTATCCAGTATCCAAATACTGAACAACGAGCCCCTTGTTCTCTGTACAGCTGATGTTAGCTCGTTATACACTTCGATACCCCACCAAGGGGGAATCGAAGCCATTGAACAGATCCTACTCAACAGTGACATTGACCCACTCATGCAAACGTTCCTTATGGAATTGATGATATTAATCCTGTACCACAGTTACTTTAAAGTTGATGACCAATGGTTCCTGGAACTCTCCGGAATGGCGATGGGAAACTGTGCTGCCCCGTCATACGCTAATGTATACATGGAAAATTTTGAAAGACACCACTTATACACCAACACAAGTTTCCAAAATCATTCCAAACTGTACGTGCGGTACATTGATGATCTGTTTATACTGTGGTCTGACACCAAAGAATCCCTACACAACCTACTTATGGAAGTTAACAGTAAGGACCCCCGCATCAACTTAACATGGCAAATCAGTGAAACTGACATCGCTTTTCTGGATGTCCTCATTAAAATCACCCCTGGAGGACTAGTCACGGACCTACACAGGAAGAGCACTGACCGCAATAATTCCCTCCACTTTGCCAGTTTCCACCAAGGATCCTTGAAGAAACACCTCCCGTTCTCTCAAATGTTGTGCATGAAGCGCATTGTATTTGATGACATTGCAGTTGACACACGCATCATGGAAATGCACAACAGGTTTCGGGATCGAGGTTATCCTGACAATATTCTCCAACAAGCACAATCACGTGTGGCCAACATCTCCAGGTCAGACAGCCTTGTAAAGACTCAAAAAACCACAGAACAACGTATGGTGTTAGTGTCTAAGTTTTCCACAGCGAGCTCATCATATAAAAAGATCATATGGAAACACTGGCCTATATTACAGAATGAACCTGATTTTCAGGGCATCTTTGAAAAGCCACCCATATTCGCTCACACCAGGAGCAGAAATATCAAAGAAATCCTTGCTAGGCCTACTGACATATCTAAACACCATCGTGGAACCCAACCTTGCTTGAACTGCAACCATTGCAACAATGTCATCAAAGGCAACAGCATACAACATCCTATGAAAGGACACAACATCAAACTTCAAGTTGACGCTACCTGTGACTCCACGAACTTAATTTATGCTCTGAAATGTCCGTGTGGCAAGCTATATGTTGGCAAAACAGAACGCAAAATAAAAACTCGCCTCAACGAGCACAAGTCCAACATAAGGTTGAAAATGGAAAAGTCTAATGTTGCCATGCACTTCGTAGATGCACGCCACACCATTGCCCAATTGAAATTTATTGTCTTGGAAATTATATCCAAGAACGAAGGCATTGATAACAACAAATTGCTGTTAAAAAGAGAACTTGAATGGATTTATTTACTACAGACACTGAAGCCTCATGGGCTCAATGACCGCATTGAATTCAGTTTTTACCTTTAAAGTGTTCATTATATTTCATATAACTGTTTTACTGTACTCCTGCACCTCTCCCAACTTTCTGTATCTCACACTAGTCTCCCGTTAATTTTCCCCATTCCAAGATGGCCACGACATTTCCCTTCACGAACCATCATCCTATGCATGAGTCACTCTACGCATGAGTCCACCGTCGCTTTCTATTAACATATCCACCAGCCCCACACACGAGCACACGAGACAGCGAGCTGACAACCCGGCAGATAGCGTTTTCGCGCGCTACGTGTTACCATGAAGTAAGTTTCTTTGTAAGCATCAAGTAACCATTGATGCGCCCGCTGTTATTTTTTATTTATCATTCACTAGCGGTAACATTCCTTTCACACGCCCCAAACCTTCACACTAGCATCGAGCACTTTGTAATCTGTGACTTCCCAGTTCCCACACTATTAGCACAAGTAATCTCCCCCGCACGGTCTCAGACTACCTGTCCCCTGACACCCGTCTTTGTTTCCTTCCTCAACAGCTCTCCGTGATCAAGGGCACCTTTGCCCGAAATGCATTGGAGAAAGAGTTCATAAGTTAACATTCACGAATGTACGCTGTCTTCTAATATGTTGCTAACAACAGTCTAAAATTGCTAAAACCAACTGAAGAAAGTTATGAAAAATAAATATTTTCTTCAACTGAATATTGAAGCACATTGCTTGATCTATCCTGGTGTGCCTCCTTAGGGGATGTACTTGCAGTTCTCTGCATACACAACTCTAGTGATATCTCCAAAGTCAACAATTTCGCAGACATGCTCTTGTCAAATTGAAGCAGAAGAAAAGTCAATTTAAAAATCTATTAAAGGATTAAAACAGACCTTTTTCAGAATCACCTCTAATTTTGAGACTTAAAATGAGTCATGCATTTTAAGCACTTCTTCTAAATTGATTCCTCATCAACACTTAGGGCCCGATTCACAAAACAAACTTAAGACAAAATCCTAAACTTACTGCCATTTTGGTATTCACTGAAGGCACTTACTCATTTTGGTATTCACAGAAGGCACTTACTCATTTCGGTATTCACAGAAGTTAGGAGTCCTAACTTTAGGAGTCCTAACTTTAGGACTCCTAAATGCCTTTTGTGAATACCGAAAGTCTTAAAATCAGGATTTATCTCAGTTTAGTAGTAGTAAAGTTAGGACTTCTAACTTTAGGACTCCTAAAATAGGATTTTTCTTAGTTTAGGAGTAGTAAAGTTAGGATTCCTAACTTTTCCACTCCTAAACTAAGAAAAACCCTAATTTTAAGACTTTCGGTATTCACAGAAAGCATTTAGGAGTTCTAAAGTTAGGAGTCCCAACTTTACTACTACTAAACTGAGAAAAATCCTAATTTTAAGACTTTTGGTATTCACAGAAGGCATTTAGGAGTCCTAAAGTTAGGAATCCTAACTTCTGTGAATACCGAATTGAGTAAGTGCCTTCTGTGAATACCAAAATGAGTAAGTGCCTTTTGTGAATACCAAAATGGTAGTAAGTTTAGCATTTTGTCTTAAGTTAGTTCTGTGAATCGGGCCCTTAGTGCACCCCTCCTGCCCGATTCAGCAGCAGGTGACACCAAGGACTAGATGTACTCCCCTTCACAAAAAAGAATGCAATGTAACACATTTGACTACTTTGTTGGGTTAATGACACAAATATGGGTAGCACAAGATTTAGCCCTAATTATGTAATCTTTGGCATTCATGCAAAATCTACCTTCTCCACGTGACCCTAAGACTTACGCTATGGCACAAAGGGGAGCTAGCACTCTATCCTTGGAGATGTATTCGAGGTACACCCTCATTACAAATTGCTACATGTAGACAATCGCACTTGGGCCAAATATGTGAAATCAGTGCTTTTGTGTAAGGCTTACATTCTACGTATAGGTCTATCTGGTGATAATGAACTTGACCCTTTCTTGTGCTTGGTATCATTAGATAGTATTTTTTGGACTAATCCAGATCAGTTTATTAGATATGACTTTGTGTCAATATTTTGTATGCTCGCCTCATCTAGACATGCCCCCCTGCACACATTACAAGGATCTTGTTGCAAGGAAGTTTTGGGGGTTACCTTTTGGAGCAAACTAGCTTTTGTGCACAGAGGCTGATTATCACTCCTGCGTGTGGCGCTTAGCACCACTTGGCATTGCTTTGCATCACAGAAGCGCCATTGCAAACCTAAATAAATACAAGTGTTTTGCAAAGTTTGACGCTCCGAAGGTGGGAGTTTAATTAGACATTCACATTACCATCTGTAACACTCTTTTTTTAAATGTATT